>NC_045806.1:34182217-34919493 GCF_009873245.2 Balaenoptera musculus | reverse complement strand
TTAAAACAGCACGAGAACTTAATCCATGACAAACAAAGCAACCGAATCACATTATTTAATATTTAATAATTATTTAAGAAATGCCATTAGCACAAATTATTGGTCTAGAGAAGAACTAACTTGGATTTGGATCTCACACCAGACCGTGCCCCCACCCCCCCCAAAAAAAGAGATTCTGGATGGGTTAGAGTTAAATATAAAAACATAACAAAAAAGTAAACAATATAACAAAAAAAAACCTGAAGAAAATAGAAACATATTTATAACATCTACAGGAGGGTAAAGTGGACTTCATAGAAAATGACAAGAACAAAATGCTATGTTTCAACATAAGAATAAAGAAAGTGGGCTTCCCTGGTGGCGCAGTGGTTGAGAGTCTGCCTGCCAATGCAGGGGACACGGGTTCGAGCCCTGGTCTGGGAGGATCCCACATGCCGCGGAGCAGCTGGGCCCGTGAGCCACAATTACTGAGCCTGCGCGTCTGGAGCCTGTGCTCCGCAACAAGAGAGGCCGCGGCAGTGAGAGGCCCGCGCACCGCGATGAGGAGTGGCCCCCGCTTGCCGCAACTAGAGAAAGCCCTCGCACAGAAACGAAGACCCAACACAGCCAAAAATAAATAAATTAAAAAAAAAAAAAAAAGAGTGTGGGTCTATTTTGGGTTCTGTATTCTTTCCCTTTGATGTATGCATCTGGCCCTCCATCAATACCACACAATCTTGATGATGGTAGCTGTATAGTAAGCCCTCATATCAGATGGAGTGAGAACTCGGAGTCTTTTGACCTTGAAAGCCTCTGTGAGCTGACTCAGTTTACCGTTCCCTCTAACCAGTCTGCTCTGTGCACTGTCCCTTACACGTATGAGCACACTTGAACTCTTTGTTGCCTGCCTGGAATGTTGGGCCCCAGCCTGCATCTGAGACCAACTCTTCCTTTAAGATTTACCTCAGTTTCTTCTTTTTCCCTGAAAACTTCCTTGGTTCCCACTGCTCCTCACTCCAATCCTAAAAGTGATTATTCTTTCCCTCTTGAGTTCCCAGCACTCTTTATCTGTATCATTTACTCGGGCTTTAAAATGTTATCCTTTTTATGTATTCCTGTTCCCACGTGTAACTGTAACCTTCTTGATTATGGGTTCCAGGTCCCTGACACACACACTGCCGGTATACAGTAGGTACTTAGCAAATGGTTCATTGTTGGAGAAAAAGAATAAACCAAACTCCATTGCTAATTCAGGAAGGCATAGGTGTGTGGAATTACAGGTGGCCAAAAGTACGCATGCATCCTTTAAGTATGGGTACACTTGGAAGTTGATTTGCAAGAAGGTCTCTGACATCATGTTGGTGGGAAGCTAAGTCTTCTGCAGAAATAAGTTGATAAAGGCTCTATATTTAAACATAACCTGAAGTGGGTGTTGTAACTATCGCTACAACCCAGATGCATAACAAACGGCCCCCAAATCCCAGTGGCTTACCACAAACACTTATTTCTCACCCATGGATGGCTGTGGCTTCTCTGCTCCAGGCTAGGGGTTGGATTTAGGTCAGCTCCACGCACCTCTCATTCCAGGGTGTCAGGTTGAAGCAGCAGCAGCTACCTGGAAGCATGTTCTTCTCCCGGTGATGGCAGGACTGCAGGAGGCCAGGCCAAACCAAGTAAGCACATTTCAAACCTCTGCTTGTATCGCATTTACTTATATGCCGTTGACCATAGCGAGTCACATGGCCGAACTGACATCAGTGCGGCCCGGAAGTATATTCCTGCCTTGGAGGGAGTGCAGAGAGGGGTTGGAGTGGGGAAGGGGAGTGAATATTTGCTGAGCGATGCTACTGTCTAGCGTAGTGTATACAGTGCACGAACAAAGACCAAAGACCGAGGGCCCAGCTACAAAGGCCTGAAGCCGGAGAGGTGGAACTGAGCCACTTGGGACCACACAAAAAGATCCAGGAGGAAGCAGGGCTAGGGAGGGGCTCTCACCGGGTTCTCAGCTGGAGGCTGGTATCAGAACCTGCCACGTGTCCTTTACGGCTTGCGTTTAAAGTGCTCGCAGTCGAACTGCGCACAGCTCTGAAAAAAATCCAATCCGGCAGAAGTGGAGGACTCATCCAGGTGCAGGTAAGGACATTGAATCTGCTGTGGACATCGCAAATCAATTTTTCCCCCTCAGTGATTTTTCCGCCTCTCCTTCCACCGTTCATCCTTAGTGGGGAAGAATTTGGATTCCCATTTTCTTATTCTGAAATATCGGACGGTGGGAAGGCATAACCTTTTCAAAGCAATCGCAATTAAGCTTCTGGAGCGGGGAGTCTCTTCTCTCAGGTGTCTGCTGTTGGAGTCCTTCGATAGCCAGAAGAGAGAGAAGCTGGGAATCTTTTCTAGATGAGGGGGAAGAGCTGCGGTTTGGCGGGAAGGTCTCCAGGTTCTACTCACTGTTTCTCGTGGGAACAGATTCTAGGTGGGGAGCAGGGCGACCCAGCATGTTCCCATCTGTTAGAGAGACTTGGCCCCCGACAGCTGAAGAGCACACTCCCACCTTCCCCTTAGCTTTGCCCAGTGCATTTGTTGCAGGCTTGCTTCTGAAGGGGGATGCAGGAGCTGGTGCTCAACAACCGAAGAGAACCAATGTTACACATCTCTTCCCAACTCTCCTGCTTGAAATCGACCAGGGTGGGAGTATTAACACTACAGAAATCGGCAAACACTGCAAGCAGGTTTTTTTGTTTTTTTTTTTCCTGGAGAGCCAGTTGTTAAACATTTACCTGCATATCACTGCTGCTGAGGAAAAGTCCAGGCCATTGAACCTCAGATGGGTCTTTCTCGAGGTTTCTCGGAAGTCCGCTGTCCTCCTGGTAAAGGCAAAAGGAAAGTTTGTGAGATAGGGGTTGGGGGTGGATATAGGAGAACCAAGGGGTGTGCGTGTGTGTGTGTGTGCGTGTGCACACGCACGTGTGCGGGTCTGTGTAGAAATGGAGTTGTACTCTCCCGTGTTTGTTCAGCTCTTAAAATAGAAAAGAAGCCTTCAAACATTTTATTTTTAAATTCAGCCAGTCCTGCATGAGGCTGATGGGCTGCCACCTGGACAGAGGCGGACCCGCGGTGGGACGGATGGGAGGAAGTGGCCGAATCTGCAGGGGCCGCCCAGGTCTATCCTTTTTTTATCGAGCACACGCCTGTCATCCATCACCTGAAAAGGTTATAAATCTACCCAGTGTTGAAAAGCCCCAGAATGAACTGAATGGAATTAAATGTGTGCCACGTGAGAGGGCTCGGCTGGCGGACTCCCCTTCATCTTGCGTCGGATGTTGAGGGATTTGAGAGCTCAAGAGACATTTACTGAATGAAGGAGTGAATGAATGAATGAGTGAGCGAAGGGGGAAGTTGTTTTTCGTGCCTCTGCTCCTTTCCTTCTGTATTTTCATTCAGCAAATATGTTTTGAGCACCCAACTTGTGCAGGGCACCGTGTCCCCAAGACTCAGCGTGGCTTGTGGCCTCAGCTACTTGATCTGTGATCTGAGGGCTGGGTCTGGGTTTTCTACCTCCTGATCCCCTGCCCTGCCCACACGAAGCCCATCATTAATTCCTGCTGGTGCTGCTGCCCCCGTCGCCCCTTTGGCATGGTGTTGGCAATCTCTGAAGGAGAAAGGGATAATTTTGTCTCCTGTCACGTAGCAAAATAAAAGCTTTTGGCAAGCACGAAGCCTGGGAGGCCTTTACTGCCACACGTATAATTAGAACTTTGGGCTAAACCCATCCCTGAGGAGCAAAACATTTCATTTTAAGGCACATGCTTTTTGATTTGTTTATTAAAAAAATTTTTTTTTTCCAAAAAAGCAGTTCCCTTCATTCCCTCTGATGACATCACAGCTGAACACAGCACAGAGCTCTTCACCACTGTAAAGGGGGAACAGTGTGCACGCCGTATTTGACTTCAAACCCTTATGAACCATGACTAGAGCATTCCAGACCTGCACTCGGAGCCTGGGATGGACATTTTTCTTCAGGTGCAAGGATCATTACAAGGAATGCATTCTTAAACCAGGCCGGCTCCCAGCACACCATTTCCACATATGGATATTAATTTATGTGATCACTTGAATGCAAACGCTCAGCTGTCTCCATAAGTTATAGAAGCAATCATCCCAGGGAGCATCGGAGACACCGAGAGTCAATTCTTGTGTAATAATTTCATATTCGAGCCAGGGATGCCAAATCACGGCCCCTTTGGATAAAATGTGAGCCTGTGGAAACACTCCCCTCCCCCTTTTTATTATTGTGCATTTTATTTCCCCATAAAATATGTTTATGCCCTGGAAAAACAAACCAACCCGGGGGGCCAGGCTGACAGTGTGATGCAGGGGGTGCCTTCTCGGCACTGCCCGAAGCTTCTGACTCAGCCACTAGCAGGCACCATGACCGGGGCGTGTGTCTGGGCACTGCTGAGAAAGCCCTCCTTGGGCCCAAACCTTGAGTGGGGGAGGCATCAGAAGACCCCCAAGTTTTCAGTGGAAATCACCCAACCTTAGAATGGAAAGAGGTCATCTGGCCCCAGTTCCCAAGCTTCTATTCCTTTTTTATTAAAAAAAAACCCCAACAAACCAGCTTTATTGAGATACAATTCACATACCATACAATTCACCCCTTTAAAGCGTACAATTCAGTAGTTTTTAGTACATTCATAGAGAAATGCAGCCATCACCACTTTTTATCATCGCCCGAAGAAACACTGTACCCCTTAACAGTCACTCCCTATTTCCCTCCAGCCCCGCCCCTCAGCCCTGGCAACCATGAATCTCCTTTCCGTTTCTATAGCTTTGCCCATTGTGGATAGTTTATAGACATGGAATCATACAATATGTGGTCTTTTGTGACTGGCTTCTTCACTCAGCATCATGTTTTCAAGATTCATCCATGTTGTAGCAGGTGTCAGTAATTCATTCTTCTTTATTGCCGAATAATGTTCCAGTGTCTGGATAGACCACATTTTGTTTCTCCATTCATCTGTTGATGGACATTTGGGCTGTTTCCACCTTTTGGCTGTTATGAATTATGCTGTCGTGAACACTCGTGGACATATGTTTTCATTGGAATTGCTGGGTCCTATGGTAACTCTGTGTTCAACTTAATTGAGAAACTGCCAGACTGTTTTCCACAGTGGTTGCACCATTTTATATCCCCACCAGCAGTGTATTGGGTTCCAATTCCCTTTTTGTTTATTTTATTTTATTTTTATTTAAAAATTTTTGGGGGCCGTGCTGCTCGGCTTGTGGGATCTTAGTTCCCTGACCAGGGATCGAACCCAGGCTCCCTGCAGTGGAAGGGCAGAGTCCTAACCACTGGACCGCCAGGGAATTCCCTTTTTGATTTTATAAATTGTGGTAAAAAATACATAACATAAAATTTACCATTTTAACCATTTTAAGTGTATAATCAGTGGCATTAAGTATATTGACAGTGTTGTATAACCATCACCACTATCTATTTCCAGAACTTTTCCATCATCCTAAACAGAAACTCTGTACCCGTTAGGCACTACTCCTCATCACCCCACCCCCAACCCCTGGTAACCTTTCTTCTACTTTCTATCTCTGTGAATTTACCTGTTCTAGGGTTCCAGTTCCTTTTACAGTTTTCTCAACAGATGTTTATTACAACTTCCGCCCCAATCAGCTCCCATGTCCTGACCTTAGTACTGCCGTCTGCATAGAAGACATCTTGGACAAGTTGATTTCCCCATCCACAAGATAAGCTGTAAGGGAAAACCCCACTCCTTTTTCAAACAAAACCTAGGGCCTCTAGGATATAGGTCTGGAAAGACTGTCTTAGCGGGATGAGGAGTGAGCAGCTCTGACCTTGTGCCCCCCCCCACCCAGAGTCTCCTTCCCTTGGTGGACCCTCATTTCGAAGCCTGCTGATTCCATTATATTAGTCCACAATGTTGTCCCCTCTTCATTTTACACGTGAGTCCCCTGCATGTACACACTCTTCCCCGACTTGGCTCCTCTTGGCTCAGCTGAGACCTCTAAATACAAGGGAGGACAAAAGGGAAATTGACAGAGAATACACAAAACATGGCAGCCTGGGTTACAAAGTGGGGGGCCCACCCAGCCTCACAGAGCCTGCCCTTCCCAGCACAGTCCTAAGCCACAAGGGCTGGGGTGGTTGCCAGGCTCTTTCCCTCTGCCTTCTCCAGTCTTTCTGTCTGAAAATCCTGTTATTCCTCACATGTTGGACTTCCCAGACTGATTCTTAATATCTCTTATCTTTTCTCTTATATTTTCTGTCTCTTTCATTGTACTTTATGTCCTGGAAGAGGCTCTTGATTTTTTTTCTTTCAGGCCTTCAATTGATTTCTTTCATTCTGTCCCCGTATTTTCAGTTTCCAAGTTCTCTTACTTTCTGTAATCGTTAGCATCGCTTTCTTGTTTTATGGATGCAACAGATTCTCTCTGAGGGTAAAGCTTTCTCCTCCTCCTCCTCCTCTTCCTCCTTCTTCTCCTCTGTCGACTAAATTATCTCGCTTTCCTCCAGGATCCATTTTTCTGTTGTTCTTTTCCATCTTCCTCTTCGATGGTGCAGGTCTTCTTTAGATGAACTACCAGGGAGGGCGTCTCTTCCTGCATAGTGAGTGGAGGGACGTGGGCCATCAGTGTCATTCGTGTGGTGGGTGAGCTCCCTTTTAGGCGAGCAGGCGGGGAGCCGAGGTCTCCCAAATGCTGAATCGCGGAGTGCGGGCTTTACTTCCAAGGCACTAATATCCACACAAGCTGCTCTGGTTCTCCTGAGAAAATGTGTTCCATCTCTTCAGAAGACACTTTCCCCCCTTTTGTTGTTCTGGTTGTTGAGAAATGCAGGCATGAAGCCAGTGTCAACTCTAAGAAACCAAGAAGTGTGCCCTTGACTCTTCTACCCACAGAGGCGGGGAGAGTGGCGGTGGGGGGCAGTTGTCCGGCTGCAGACCCTCAATCAATCCCATTTCCAGCCACATTTTCCACTCCTGGCCTGAGGGACCCCCCCACCCCCCAGTCTCAGCCTGGAGCCTTTTCCTTGTGCCTCCTTTTGCCTGGGAGGATTCCAGCTGTGGCTCTCTCTGCTCTACGTCACCTGTCACCACCCTTCCTTCTGTTCTCTGTCTTTCAGAAATGTGTTGAAATCCCTCATCTGCTGACACCCTGCCCCCCTTCCTTATTGTGGGTTTATACCTTTTTTTGTTCCTTCACCATCATTTGAAAGGGAGCTTGGGAGGAAGGGGAGATAAGTACACGTGCTCGAAGTATGTAAAACAGATAATCTACACAAAGCATTCTGCCTAGTATCTGCTCAACAAATGTCAGCTCCTCTTAAAATGATCACCTGCTGATGTCGCGTCTTGGGGTGTGTGGGGAGAGGTTTGGGGGTCCGTGGACAGTGGTGGGCCGTGGGAGAGTTTGTCCGTGGTCTCTCTCAGTGAATCTTCTAATTGTGGTTTTTCCTCTTAAAATTTTTCTTATTTTTTTAAAAAAATTTATTTATTTTTGGCTGCATTGGGTCTTTGTTGCTGTGCGCGGGCTTTCCCTAGTTGCGGCGAGCAGGGGCTACTCTTCGTTGCGGTGCGCGGGCTTCTCATTGCTGTGGCTTCTCTCGTTGCGGAGCACGGGCTCTAGGCGCGCGGGCTTCAGTAGTTGTGGCACGTGAGCTCAGTAGTTGTGGCGCACGGGCTTAGTTGCTCCACGGCATGTGGGATCTTCCCGGAACCAGGGCTCGAATCCGTGTCCCCTGCATTGGCAGGCGGATTCTCAACCACTGCGCCACCAGGGAAGCCCCCAAATTTTCTTATTTAAAATTGATCATTAATTGCATTAATAATAAATTAATACATTCCTTTGTAAAAAACCTAAAACCTGAAACAACTTCACGTCGCTTCCCATCAGCTGCCTCTTTCTGTCTCAGCTTAGGTCCTGGAAGCAGGCCCTGACACAGGGAAGTGGGGACCAGTCCTTTATTTGGGAGGTGGTCCCAGGAAACCCCAGGAGAGGAGTGCAGAGATGAGCCAGGGAAGGGAAGGGAAGAAAATCAATAAAGGGATGGTTATCAAGCAAGTTATTCCTGTGGGCAGCTGTGGCTCAGTCGCACTGGGGACCTCTGGGAGTCAGTGGAGAGTGACCCTCCCAAGGAGCCAGGGTGCTGGGGGATTGCACTACCCTGCTTGCTTTCCTGCTGGGCTCTGAGACAGGGAACGTTGCCATGGCTCCCGAGACCACAGCTTGTATGTTTCACTTCACCCCTGGACATTCCTCTTGGAGGCGAGAGGGTGCCTGTCACTTCCACTCCTGGAGCATGTATCATCCTGTCTCCTCCACACGCTTGGGGATGAGAGTGTGGTTCTTTAAGTCTTTTTCCTTATAGTCTCCTCTACCTCCTCCCCTTGAAAAGCCTCATCCCATCCATCAAGCAGTGTGTACTGGAACTGGTTAGTCCTGGTTTGAGTTGGCAGATTGTGCTCATCTCTTTCTAACTCTGAATTCAGGGATATCGCATTGGTGGCTTGAAATCAGCCATAGTGGAAGTATTTACACCACGGATATTGGCCAACGCCCCAGATCCCAGCTTTTCCCCCAGAGAGCCAGGTGTTAAACATTTGCCACCGCACCAGTGTATAACTTCCAACTGAGAGGAAATACAGGGGATAGAGAAACAAGCTAGTGACGTCACAAGGAAGTCACTTGATAAATCTAGAAGGTGGGACATTTTTCAGAACAGCATTGCAGTGTTGGGCCTGGACTGGATATTGGTTTGTAAAGACATTTTTGAGCCCACTGAGGGAATCTGAATATGTTCTGGGTATTGGTTGAGATGAATATTTACTGAAATGGAAAGATGGAGATCTTTGACTGGAAAAAGTAGGCTGCTTATTGTATCTACAATACAAATATGTCTTTTAAAAAAAAATTATTAATTAATTTATTTTTTGGCTGAGTTGGGTCTTTGTTGTTGCGCGTGGGCTCTCTCTAGTTGTGGCGGGTGGGGGGGCTACTCTTCGTTGCGGTGCGCGGGCTTCTCACTGAGGTGGCTTCTCTTGTTGCGGAGCACGGGCTCTAGGCATGCAGGCTCAGTAGCTGTGGCGCACGGGCCTAGTCGCTCCACGGCATGTGGGATCTTCCTGGACCAGGGCTCAAACCCGTGTCCCCTGCATAGGCAGGCGGATGGATTCTTAACCACTGCGCCACCAGGGAAGCCCCAAATATGTCTTTATAAATATTTGTACAGAGAATGATCCAGAAAGATATTGTGGTAGGCAGAGTTCTAAACACATGGTCCCTCAAGATTTCATGACTTAATCTTGGAACCTGTGAATCACATCACATGTGATGAGATTTCACTCATGAGATTGTGTCATGTTACCTGGCACAGTTGACCATAAAGTAGGGAGATTATCTGGGTGGGCCTAATCTAATCACACAAGCTCTTTAAGAGCAGAGTGTTTTCTCTGACTGGTGGCAAAAGAGACAGGCAGGCGAAGTCAGAGAGATTTGAACCATGAGAAGGGTTAGGTGTGCTGTTCCTGGCTTGAAGATGTACAGGAACCAGAGAACAGCCCGCAAGGAAACGGGGACCTCAGTCCTACAACCACAAGGACTTGGATTCTTGTAATAACCTGAATGAGCTTGGAAGTGGATTCTCTCCCAGACCTTCCAGATAAAAGCCCAGCCTGGCTGACACCTTGACTTTAGCTTTGGGAGACCCAGAACAGAGAACAAAGTCCACCTGGACTTCTGAGCTGCAGAAGTGGTGGGTAATAAATGGGGTGTTTTAAGCTGCTAAATTTGTGGTGATTTGCTGCCCAGCAGTAGAAAACCAAGACAGATATGCACTTAGGTGTTAATGGTGGTGATATCTGGAAGGTGAGAGTGTGAGATTTTTATTTTAACATTTTTGGTGGTCTGTATTTTCCAATGTTCTACAGCGTGCCTGTTCCGTGCATTGTATTAAGAGGATATTTAACAAAAACCCTTTCGGATTGCTGGGGTTGGGAAAAGCCCTTCCCTTCATTTCCTCCCTATCTGAGACAACCTACCACGGCATTATTCTGTATCTCTTCCATGATATTCACAGTATTTTGTACCACTTATGTTATTATTAACATAATATTTTAAATTTAAATCATCCTTTTTCTCTTTTTAAAAAAAAACACCCTAAATGTTTTAGCCTTCTCCTGAGCAGTAATATTCATGAAGCCATGGGTTGGCTGTGCCAGTTTTCTTTTTCTAGCACATCAAAATACATAACCATAATTGTTTAAAAAAATACGGGTCTGTGTACCTCCAGCGGTATACAAAACAGGCTCTGGGAACGGCTGATCCCATATAATCCTTCCACAGCTTTGGCTTCAGTTGAAAACAAAAGCCTGGGAGGGGGTTGGCCCCTGGGTGCCTGGCAACTTCAGCCGTGGCTCTGCCCACAAAAGCCCGAAGGCTGGGGACGCCAAGACCTGGCTACTGTCTGGGCCATGGAGGGGAAAAAAATCTACCCCAGGAGTAGGTAAATCCCGGATTTGTGCTTCTGGAAACTGCCCTGCCCATGGGTGGGTGTCAGAGCCTGGGCTCAGCCCAGCCCATCCGACTCTTCGACCCAGACTGATGCTACGTTGCTTTCTAAGGAAAAGACCAGAAGCTTGAGAAGTCCCAGAAAGGATGAGACATCAACCCAAAGACCAATAGATGACATAGGTCTTTTTGTCCACTTTTCGTTTTACCCAAAGGAAGGAGGGAGTGGCAGAAAGAAGGAGTTAGATAAATTTGAGTTTTAACATGGCTAGGCCTCATGGGAGCTCTGTATCAGGTGGTTCCTGGTCAAAGAGCTTACCAACTGGGTAACCTGAGTAAGTTACTTAACTTCTCTGAGTCTCCTTCTTTATCTTTGAAGTGGGAATAACGAACAAGGTGGGTTTTGCAGAACGTTGTTGATGAGGTTGAAATCAATTCCTACTGAAATAATATTTACTACATTTGTGGTCCTCAGTGTTTGGATCTGGATAATCACTGACTGTGTAGTCTTTTCCCTGGTGTGCCCCCTTCTGCCCTCACATGTCTACAGTCTGCTCTGAAAACAACAACCAAGAGGGATCCCCTAAAACCTGAGTCAGATCTTGTCCCTTTTGGCACAGAATCCTCCAGAGCCTTCCTATGGTACCAAGAGTGAAAGCCGAGGGTGCCAGGAAGGCCTTGCTTGATATGGTAACCGCCCGCCTCACTTCTCTGAGCTCCTGGCCTGTTGCTTTCCCCTTCTCCACTCCAGCCACTCTGGCCTCTTTGCAGGTTCTGGAATACACCGAGCCACTGCCACCTCAGGGCCTTTGCACAGGCTGTTCCCCCGGTCTGCTCTTTCTCCATTGTCCACAGTGCTCCCTCCCGTCCCTCCCCAAGGTCTTTGTAGAAGTGTCCACTTCTCAGCATGTACTCTTTTGAAACCTGCAACCTTCCCCCCTGCCCCTGGTCCCTAGGTTCCCCATTCCCTTTCCTGCCCAATTTTTCTCCTTCCCACTTCCCACCATAAAATACACTGCATGTTTTGCTTATTTATTTGTTTTCTACCTTTCTCCCCCACAAGGATGTAAGCTCCATGACTACAGGGATTTTTTAAAAATCTGTTGTGTTCACAACAGTTTCCCAGGGCCTAGAACAGCGAGTGACATATGGCAAGTGCTTAGTGATTATTCGTTGCATAATGAACGAATGAGCGAGCGAATGACAGGTTGGGAGGATTAAGTGGGGCCACGAGTGTGAGCCCCAGAGTGGGTGCACGGGGACCTGACTTGCGGAGGGTATCACCTCAGGCTCATGCCGGCCTTGGCCTGGGGAGCCTGTTTCTTTCCCAGGACCCCTTGTGGTTTGAAGGCCAGTGGCCAGGCTGTCCGCTTTTCAGCAGCCATCCGGAGCAGTCCTGGGCTGGCTATGCTTTTGCTGGATTTTCAATACGTGACTTCCCCCCACGGACAGAGCGAGAATCATCGAAAATCATTCACGAGAAACTCGCGGCTGTGCGTTCTGCAGGCAACTTTGCAGGCCACCAGCGCCTGGTAGGCAAGGTGCAAAGCAGAGAGGGCAGAACATTCTACCTGCTTGCCCATCGCCTCTCCCCTCCCAGTGTTTCCTGAGGCCTGGGACAGAAGAGCTGCCGTTCGGGGCAGGAAAAACTGCTTGGGTGAAGGCTGAGGCCCGGCCACGCTTAGATGGGAAGCGCGCTGCCGCCCCTCCCCATGGCCCCCTCTGCTTCCCAGGCTCGGAAGCTGCTCCCCCAAGGCTCAGCCTGGAGCCTGGGGCCCGCCCCGGTTCCTGGCCGAGGCCACAGTCCGGGCTCCTCTTCTGCCCAGTGGCAGGGGTAGATGTGTCCCCAACCTGCCCTCCAGCGGCCCCTCCATGGGGATCCTGTGTTCTGCCCTCACGGGCTCCCTTTGTTCTGTTTCGAATGGTGACGGGTGGCCCCTGGGGTTCATCTATGTAGTCCGAGTGCCTCGCAGCCCTTTACTAGTGGCTAAACCTGGGGGGTTGGAATTTTGTCACTGGGCAGCTCGGCTCCTCCCGCTGGCTCGCCTTGGCCTGTCCCGTGTGGCAGCCACTTTCAGGGCCCCACGTACCCACCTGCCTGCAGCCTCACCTCGAAGCTCAGAAGACTGCCTACTGCCAACACGTCTGACTCTGCCTGAGGGACTTTTTTGGTTTTTTCTTTTTTCGTCCCTGCTGCCTGGCATGAGGGATCTTAGTTCCCCGACCAGGGATCGAACCCGTGCCCCCTGCAGTGGAAGCGCGGAGTCCTAACCACTGGACCACCAGGGAAGTCCCTGAGGGAGGCTTTTTTTAAAAAAATATTTATTTATTTATTTGGTTGCACCAGTCTTAGTTGCAGCTCGCGGGCTCCTTAGTTGCGGCATGCGAACTCTTAGTTGCGGCATGCATGTGGGAGCTAGTTCCCTGACCAGGGATCGAACCTGGGCCCCCTGCATTGGGAATGCAGAGTCTTAACCACTGCGTCACCAGGGAAGTCCCGGGAAACTTTGAGGCTTCTCCTACGCTGTCCCCCAAGGTCCTCAGTGGGATTGAATCCCCCCCCCACCCCGCCGTTGCCCACAGTAACAGCTGCTGTGATAACATAAACATTATGACTTCTTTCCCTTCCGGCTCGCTGCCTCATTTCCCTTCCCGTTGTCATCACTCAGATTGTGGGAGGGTTAAAGATGGCTGTGAAGCTCTTGTCATTCCCCCTACCAAGAGGTAGGGTGTTGTTACAGATTGAATTGTGAACCTCCCCCTACCCCCCACCAGAGATCTGTTAAAGTCCCAACCCCCAATACCTATGAACGCGACCTTGTTTGGAAGCAGGGTGCTTGCAGATGTAATCACGTTAAGATGAGGACAGAATTCCCTGGCGGTCCAGTGGTTACGACTTGGTACTTTCACTGCTGTGGCCCGAGTTCAATCCCTGGTCGGGGAACTAAGATCCCACAAGCTGTGTGGCGTGGGCAAAAAAAGAAATGAGGCCATACTGGATTAGGGTGGGCCCCAGATCCAATGACAAGTGTCCTTTTAAGAAGAGGGAATGAAGACACAGAGACAGACAGACAGACATGCCATGTCACAGCAGAGGCAGAGATCAGGAGGATGTAGCACATGACAAAGAACACCAAGGATTGCCGGCAGCCCCCAGAAGCCAG
Source organism: Balaenoptera musculus (assembly GCF_009873245.2). Taxonomy (NCBI): domain Eukaryota; kingdom Metazoa; phylum Chordata; class Mammalia; order Artiodactyla; family Balaenopteridae; genus Balaenoptera; species Balaenoptera musculus. The sequence continues at coordinate 34,905,811 of NC_045806.1, read as the reverse complement.
GAGAGAGGCCTGGAACAGATTTTTCCCTCTGAGCCTCCAAGAAGGAACCAACTCTGCCGAGACATTGATTTTGGACTTCTGGCCTTCAGGGCTGTGAGATGATGGATTTCTGGGCTGGCAGACAGCAGCCTGTATCAACTTGCCGGCTCTTTAGGAAATGGGTCTTCCAGCTCCAGTTGAGCTGTTTCAGCTGATCCTCAGATTACAAGACTGTGAGCAAATAAGTGATTGTTATTTATTTTAAGCCACCGAATATGGAGGTGGTTTGTTGCCCGGCAGTAGATACCTGAAACACACATGAACCTCTGGCCCTGGGAGGCTTGTCTTAAAATCTACCTGTGGGGGAACCACCCAAACCATCTTCTATCTTCCTTCTGGCAGACTGAGCCCCCACTTCAAACACAATTTGGTCTTTTTTTTTTTTTTTTTGGCCGCGCTGTGCAGCTTGTGGGATCTTAGTTCTCCGACCAGGGATCGAACCCTGGCCCTTGGCAGTGAAAGCATGGGGTCCTAACCACTGGACCGCCAGGGAAGTCCCTCAATCTGGTTCTTATCATCCACTTTTCCAGGCCCTCTGGATAGTGATCCTGCCCTCAACTGCCCGAATACTGACACCTGGCTCCCTTGCCTGTTCCTAGGTGTCCCCTGCAGGTCTTTCCCAAAGGTAGGACTAGGACCCGGTTACCCTTGCCCCCTTCCCCAACATGTACACCATCCTTAGCCCTCCCGGCTGCCCTGGAGAGCCAGCCTCCGTGGACTGGTCAGGGCACCCCTGGGGGAAGTTGGTCTCTGCCCTTTCTGGTTTATAGCCCTTCTCAGCATGCTTCCCATCCCCACAGCCCAGCATTCTCCTGGGGTGGCCATTCTGGATCCCTGTTCTTTGTCACATGTAGCCCTGTCACCTCTGCTGCAAAGCTCAAGACATCAATTTTGTGTTTCTTGGCTGGTATCCATAATAAGGGCCTGCCCCTCTGGGCTGGCGGAGGCTACGGTGGCCAATCCCCGCTATCTGTCACTCCACTGGGTGGTCAGTCTATTTCTCTGGCTAGGGATTGGGTCAGGAACGGACTTGTGGCTCAGTGCTGACCAATGAGGTCTGAAGGGATGTCTGCTGGGGGCTCCTGGGGAATATTGACTTGCTCCTAAGAAAGGTGCTCAGAGTGTAGCCTGCCTTTTTCTTCCTCCGGACTTGGTGTCTGCCTAGATGTGTCATCTGGGACGGCCAGGAGCTCCTTACGACCCCCAGAGAAACTAGTCTTAGCATGTGGCTGACATGAGGCCAGCTGAGCGTCCCTGACCTGGAGCTAGCCTTACCTCTGCACGCCCTGTTACTGACATCACCAGTTCCCATAGTGTTTAAGCCAGTATTTTTCCAACTGTGGATCAGAACCCCTTAGTGGGCCATGGAATCAATTGAGTGGGTCACAATCAATAATGAAAAAAATGAGTTAGAGTAGGGAGGAACAGAATCGAAAATATCAGAGCGCATCCCATGCTGTAGTGCTTTGTGAAACTTTGTCTGGTGACATGGACGTGTGTGTACAGAGCCAAAATGGAAAGGGTATTTCTTACTGTGGATCGTGGTCAAAGAGTTCTAAAGCCACTGGTTGAAGCCAGTTTGAGTTGAGGTTTTCTGTAACTTGTAGTCAGAAGTATCCACGACACCCTCTTTTTCCATCCCTCACTTGCCACAAACTCTTTCCTTTTTTTTTTTTTAATATTTTATCTTTTTATTGAAGTATAATTGCTTACAGTGTTGTGTTAGTTTCAGGTGTACAGCAAAGTGATTCAGTTATATATATATATATATATCCTTTTTTATATTCTCACAAACTCTTTTCTCTCTGTCCTTCCCAACAAGCCACGTGGCACTCATTTCTGCCCTAAGTCTTCATTTACATTCTTGCCCCCGCCTGCAAAGCCCTTTCCCTCTCTCCCACTCCCCCCACCTGCCCGATCAGATCCTTCGAGTCCAATCCAACTGAGTCCCTTCCTTCTGTGAAGCCCCTGGCAAGTATTATCTGCTGTGGGTAGGAGTGTGGGCTCTGCAGCCCCACTCCCTGGGTTTGAGTTCTCATTCTGCCACCTCCTTGCTCTGTGACCTTGGACAAGTTAATGAACCTCTCTGAGCCTCACTTGCCTCACCAGTAAAATGGGGATCATTACAGTTTCTGTCTCATGGGGTGGTTATGAGGATTAAATGAAGTCATGATTGTAAACTGTTGGAACAGTGCCCGGCATAGCCAAAATGCTTTAGAAGTGTCTGTGAAATAAATTAAATAACTGAAAGTTGTCATCGGGTAGGGTATTTGCTATTGCATGTGTCTGCTCGTGAGCCCATGCCAGGGCACCAGCCTCTCCCCAGGACTGGCCTTGGATCTCGCTCTTCCCAGATCTTGAACTTCCCTCTAGGTTCCTGGCTGGCCTTGTCCTCAGCTTGCCTCCCCGACCCGCTTCCAACTGGCTGCTCTCCCACCAGGTAGCCATGCCCACCCCCCGATTGCTCACTGCTCAAAGCTGCCCCTTCTACCCTCAGCCTCAGCCCAGGGGCCTTTCCCGCCCATCTGGGTGGGAACCCCAGAGGTGGCTTTCACAAGCTGATTAGTGTAGAACTCATCTTTTCAGTCACAAGGGGAGAAAAAGGGTTGCAAGAGCCCTTGAGCACCATTTCATTGCTGGGAAGGTGGCATGAGGAATCCTTCTGGCTGCCTGAGGTTTGGGAAGGATGGTGATAATACTAGTGATAGTAAGAAGATGATAATGGTACCTTCGAGCAGCCACTGAGTATGGCATGTGTAGCACTGACCTGCCGGCCCTGGCCAGAGACTCTGTACAGAGCTACGCCACCAAAGCCACTCGAGACCCCTGCAGAGTAGGGACCATTATCCCTGCTTTAAAGATGATGGAACCGAGGCACAGAGGGGTGGAGTCACTTTTCCAAGGTCACACAGCTGGGAAGAGACCAGGAGTGGAGAGGGGGCATGGGAAGTTGGAGGAAGCTCAGGTTTGACTTTTCCCAAAGCCCACTGTCTTTCTTCCCCTTCCTGTAGAGACCTTCCTTGTCCATTGGTCCGAATCCTCCTGAAAGTGGGGGGCCCACCGTGGCACTCGGCACCCCCTCACTGGCTCCAAGCCTGGCCTGGGCTGTCCCTCCCCAGGCCAGCTGGGTTTTGCTCAAGAAAATGTGATTAAAGTTGGTCTCTCCAGAGAGGGTCTGTTTTAAAGAATCAAAGCCTTGAAGCGAGAGGAATGTTCATAATTTTCATGACGGTCTTTGCTGCTGGGTTTATTTCCAACTGGCCCTGTGCTTGGGCGGCCGTGGAAATATTAGACCTCCCGGCAAAACCTGCAGGGTTGTCAGTTCAGAAATGGAGAGGAGAAAAATGAGAATAAAAACAAAAGCCCATCTCCAGCAAATGTTAGAATTCTGATGGCAACTAGCTACCTGGAATCCTTACCATGTGAATTCAGAATGAGAAAAAATCCATATCTGTGAAAGCGGGAGCATCTCCAGCCCACTTTTAATTGCACCTGGAAAGGGGCTTAATATCTCAGCCAATTTCTCCATCATCTTTTGCAAATCTTGGGCTGCTTAGGTCCCCGGGGGGTTTGTGTAATAAAACGGGATGGTTAAAGGGCATGTTTCTGTATTAACGAATCTTTCTGCACTGGCTGGGCCTGAGCATTATGTAAATGTTTACTGTAATTAAGAGATGAAGTTGTCACGGTGCAGGATTTTGGTTGCTGGTGTGGAGTTCCTGCCGTGCCCCAGCCGTGAATAGCCACCCGAGAAGGAAGAAGCAGAAAGGGGAAAAGGTGGAAATGCATGCATTATACGTGGCTAACCCCGGGAATAATCGTCTTGTTATAACGTGCCCCTCAGCTTAAGCAGGAGCCGGAGCCACGTCTCAGGAAGGCAGGTCTGGGCTCAGACATGTCGATTTGCCTTCCTGCCTCTGCTGTGGCATGGTGGCCACGCTTCTGTCACACTGCCTTGGGCTTAAAGTAGGATTTCTCTTGCTTGATCCCAAAGATGAGAGGATACGTGGAATTCCAAGAACCCATATTTGTTGTATGAATTTTTTTTTTCTTCTTCTTTTTTGGGGGAGGAGGGAGTGGTGGTGAATTCCAGCATTAAAAAAAAAAATCTTGAAGTACGATTTTCATGCAGTGAAACACACATCTTTTTAAAAAATACAGCTTTATCGAGGCATAATTGACATACAATAAACTGTACTTATTTAAATTATACAATTTGATACGTTTTGACTTATGCATCCACCCGCGAAACCGTCACCATAATCAAGATCGTGGATATATCCGTTGCTCCCCAAGGTTTCCTCATGCCCCCCCACCTCTCGTCATCCCTCCTGGCTGCCTCTCCCTGGCCCCCATCCCCTGGCAACCACTGATTTGCTTCCTGTCACTGCAGAATGGTTTTTGTTTTCTACAGTTTAATATAAATGGAATCATGCCGTAAGTACTCTCTGGCTTCTTTCGTCATGATTATTTTGAGATTCATCCATGTTGCGTGTATCAGGGGTCTGTTCCTTTTATTGATGGGTCGTATTCTACTGCATGGATACACCACAATTTGTTTATCCGGTCACCTGCTGGTGGATATTTGGGTTGTTTCCAGTTTGGGGCTATGACAGATAAAGCTGTGATGAACTTTCACGTACATATACTTTCATTTCTCTTGGGTAAATACCAGGCTAGGTCATGTGGCCGGTATCTGTTTAACTTTATAAGAAACTGCCAAATCATTTTCCAAAGTGGTTGTACCATTTTCCACTCCTATCAGAGATGGATGGGAATTCCCATTGCTCTACCTCCTTGCCAACATTTGGTATTATCATTCTTTTTAATTTTAGCTATTCCAGCTAGTGTGTGTGTGTGTGTGTGTGTGTGTGTGTGTGTTTTAATTAAAATTTCTTTTCTATGCTCCTTAAAATTTTATAAGGCACATGAGTGCATACATATGCAAAAATTCAAGTTGTACACTTAAGATTTCTGCATTTTACTGGGTATAAATTATTTCTCAATAAAATACTATAAAAAACTTTATAGGGAGAAGATTCCCTGGAAGTTAAATCATCTTCTATTTATATTCCTCTGAGTGGCTTTCCCAACCGAGTCAGGGACCCAGCTCTGGTAACTAACCGCTCCTTTAAGAACGCCTGCTAGTTGCTGGCGGTGAGGTGAGGTTTAGGGCCTAGTAACCGTGGTTCAGGTCAAGGGACCCCAGGTCGGTGCCAGCACAGGTGAGTCATCTGGTTTCCTGGATCCTGGAAAACTGTGCCCCGGGCTTTTTGGCGAGGCAGTTCTTTGATGTCGAAAAGATGAAAGCTTTACAAGCCGCGGCCCCTCCCCGCCGCAGCTGGAGGTGGCAGGCCGCTCCCAGCAGAGGAGGGTGGAGAAGGGCGCAGGCCGATGCCCTGGGGTGGGGGTGGGGGTGGGGTATGGGCGGGGGCAGGTTATCCCTTTGGCTCACTCTGTGGAGGGCCAGTCCCGGACTCTGTTGCCTTCCCAAACGCCCCAGCGTGAGCGTGGCCCGGCTCTGCTGGCCTGGCCTGGTGCCTGCGTCATTTCTAAGTTTCCTTTGCACCTCTGCACCTGCCTCACGTCGGTGGCCCCGTGCAACTGGACTGGGGGTTCCCAGCCCTGGGGCTGAGCCATCCAGCCCCCTGGGGGGGCGGGTTTGGAAATGGGTCCTCGTGGTTTTTTTTTGGTTGTTGTTGTTGTTTTGTTTTTTGTTTTTTTTAAACTAACATTATATTGTATGTCAACTATACATCAATTTTTTAAAAAATAAATACATTTATTTATTTATTTATTTTTGTCTGCGTTGGGTCTTCGTTGCTGCGCGTGGCCTTTCTCTAGTTGCGGTGAGCGGGGGCTACTCTTCGTTGTGGTGAGCGGGCTTCTCACTGCAGTGGCTTCTCCTGCTGTGGAGCACGGGCTCTAGGCTCGAGGGCTTTAGTAGTTGTGGCACGCAGGCTCAGTAGTTGTGGCGCGCGGGTTTAGTTGCTCTGCGGCATGTGGGATCTTCCTGGACCAGGGCTCGAACCCGTGTCCCCTGCATTGGCAGGCGGATTCTTAACCACTGTGCCACCAGGGAAGTCTGGTCCGTGTGTTTTTTTTTTTTTTTAATTTTATTTATTGATTTATTTTTGGCTGTGTTGGGTCTTCGCCTCTGCGCGAGGGCTTTCTCTAGCTGCGGCGAGTGGGGTCCACTCTTCATCGCGCTGCACAGGCCTCTCACCGTCGCGGGCTCTCTTGTTGCAGAGCACAGGCTCCAGACGCGCAGGCTCAGTAGTTGTGGCTCACGGGCCTAGTCGCTCCGCGGCATGTGGGATCCTCCCAGACCAGGGCTCGAACCCGTGTCCCCTGCAGTGGCAGGCAGACTCTCAACCACTGTGCCACCAGGGAAGTCCGGTCCATGTGTTTTTGATGGTCACAACTGTAGGGGGCTGCATGGGGTGAATGGGCAGGGACAGTGTGTGGGGCAGCTCTGTGCAATGAAGGACTGTCCCACCCCAAAAGCTAACAGAGTGCCCCAGGTTGAGAAATGAGTTGGTTCTGATAGTTAAAAATTAGTTGATTGCTTAAGCGCTAGGTTTCTTGTTCATTCAATACCCTGCATTCACCTTGGCGTGTCCATCGGATCCTTCAGATTTTGTTGGTTGCGCCCACACTGTAGTGCTGCTGCTGATTAAGAAATACATCCGGACTCTCAACAACATACAAAATACTCTGCAGAGGCCCAATCTTCCCTATCTTTTTTTTTTTTTTTCACCGTGCTGTATGGCCTGCGGGATCTTTAGTTCCCCGACCAGGGATTGAACCCGGGCCCTGGCAGTGAAAGCACCGAGTCCTAACCACTGGACCGCCAGGGAGTTCCCCCACTCTTCTTTATCTTAAAGGTTACGCTTCTGCCTTACCCTATTTTTAAACTTCCTGGCATCTGAACACAGAGTATTAGAGACGTTTAAGGAACAGGGTTGATTTCAAAGCAATAACATCCTTTCTGAGTCTTATTTTTATTTTTAAAATCTTTATTTTATTTATTTATTTTTGGCCGAGTCGGGTCTTAGTTGCAGCATGTGGGATCTTTCGTTGCGGTGTGCGGGCTTCTCTCTAGTTGTGGCATGCGGGTTTTCTCTCTCTAGTTGTGGCGCATGGGCTCCAGGGCGCGTGGGTTCTGTAGTTTGCGGCATGCGGGCTTTCTCCTTGAGGCGCGCGGGCTTAGTTGCTCCGCAGCATGTGGGATCTTAGTTCCCCGATCCAGGGATCGAACTTCGTACCCTGCATCGGAAGGCGGATTCTTTACCACTGGACCACCAGGGAAGTCCCTCAGAGTCTTACTTAATTTTAATTTTCTGTTTTTAGGATTCATTGGGCATCCAGTATTTTAAGCAAACCTAAACCTCTCTGCGGATCTTCACACGCAGCTAGAGGGGTGCCGAGATGGAAAAGTCCTGGTTGGCGTGACCCGTGCAGGTCTGGTGACGATGAAGAGAAGGGAGCTGCAGTTTTCTGACATTAAATATTAACACTGGGTATTAATAATGAAGGCTGGCAGTTCTTTTCGCAGTGCTGTTTCTGAGCGTGTCTCTCCCCAGCCTGCAAGGCCAGCAGGCCCGGGCCCTTCCCCTGCCCGAGCAATGTGGCTGGAGCCCCCTGCTCTCTGAGGTCAGGAGAGGTAAGGTAAACAACCCTGTGTTGTCACCCACAGAGGCAGGATTGCCTTCCTGGGCTGCTGCGCACAGCTCCGGGCTCCTCGTCCTCCCTTGCGACAGGAAAGCAGCTGGTGGCGAAAGGAAAAGCAGGAGGTGGATGCGGGAAGTGGAACGGACCTGGGGGGGGGGCACCCCCGGGGAGGAGGAGGAAACTGCCTTCCTGCTCAGAGGTCCCGGATGGACCTGTCACCCCAGGGGAGCGCTCAGATCCAGCCCCACACCTCCCCAGCGTGGTCCCCACTCCCACCGCCTGAGGGCTTTGTTAGAAGCTGAGCAGTGACTCCCTCTTCTGAGTCAGGAGGCCTCAGACTAGTTAAAGGGGTGGCAACGTGGGTGCCACACAGACCCAGGCTGCACAGGCTCTGATGATGCAGATCTTGGCCAGAAAGAACCTGGCCAGGTAGACCTGGGCTATGCAAACCCGGGCCACGCAGAACCCGGTCCTGCAGACACAGGCCACATAAACTTGCCGGGCTACCCCAGCTTTCCCGCCTGCTCCAGGGGCTCAGACGCGCTAGCCTCCGGGCTGCCTTAGCTCTGGTGACCTGTGGACAAAGGCACGGATGCCAAGGCAGCCTTGAACTTACGTCCAGGGAGCCCATGCTTGGAGCTGGAAAATGAAACACCCAGTGAGCTCTTATGCCATAAAATGTACAAGGAATCAAATGTGAAATAGCCCACATTTGCCACCGTCCATTTATGGATGATCGCACGTTCACTTTGCTTTAATAAGACCACGTCCTCCTGTATGTACATTCTCTCCTTTTCCTCCCCTCCCTGAATTTGATTGTGGTGAGTTTAAATACGGTCCTTGGAGTGGTTGGTCTTTGCAGACATTCTTGGGGGATCCAAGTCCACTTTAAAGCAGAGGCCAGAGTTTGAGAAAAGTGTCTCAGCTTGGCACTAGTACCTCACTCTGAGGGAAAAGGCATATAATCTGAGGAAGACTCATACTAGAGCCATTTCCTCTGAGGAAAATGGTGAGATCCAGAAAACCTTCAGTGACTCTGACTGATCATGGCGCCCTGCCATGGGGAGCCGAGGCCCCGGCCAGGATCTCTGGCTCGCCCGCTAGCTTTTCCCCCCCTCTCAGTCGGAGCTTGCCCGCCTTTGCCCTGAGATAGGGCCAGGCAGCTGAAATAAAAGAGGGGGTGGGGCCAGAAGCCTCCATCAGTGGTGGTAATTAGTTGGGCTTGTGGTCGCCTTACACCTCTCATTTGAGGCTGTACAGGTGCTCCACAGACATGAATTAATTAGACCTCCCGCGCCTCCTGTGGGGTTTGGACAGATGTTCGATCCCAGAGGCCCTGGCTTCCGCATCTTCAGGGCAGAGCGTGAGGGGTTTGGTTGGGCAGTGACAAAAGCACCGTGCCACCTGACCCGTCCCTGCCAGGGAAGGCTGGGCAGGTGGGAATTCACTGGAAACCCACTTGTTCGGCATTCTCAAGCTGAAGCTTCATTCCCAGAGTCCTCCTCTGTGGAGGGCTACAATTAGGCCTCATCCAGCGATCGCCTGCTGGCTTTGGCATCCGAATGAAGGCTACTGCCTTCCCAGTCACCGACTCACCAATGCAGTGCAAACATGGAGGGTAGAGTCCTTCTTTGTGTGGCAAGCCATGCAGGAGAAGGAAGAGGTTCTTTTCCCAAGCAAAAAAGTTAATGAGTAATGGTTTCTGGAATTTCTCCTCAGAGAATATAACCTCATCAGCTCTAGGCTTCTGGCTTCTGAATAATTGTTCTCAGTAATAATACAGAACCCCTTCATAATAATACATCTTTCTCTGCATTCAAGAAAGTAGCAATTTATTCCAGGCAAGACTGGAAAAAAAAAAAAAAAGAGGTTGCTTTTATTCATCTTGATACCTGCCCACCCCAGAGATAAAGCAGTGAGGAGGCCGGTTAATCAGCTTAGGCTTTTTGGAGGTCTTTAATGAGCGCCTATGGCATGCCCAGAAGTGGGGGGAGGTGCCATGAGGGAGACAATAAAAAGAAGCTGCAAGAGCTGAGAATATTTTCTGGGAAGATAAGCCCTAAATACATGCTGAACTGGCTTTCCTTAAGTGCACTTTTGAGAAAGATGCCGTGAATTGATGTGTGGCATCCATTTCAACCTCTGTTAGAGAGCTAAATAGGACATTTCCCAGACTCCCTTGCAGCTAGGGCTCCAGGTATGATGAGGTTCAGCCAATCAGACGTTCATGTGTGAAACTTGGCTTTGGATCTCAGTGAAAGAGAGAGAGAGGCATGCCTTTTGCTGATGTGGATCATGGCTGAGGCCACATGGTTCTCAAGCTGTCAGTGGTGGCTTCTGATTATGTAATGGCTTCCTGATCATGACAGCTCAGTTCCGTGGTGTGGCTTTGGGGGACTTTCCTGAAAGCTCAGCATTGAGTGGGTCTCTTCAGCCCTCCAAATAAGCTTGTTAGCCTCTTAATACCCTACAAGGAATCCCTTTCTGTTGCAACTAGCTGGAGGGGATCCTATTCTCTGCAACTGACCCCTGACTCACTCAGGCTTCCACTGTCACTGCCTTCCAGTTCCTCGCCCACGCCTCCCCCACCATCCCGTCCCATCCCAGCGCATCTCATCTTTCTTATGCAGGTAACTCCTACTCATTCTTCAAGGCTCAGTTTAGATGTTACCTCCTCCACGAAGCTTTCCTTGATATGTATGTCACCTCTACATCCTTCTTGCCCCATAGCACCCCCAATGCTTCCCTTCACAGCCTCTTTTTCTTTGCCTTCTTCCCCCACTGGACTGTGAGCTGCTTGAAGCTAAGGACTGTCTTTTCTTGAGGTACCTGGTGCCTAGCACAGGTCCTTGCATGTAGTAGGTGCTCAAGAAAACTTTTTTTGTTGAATTAGAAAACAACATACTGGACCTAGGGATCATCATACTGAGTGAAGGAAGCCAGACAGAGAAAGACAAATATATGATGTCACTTATATGTGGAATCTAAAAAAATGATACAAATGAACTTATTTACAAAACAGAAACAGACTCACAGACATAGAAAACAAACTTACGGTTACCAAAGGGGAAGGGGGGAGGGGAAGGATAAATTAGGAGCTTGGGATTAACAGATACACACTACTATATATAAAGTAGATAAACAACAACGTCCTACTGTATAGCACGGGGAACTATACTTAATATCTTTTTTTTTTCTTTTTGGCCATGCGGGATCTTAGTTTCCCAACCAGGGATCGAACCTGTGCCCTCTGTAGTGGAAGTGGGGAGTCTTAACCACTGGACCGCCAGGGAAGTCCCCAATACTTAATATCTTGTAATAACCTATAATGGAAAAGAATCTGAAAAAGAATAGATTTATATAAATATGTATGTATAACTGAATCACTTTGCTGTACAGCTGAAAATAACACAACATTGTAAATCAACTATACTTCAAAAAAAGAAAGAAAGAAAGAAAGGAAGGAAGGAAGGAAGAAAGAAAATAACATACAGCACATAGTCAAATGTGAAGTTGTGTGGTTCAGACCTCAATTCAGCAAAGGGAGAGACCACCATTGCCTAGAGGAAGAGGGAATATGACCGAGGGGAAGAAATTGTGACCCAGAAGCCAGGAGAGCCCCCTTTCTGGGTCTGGTTTACTCGTCTGTAAAACGAGTGGTGAGAGTTCATTAGTGTTTCCTGCTGTGCATTCCTCTGAACATGACTGCCTTAAGGTGTTACCTGGGAGACAAGGGTTCCATGAGCAAATGAGTTTGGGAAATGTTGGATTCAGCAAAATTAAACAGGTTTCACTACTACAGAATTTCCCAGGGCTTTTAATATGCTAGAGTGCGTTGTGACTCTGGAAAATTCTTGTATGCAGTGTTGTATCAGTTTTCTTTCCTTTTTTTTTTTTTAACATCTTTATTGGAGTATAATTGCTTTACAACGGTGTGTTAGTTTCTGCTTTATAACAAAGTGAATCAGCTATACGTATACATATATCCCCATATCTCAGTTTTCTTCTGCTTCAACAATGCTACAAGGGGCTTCCCTGGTGGTGCAGTGGTTACGAGTCCGCCTGCCAATGCAGGGGACACGGGTTCGAGCCCTGGTCCGGGAAGATCCCACATGCCGCGGAGCAACTAAGCCTGTGCACCACGACTACTAAGCCTGCACTCTAGAGCTTGCGAGCCACAACTACTGAACCCGCGTGCTGCAACTACTGAAGCCCGTGCACCTAGAGCCCGTGCTCTGCAACAAGAGAAGCCACTGCAATGAGAAGCCCGCGCACCACAAGGAAGAGTAGCCCCCGCTCGCGGCAACCAAAGAAAGCCCACGTGCAGCAACAAAGACCCGACACAGCCAAAAATAAGTAAATAAATAAAAAAAACAAAACAATGCTACAAAACCTCAATGGCCTACAGTGATACATATTTCTTGCTCAAGTGTCTTGAATCAGCTGGGGATTGGCTGGGCACCCTCATGTGTCCCGTGGTGGCTGGCTGGAGGGCCATCTGAGCTGGTCCTGGTTGGGATGACTATGGCAGGTCTGCCCTGTCCCACCTGTATCTCATCCTCCAGCAGCCTACCTGCGCATGTCCTCGTGGTGGTGGCAGAGGCTCAAGAGAGCAAAGTCCCAGCTCACTGCAAGCCTCTGCTTCTCTTAGGTCTGCTAGCATCCTATTGGCCAGCCGACCGAGGCCCGAGCAGGTCACCTGCCTGCCATGGGGGGACACTGTGAAGCTCCATGGCAAAGGGCGTGGATTTCAGGAGAGGTCAGGAGTTGGGGTCACTGAGGCCCTCTATCACACAGTGTTTGCCAAAGTCACCTGACCAAGGAACTCCTCTGTACATCCCACTGGCTTTCACAACACACACTTTGGGAAATACCTGAGTAGCAATGCTTAAAATCTTGCGATTCTGATGCCCTGATCCTGCACTCTGGCTTCAGGAAGGAGTTGATAGCAAATCTGGATCATGCCCAGTAGATGGGATTTGACCAGAAGCAGCAGAAGGTGGGGCTAGAGGCGGGTACCCGGGAACCACACTCCAGGGGGGAAGTCGCAATCAGAAGGGATCCCTACCAGCTGTTCCCATGATGCCCCTCTGCTTCACCTTCACCTCCTCTCCCCAGCCAGCCTTTTGTCCAGGCCTTGCTGGGGGTGAGCAGAACCCTCCCGGAGGCATTACTTCCTGAGAGGCGTAGTTTTAGGAACTGTATGGCCGGGCCGGGAAATTCATTTTTCCTGTGTTCTGTTGCTCCAGGAAGACACTGTCCGGAGGCCTGAGTGAGGGACCACCTTCCTGGGCATGGGCGTGCGGCCTCTGGCCTTTCCCTGTGGCTCTAGGCTGGGGGCCAGGTTTCTGCCATTGAAGAGTCAGGGCTTTGAGAGCTGGGGCTACTCTCCTCCCCAAAGTATCTGGGTGCCTGCGCTGCCCACTTACAAACTCCCTGGGCTGGGGCTGGGGTGTCTGCCTGTCCCCTCTCTGCTGAGCCCTGAGCATCATAACTGCCCTGGACTTCACCCAACTGCCAAGTCCAAGTAGCAACTTAGCAACGACAACCAGAACACTGCAGGGTGACAGCGCTATGGCTGAGGTGGCCCTGAGCGCTCACCAGTGTGTCTTTTATTTTTCAGACTTGAATCCATCCAGCAGCCCCGCCTGCCTTCCAGTAGGCGCGGTGGAAATGCTTCCTGTTTATGACTCCCTGTCTTGTGTCCCCAGAGCTCAGAGAGGTGGAGTTTCCGACCTGACACCAGGGACTGCTTCAGTTTTATCAAAGCTCACCCGACCCCCTTGTAAATGCCCTGTGGCTTTTGGGGGTGGTGGTAGGTGGGCTCGGGCTCCCTTTGGGGCACATAAATTTGGCCTTGTTAAGGAAAGCTGCAGGGATGCGGGGATAAAGGTGATCAGGTTACAAAAGCACACCAGGCCCCGACGGCTTCACGGGAGGCCTGGGGCACACAAAAGGCCCCGGGGCCCGGGGTGGGTTAGGTGGGGGAGGAGCTGAGGCCGAGCCAGCCTCCTCGATAGGCCCTAAAAGGGCCCGCCCACCCAGAGGACACCCTTCATCTTAAGCAGATCGGAAGGGCCAGGTAAGATCCCACCAGAAACACCCAGTTTCCCTCTCTGGGTGGAGAGCATCTGGAAGTGTGGTGAGCTTGTGATTTTATCAGAAATAAATGCAGCGAAATTTATGCATGGGAAAAAATACCGAAAGAAAACACAGGGCTACGTTACCACTGGAAAATCCTTAGCTTGCAATTATAGGTAATTTACATTTCTTTTTTATACTTTTTTTTGTAATTTCCAAATTTTCTACAGTGACTACAAGTTATTGTTAAATCCGAACAAAAATGACGGAAAAAAGAATAGAGGGAATGGTATATTCACGTTTTTTGAGAAATAATTGTTCTATATACAATATTTCTTTGTACTGTATATTCAATAGAATCTCCGTTTAGTAAAACAGAAAAGTATAAACGGTGGAAAGGAAAGACAGAAAACTGTTATCAGTGCTTATCTCTAGAAATATGGCTGATTTAATTTTTTTAACATCTTCTAAAAGAATGTATTATGTTTTAAAAGTAGGAAAAAGTAATTGAAAATGAACATACTTTTATTTCTACCTTTATTCCCTCAATAAATATGTATTGGGCACCTACCAGGTAGGAGGTAGTGAATGGCACTGGGCCTACACAGATGAAGCAAACAGACCCTGTCCCTGGGTTCCTGGAACTGAAAACCTAAGGGAGACACAGTCACCAGGTGACCTATGAGTGTACAAACTTGCCATCTACCATGCGGCCATGACATTGGGATGTCTGAGAGGGTATAAGGGCCCTAACTTGGTCTGAGGCATCCAAGAAGTCTGTCCTGCCGAAGCCACATTTGAATTGAAATTGAAAGAGTAAGAAGGGGTTAACTAGATGAGCACTATGGGAATGGATTTCCAGGCTGGAGGGATCCTGCAAAGGCCCTGTGGCTGGATGGAGGGGCCTGGAGTGGGGTAGAGCCTATCCTGCCAGGGTCTCAGGGCCCTTTTCAGGACAACAGTTTGGAAAAGGAGGACAGAAAGCAGGGAGACCTGTTAGGAGGTCTCTGAGGCCTGGACCAGGGTTGGGAGGGAAGGCAGTGGTGTGCGGGGTCTGGAGACCCTGCTGCATTTCCACGAGCAAAGGGGCTTCCGAGTGGTTGGTGGACGTGTGCCCGGGGATTTTTTGCTGCCTGCGTGGTGACCGGTGACCTGGTTCTCTCTTGGTGGCTCAATGGCCAGGCCCAACTCAGCCCTAGCTGATCTGAGCAGGAGAAGAAGCGCCCTGCAGCATGGAAGCTTGTCTGAGCTGTAGGCCCTGAGAACGTGTGCGTGCGTGTGTGCACGCGTGTGTGCTGGGGAGGTGTGGAGGATGGGGTGAGGACAGAGCACCTTTAAGAAGGGGATGTTCATTAATCAAGAGACTATAAAATGCATCATGCCACAGCCTCATTATCTGGTTTTGGACCTTTTTGGACGGTTTAAGTGCAATCTCACACCTCTCCCAAGAGGGCTTTTGGAGGCCATTTTCTCCAACCTGACCCCTGGCTGCAGTGTTGGCTTCTCTCTGATGGCTACTCTGTCTTTCTCAGCTATTACCCCATGAGGCTTCTCCCTCCCTCAGCTCCTGGAATTCTGCGGCATCTGA
Source organism: Balaenoptera musculus (assembly GCF_009873245.2). Taxonomy (NCBI): domain Eukaryota; kingdom Metazoa; phylum Chordata; class Mammalia; order Artiodactyla; family Balaenopteridae; genus Balaenoptera; species Balaenoptera musculus. The sequence continues at coordinate 34,890,429 of NC_045806.1, read as the reverse complement.
CTTCTGTTACTTAATACCTAGGCTGTCTGGTTATAGTACATTGTCCTCCAATCCATATCTGGGCCAGGTAGTCTGCATACATAGACTTGGACAAATATTCTCTCTTACACGTGGTAATACTATTTTCCAAATGGCTACAGTGCTGCTGTGATGAGGAAAATACCGCATTACCAAGCTTTACAGAATTCCTAGTTGCTTTATGTCATTATGTGCTGTTTTTGAGAGGTACTGAAAGTGCAGCAAAAGGAGAACTTTTTGGACCTTTTCGAAAGTGGGCCTGGTGTATGAGAAGTTCAGGCAGCATGGTTCTGAGAGCTGACCCCTTTTGCACGGGGACTGCACCACTTTTGTGAGACTGCGTGCCAGGTCAGCCAACAGCTGTGGTCTGGGAGGGTGTTCAGAGATGCCAGTTGGTTCTTTGTGGCCGGGGCCACTTCTGTTACAGTCCAGCACCTTCGAATGTCCCCAGCTCTTGGCTGGCAATTGTAGATTTTGGATGCTCTCCTGGTATGCTGGGACGGGGTTTCACAACTCCCCTTGTAGGATCTGGAGTCTCTGCTTGTGACCCCAGCCTCGAAGGGGAGGAGGGGGTGGAATCAGAGTCAAGGATGCTCACACTTGTCTCTGCAACTCTCCAATCTAACCAGGGGTGGGGAAATTCTGGTGTAGGGTTTAGAACAATCACAGTAACTCAAGTGGGTGGGGATACACATAGGATCCCATGCTTTGTCCGAAATGTTTTCTTCCACAAAATGAACTTGGGAAAACATTTATTAAATACTCTCTCTTTTTTTTTTTTTTAAACTGGGCTCTGCTTGAAGTTTTGGCCTATCTGAAATGGCAGACACGGTGGACTGGCTATACACTGCCTTCTCCCTTATTTTCCTCTATTTTAGAGGGTGGAAAGCACAATTCTGTGATCTCCCAGGCTTCCTTGCAGCTGGTGGTACCCATGTGACCCAGATCCAGCCGATGGCTGTAAGAGGAAGATTTTGGCAAAGGGCCATTTCAGCTGGCATGGCCCTTTAGCCCTTTGTCCTCCTCCCCACTTCCTGTCTGGAATGCAGGCTCATGCCTGGAGGTGCAGAAGCCCTATTGTGGTCATGAGGACCACATGCTGAGGATGCTAGAGAAGGCAGAAGAGATTTGGTCTTCAGGGATATTTTGGGGCTGCCATACTAGTCCTAGATAGCCATTCTCTTCATTTCTTTCCATGTGAAGCAAACACATCTGCAACTTGTTCAAGCCATCGTTTGTTGGGTTTTCTGTAACTTACCAAATGGGAATCTAAATGACAGATGATTTTATCTTCAGAATAATCCAATGGGATAGAATTGACATCTCTGTTTTACAGATGAGGACACCAAAGCTCGGAAGGTCAACTAATCAAGGTCAGACAGCTAGTTAGTTGCAGAGTTAGGGTCTGAACGCTGGACTGTGTGACTCCAAACCTTTTCTATAATACCTCCTCCCATGTGGTAGAGAACCCGCCACATCAGCCCAGGGGTAGAAACCCACCTCAGGTCTGGAGTGGGATGCAGAAGTTTGGTATGAGGTTCATGAGTAGCAGTGAGAATTTTCCCTATTATTATTGTGAGTGTTTTTGCCACGGTCACAAACATGTTCTCTGTTATGGGTTGAATTGTGTCCCCCCTCACCCCCACCCCCCATGCATATGTTGAAGTCCTAACCCCCAGGACCTCAGAATGTAATCTTATTTGGAGATAGGATCCTTACAAAGGTTATAAAGTTACAATGAGGTCATTAGAGTGGGCTCTAATTCACTATGACTAGTGTTTTTATAAGAAGAGAAAGTTTGGACACAGATACTCATAGAGGGAAGATGATGTGAAGAGAAAAAGGGAGAAGATGGCCATCTATAAACCCAGGAGAGAGGCCTGGACAGATCTTCCCTCACAGCCCTCAGAAGGAACCAACCCTGCTGACACTTTGATCTTGGACTTCCAGGCTCCAGAAGAGAATTTCTCCTGTTCTCGATCCTTCCTCTTGCCTCATGTATCAGTCAGCTATTGTTGTAATCATGCTGTGTAACAAGCCACCCCAGAATCTGTGGTGTATAACCACAAGCATTTATTTATACTCATGCATCTGCTGGTCACCTGGGTTTGGCTGCAGGTTGCAGGTTGGATTCAGGTCTGCTCCATGTATTTCTCATCCTCATTGGACCATTGGGCTACCTGGGGCACTTTCTTCTCATGGTGATGGCAGAAGCACAGGAGGCCAAAGTCAGCCACAGCAGCACATTTCTAACCTTCACTCACATTAGAGTCTGCTAACATTTTTTGACTAAACTAGGTCATGTGGTCCAGCACAACCTCAATGATGGGAGGCGGGCAGCATTATATTCTGGCCCATAGAGGTGGGGGAAGGGGATGGATATTTACTAAACTATAATTCTAATTATCACCCTTCTTAGAGGAACTCTGGCTTTGGAATGAACTCACATATTTTCTTTCCTATTTGCCTTGACCCAAGGCTTCTCATTTCTTCCTGCCCTATATATGCTTTTGGAGCATTCCTTCTACCTCTTCAAGGTCCTTTCCTTCCTAGCCTTCTGTACCAATTAGAATGATTTCAACTTCATGTAACAGAAAATCCAGCTCAGTAAGCTTAAACAGTAAAGGGATGTAATGGCTTAAGTAACTGAAAAATCCAGCAGCTGTGTGAGCTTCAGGAATGGTATGATCAGGGCTCCACATCCATTTATCTGCCAATCTCCTGGCTCTTTTCTGCTGTGTATGTCACCTTGCTCCTCAAGAAAGCTTCCCTCGTGATCAATATATGATTACAGCACTACTTGTAAAACAAACAAACACAATAACTTGAAAACTACACAAGTGCCTACTAGCAGTAGAATGGATCAATACGTTGTGGCATATTCACACAACAGGATTGTAGACAGCAATGAAAAAGAGCAAATTCTGCACCATGCAACAACATGGAAATTTTCAGAAACATGATGTTGAGCAAAAGAAACCCCAGACAAAAGAACACATTTTGTAGATTTCAATGATTATAAAGCTCAAAGCCAGGCAGAACTAGTTTATGCTGTTGGAAGCCAGGAAAATAGTTAGCCTTGGGGGGCTCAGGGTAGCCACTGGAAGTGTCCCCAGGGGGCCTCTGGAGTGTTGGTCATGCTCTTTGACTTCTTTTTTTTTTTTTAAATAAATTTATTTATTATTTATTTATTTTGTTGGCTGCGTTGGGTCTTTGTTGCTGTGTGCGGGCTTTCTCTGGTTGTGACGAGCGGGGGCTACTCTTCGTTGTGGTGCGTGGGCTTCTCATTGCAGTGGCTTCTCTTGTTGGGGAGCACGGGCTCTAGGCACGCGGGCTTCAGTAGTTGTGGCACATGGGCTCAGTAGCTGTGGCACACGAGCTCTAGAGCGCAGGCTCAGTAGTTGTGGTGCACAGGCTTAGTTGCTCCGCGGCATGTGGGATCTTCCCAGGCCAGGGCTCGAACCCATGTCCCCTGTATTGGCAGGCGGATTCTTAACCACTGTGCCACCAGGGAAGCCCCTCTTTGACTTCTTGATCTGGATGCTGGTGACATGGGTATAAGTTCATTTAGTGAAATGTCACCAAGCTGTACACTTATGACACGTGTGCTGTTCTTTACATACATTTTGCTTGAATTATAATTTATTTACAAAAATCCCTCAGGGTGCTGTGTGGAGAATTGGACAATGGGTGAGGGTAGAGGTCGGCAGACTTGTGAGGAGGCTGATGCCACAGGCCAGGTAAGCAACAAAGCAGGACGAGGAAGGTAGAAGCCGCCACCTGGGCTACAAGGTGAGAAAAGAGAAAGGGAAGAGGGAGAGAGGGGAGGCAGGAAGGTGAGGAAAAGGCAGACCGCTTAGCCCCACTGATGGGCTGGCGGGGGTGTTCAGAGGTTCCAAGGGCAGTGGGAGAGGCCCCGTGAACACTAGGAAGGAGCCGTGGGTGGCAGCCTGCCCCTCACAGACAGTGTCTTCTGGGGACATTGTGAGAGAAACGACACTGGACTATCTATCTGACTGTGAATAGCATTCCTTTCTTAGAGACTGCATGCCCCCATCAGCAGTGGATGAAAGTTCCAGTTCCTCCACATCCTGTCAACACGATATGGTTGAAGGATCTTTTTAAAGCATAAATCAGGTCATGTCGTTGTCCTGCTCAGAAGCCTCCAATGGTTTCCTGTAACACTTAGAATAAAATCCTCACTCCTTACAAGGTCTATAACAAGGTCCTACCTCTTTCGCAAGAGGCCGAGCTTGGTCTTGCCTCAGGACATTTGCACTTGCTGTGCTCGTCACACTCAGCTCTTTGCGTGTCTGTCTTTTCTCATCATTCAAGACTCAGTGTGCTTTGGTTACTGTTGCTGCATAACAAACCACTGTAAAACTTAAGGACATAACACAAGGATTTTATTGTGCTCATGGATTCTGGGAGTCAAGAGTTCAGACAGGGCACAGCAGATGGCTTGCTTCTGCTGCACCATGAGTGAGAAGCAGAAAGACTGGGGGTGAGCTGCAACTAGGCACTGGATTTATCTGGAGACTCCTGGCACCTGTGTTGGGAAGGCTCAAACCCTCAGTTTATCTGGGACAGCTGACCAGAGCCTTGCAGGTAGCCTTTCATTCCTGCTCCCCTCAGTAAGCCGCAGACACGCCTTCTGTTCTGGCTGTAGCAAAGGTCCAGGCGGCCCAGGTCTGGAAACTGACTTGCGTCCCAGGCCTCCTGGGGATGGATTAGGCTGAAGTTCATCTCTCAGTTTCACTGAAGTAGATAGGGAAGGCTGCTGAGAGAGTTCCTACCCCTTGACAGTAATCCTTTACATTATTAACAAAAGCCAGTATTGTGGGAATGAAGCGTGGGTGTCTGGGGTTTGCTTCAAAGCATCCTGGGGTTGGGATGAGCAGGGCAGGACCGACCCTGGGTTGCAGGTTGTTGAAGCTGGCAATGCGTCCCAGCAGTTCCTCATAAGATTTCCTCGACTTTTGCATAGTTTTGAGATTCTTCATAATAAAAAGTATAAAAAGACATCACACCCACCCCAATAAAATCATATTCTCCCCTCTTCCCTTTCAAAAAACCCATTGTCTTTGGTACATTCTATCCAAATAACTAAAAGCAATATCTCTTGACCATAATATCAGGATACCAGCAAGATTATTAGCAACTCACAGAGGATGTGACAGCAGTAATCTTGTTTTTCCACTTATTGTAGTGACTTAATGGTCATATATTTTATCCTGAAGCGTGGAAAATGAATATTGAAAGTGTATACTCCAACACAAAAGCTATTATTTTTAACATTCAACTTTATGTAGAGTACAAAAGTGTCGACTTTCATAAGGCAACCAGGGAGACTAAACTTTATTGTTTCAGAGGATTTAGGAACAGACTCTAGATCTGAAGATGGTGCCTTTCATACCCAGCTGAGTACACCTAGGCTCCCTGAGACTGAAAGTTTGGGGTTATGAGGACAGAGGATGGCAGCACCATTTCTACAAAGAGCTCAGTCCACAGTGATGAGATTTCAATGCCTGTTTTTGGATGTACCCTTTCCAACAGGGCCACTAGTTCCAACATGGCTGCCAGGTCCAACGTGACCACCAGTTTCAACATGGCCACCAGTTCCCACATGGCTGCCATTAGTGCCATTGAGTGCCCACCAGGGACTGCTGTTGTTCTCAGAGTTTTGAGGGGAAATCGCTATCTCAGGCTGTGAGAAGCCACTCTTCTAAAGGAGCTGTCCAGTAGGTCTGTGTACGTGGGCGCAGAGATACGTACTCTTGTGGATGCCCAAAAAGACTGGGGAGAAGAGGTTAGGCCAAAGCTCTAGAATGAAACACAGCCAGCCAAGGTTGCAAGGTTGACTGCCCTGGCTCTGGGGGTTCCATTGCCAGTGGGAAGTTTGTAGAAGCCACAACCAGGGCCTTCCCAGAGGCAGGCCACCTTAGGAGGGAGGGGTGACGGGTGTCTTCACTGAGTCCCACGAATGGTGACGTGTGGGTGTAGGGGGAAAGAGGATGGCTACAGGCGTAAGGCCAGGCCGTGGGTGGTACAATGAAGTTACCCCAGTCTGCAGACTGCCCCTCTGACAGGCCAGCTGGGAGCCTGGGGACCCTGGTGGCCCGTGTGAGTGGCCGAGGAGTCCAGCTGACCAGAGGCTCATGGTTCCCACCCCCCTCAAGTGGACACCAAGGGTGAACAGTAAAGACGCCTGCTCAAGGATTCTGGGGAAGGGGGCTCATAAACACTTTGTGCTGTGGAATTGTGAACGTGGGACTCAGGGGCTGTTCATGGGTCGGCAGGGTCCTACCGTGTGCTAGCCAGTACCAGTGTACCCTGGCTGCAGTCGCGGCAAAGGCCTGAGGCTCCCCTTGGCCCTGTGCCCGCCCCACCTGCTCTCAGGGAAGCTGCCCATCTCCCAGTGCATAAGGGCCTCAGGGGCAGTGGTTCCCACAGGGATGTAGCTCACCACTGCAGCTTTCCAGTTTCAGATGACTCAGCTCCCTTCCTCGGTCACTGCCCTGAGTCAGATCACGTCATGCTCTAGCTCAAAGCCCTCCCGTGGCTCCCCATTTCCCTCAGATAAAAGCTCAAGTTCTTACTCTGATAGTCAAGGCCTCCCTGGTCTGGCCCTTCCACCCTACCTCCCCGACCTCAGGTCCTGCTACCCATGCCCCCTCCCCCACCCCGCTCCAGCCACACTGGCCTCGTTGTCATTTCTGGAACACACCGGCACACTCCTACCTCAGGACCTTTGCACTGACTATTCCCTCTGCCTGGCGTGCACTTCCTCCAGATATTCCCCCCGGCTTGCTTCCTCACCTCCTCAGGTCTCCTTTCCAGACAGGCCTTCCCCAACCACCCTACTGAAATCACAATGACCCCTCCCCACAATCCTGTTTCCTGCACGACCACTGCCCCTCACCCCATACCCATTACCATTAAGTGCAGTGTGACACATTCGACGTGTTTTTGTTTATTGTCTATCTCCCTTTGTTCAAATAGAAACTCTAAGCAGGCAGGGACTTTTCACTTCTTCCATTCACTGTTCCACCCCTGGAGCTCAAAACAGTGCTTGGCACATAGAGGCATGTGGTAAATACTTGTTGAGTGAATGAATGAATGAATGAATGAACGCACTCACCCTGGCACATTTGGGCCCTTGCTCTTCGTTGGGCCCTTTCCCACATGCACAGATCTACCTTGTCCCAGAGCAAGCCTCCCCTTGCCTTCCCTCCCCTGTCTCTCTCCGCCAGACTGCGTGTCGCCAGCCCTCTGGGCTTGCTGCCCTCACATGGTGACCTCCATCGTGCCCCTGACGCTGCTTCCTCTTGGCTCCGACAGCCCATGTGTCCCATCCCGCTGCTCTCCCACCTCGTTCCCTTGGCTCCTGCCCGCTGCTCAGACCCTCCAGCCCCTGTGGCCCTTCTCCATGCTCTCGTGTGTCCCCTCCCCACTTCTCTTCACGCTCCCTCCTCGGGCCCAAAGGTGCTCTCTGCCGCCTACTCTTGCCTCTGGGTGCTTGCTCCCTTTCGAGGTCTCCTCCATCAATCTCCTCAATCCAAAATCAATGAGGGAAAGACCAAGAGCCAAGTGCATGGATTAGTTAAAGAAAAAAAGCAATAAAAAAAGGAGAAAAAGCGTAAAGAAAAATCCAGCTCATCGGCTCCTTTGCAGTTCAGCTTCTCCCCTGTTCTTCCAAACTCTGTTGGTGGCCCAGCCATTCCCCTGGGTGTTCAAGCTAAGCTCAGCATCATCTTTGGTGCCCACGTCCCATGCTTCTGTGAGGTCCTGCTGCGTCACCTCTTCTGGGGCTCTTTCAATGTCTTCCCTTGTCTATCCTCATGCCACTTCCCTGCTTCAGGCCTCCCTCACCCTTCCTCACATTTCCCCTGGGAGGTTGCAGAAAGTGTGAATCGGGCCCTCTGCAGCCAATGTGAGCCTTCTGAAGCCAAATGGGATACAATTACCCTGTATCAGTGAGGGTCTAGCCAAGAAAACAGAAACCTCTCTAGGTATTGAAACATAAGGTATTTAATCCAGGAAACTGACTTCATAGGCTCTGGAGGAGCCAAAAAGCCAAACAGGGCACAGTGAGGTAATGCAGAGGTTAGCAACCCAGAGATTAGTAACAGTAGGAAGCTGCTGGCATCCCTTGGGCTGGAGGGACAAAGGAAGAGGGAGTATTATAGGAACCTGGAAGCCAGAGTCAGCTAACAGGAACTCGAACCACGGAGGAGATGCGGGAGAAGCAACCGATGCTGGGGATGCTGCCCAAGGAGAAGAGAGTGGGGAGAAATACCCTGGCTTCTCCCTCTTTCTGCCCGCCTGTCTCCCTCTGGTATCTCCCATTGGCTGAATCTTGAGGCCAGTTGCAAAGTACCCTGGGAAATGTAGTTCCCTGCTACACTGCAAGCAAGAGAAGGGCAGAGAATGGATCTGAGACAGAAAAATGACTATACACACTCCCTGGCAAAGAACTCACCGATTAAACTCCAAGCACCTCAGTCTTTCTACGTGCTTTGGCTCCTCTTCCGTCCATTTGCTGGCCTTCTCTGCCATTGTCCCTGCACACTCACACTGAATGTGGCTGATGTGGGGACCCCTGCTGCCACGCCTGCCACCTCTGTACCCTTCCTCACTCAGTATCCTCGGCCCAGAAGGCTTTCCTTTCCAGCCATGCTGGTGTAACCTCACCCAGACTTTAATGCCCAGGTGGAAGCCACCTCCTTCATGAAGCCTTCCTGGCCATCACTTCTAGCCTCCAACACGCACAAACAAACGTTCTTTTTTTTTCTTCCCCAGTGCTTCCTGCATCTCTACCTCGCCTCGTTTCTCCCTGTATCATAGTTATTAATGGGCTTGTCTCAGCTCCCCCATTAGACTGCAGGCTTCCTTAAAGGCTTGTTGAAAATGAAGCCTCCACAGCCCCCGACACGCAGTACCCCATGCCTAGGAAGGACGCATTGCCTTTTAATTTAATGAATGAACAAATAAGTAGCAAGCAACACAACAGCAGGTAGCAATACCTAGTCAGTGCAGGTGAATTAATTTGAGCTCTTTAGCAATCCATGCCTTGGGGGGGAGGGGTGTGACAGGCCCGGGAAGAAGCGAGCTGGGGAGTCGATCCGGGCAGGGAGCAGATGTCCACATTCTGCCTTGTTATTACTTCAGCTTATTGTTTCAGGTTTTTTCTTTTCAAGAGAAAAGAATCCGCCCATGTTTTCATGTTGTTCTCATTGAAATACACCCACAGGCTCTGAAACGAACCCACTGGTGAAGTGCAAGCAGAGAGAGGGCGGCGGGTTTGTTTCTTCCCCACGGTTTGGTGCTGCAGCTCGCGGCCCGGGCTCCCTGGGGCTCCCCGGGGCTCTGTCTCGGGAAGCAGACTCGGAGAACGGGTGGTGAGCACCGCCTTGGGTAAATGCTCCAGGTTGGGGGAGGCTTGGGCACTGGAGCATTGAAGATGTGTCTGTGAATTCATGTTTGTACGAAGCATTTTTTCAAGGGTTTACCTTTTTCAGGATGAAAGGTCCTCAGGGAAAGGATGCGGGTGTGAAGTTGGACGCAGGGCAGAGATGGCTCGGGCTTGGGGCCCCTGTCGTAGGCTGTTTATTCATGAATTCATTTGTTCTTTCCTACATGGAATGAAGGTGTGAATTTACGAGCCACCAGAATGGTCAGACCTTTGGAGCTAGTCTAAGTTCCGTATTTAGCAAATGAAGGTTTGGAAGGGTTAAGTGACTTGCTCAGGGTTACACAGCCAGTTCTGAGCAGTGGAAGATTTGAACCTTAGTCTTTTGCCTCCCAGCCTGGAGCTCCCAGGGTTTGCGGGGGCTGCCGAGAAGAGTCCAGCCCGCCCCTGCCTTCAGAGATGGTCCAGTCCTGCGGATATTGGGACGGAAGGTCACATTTGGAGTCATTTTCAAGGATGGTGACTGCCTCTTGCGGCTGACTCGGCACTGGGAGAGTCACTTGCATCCAGCCAGGGGTCCTTCTGGTGGGGGTGGGGGAGAGATGTGTCTCCTTCTGAGGAGAACTGGTCAGACCCCTCCCACCCGAACCCCGCCCTGTGTGCAGCGCGTATCTCTGGCCCGGTTACTTCAGAGATCGCATCCCCTGCTCCGTGTTTATAAAGCCGCGTCAGCTCGGGGTGTGGACAGGAATGACCTGAGCTGTCTAAACAAACCGCGAGCTTCTGGCGGCCCGCCTGCCAGGGTGTGTGTGACATCCTCTGGCCCGAGAGGTGCGCCGGGTTAGGATTCCGGCTTTGCTCATTTTGAGAGCCGGGCAGAGAAAATGCAGGTCTGCGTCCTCTGGTTCCCCAGAGTGAGCAGAGACGCAAAAGGTGAGTGGAGGCCCCGGCACGTCACTGCCAGCTCCCTCCACCTCCCCCAAGCTGTTCCTTTCTTTTCTTTTTTCCGTCCCCGTTTCTCTTAATCACCAAGGGACAAAGAGGAGATCTGGCCGCCAAAAACAACCCACGCAGATATTACCTACGGAAACCACAGGAACGGGCACATTTTAGTAAAATGAAGGCCTACTCGCTTTTTTTGCGATACCGTGCCCCTAAATAATGCAACTTCAATTTCTCATTCTAGATGTCTGTTTGAAAAAATCAGGCTTAGGTCTGTCATTTTAAACAGCTTTTCAAATGACACAGAAATTATACTATTTTTAGGTCAAACACCCTGCAGAACTTGACATTTGAAGGTTCGGCTCTGTGTGAAAACATCCAAAGGGAAGTGTGTGATTTCTCTCTCTCTCTCTCTCTCTCTCTTTTTTTTTTTCCCTAGAAACAATAAACAGGAGTGGCTTTCGTTTATTTGTGTGCGTTCCTATCCCTCTCGTATTTGCATCTCCGGGGTTTATTGGTGTAATTCTTCAGGCGCAGACTCAACATGGCAGATGCCACCTGAAGGCCGCCCTTTGGAGATGCGGTCCCTACAAATAAAAGCAGGTCGTTAGACTAGAGCTGTCTTTGTTCGCTTAACTACGGCGGTTTCTCCCTCTGCACAGAGCACGCTCTATATAAAGCCATAACCATTCAGAGTCACACGTAGACTCTATAAAGGGCTGCTGAGAGATGAAAGACGTTTTTAACCCCTTCCTCTCGGGCATCGGTGGAGGCTGCAACTGCCCAGTTCCAGAACGTGCAAAGTTCTGTTCTGGGCCGATGTGCGGCTGGGAGCAGAGGAGGAGGGGTGCGGGGTGTGAGTGAAGCAGCCAGGTGGGAGAAATCCCCCGCCTCGACCCTCCCCTTCCATGTTCCTGCCTCAGTTTCAAGCTGCTGGGAATCCCGGCGTGGATGGGGGTGACAAAGAAAAAGAAGCTGTGATGACATGGGGCAGGACTCAGGCCGTGGGAGCCGGGGGAGCAGCCCGCTGGTGGGAGCTTTCGCCTGTGGTTTTAGATGGGGGTCCCTGTACTCCGCCGTCTCTGCAGGGGTGCTGGGGTACTTTCAACTGTATTTGGTTTTAAGTGACTGTCAATGTTGCTTTTATATTAAAACAAGCACGGTGCTGTCTAATGGAATCCAATGCAGATGGGCAGGAATGGGATGAGGAAAGCCCAGCTTGCTGAAGTGCCACTTTGAACTCTAACTTGACACCCCCCAGAAGGCTGTTTGGGCCCTTTGGTGACAAAGTTTAAGAAGCCCTGCCCTAAATAAAATGCTAAACGCAATGTAGAAATGGTTTAGTGCGAGGGACAAGGCTGGGCTTCAAGGCCTGGCTCTGCTAGTTACTAGCTGTGTGACTTAGGGCGAGTGGCTCAACCTCTCTGAGCCTCAGTCTCTTCCTCTGTAAAACGAGACTGATACCAGCTCCTTCCTTATAGGACCAGGCCTGCCTACTCATGTGCTCCCACTCCAAGCTGACATCCCGGGGGGCTGCCCCTGGCAGATAAACTACTCAGTGTTTTCAGCCTCTGGCAGGACCCATTGTGGCCACAGGGCGGTTTAATAGTCTTTATCCTGTGAAAGCAACCGTGGGCGCTGAAAGCATGGAGGCCGCTCAGATGTGCCGTGCAGAAATGCGGTCACAACGTGCCCTGGGCTATTAGACATCTGAGGCACGGTGGTACCAATGCCTCGGGCTCCCCACGCCGGGCCAGCACCCACACCCAGTAACACTCTGCTCTTCCCAGTTCCTCTGCGTGACCTGTGTGGCCACTTCTGAGACAAAAGCCATGTCTGCTTCTGAAACTCGCTTTCATGGATAATGTGACTCCTCCCTGCACAGCGAGAGAGGGGTTGGGAGCCCAGCTTGACAGGTGTGAGGAGGGGAGGAAACAGCTGGTGGAAACTCCACCCGAGATTGGACACCGTGGTGCTTTGCAAGATATGTCCACACATTTGTTGACACTCTTTCCCTCCGGAGGGAGGCCGGCTGCTGTGTGTTGAGGACCCGGTGAGGTGGCTTGTGGAGAGCCCTGTGTGGTGAGAGGGCTGAGGCCTCCTGCCCACAGCCATGTGAGTGAGCCATCTGGGGAGCGGAGCTTCCAGCCCTGGTCGAGCCTTTGGATGACTACAACCTCAGGAGGGACCCTGGGTCAGAAACAGTGAGCCTAGCTGCTCCCAAACTCCTGACCCACAGACACTCTGACATAATAAACGTGTGTTGTTTTAAGCTGCTAAGTTTTGAGGTAACTTGTTATGTAGCAATAGTTAACTTGTACAGACCCCTCTCCTTGTCCTTCAAAGTGTCATTTGAAAGAATTCATGATGCCTTTCCTTTTTTTCCTGGCTTATAAGGATGTTGGAAACTGGAAAAGAAGAATGTGTAGTTTGGGAGAAGGGCAGTGATACTGTGGGCATATATGCTGAGCATTTTCCATTGGTTATGTCATCTAATCATCTCAACCGTCCTGTGGGAAAGTATTACTAGTCCCATTTTCTAGATAAGAATATTGAGGCTCAGATATGTTGACCCTTGCTCCAGACTACACAAGAAGCCTGGTTGTTGGGGCACTAAATCTGTGTTTCTTTAGCAGGCTGCCTCTGCTTAGGAATAAAGCATCTAAGTCAAGGGCCCGGCCTTGCTTCTGACTAATTGCATAGGCTTTCGCAAGTGACTACCCGGTGGGGGCCTTTTTTCTTTGTGAAAGGGCCCCTGTACCATTCCTTGTAGCCTGGGGGGCTGTCAATCATGGTGGCCCACTCTCCTGTGGCAACGGGAATGGAGCCTGGCCTGGTCAGTAAGAGAGATCCATTCCCCTGACCACAGCGATTAGTTAAGGAATGGACATGCGATTCTATCCAGGCCAATCAAAGTATTCCACAGAGCATCTCTGCCAGAGCCAACGGAGAGAACGGCTCTTTCTTTCTTCTGGGGTTGCTGAGCTGGGAGGCTGTGGATCTGGTGCCTCTGGGACTGGCAGGCCTGCCTGTCTACAGAGTCAGGTCGAACCAAGCCATGAAGCGAGGCAGAACTCTGGACCCACTTGAGCCCCTGGATCCAGCTATGACTGAAGCCATCCTTCTCCCTGGACTGTCCAGTTCCAAGAGTCAGTAAATTCCCATTTTTTTTGGTCTCAGCTAATTTGAATTGGGTTTGTGTTGCTTGCAATGCAGTGGGCAAACTTGGGAGTTGCTTTTAGCATCTTGGAGCAGTAGAGCATAGCTCCTCTATATGGTGACTAAATGTAGCAGTTGCTGGTGATGCCCTGCTGGCCTATGCTGGAGGTCATGGCAGACTGTTTGCTTACAGGCCAGTGGCTTCCTGCATCTCCCTGTCTGAGATTCTCTGGCCTCAGGACCATGCTTGGCCTGTGTGTGTGTGTGTGTGTGTGTGTGTGTGTGTGTGGTGTACACACGGGGAGAGGGAGACAGTTCTAAAATGTCAGGGAATTAATGCCTCAGGAGTAACCCTCTTCCAGTGAGAGCATACCTGGGCTCCCTTGTCCCTTGAGAGGACAATCTGGAGGTGTCTTCTACACAGTTTCTTTGAGGGTCCCCAGCAGAACTGCACCCCAGTAGCCCAGAGTGGGAACCCTCTCAATAAAGGGCTCTTAATCAGCTTTCCTCCATGCCCTGTCTCTTTCCCCACTCTCTCTCTCACTCATGATTCTTGGGGTCACCTCCCAGATAAACTACCTGTCCCCAAATCCTTATCTCAGGGGTTGCTTTGCAGGAAAAATCTAAAACTAGGACATCAGTAGATGGGATTTTGATTTTCTGGAGTTGACAGATCTGGAGATACTTATCATAATGGGAAAGACTGAAATTGCAAGGTTCTCAGCCTTAGCAATTTTGTGAGTTAAATATTCCCCACACGGCGCATGTGAAGACCACACGAGAACTGGGCAGGTGGGGTAAAGACAGCAGGGCAGAAATGGCAGGGGTCCGAGACCCCACGGAGGTGAAGCAGCCATTTTGAAATGGAAATCGATGGGACAAATGGGGTTGGAGCATTTGGGCAATCTGGGGTTGCCTCGATGTGGCACGTGGGGAGGTATTGGCATTGGCCCCCCGCGCCCAGGGTCCAGAGTGTCTGTGGATAGACAGGAGCTGGGAGCCCTTCAGATTACAGCGAGAGATGGGCTTGGTTTCCAGCTGTTGGTCTTGTTTGCCTTTCCCCTCTGCCTTTGTTCTCTCTCCTTTTGCTGCTCCCGTTTATTTATGTTTAAACACGTCCTGTGTCGCTGCCTCAGCTGAGTGGCTGGAGAGTCGAGACGAAGGCACGGTTTCTGTCTCGTCTTCCCCTGCAAGGCCTGGGCTCCAGGAAGAAGATGCAACTGTGGATGTCGGAATATTTGGCTGATACAGCTCGGCCACGTGTCTGCTTTCTCTTCTCCCCACAGCGCCCGACTCCCTCCAGATCCCCCGCTGTTCCTCCTGGTCACTTCCGCAGTGGCATCTGGGACACAGACATCGTTTTTTTTTTTTTTTTCCTAATTGCATTTCCGCCGAGGGGAGCCACGCTCAGAGAGGGGACCGTAGGAGAGTGGCCTGGCAGAGCTTGGCAAAGTGGCTGCAGCTTCCCCATAGGACTTTGATAAAAAGGGAAATAAAAAGGTTCATTCTGCGTGCCAATACTCCCTACCCCTCAGAGTGGGTCCCTCTCCTTTTTGTATTTTTTTCTTCTTCCTTGAGGTATAAAATAGATACAGTAAAGAGCGTCCAGTGCGCTGTGTGTGGCTTGATGGATTTTTACGTATGTCTACACTGTGCCACCACCAAGATGTAGATACATTTGAAACTAACACAACATTGTAAATTAACTACACTTCAATTTTTAAAAAATCCGAAAAGAGAAAAAGAAAAAAAAAGATATAGAACTTCCCCATGGCTCCAGAAGTTTCCGTAATGCCCCTCCCAATTAGTACCCCCTCCCACAGAGGCAACCACTATCCTGACCTTTATCACTGGAGATTGATCGCCTGCTTTTTACCTGTAAAAGGGAAGCAACCAGCATTTTCCCCTTCAGTGTCTGGCTTCTTCTTTTACCTAATATGTGGATGTGCGTGAGACATGCTGTGTGTAGCAATGGTCCCCCTCCTGTTTGTTTTGTTGATGTTTGGTTTTATTTGATTCCTATTCCTCACCACCAAAGGGGCTCAAAGTTGGGACCCTGCAGGGGTGTAAAGCCAGCAGCTTGAAGATCCCGTTTTGCTCCCGTCCGCAGCCTGGGAGGTAGCACTCCCAGTGGGCACCTTCGCTCCCAACTGCGGGACGCCGCAGTGCTGAGCCCAGCTCCTGAGGCCAGTGCAGCCTCAGGCATCGGGTTCCCTGTTTATTCCAGGCTACTGGGCCAGTAACCTCGCCTCGGCTTGGAAACCTCCTAGGGATGCAGGAGGAAGCTGGAGCAGCCCCAGATGTGGGGTGGGGCTTGGAAATAATAAGTTGCGATTTGCAAACATGCCGAAGGCAGCAGAAGAGAAACGTCACTGAGGTCTGGTGTCTTCTAGCACAGCGCAGCGCAGCCTTTTCTTCTCCTTCCTGGATTTGTGTGGTGGCCCCTGATTGGCCGCCCCGGTGCACGGTGGCCCTCGGATCCATCAGCTCACAGCCGTCAGGGCCTGGGCTTATCCTGCCTCTCCTCTGCTCACAGACCTTCAGTGGCTCCCCGCTGCCTGCTCAAGTCGGCACTCCTCTCCTGACATTTAATTAAGAAGCTCCCCTGACTGAAACAGCTGACTCCTCCTTCCTAGTCTGCCACAGCTCCTGGGCAGATGCTGCCTCCCTTTTTGAGTAGCTGGGACTCCCAGCTGGGGATGTGCCAGCTAGTGTGATCTAGTCCTCTCTCTGCCCTATCGATTTTAGGAGACACTCTTTCCTAGTCTACCTCCCCAGGGAGGTTCCCGGCTAGCCCAGCCTACCGTGTGGAGCCTTGGTTGCCAAAGTCATTTCATGGACCAAGATGCCTGCTTCAGCTCCAGCCATCATGACTGCATTCCAGCTAGTAAAAAGGAGGAAAGGGAAGGAGAAGGGCATGCCACCTCTCTTTAGGGTTAGTAATAATAATAATAACAATAAAAGCAGTAAACACTTATGCATCATTTACCACGTGCCAAACACTGTTCCAAGTGCATTTATTTTTCATATAACTCTATGAAGTAAGAACTATTATTAGCTTCCTTTTACAAATGAGAAAATGCAGACACAGAGAGGTTAAGTAACTTGTGCAAGGTCACACAGCTAGGAAGTGACTGAAGCAAGATTTGGACTCAGGCAGTCTCATTTAGCTTCTCCTAAGCCCTCTGTTTTTGGGCTCCCCACTTCCTGGTCTCTGTACACCCTCCCTCCTCTTAGAACCCATTGGCCAGAATTTAAGCACATGATCATACCTACCTGCAAGGGAGGCTGGGAAATGTAGTCTTTGCTCCAGGCAGTAAAAATTGGAAAGTTTGATTGCTGAGGAAGAGAGGTGAACAGATCTTGGGGGTCTGCAAGGAGCCCCGGCGGTTATTACTGTTCACTTCATGGCCCTGTTATTTGACTTGTTAATTCGATTAGACCACAGGCTTCTTGAGAGTGGGCACTTGGTTCCCAAGAACCATGGGGTTCTCATGGGGCCCTGAGTGGAAAATGGTCTCCTTGTTTTGCTGTTGACTTTAAATGCAGAGCAGCTCTTTCTAGGATCCAGAATAACCCTATGCAAAGATTATTCCATAATAAGTCGACTGATATTCTGCATTTCTACTTGAAGGTCCCGCACACGGAATGTCGGTAGGATGCCTATGGCGTGGTTGACCACCCTCTCTGTTTTGAAACTGTCTTTTGGCTTGGCTTCCCCTGCAGGAGGATTTTCCTCAGGCCCTCTGGGGTCCCCTCTCAGTCCCTTTTCCCAGGCCTCCTCCTCGGCCGCCCTCCATGTGTTGGCTGCCTCAGGGCTCAGTCCTTGGACTCTCCGCGTCTCCCCCGGCCCCTCTCCCTGGATGATCTCATTTCCTCTCATGGCTTTTAAAATACCGTCCATGTACTGATAACTTGAGACCAGACCTCTTTCCAGATCTCCAGACATCCAAGCCCGCCTGCGGCTGGCGTCCCAAGTGGCAGTTTCACTGGTACCTTAAACCCAGTGCGTCCAAAGCAGAATGCCTGATTTCTGCCCCTCACCTCCCCAGCCCAAACCCTCTGCTCCTTCAGCATTTCCCAACTCAGTCAATGGCTCCTCCAATGGCTCTTTCCAGAAGCCTGGGAGCCATCCTTGATACCTCACACCCCACATCCAACTCAACTCCTGGCCCTGACCACCTTACCTCCAGCAAGTCTTCCAAGGCCATCCACTCATGCCCATGGCCACGGCCCTCCCTCATCTAACCCCCCTCCTTCTCTCCTGGACCGCTGAGATGCCTCCTACCCAGTCTCCCACATTCAACCCCCCCGCAGTCCATTCTCCGCATTGCAGCCAGAGGGGACATTACAAGCTGACAAATCTCATCATCCACTCTCCTGCTTACGGCCCTTCAGTAAGCACACACGCACAACATTCCCAACCCTTGACGTGGCCCATAATCTAGAGGCGCTGGTCCCTTCCGCCCTTTCAATCTCATCTCCAGCCTACCTCCAGATACTATAGCTTTAGAGCCAACCACTCCAAACTTAGGGGCATAAAACAACAACCATTTGTTATGCTCACAGATTCTATGGGTTAGGAATTTGAAAGGGGCACAGAAGGGACGGTTAGTCACTGCTCCATGATGTCTGGGGACTCAGCTGGAAGCCTGAAAGGCTGGAGGGGTGGACCATCTGAAGGCCTGTGCAACACATGTTGGGCACTTGGGAAGACTTGAAGACCTAGGACTGCTGGCTGGAGCACCTACCCTGGTCTCTCCATGTGGCTTGGGCTTCCTCACAGCATGGTGGCTTCAGGGGAGTTAAATTTCCTCCGTGGCAGCTCCGGGACCTGTGTTGTAATGAACAAGGCGCGAGCTGATTCCCCCTTTCTGACCCAGCCTCCAAAGTCACGTGGTGTCACTTCTGCCACATTCTTTGATTACGAGCCAAGCAGAAGTCCACCAGATTCAAGGGAAGGGGACATAGACCCCATCTCTCCATGGTAAGGATGCCAAAGTCATATTGTAGGAGAGCAGATTTTGGAAAATGGTCTCTGCCAGGTGGCCCTCCCCTGGCTTGGCTTGCTGCGGTATCTCCAGAGCAGAGCCTGGGGACGGGCACCCAGAGAAGAAGCCTTTAGCATTTTCAGGACTGTTGCAAAGAAGAACTGTCTACAGGCTAGGAATGGTTATGTGGATCGGTCAGCAGTGGCCTATCTCAGAGGAGATGGAGAATTTTGGCGGGGGCTGGTGGTGGGAGGGGCAAGCTGACAAGGAGATGGCCACAAGAGAGGCAATTTCTGGTTCCTCCCTTGGGGTGGTCCTGCCAACACCAGCCGCCTGCCTTGTCCCTCGGCCCCCTCCCTGGCACACCATGCCTTTGCAGCCATCAGATCTCCTGAGAGCCACACCCCTCCAGATCAGCTTTTCCAGAACCTTCCCTGACCTCCCAAGGCTGCAGGAGGCCGCCCTGCTCCTTCCTTCCCTAACTCGTCCTGCACATCCTCATCACAGAGTGGACACCACTGTTACTTTACCGTCAGTGTCCTTGTCGTGTCCTTGTCGTGTCCCCTCCCCCCCCGCCTCCCCCCGCCACCCGACAGCCTGAGGGTTTCTTGAGGGTAAGGCCTGGGTCCATGGGCCCCCATAAATGGTGGGTGACAGGCCACACTGCCTGGTGGCGCTCAGGCTAAGCACCTCATGCTCTGGGGTGTGTGGAACCTGCTGGCCCTGGGTGGGCTAGGTGGGGAGTCGGGGGTGGGTGAGGGTCTGGAAGCCAAGCTGTTCCTCCAGTTGGGCTGCCTCGGCGGGGGGCCTGGCCTTGTTAGAATGCCTTCTTCATCCTGACTCCAGCCGGAAGTGCCCCGTTCCTGTGTAATTACATTAAGCTTTTACGATGGGGATCTGGGCGGCCAGCGGCATTATTTTGCAGGGGCGGACTGCATTCCTGGTGTCTGGGTTTACCTTGCCTCTCTGTCTGTGCCCTGGAATGCCGGTCTCTGGACAGGTCCTCTGCGGAGCCCTGGTCTGTCTGTGGGGCCCCCAGGCAGCACGCTGGGGGCAGGGTGAGCAGCCAGAACTATGTCCACAATTGCCTGAATCCTGAGGGTCAGAAAACCCGTCCTACCCTGCAGGGCAGAAGGTAGAAGCCTGGGCCCCCCCTTGCCAGCTGGCACCTGCTTGCCGGGGCTGCTGCAGGGGCCTGGGGCCCAGCTCTGTCTTGGGGACCACAGGCTTCTTGGCCTGGACGTCCAACCCAGGGGCCCCCTGCACTTTGCTCTCCAGATACTGACTAAGCTGGCTGTCTGCTTCACACACATAGCTGGTGTGTGTGTGTTTGTGTGTGTGTGTGTGATGTCTACATGTAGAGCCTTTCTTTTTAAGTAGCTTCTTAAAAATTATTTATAAGCAATATTATCATAAGATTAGGACCTAATCTCATACCCTATACAAAAAGAAATGCCAGGTGGATTAAAAATCCAAACGTTTCAAAGAACTATAAAAACCTGATGAAATCTCATTGTGGACTGTTTAATAATTGCAGGGTAGGAAGGCCTCTCCCAACACAAATAACCAACAACCTGTGAGAATATGCTTATATTCTACTCACTTATAATCAAAGAAATGCAAATCAGAGCTACAGCGGGATGCTGGCGGGGATTTTAATTGGGACAGGCCCTTCGGAGAATAATTTGGTTGTATCTACGCACATTTAAGTGTGGTCATAGCCTTTGGCCCAGAATTTCTCCTTTTAAGTCTCATTTTTTCAAACCTACATGAGCAGGCCAACCTATATCCTGGGATATTCACAGTATCGTCATTTTATGGCAAATATTTGAGAATAACCTAAATGTCCAACAGGAGGGGATGGTTAAATAAATAAGGAGCATCTATGCCATGAAATACAGTATATCATTTAAAAAGACTAGTGTGTACTGATACAGAATGTTCTCCAAGAAATATGAAATGAGAAGTAAATTGCAAATCCAGCATGAGTCCCTTTATACACAACAACCCGTGTGTGTATTTATCAATGCAGAGAGAAAGACCTTGAGCTATCTGGCCAGACTGGGGCTGGTGGGTCCCTCTGGGGAGGAGAGCAGTATCAGTAAGGATGGTGAGAGGAGAGGTTCACCTTCTTCTCCTGGGAATTGTTTGAAATCTTATAAGCACATATTACTTTTTGAATTCAAACTATGTATACACACACACACACATATGTATATACATATATTTTTAAAATGAAATTTAAAAAGCAACAGTGTGGGCCCCCTGGTAAAAGGCCAAGGAAATAGGGTTAAAAGATTTTAATAGTTGTATTTATTGAATCTGTGACTATATATGCCTGACACTGCTCTCAGATCTTGATATGGATAATCTCATGGACACTTCACAACAGTACACTGAGACATGGATTATTGTGACCCCATTTTACAGATGAGGAAACTGAGCACAGATAACTTCCCCTAAATCACACAGCTAGTCAAGGGGAGCTGGGATATGTTAAGGTCTTCTTCGAGAATTTCCTAACAGTGTTATGTGCGTGTGTGTGTGTGCGTGCGTGTGTGTGTGTGTGGGCCTGCGCATGCGTGCAAACGGGAGGGTCTTCAATTCCACATATGTGATGAAATCTCGTGCCCTGACAATCTCCTTCATCCTTTCCCTCTTCCTTCTTTTGGCTCTGATTTGGGACTTTTTCTCTACTTTTTTTTGGGGGGGGCGTTTCTAGGATACATCTGGAGAGTCCCCTCTGTCCAGGTCATGAAACCAAAGAGAAGGCCTCTGCCTGCCAG
Source organism: Balaenoptera musculus (assembly GCF_009873245.2). Lineage (NCBI taxonomy): Eukaryota > Metazoa > Chordata > Mammalia > Artiodactyla > Balaenopteridae > Balaenoptera > Balaenoptera musculus. Next base: position 34,869,121 of record NC_045806.1, on the reverse strand, counting down.
GTCTTTTCTGTGGAAGCAGAAGAAAATCTGGAAGACCACCTGGTAGCAGCGTCTTTGGAGGGAAGGGACTCCCAGAGGTGACACTCGCTCTGCACATGGGGAGCAAGTAGGCTGGCAGGCCGTGGGACTCAGCGGGTGATAGGGCCAAAGACTCTACGCTGGTTCCCCAAATGCCCGCAGGAGCTGAGTCTGTGTCTGGTTAGGCTGATTTTGAAAAAGGGCTGTGAACTGTGTAATAGAGAAAATGTTCTGGATACAGAAGCCAGCTTGGAGGAGGGCTGACCAGGAGTCAGGGTTCAGCAGGGTGCTGGTCTGAGGCTCTCAGAGCAACCAAGCCGTGGTCCTGACCCCACCCAACCCTGCCCCAACCCTGGCCCCAGGCCCCTTCCACCTTCCAAGGCTGTACACTCCTCATCGTGCAGGAACAAAGGCAGTTCAGATTTGTGAACAAGAAGGAGAAAAAATAAACTCAGCCAAACTCCTCTTGCTTGTGAATGAGCTATTGGCTCTGGCCCCTGAATGCGGGAGTTTTGCTGGGTGTGTGGCAGTGGGGGACCCCTGGGGACAGAGTGGCTGGAAGGGTGGTGGGAGGCAGGGAGGTGCAGCAGGACGCGAAGAGTTGGTGAGTTATGGCGCCAGTAAGCACAACGGTGCAGTCTTGCAGTTCCCCTCAAGATGTGTCTGAGCGTGGCGCCCTTGGAGCATCACCTGTGTGTGCTATGGCTACAGCCACGGCCTGTCTGGGCTCAGGAGCCCAGATCATCTGTGCCCTGCTGATGAGTGCCCCTCCCTCCCTGCTGGGGGCCCAGGGAGAGGCTCCCCCCACCCCGCCCCCTGATCTGAAGGACGGTGGGAAAATGTGCCAGCAAGAACTGCAAGGTGCAGCAAGATGAGCTGGTGAGCAGTGGGTCTGGCTTCTTCTTCGGGACAGAGTGTGAGATGCATAGACTCAGAAGGCCTTTTGGAAAATCAGCTGGTGAGTGGGATTCACTTTGGCAGCTGTCTTGTTTCTTTGAGCTTTAGCAAGCCTGCCCTAGGCTGTGCTAGGTTAGCATTCTGGGGAGCCAGAAGTACTAACATCTCTTGAGGGCCTACTATGTACTAGGTACTGGGCTAAATTTCGAAATCTCATTCACATTCTTTAAGCTTCATGATGCTACCCTGACATTAGTATTGTTACTAGCTTCATTTGGCAGAAGAGGAAGGTGAAGCTCAAGTGTTCAAATAACTTCCCAAAGACCACAGCCAGTAGGTGGAAGAACTAGGATGCAAGCCTATCTTCAGAACCAAGGAAACGTAGTGTACTTCAATGCTTAAAGGATGAGCTTGCTGAGGGGCAGGCCCAGGGGTACCCCAAGAAGGACATGGAAGCCAAATCCCCAGAAGCCCTCCAGAATGAACCTAGACCATTTTAGAATAGCAGACTGTTTCTGAAGTCTGGGGTCCACTATGGCCTCCGGATCGTCTGCTGTTAGGCAATCTGCCTATGTACCTTGAAGACTGAGAAGTTTTTCTTTCTGAAACTTTGACTTCTGGACTAACTCTCTCTGGCTGGTTGGCCTCGAGTACTATTGCCAACTACAGAGGGAGAGAGAGCGACATTGACCTGGGTGTTGAAGTTCTGGCTTCCCACCATGGACTTTGGCCTTGGCCACCCTCAGCTGTCGGGGTCACTCAGAAGCTCAGCTTTGTTTGGCCATTTGTTGGGCTGAGAGTGAATAGGCAGATGGTTCTCCTGGCCGTGGGTGGCCATTCCGCCCTCCACTCCCACCGGTTGCCCTCCCTCTGAAAGCAGGCACCGAACAGAAACGTTTCCCTTTCCTGTAGGAGCTCAGGTGCTGGAAACCGCATAGCTTTAGCTTGAGGGAAACACAAAACCAGCCCAAATTGAAATGTAGTCTCAAATTCCAATGCCCTTTACTTCCCTTCTGCTAGTGCTGTGGGCTCACTGGGACAGGCCGAGAGCGTATCCTGCCAGGCTGAGCCACTGGTTCCTGGCAGGCTGGCGGAGACCTGGCACCCCTGGCAGGCTGCCTGGCTGCCCAAGAAGGCTCTTCCCCGGCCACGTGGATCCCTCAGCAGAGTATCAGCGTTCTCTCCCGTGGACCCAGCAAAGTCCTCTGAGCGTGTGAGGGTGCGGGGTGCAGGCAGGGGCTCCTGACCGGGCATCTCCTTTTGCCCATTTACCTGGTCCACGTGGAGTGGAACATTGGCAAGATGGCATGGGGGTGGACCGTGGGGAGGCCGAGGATTGCCCAGCTACATACAGGAGCTTCTTAAGAAGGCCTGGCTGAGGACAAGTTGCCGGATACCCTGCAGTTTAGTTCATTCCTCCTTGGGGAGTTATGAGTTTTCTTCCAGGACTTCTGGAATGTTCTTGAGCCGGGCTAGAGGGGGAAAGGAAACACGGCCCGGAGTCCCTTCTGCCCGCCCCCCGCACGCTCCCCACGCACCCAGGTTGATTTCCTGTCAGAGCTCAGTGGTTCCCAAATGGTCAGCGGCCAGCAGGCCTGCTGGGAGTGAGGGGGCGAGAGCCGTGGAAGAGGCCGCCCGCCTTCCAGGTGATGGCTCCGAGGAGGAGCGCCCCCCAGGGCTTGGCCACCACCGAGCGCACAGGCCCAGAACAGAGATTTGTTTTTCCGTCTGTGTGACTGAGGGGTTTTCAGGCTCCTCTGGCAGGAGGAGTTCCCTGGCACTTGGTGAACCGGCGCTCTGGGGTGTGACAGACGGAGGCAGCTGGCATCCGCGAGGCCGGGGCTACACAGAGCCACCTGGAGGCCCAGGAGCAGGCGGGCCGGCAGGCTGGTTGATGGCAGGAGTTTTGGAGTCAGATAGAACTGGGTTCAAATCCCGACTCCATGATGGGAACTCGGGTGAGTGATTTTCCTTCCCTGAGCCCTAGCTTCCTGGTCTATAAAATGGGGACACTAATATATTCCTTCGAGGTAATTGTGAGAGTTCAATCAAATAACGCTCGTAAGAGCCGGGCGTGATGCTGGTCACGTAGCAGGTGCTATTACTCATCGGAACATTGCCTCCCTTGTCCTCGGCAAGCATCCTCTTTCCTCGGGGGCCCACCCTCTTTCTTCAGGTACTACGTGTTCTCAGGCAGCCAAAGGGGCCTTGACAAGAAGTTATATGATAAACTCACCTACCTGGCGACGGGACCTGACGGTGTTAGCATCAGGAAATTTGCATTTTAACCAGTCTCAGCCTCGTGGGATGATTTGATTCATTCAATAAGCATTTACTGAGATCCTATCCTATCCTCTACTAAACAGTTATTATTGCTGTGCACCCACCACGTACCAGGCACCTTTGTTATCCAGCTTCACCTTTGTACCAGCATTATGAGGAAGCTATTAGGGGCAGTCCCCTGATGGCCTAGTGGTTAGGATTCGGTGCTTTCACTGCGGTGGCCCCGGTTCAATCCCTGATCGGTGAACTGAAATCCCACAAGCTGTGTGGCACGGCCCAAAAAAAAAAAAAAAAGTTAGTATCATTCCCAGTTTACAGATGAGGAAACAGGTTCTGAGGGATTAAGGCACTTGCCCAAACCGTGCCCTGGTTTAACTGGCTCTAGCATCTTTTTCTAAGGTGCAGGCACTGTGCTGGGCCCTGGGGCTGTAAAGAGGAATAAAATTCATCCTCAGCTGCAGGGAGCACCGTGTCCAGGGGTGGAGACAGACAAAGAAATCAGATCAGCAACATGCAGTGATGGCAGTAGGCATGGGGTAATGTGGGGCACAGACTAGGGGCAGCTGGGGGCATTGGGGAGCATAGGGTTGACAATGTTAACGCACGTTTATTTATTTATTTATTTTTGGCCGCACTGCAGCCTTGTGGGATCTTAGTTCCCCGATCAGGGATCCAACCTGAGGCCCCTGCAGTGGAAGTGCCGAGTCCCAAACAATGGACCACCAGGAAATTCCCAGTGTTAACGCATGTTAATGCTTTCCTGTGTGGATCTGAAGTCACACAGAAGAGCATAAAGTTTATTCCCCCGCCTCCCGAGGGCCCAACCCACCTGCTTGGAATCAGCCCCACCCCAGCCTGGGAGAGCAGCCTCTTTAAAACGTCAAATTACTTCAAGGGCGTACATTGGAATCAAGAGATGTTCCCCCCGTGTGGCCCCTGACTTTTTTGTTTTTGTTTTTAAATTAATTAATTTATTTTTGGCTGGGTTGGGTCTTTGTTGCTGCGCATAGGCTTTCTCTAATTGCGGCGAGCAGGGGCTACTCTTCCTTGTGGTGCGTGGGCTTCTCATTGCAGTGGCTTCTCTTGTTGCGGAGCATGGGCTCTAGGCGCGCGGGCTTCAGTAGTTGCAGCACTCGGGCTCAGTAGTTGTGGCTCATGGGCTCTAGAGCGCAGGCTCAGTAGTTGTGGTGCATGGGCTTAGTTGCTCCGCGGCATGTGGGATCTTCCCGGACCAGGGCTCGAACCCGTGTTCCCTGCATTGGCAGGTGGATTCTTAACCACTGTGCCACTAGGGAAGTCCCCCCTGACTTCTTAGTATCCTTCCAGAGATAGTTGGGGCATATTGGAATATGTATATGATTGTATCTAAATGTATCCTTTTCAAATACTGCAAATGACAGCATGCTATAAGCAAACAGTTCAATAGGATATCTGTATCTATATCATTTATATCTATATATAAAAGCGAGTCACCCTCCTGACTCTACTCCCCTTCCTGAAGGCCATTCCTGCTACCAACTTCTAATACAGGGTTAATATTCTTTTTAAAAAGACCAATGACGGCATACTGTAAACATATGATAAAGTTCTGTACATCCTGTTTTTTCACTTAACACTGTGTCTCACAGAGCATTCTGCATCAGTACCTTGAGCTCTGTTGCGTTCTTTCTAATGGCAGCATAACGTTCTCTTATGAGGATATGCCAGACTTTGTTTAACCAGTCTCCTGTTAATGGATATTCATTCAGGTCATTTCTGGTCCTTTGCAGCTACAAATAACCTGGTTATGACTATCCTTTTACATAGGTTTTTACTCACATGTGGTAGATCTGTATATCTTGGCTGGAAAAAAGGATATGCATTTTAACATGAAAAACCTTTAAGGCATATCTAACTATGTAAAATCCATGCCAAAAATCCATGCTTAAATCTCATCCAAAGAAATGAATCACTAAGGGTGGAATTCTGACCATCAGCAAGGGAGACCGGTTCCCTGAGTAAAGTCGGCCTGCTCACTCTGAGTGGCCCTCCCCTCTCTCCAGCTCCCAAGCCCAAATGCCAGCGAGCAGAGGCAGCTGGGGTACCCTGGCTCTTGAACTCCTTGGGGGAGCAGCCCAGTGGCGTTCTCTGTGGACACAAGTTCCCTCTCTAATCAGTTTTCCCACTGCATTTCACTGGTGGCCAAGAGAGACTTTCATAACTCTTGCTATCTTTACAATATGTCGTTCAAATTTAAAACATGCTAAAAGGGAGAAAATATTTATAGAATTTTTCTCTAGAAGGAAAAAAACCCCCTACTTTTAAGCCTAGCCAATGACATTTCTGGAAACCACAGAGAGAAAACAGCAACAACTTGCAGAAGATAAAATGGACTAATTACACAACAGATCTCTAATTTAAGAAACTAGCTGCATTCTTCTGTGTTTTTTTCCCTTCTCTTTTAAAGATGACAGAGAATAAAAATACTGGTTTACCAGCTTATTAAAAACATAATCCAGCGACTCCTGACCTTCTCTTCTGCAAGGCGACGTGTGTTTGTGCATGTGTACACATGGCGGGCCCGCTGGCTCCGGCGAGAGCTGGGGAGAGGGGTCTCTTCCGTGGGGTTTCTTGGCCTGTGAACCAGTTTCCCATGGGAAGGAGCAGGGATCCTGCTGCCTGAGTTATTTAAATCTTGGAGTCTTCCTCCCTTTTCCAAAGCTCTGGGAGTGTCTCCATGGCCACAGCTGTTCTGGACACTCAGCTCCGTGGCCTGGCTTTGGGGTAGCTGAGATCGGCCTGTGTGAACCTGTCATTTGCTGTCCCCAGAACCCCCAAATACCCCAGGTTTCTAGAAGAATCCCTCAGCTGTAGGGTGGTCAGCATAGGGACTGGGGAGCCCCTCTCCTTCCCTTGTTTCTGTGACTCCGAATCAGAGGGCTTCCAAACGGGCCACAAAGGGAATCTTTCCTCAGCTAGAATTTCCAGAAGCCAAAAGTGACTGCAGCCAAAACCTCCCCGTGAACCTCGTTTCTGTTTGGATTTTTATGGAAACTGTTTCTCCCAGACACACATCCTGTGGGACTGCGCTCCTTCTTCCCCTTCCCTTATTTTTATGTATGAATGGATTATGTCGGCTGTTTAATGGGTTTGCAGCAAACGCAGGGCCACCGAGCGGTTTTTAATGAAGTCTCAGACTGGCCGGCCCATGGCTTTCGGAGGCCTTGCAAGACCAGAGAGAGGGTTCCCTGGTGCCTGGCCAGGATTTGCTCTCTGCTTCCTGCTTGGGAATCGGGGCTGCCCCAGCACTGCTGTGATTTGCTGGGGGATTTGGGGAAAAGGTCTCTAATCTCCCAGGCCTGCAGTGTACACCAGAGCACCGGGGCCTTCGCAGAACCGGGATGAAGAATCCTAGTGGGGGAACGAGGAATAATAGTGACCCAGGAGGGAGGGGGACCTGAGGGGGAGGTGTTGGTGGGAGGGGTGGTTCTGCTGAGGGTGGGGGGCTAGATGGGGAGTCTCGGCATTGAGTCCAGCTGGGTGGCTAGGCCTGGGCTTACCCGATTTGCCTTCTCCTACCCAGCAGGCTGCGATATGTTGATTGGGGAACATAGCATCCATTTTCTCAGCTCGCAGAACCTGGAGGTGGGATGGGGTGGGGGGATGCACGCCCAGGGCGCTCTGGACCACCCTTCTTCCCTTTTAGGGGACCAAGTCTGGAATCAGGGTGCCCTCTCCCTCTCCAGTGACCCACTTCTGCCACTAACTAACCCTCCTCCCCCATGGCCCCGGGATTGTTTTCTGGGCTGGTGGCGGCAGAATTGAGAACTGGGCACCTTCCCGCCTCAGCTCCCCGCCTCCTGCCTGGCCTGGGGACTACTTGGCACCAGTATTCCCAAGGGGCCCACCGTCAACAGCTGCCTGGGGGGCTACTGGATGACGTTCCTGGCCAGTAGGTCGCCCCGCTTCTCCACCAGGGTCCCTTCCACGATGTCTCTCCCAGGGCTCCCAGGTTGACAGTGGCTACGTAGGGAATGCTAGAGAGATTCCTGACCCACTGGATTCCATGGGGAGGAAGGGAACGTGGGAAAGCCACTGATTCCATCAGAGAATCTCACCTCCTCCCCTGCCCGCCCCCATCACCAGGCCTCTGGGCTGCCTGCTCCATCCTTTCAAATCTTCTCTCTGCAGAACTGCCTGAATGATCTCTTTAAAATTCACATTGGGGGCTTCCCTGGTGGCGCAGTGGTTGAGAATCTGCCTGCTGATGCAGGGGACACGGGTTCGAGCCCTGGTCTGGGAAGATCCCACATGCCACGGAGCAACTAGGCCCGTGAGCCACAATTGCTGAGCCTGCGCGTCTGGAGCCTGTGCTCCGCAACAAGAGAGGCCGCGATAGTGAGAGGCCCGCGCACCGCGATGAAGAGTGGCCCCCACTTGCTGCAACTAGAGAAAGCCCTCGCACAGAAACGAAGACCCAACACAGCCAAAAATAAATATTAAAAAAAAAAATTAATTAATTAAAAAAAAAATGCACATTGGACTCTGTTATTCCTTCCTGAAGATGCTTTGTGGGGTTTCCAGCACCTGGAGATGAAGGCCAAGTTTCTTTCGGTGGTTTATCACCCCCTCTCGGATCCACCTCTCCAGCCTCGATTCTCCTCGCCCTCTGACCAAATTTGGCTTCTCGGCAGCCCCAAGCTACTGTCCCCAGGACCTTGTTTTCCCTCTTTCTAGAACAATTCTCTCCAGCCCCTCCCGGATTACCCTGTCAGGAGGCAGCTCAGGTGTCACCTCCTGAGTCTGGCTATAAATTGTTAAGCCATGAATTCATTCATTTAATTGTTTTTTAGTCAATCAGAGACATATGTAACTGGCAATTACTGAGGATCAGCCTGTCTTAGCGCTCATGCCTCGCCCGGAGCCAGCCAGTTGCAAAACCAGAAAGGGGTCCTTCGTGCCAGGGGCCCTGCCCATCCCTCCCTACCCTGCTCTTCGCACACCAGCAGATTCCTTGCCCCCAGCCCCGGGCATAAGGAGTCTTGTTTGCCAAGAGCGAAGGCTGTGCCTTGTTTCGCAACAGGGCTGAAGAGCGCACATCACCTTGAGCAGAGGTGAACTTGTCTTCTCCTTTAGGCCTGGTCTCCTGGTCCTTGAGGTCTGGCCACTCTTGGGGTTCCTTGAGTGAGGCTGAGAGGTTTCCAGTTGGGACCTTCTCGAAGCCTGTGGTCACCTGCTACAGTGTGGCTTGTAGCCCGGTCTTTCTCAGGTCCTTGCATCGCTCCTTCCCTCCCCTCCCTTCCCCTCTCCTCACCCCTCCCCTCTCCTCCTTGTTTAGTCTCCAGGCTCTAAATGCCCCTGTATGCTGAAGACTCCCTAATGTCTAACTCCAGCCTGGACCTCTCCCCTGAACCCCTGACTCCTATATCCAACTGCCCCCCAGCCTCTCTCCCACCCTGGGGCAGCCTCCACTCTCCACTTTCTCACATCCGAATTACTGCAGCACCCTCCCCCTCCCCTGCACTGGTTCCCCCCCCCGCCCCCCCCCCACCGGCTTCCCCTTTTGGCGCTTCATCATTCCACTCTCAACACAGCAGCCAGGCGATCTTGTTAAAACCCAAGTGAGGTCACGGCGCTCCTTGCTCAGAACCCTTGGTGGCTTGGCATCGCCTTCAAGGTGGCTTCCAGTCCTCCCCGTGGCCTGCAACTATCTACAGAATGGTCCCTGTCACCTCTCTGACCTCATCACCTGTCACTTCTCCCTCACTCCCTCCACCCCAGTCAACTGGCTTCCTTGCCATCCCTCCCACTCCCTGGACACACCCAGCCTCAGGTCCTTTGCACTTGCTGTTCCCTCCACCTAGAAGGCTTGTCCCCCAGTCATCGGCAGGGCTGCCTCCCTCCCTCCCTTCCTTCACGTCTCCTCAGTGACGCCTTCTCCCAACACCCTACTGAGAAATGAACTCCTTCTCCCCAGCACCCCGTCCCTGCTTTATTTTCCTCCCTAGCACTTACCACCTGAGAGATTATGCATCTTTCTTTCTCATTGATCTTGATTATTGTCTATTCCTCTCCTGTCGGAATGTAAGCCTTCGCTAGAGCAGAGATTTCATTTGTTGGGTTCACTGCCGTATCCTTAGCGCCTAGAACAACGCCTGGCACAGAGCAGGCACTTATTCAATATTTGTTGGCTAAAAGACCAATGGATGGATGGATGGATGGATGGGAGTTAGATAAATGTTCCACTGACTTCCGTCTTACAAGCAATGTCTGAAGACCAAGGATGTTGCTTGGCCCCTGGAGGAAGCCTGCTCACCATTCCTGGGTCTGGGAGTAAACAGACTCCAAAAACTCAGTGGTCGTCCGTCCTGGAATTCGATTTCTTCCTCCTCAGCCGACTTCTGATGCTCTTGATGTTGACAGAGGGGTGACCATCTGCCACTTCCTTTTCGGCAGGCTGCAAGTGAGTGTTTGTGGCTTTTCCTTGCTCTGCTGTAGCTCATAACCGGCAGCGGTTCTACATGACTTACTGCTGGGATGTTGCTCTTGGAACGTTCTAGAAACCTCATGGGCCCTGGAGAGAGATGCATGAGTTTTCACTGCATTGTGGGTGCCAGTAGCCCTTGGTGCCCCTTAGAGATGAAAACGAGAGAGCCCTGCTTTCCCATCAGCCCTTTCAAGCTCCCTCAGAGGAAACTTGTCTCACCAAGCGAGCATTCCAATTTCAAGAAGAAGTATGGAATTTACCTGAAGGTGTGATCTTAGATGCCATTCACTGGGCCGGGGTGCTCACTTTATGCATCCATAAAATGGGGCCAGTGATATTAACCTCACACAGTTGTTGTGTGAAGAATAAATTGGGAAATCCATGAAAGCGTCTGGTTTTAGTGTTATCGGTGGGGCAGACTCTCTAGGGAGAGCCCGCTACTGTGTAGGGTGGGGGTACTCTGTGGGATCCTGGAAGAATTTGGTGACTTTTGGCAAGATCCTGCAGCTCGCGAACCTATTCTGCTCACATCTGGGGCTTGGGCTTGGCTTGAGGTGCAGCCTTCTGTGACTAGAGGGTCGCCTCTCTTTTTTAGCTGGGCTCCTAGGGTCTCTATCCGGCTGCTTTGGAGGTGGAAACGGCATGTGTTGGGAAGGAGATGACCTCTGACCTTTCTTAGATTTTTCTGTGTGCAATTTTCTGGTGAGCTGAGAGTTTATTAGCCAGCAAAGGGACGGGCAAATCCAAGCCCACTCTTGCTCAGTGAGAAGGAAACCTGCGTGAGGAAGCAGCCGCTTGGCGTGGGGAGAGCGCTGGCCTGAGTGTCTGGAAGTGAGTGGTCTCCTCATTTCCCTCCTCCACTTTGTCAACTTCGGGCCTGTCAGGTAATCTCGCTGGGCCCCGGCTGTCTGTCTGTGCAAGGAGCTTCAAGTAGCCGGTCCGGTTCTGAGCTGGTGTCATTTTATGTATTTATTTATTTATTTACTGGCCGCGCCGTGCTGCTTGCGGGATCTCAGTTCCCCAACCAGGGATTGAACCTGGGCCACGGCAGTGAAAGTCTGGACTCCTAACCACTGGATCACCAGGGAACTCCTCTGGTGTCATTTTATACTTGCAACTTTTCCATGACAATCGTTTCAAACCCGGAAATCAAAATCCTGTTGATGTTCTCTCCCCTTTTCAAGGGGATTGCTCTGAATTTCTTAGGCATCTCCTCTGCACACCATTCCTGGGTACATCCAAGGCCTCCTGTGGCTCTGCCTGAGAGGCTTCTCCACTCATGGGAGAGTGCTGGGTCTGAGAATGCCGGGGGCGGGGGGAAATGTCTCCAGGGGAGAACTCTTAACCGACATGGAATCCGTTTGGTGCATCAGTGCCCTGCCTCCCTCATCCTTTGGTGGGATAACTCTGTGGTGTGCTCTACGCTCTCCCCCAGAGGTCCTCTGAGGACCTGGGCCCCAGCTGCCCGCAACAAAACCCTGCTGATCAACACATCCTCCCTTCCCATCGCACTTTCCGCCCCTCACCATGCTTCCTGGGTCACCTCCTGTCATAGGCCCAATCGTGTCCCCTGCCAATCCGTATGTTGCAGCCCTAAACCTCAGTACCTCAGAATGTGACTGCATTTGGAGATGGGGCCTGTAAAAAGGTGAAGAGGGAGCAAGAGGGTGACCATTTGCAAGCTAAGGCATGGGTCCGCGGCCTGTTAGGAACTGGGCCGCACAGCAGGAGGTGAGCAGAGAGCGAGCAAAGCTTCATCTGGGGCTCCCCATTGCTTGCATTACCGCCTGAACCCTCCCCCCCCAACCCCTGCCACTGGGGCTTTGTCTTCCACAAAACCGGTCCCTGGTGCCAAAGAGGTTGGGGACCGCTGAGCTAAGGAGAGAAGCTCCGGAGGAATCCATCCCTGCCAGCACCTTGATCTTGGACTTCCAGCCTCCAGAACCACGGGAAAGAAATCTGTTGCTTAATCGGCCCGGCCTGTGGTATTTTGTTACAGCAGCCCAAGCAGATGAATATACCTCCCAAAGAAACTACCTGCCCTCAAATCCCTGGCTCAAAGTCTGCTTTTCTGGGGGAAAAAATTTAGGACATCGTCACCCAGGCACAGAAGGTCGGTGCTCCATGAAGGTGTATGCTCTTAGTTTGGATGCTACAGGCCAATCACCAAGGTGGAGTCTGAGAGCAGTTTGTAGAGATGCTGGCTCGTCCCCATTGGGCAGAGAAGGAGACAAAGATCCAGAGACCCGGAATAAGTCAAAAACTTCTTCATTGTCACCTTCTCAAATTCGAATTTGGGGCTGGATCACTGCAAAGCGCTGGAGTCGTGTGGAGAAGTATACACCAGGAGCGGGGCTGGGATAATGTGCGGTAAGCAGCGCATGAATACAAATGGTTTTATTCACGTGAAATTGCTTCCGAATGAAGGGCTGCTCTAAAACTGACCCCCAAATGGAGCATTTTGTATTACAAAATAAAATTGCATCCCTTCGGCTCCGAGAAAAATGCATACTGCCCTCATCTGAAATGTGGTGATAATTATATGCCACATTATTCATCCTGTGTCATTTCTGGTCACATTCAGCATTTGGCGCAGTGGCAATTGAGGGTGTGTTTGAAACAAAGGCTGTCATGCAAAAGGCACCGGGCGTATTCCAGGCGGTCAAGGTAACTGGTACAGCGCGTGGAACCTCCAGGCTCGCTTGCTCCTGGGTGACACACCTGCAATTTCAAGTGTTCTCCGTATAGGAGGATCAACTTTGTCATGCTTCTTAGGGAAAGGGGAAGAGAGAAAAATGGGAAAAGGAAAGCAAGTCAAATAATGCCAAGATATCAGAGGGTGTGTGTGTGTGTGTGTGTGTGTGTGTGTGTGTGTGTATCAGGCCAGGAAGGTCAGGGTCACATGCCCTGGCCTGAGAAGCCTTGTGGGGCAGGAGGTATTAGTTACCAGTGCAGGGGTATTGGACTTTTAGTTATGAGCTGTATTTTTTACCTTTTGCTGTGTAACAAATGACCCCCAAACTTAGCAGCTTAAAGCAACAAGCATCTATTATCTCCCGTGGTTTCTGAGGGCCAGGACTCCAGAGTGGCTTAGCTGAGTGGCTCTAGCTCAGGGTCTCTGATGAAATGCCGTCAAGATGTCAGCCGGGGCTACAGTTGCCTCCAGGCTTAACTGAGCTGGAGGTCCCGCTTCCAGAACAGCTCACGCACGTGGCTGTTGGCAGGTGGCCTCAGAAGATCCATCTCCGAGCTCGCTCACGTGGTGCTGCCAGGCCTGGGTTCCTCACCACGTGGGGCTTCCCATAGGCTGCCAGAGTGTCCTCAGGACATGTCAGCTGGTGACCTGAGGGAGAGTGAGTGAGCCAGAGAGAGCCGGAGTTGGAAGTCACCGTCTTTCTGTAACCTAAACTCAGAAGTGACATCCTATCACTTCTGCTCTGTTCTATGTGTTAGAAGCTTGACCCTGAGTCCAGCCCATGCGCAGAGGGTGTGAATACCAGGAGGTGGGGCTCCCTGGGGGCCTTCCTAGAGGCTGCCTGCCACAGGGGTCAGGCCCTGGGTCAGCCTCGCCACCCTCGAAAGTTCTTGGGCCTGAGAAAGTTCCCATCAGTACCAATAACTGTGGAGAAAAGAGCTTCAAATGTAAGACTTGAAGGATCTTGGTTCTTGCCCTGCCTCTGCTGTTTCCTGCCTGTGTCTCTCAGAGAAAAGACAAAAGTCTCTCAAAGAGTCAGTTTCCCCATCTGTAGCGTAGGGACAGCAATACCGACCTCTCAATAGTAGGGCTGATTGAATGACGTGAGGAATTACATTGGTGATCTTGAGAACATTCCCCAGGATCGGGGGACCTGGGGCTTATGTGGGTGACAATTTCTACTGTGGTGGGCTATCCTGGCCACTCCAGGCTCTAGGGCCTTAAGGGCCAGAGTGACAAAAGCCTGCACAATCATTAAGTAACTGACTGCTTTCTGGTGACGCTCTGATGACCTCAGGCCAAGGAGATGGCCGATGTTCACCGGCAAACCACAGCCCCTCAAAGCGAACGCCTTGCCTGTCCCATCATCCTGGTCTCTGACGGTCTCTGCAACTCTTTGTTTAGATCTCTCTCTGCCTACCTCTTGACTGGCCAGAATGGGTAAGAAAATCTTTGAATAGTTTGGTGCTTTCCGAATGATATTCTGGTTTCTGGTCCTGCATATTTTCTATTTCCTCTGTCCTGAAAGAAAGATTTGATATGTCCCTCTTGCATGAGGTTCTGGGGGCCAGAAGTCTTCAAGAAGGGAGAGAGAGGCCTGGCCCCGCTGCACACGGTGGGAGTGGCAGTCTCTGAGAATGTTTCCTCCCTGAGGGGCCGGGCTGCGCTGGGAAGCCTGGAGCCCTTTGGGGGACTGGCCTCTGGCTTCTGGGGCAGCTGCCCGCCACCTCCCTGGGGCTCCCGTCATGCTCTGGGGTGTGCTGCCCAGGGCCATGCCGAGGGAATCACCGGGTGACTTGGAAGGCAGAAGGATGTCAGTTCGCCCCCAGCTCTGTGACTTTGGGGCCAGGCAGAAGTTCCCTCAGGACGGGGCTCTGCCTGCCTTGTTCACTATCATATCTCCACTCCTGGCACAAGCCCTGCTTGCGATTCTTTTTAATTTAATTTTTAAATTAAAGCCTAATTTGCATACATTGAAATGCGCAGAAGGTGTACAGTTTGATGAGTTTTGGCAAATATATGCATCTGTGGAACCACCACCGCAGTCAAGATACAGAACATTTCCATCGTTCCCCAAAAGTCCCCTCGTCCCCTTCCCAGCAAATCCTATGGGTCACCAAAGGCAGCTCCTGTTCTGACTTCTGTCACAGTAGGTTAGTTTTGTCTCTTCTTGCATTTTATAGAAATAGATCATACAGCATGTGTTCTCTTGTGTTTGGCTTCTTTGGCTCGACATATTCATCTGTGAGATTCATTCACATTGTTGTGAGTGCTGCTAGCACCTTCCTTTCTTTTTTTTTATTTTTAATTTTATTTATTTATTTAATTTTGGCTGCATTGGGTCTTCGTTGCTGCGCGCGGGCTTTCTCTAGTTGCGGCGAGCAGGGGCTACTCTTCGTTGCGGTGTGCAGGCTTCTCATTGTCGTGGCTTCTCTTGTTGCAGATCATGGGCTCTAGGCACGCAGGCTTCAGTAGTTGTGGCATGTGGGCTCAGTAGTTGTGGCACACGGGCTTAGTTGCTCCGTGGCACGTGGGATCTTCCCGGACCAGGGCTTGAACCTGTGTCCCCTGCATTGGCAGGCGGATTCTTAACCACTGCGCCACCAGGGAAGTCCAAGGCCCCTGCAACTTTTGGGCTTCTTTATTTTTGTAACGTTCTGGCCCAAATGGACTGTAATCCATCTTTAGGGAAACCCACTCCCAACACGAAATGATTTTTTGGGGGGTTGGGGGGGCATAAACTTTGAAGAGAAAACGAAGGAAAACAGGCTTTCTTGTTCATTTCAGTGCCTTTGGAAACGTTGATGGGAAAGTTCTGAGCAAGAGAGGAAGTTGTTTGTGGATGTGTGACCACTGGCGTGGGAGCCCAGGGACGGGGTTAGGTGACAGTTGGCAAGGCGCTGTCCCTCTGTGTCTCGGTTTCCTTCTCTGGAAGATGGGAGCTGATATCGGCCGCGTCTATACTCGCTCCATTCTGGTCATGCTGGCGGCCTCTTCGAGGCTGAAGGGGATGGAAAAGACACGCTAGGGCAGTGGGTGCCAGCCTGAGTCCCTCGTGCATTTTGGGAAGCTCATTGCTGCAAGCAGAACTCGGGCAGGCGGGATCTCAGGCGGCTCTGTTAGTATCATTACTACTTGCAGGTTGACTGGCTGGGGCTGTCTTAGAACAGAATCCCCTTCCCTGGCAGATCTCAGTAGCTCTCAGTTTGTGCTGCCACGGCTGACCCAGCACTGATCTTGACCCTGCAAGGAGGGCAGGCAGCTAGATGGGGTTTTGTCTGTGGGGTGCCAGCTCCCACATTTTTGCCAGATTTTTTTTTCTTTTTTTAAGCTCAGGTGTAACTTACATACAGTGAAATGCACCGATCTTAAGTGCTAAGGTTTGAGGAGTTTTGGCAAAAGTTTTCCCTTGTGTAACCCATGCTTCTATCAAGATATAACTCATTTCCATCATCCCCAGAGCGCTCTCTCATGTTCCTTCCTTCTTCTGATTTCTATCACCATAGGTTAATTTTGCCTGTTCTTGAATTTCACATAAATGGAATCATACGGTGTGTGCTCTTTCATGTTTGGCTTTTTTTTCTTGCAGCATAATGCATTTGAGATCACCCAAGTTGTTGTTATCTATCAAGAGTTTCCTCCTTTTGATTCCTGAGTAGTTTTCCATTGTATGGATATACCACAGTTTGTATATTCATTCTCACTGGTGGACATATGGGTTGTTTCCAGTTTGGGGCTGCTATGAGTAATGCTGCTATGAATATACAAGTTCAGATCTTTTCATGGACAAATACTTTCATCTCTTTTGCAATAGGTACTCAGTGGGGAGATAGCTGAGTCTTGTGGCAAAGGCATATATAATTTTATAAGAACTCGCCAAACCGTTTTCCAAAGGCAACTGCTCTGTGCCTGTGTGCTTGTAACCTGGCATTTGAAATATCAGCAGAGAACAGCTGATTTGGAATTCCAAGGAGCGCTGTTTGCTGATTCTTCATTCAACACCAATGGCTTGTCTCTCAACGTAACCCATGACACTAACCCATTTCAGTTTCCGCCTTATCACCCCTTGTTTTGCATTAAGTCATGGAGGGAGAGTGAGGTTTGTACTCTGCTGGACGCTGGTACAACAACTCCTGGGGAGGAACATCCTACCAGGTGGGAGGACACTGCCCACACACCGTCGAAGAACTGTGCTAGGGCTGTCTCGGAGCACTGCTTGTCCTCTCATAGGACCTTGCCCCAAGGGTCTGCATCAACGCTGTTCACACACAGGAATAGGGGGAGGGCCTGGCCAGAGCTGCAGAGGTTCTTCATGTGACATCCATGAACTGACTTCACAGATGTCCACAAGCCGTCAGAGCTGTATGCACAATTTTGCATGTACATGATTTCTTTTTTTCTGTGAAAGGGAAAGTTCATAGCCTTCATTGGGTGGTCAAAGACAAAGATTGGCAGCTGACCCCCAATATCTGTTTTTTTCTTTTTTCCCAATAATAGAGCCCCTGAACTCTTTTTCGGCACATAGACCAGGTGAAATAAAGACTACATTTCCCAGCCTCCTTTCAGGCTAGAAGTGATTAATTGTTGGCCAAGAGGATATAAGTAGACATGTTACGTGCAAGTTCCAGGAAGTGCTCCTAAAGGGAAGGGGACCTTTTTTTTCTTCCTGCTGGCTGGAGAACAGAAGTGATGGCTAGAGCTTGAGCAGCCATCTTGGACTATGAGGTGGCCAAAAAACAAGAGGGAAGGGGTCTGGAGCTCCCATGAAGATGGAATATTATACCAACTTTGGACTTCCCCCATGGACTTTATCTGTGAGAAAGGGAAATACATTTTTCTCTTGTTTAAGCCACTACGTTCTTGGGTTTTGTGGTAGGCAGCCTCTAAGATCTACCTCAATGATCCTGCCTCCTGGGATTCCTACTTTGGTACAGTCCCCTCCCACATTGTTGCAGGGCTGGTTTGTGTGACCAATAGCATATGGCAGAAGTGATGGCATATCACTTCTGAGAGTTGGTTATAAAAAGACTGCTGCTTATGTCTCAGGTTCTCTCTCTCTCTCATGGATCACTGGCTCTGGGATAGCTATGTCATGAGAAGCCCTATGAAGAGGCCCATGTAGCAAGGAACTGAGGCCTCCTGCCAACAGCCACGTGAGTGAGCTTGGAAGCGGATGCTCCTGCCCCAGTGAAGTCTTGAGAATCTGCAGCTCCAGACAACTTGGCTGCAGCCTGAGCCAGAATCACGCAGCCAGGCTGCTCCCGGATTCCTGACCCTCAGAAACTGTGCGAGATAATAAATGTTTGCTGTTTCAGGCTGCTAAGTTTTGGAGCAATTTGTTACCAAGTAATAGATAATGAATACAGACTTCCTGTCACTGGAATAACCAAAGCCAATCCTGCAAATACAACCCACAGACTATTAAGAAGAAGTATTGGGCTAAGTAACATTTAGGCATCTCTGTCCCTGGGTTTTAGCCCCAGATCTCCAGAAACATGCTCCTTGGCACTGGACAAACCATGTCACCAATCTGGGCCTCGGTGTCCTCATCTGTAAAGTGAGATGGTGGGTCTAGCAGATGCTGGCCTTTTTCCAGCTGAAAGTGTCTCGAAATGTGGAGAGTAAGGAGGGCAGCAGAGGCTGGGATGGGCAGAGACCGGGAGTGTTTTCCTCTGACTGGCGTCAAACTGTCGCAACACTTCAATGAAACTTCTTGGGCCTTTTTCCCCAGTCTGGGTGGTGGGTGAGACTAAGTGAAGACGGAATTGCTCTGCCTAAGAGATTAGGAAGAATTTTGCAGGGGGTGGTCAGCAAGTGGGGAAGCAAAGGGGCAGGGAGGGAAGAGGTTACCAAAGGAGAGAAGCTTTTGAATGTGGCTGTGAATCGGGGCCAGGGAAAAATTCCTGAACGCCAGGAACTGCTGGTGAATTTTTAAAATAGTGAAGTGCTGTTTAAGTTGTTACTTGTATCATGCTGCAATCTATTTCTATGACTCCAGGCACACACACACATGCACAGGCACACACAGCCACCAACTGCGCCTCGTTACCCTGCCTGGCACCACAGCATAGGGTAGAATTTAAGGGCATGGAAACTGCATCAGACTGGTCTGGTTTTGAATCTGGGCTCTGCCTCTTACCAGCTGTGTGACGTCAAATCTATCCCCTCCCCTCTCTGATGAGCCTCTGTTTGACGTTACACAATAAAGCATCCTCCTTTGAAGTCACTGAGGAGGAACCCAGGTCCGCCCGCGAGGCCCTCGGCCAGGGCTGAGCTCCCTGCCGGAGCTTAGGGACCAGGGGCTTCTGCTGTGCGTTCTCACGGTTGTCCTTCTTTTGCTTCTACTCGTTGCAGGCCGGTCATGCTTCTGGAAAGGGTGAGCTGAAAGCTCCTCTTCTGCTGGGTGTCCAGCTGCCCAAGTCCTCCTCTCCCAGCCCTGTGTGACCCCATCGCTCAGTGATCCCTCCTCCCCCAGCCCGGGAGCCCAGGCCACCACGGGTGAGTGCATGGATGGCTTCTGGGAGAAGCCCAAGGCCTAGGCTGGTGGCTCAGGGGTTGGGGTCCTGTCCATCGTAGGCGGGGCTCCCAGCAGGGCTATTGCCTTCTTCTTGTTTTTCTGGCTGCAGGAAACCTTAAGCAGTTGATGTAAGCCCAGTGGATGACAGTGAGGCAGGCTGACTGGGAATCAGCCTGGGAGAGGGCAGGGCGGATGAGCTGGGCCTCGGGTGAGCATGACTCTGAGAGGTGCCAGTGCTGGAAGTGACAGCAGTGACAGTCATCAACGCTTTGGTGGTCACCTCTCGCACCCAGGAAACGCCAGCTCTCTGTGGACATTGCCTCTTGGAGGCCCTCGCTTTCCCTTGGGTTCGAGCGGCACCATCTCATTGGGGGGTGGGGGGAAACTGCGGCACAGAGCTGGGCGGGAGGCCATGGAAGGTGCCAAGGGGACAGAAGCCAAAGAGGAGCCCGCTGTGGCCCACATGACAAACATCTGTCATCCCTGCCGATGCCTAGACACTTGGAATGTTCAACTTCAGACCCATGTCCTTTTTCTGTCCCTTCAGCATCTCTCCAACAGGCTCACAGGATCTTGGCCGAGGCCCAGCTGAAGCTGACTGCTCCTTCCCAGACCCAGGAATGTGGGTGAGGTGAGGACAGGTGGGCGCCGACTGGCTGCCACATACCTTGGCTGCGCCTGACAGGGCTCCCCAAGGGGCCTGGTCCAAGCCTCATCATTGCACGATCGGAACTGGGTTCCCTATTCCTTTGCCCATTCTGTGAACTTAACTATGTTAATCACACTCTCAAAGCAGTGGAGCAGTAGACTCTTCACCAAATTCACTAAAGAGTGATAGATACCAAAATGCCAATGTGTTGATTACTTGGAGGAGCTTTATATTAGGCTGCCAAACAAAATACCACCGACTGGGTGGCTTAAACAACAAACATTTATTTT
This sequence comes from Balaenoptera musculus, assembly GCF_009873245.2. Lineage (NCBI taxonomy): Eukaryota > Metazoa > Chordata > Mammalia > Artiodactyla > Balaenopteridae > Balaenoptera > Balaenoptera musculus. Next base: position 34,849,306 of record NC_045806.1, on the reverse strand, counting down.
CTCATAGTTCTGGAGGCTGGAAGTCCAAGGTCAAGGTGTCAGGGGGCTGGTTTCTCTTGAGGTCTCTCTCCTTGGCTTGTGGACGGCCGCCTTCTCACTGTGTCCTCCCATGAGTTTCCCTCTGTGCTCACATCCCTGGTGTCCCTCCGTGTGTCCACATTTCCTCTTCTTATAAGGACACAAGTCATAACAGCCTTGTGTTATGGCTTAAGCCTACCCTAACAGCCCCATTTTAACTTAATCACCTCTTTAAAGGCCCTGTCTCTAAATGCAGTCACATTCTGAGATAATGGAGGTTAGGGCTTCAATATATGAATTTGTGGAGGCGGAGGACACAATTCAGCCCATAACAAGCTCAATCTGGTGTGAGTCATGGGACTGACCCTGGGCACAGAGCTGCCTGGTAGGCAGTCAGACCTACCCAGGAGCCCAGGCCTCGGGTCTGAAAGCCACTTGGCTCTAGCAGATCAAAGAGGGCCGTGGATGTTTTGATGCTTTTCCCATTGAGAGGTGGGGTCTGTCATCCCTTCCCTGTGTCTGAGCTGGGCCCGGCAGCTTTGACTAATGAGGATGGCAGAAATGATGCTGTGCCAGTGTCAGGCTTAGCCTTTATGAGGACCAGAAGCTTTTACCTTGGTCTCTTGGGGCCCTAAGCCTCCATGTCAGAAGCTGGATCATGCTGCTGGAGAGACCCCATGGAGAAGTCATGATGCCCCCTGGCCAGGGAGAGAGGCCCAGCTGAGCCAGCCTCCCAGGTTCCCCTGCCAAGGCACCAGGCACGGGAGTGAAGCCATCTTGGATGCTCCAGACAGCACAGCCACTAGATGAATGCCACCAAGTGACCCCAGTCAGTGCCAGGTGCTGCTGAAAAATTGCCCAGCTGCGCCCCACCTGAATTCCTGACCCCAACATCATGAGAGATAATAAAATGATTGTTTTAAGCCACTAAGTTTTGGGGTCATTTGTTATGCAGCAAGAGATGACTGGACTATTTGGTGACTATAGAAACGGTGTAGTGGGAGTTGGATGATGTTGAGGGATGTTCTCCCCAGGCTGGGGGAGAAGGTCTGGTGGGTCACTCTCCCCTCCACAGGGGACAGTGGCTAAGCAGGCTGGACTCTGCTGCTATCCCTGGCCGCGGCTGAGAGGACAGTCATCCTCTTCCCGCACAAGCTCCATTTCTGGAATCAAGAAAATCTCCGGGCTGGGCGCTGCTGCTTTCATGAGGATCAGGGAAAAGCAGGGAAGACGAACTGCCATTTCTGGGCACCTGTAATGAGCTGGTGAGTCCTTCAGGGATGAGATTCCATTGAATCTACCCTGCTCGCCTGCCAGGAAGCCTGATGTCCTGGGTCACACCAACTTGAGCCTGTGTTTAGACTGACATCCGTCAGACTCCCCAGCCAGTGCTCTCTCCCTGACCCCACGCTGTCTGGGGCAGGGTTGGGAGGCGGGAAGTGATGGTTTCTGACAGGCCTCCTGGGATGGGCTGACACGTGGAGATCCAGGAAGGCTGACAGCAGGCTGGAGGACAGGGCAGGCTCCAGCCCCCAGGCAGGCCCAGGGCAGTTGGAATTGGGCCCTGGGCACTGGCCCCAGTCCGCCCCACACATGCGGAGGCAGGCAGGGACTGGGGCATGCGTGTGATGAAGATCAGGCCTGAGAAACAAAGTCTGAGGAAACTGAGTCGAAGGAGGGGGCTGATGTTCCCAAAATACCAAGATGGCATTGACTCTAGGGACTGGGCAGGCCCAAGACCTCAGATAAGTGTCAAGGGGCCCCCTCCTTCTCCATCATGGGGAGAAGAGGGACTCAGAGACTGGATCTTACTGAACTGGCTCTGTGCCCTTAGGCAGGGTGTGTATACCTCTGAGCCTCAGTTATCTCATCTGTAAAATGGGAGCATTCGACTAGGTGATCTCAGTAGCTCCAGCTTTAAAGAGTCTTTGCACTTCTGTTATAAATTCCCTCCCTCCCTCTCTTTCTCCCTCCCTTCCTCAGTCCTTCCTTTCTTTTTGCAAGCATTGTTTTTTAGCACCATTGAATGCTGCCTGTCCTCCTGAATCGTAGTCTAGTAGGGGAATATGGCAGATTGTTCTTCTTAAAGATAGCTGCATCAATACATGCCATCCCATTACCAGATGCAAACTGGTATATAGAGAATGGATAACCAACAAGGTCCTATTGTATAGCACAGGGAACTATATTCAATATCCCGTGATAAACCATAATGGAAAAGAATATGAAAAAGAATGTGTATATATATGTTTAACGGAGCCACTTTGCTCTACAACAGTAATTAACACAACATTGTAATTCGACTATACTTCAATAAAAAGTAAATTAAAAGAAAAAAAAATACATGCCATCCCACATGCTTGTCTTCCAACTGGCCATTGACGCTCTTCTACTGCAATGTGGGGTCTGCATATGCTGTGTGGCATCCAAGGTGAGGCCATAAAGGGGACTAGAGTTTCTGCCTGGTCTTGGGGCGCTCCCTCTCGGAATCTGTCGCCATGCTGGGAGGGAGCCCAGAGGTCAAATGTAGCAGCCATGTGTAGGGGTTATGGCCCCTGTCCCAGCTGAGATCCCAGCCAGTGGCTGGTGTGAACCCCCAGACATGAGAGGGACCTTCAGATGAGCCAGCGCTAGCCTTCCCTCTGCCCCAGCTGGCGCTGAGTGGGGCAGAGACGAGTCGTCTCCACTGCACCTGCTGAAACCGCAGATTGGTGAGCAAAATAAATGGCGCTGTTTTAAACCATTAAGTTGTGGGTGATTTGTTATGAAGCAATAAATAACTGGAACTGGGGGACAGACAGGTCAGAGGAAACCATGTAACGTCGTGAGGTACTCTCTTCAACCAAGGTGTATACATGCCACAACCTGGGCATTAGGAGAGGAAGGAAGACTTTAGCCCGTGTGTGTGGCTGTGTGTGCGTGAGATGGAGAGGTTTCATGAGACACAGTGCCATGGAGGAGATGGGGCTGGAAATGGATATTTCCAGGCAGACAAAATGGGGTGGGGAAGGTTCTCAGCAAAGGAAGGGCTAGTGGAAAGTCACAGAGCTTCGAGGTCACAGAGGTGGGTGGTTGCCCAGGGCTGGAGGCAGGGGGTGGGGGGGAGCTGCTGGTGCCCGCCCACAGCAGCACAGGTTCTAGTTCTTGTTTACACATGATTTTCCCCTAATTGCATCTGAGGCTGGTGGATGCCAGCCAGGGAGGGCCCTAGATCGCATCACGGAGCCATCTGCAAATCCCCGTGCAGGGGGTGGTGGCCTGAGGGCGGCTTTCCTGTCGGGCGGGGTGGGGGACGGGCGGGGAGCTAATCCTAGGCAGGCTCTGTAGCTCGTCAATTAGGCGGGGTAGAGGCAGGTGTGCCTCCCCTCCCTTTCCCCCCTCCTCTCCCCCCCCGCCGGAGGCTGTCCTCCCTAGACCTTGCCCTCAGATTCAGGTCTGTCATCTGAACGGCGGCTGACTGGGGGCCCCTGGTCCTTGAACGCTGGGGGCTGCTGAGTTTTGGCCTCCCCCGATGACAGGGGTGACCAATGCCGTTGTGTGATGGCTCAGGAGTCCATGGGGGTGAGATGAAGCCAGGGTAGGTGGCTTGGGGGAGACGCTCTGGGGCCCTAACTATTTCTCAGGGGAGAAGCAAGCACTGGTCCCCTTCATAAGCCATTCCTGAAGCCCTCATCCCTCCAGGGGCCCTGATGCCAGGCCCCCCACAGTCCCTGCCTGGCTCCTCCTCTGTCAAGGTCAAGGGGAATGAATTTACGTGAAAGCGCCTTGAGGCTCTTCAAGGCCTATGCAAATCCAGCTGTCTGCTGGTGGTCCCGGTGCTGAGAGCCCCACACCCCTCTGCTCTTCTACTCCTCCCGGCAGCCCCCCGAGAAGGTGCTGTACTGTTGCTATCCCCATTTTACAGGTGAGAAAACTGAGGCTTCAAGAGGGCAAGGGGCTTGCCTAAGGCCACTTAGAGAGACACAAGGGTCTACCTGACTCAAGGCCCCATGCTCTCTACCTCGCACCAATGCTGTCACGAAGACCGAAGAGATGACATTATTCCTTCGTCTCGGCTGGTGGTTGAGGGCACAGACTCAGGGAGCCAGGCCACGTGGGACAAATCCCACTCTCCCTGTGTGACCTTGGGCAAGTTGCTCAACGTCTCTGGGCCTCAGCTGCCTCATCTGTAAAATGGGGCATGCGCTAGCACCTGCCTAAGGGCTCTGGTGAGGAGGAAATGTGTTACTGCACGTCAGCGGCTTAGAGCAGCGCTCCTCCCGTGTTACTAAGTATAGATGCCATTTATCCTCCATATCTGATCGCACCGTGGGTGGTCGTGACTATATCTGTCTCCCCCCATTAGATTGGAACTCCTGGAGGGCAGGGGCGAGAATAACTTACAGCTGCACGGTAGAGACCCTCACTTCCAGCCCACCTCTCTCGCCCACCCCGCTCCCACCCTCCCACTTGGCCCATTTAGGAGGAGTTCTCTGTGTTTGCAGAAGGACCCAGAGAGGAATTAAAGCTGGCTCCTTCTGCCCCGGGGTCTTAGAGAGCCAGGGAAGACGGAGTCAGGCTGAAAGGACAATGGGTGGGGTGCCGAGGACTCCCTGGGAGCCAGGAGCCCTCCCGCCTCCGTAGGCAGCCTGGGCCTGCCCTGGGCCCTGCGGCCTCCGCCGGTTCCCAGAACCCCGACAAGCATCTCCTTGTCTTCCTGGGACTCCTGGTTCTGGGCGCGTTGTCCTGCCCTGTTCCCCGCAGCTCTGCACACAGCTCTTGGCAAGAGTGGCCGGGCAGCGGAGAGAGGCTTGCGGAAGGAAGTGCTTTGCATTCTAACGAGGAAGCGGCCCCTCGTCCTGCCCCCTCCCCGCCCCCCACCCCAGTGGCCATTTGCTGTCCCGGCTCCGCTCATCGCCAGACTTGCAGAAAGGCCACAAGCTGAGCCTCCCTCCGATGGGCGGTCTGAGCCCTGCCTGGGCCTCTCGGGATACTGGAGGTGGCCAGGGCACCCCTCCCCCCAGCTGCACCACTGGGGGAGGGGAGAGAGATGCAGGGCTGCGCTGTGGGCAGGGGCGGAGAAGGGCTCTCAGAGGAATAAAGGGGTCTGGTGCCCACCCGGCTCTGTCCCAGGGCCTCACCAGGCATCTCCCCAGTCCATCATCGCCCTGTTGTCCCAGTCTGTCCTCCTGCCCTGCCTGCCAGCCCCAGGCACTTTAGGGCCTGGCCACATGATGGGCCCAAGTGGGAATGGCTCTGGGTCAGGGCTGGCAGTGTGTGGCCCAGCCCAGCACTTGGGCAGGCCCTCTGCCTGCTGCTTACTCTGTCTGCCGTCTCTCCTGATAGCTGCCGTTGAGGGGAGCTGACTGGCCAGCTCTTGCTCTTCTTTCTTCTCCATGTCCCACAGCTCTCCCTGCTTTCCCTGGAGACTTCTAGAACTTCCCGATTGAAAGGGACCCGAGAGGTCATACTGTCCACCCCCCTGCCTCCAGCTGCCTTACTCAAATCTTTCCATTCTGCAGCCAAGGTAAGCTTTCAGAAACAAACCTGGATCTCTCTAAAACCCTCAATGGCTCCCTGCTGCCCTCAGGAGAAAGTTGGACCTCCTTAACTGAGCCCCTGGAGGCCTGCTGTATGAGGCCCTGTGACTTTTCCAGCCTCATCCTGTGCCACCCACCCTGGTCACCCTGTGTTCCAGCTACACACAGCAGCAGGCAGCTCCTTGGTGGGCTAGACTGTGGCCCTATCTTCTCTCTTTTCATCTCCCTTCCCTCCCCTGCCTCCTCATTAATCTGGACCTCCTCCTCTATGAAGCCTTCCCTGATTACCCCTACGCACACTTGACAGATCACCTGCTCCGTAGAGAGCTGAGCAGACCTCCACCATTACACCTAGAACACTGGAGGTTGCTCTGGATTCTCCATCACGCTGCTTCTCCTACCGGGACAGAAGCTCCTGGAGGGCCGGGGCATGTCTTTACTGCTTTTGCTTCCCTAGAACCGAATGTGGTGGTATCTTAGATAAGAATTCTCTAGATGCAGAGCCTGAGACAGGCAATCATGGGCACGTGATTTTTTTAATTTTAATTTTTATTATTTTTTTATTAAAGTATAGTTGATTTATAATGTTGTGTTAGTTTCTGGTGTACAGCAAAGTGATTCCGTTATTTTATATATATAGGGTTGGCCAAAAAGTTCGTTTGGGTTTTCCATAACATCTTAGGTAACATTTTACGGGAAACCCGAACGAACTTTTTGGCCAACAAAATATATATTCTTTTTCATATTCTCTTCCATTATAGGTTATTACAAGATACTGAGTATAGTTTCCTGTGCTATACAGTAGAACCTTGTTGTTTATCTATTTTATATATAGTAGTGTGTATCTGTTAATCCCAAACCTCTAATTTATCCCTCTCCCTGTGTTTCCCCTTTGGTAACCATAAGTTTGTTTTCTATGTCTGTGAGTCTATTTCTGTTTTGTAAATAAGTTCATTTGTATCATATTTTAGAATCCACATATAAGTGATACATGATATTTGTCTTTGTCTGACTTACTTCACTTAGTATGATAGTCTCTAGGTCTATCCATGTTGCTGCAAATGGCATTATTCCCTTCTTTTTTATGAATGAGTAGTATTCCATTGTATATATGTACCACATCTTTATCCATTTACCTGCTGATGGACACTTAGGTTGCTTCCATGTCTTGGCTATTGTAAATAGTGCTGCTATGAACACTGGGGTGCAGGTATCTTTTCAAATTAGAGTTTTCTCCAGATACATGCCCAGGAGTGGGATTGCTGGATCATATGGTAGTTCTATTTTTAGATTTTTAAGGAACCTCCATACTGTTTTCCATAGTGGCTACACAAATTTACATTCCCATCAACAGTGTGGGAGGGTTCCCTTTTCTCCACACCCTCTCCAGCATTTGTTATTTGTAGACATTTTTTTTTTATTTTTTATTTATTTATTTTTTAACTTTGGGTTTATTTATTTATTTATTTTTATGGCTGTGTTGGGTCTTTGTTTCTGTGTGAGGGCTTTCTCTAGTTGTGGCAAGCGGGGGCCACTCTTCATCGCGGTGCGCGGGCCCCTCATTATCGCGGCCTCTCTTGTTGCGGAGCACAGGCTCCAGACGCGCAGGCTCAGCAATTGTGGCTCACGGGCCCAGTTGCTCCGCGGCATGTGGGATCCTCCCAGACCAGGGCTCGAACCCGTATTCTCTGCATTGGCAGGCAGATTCTCAACCACTGCGCCACCAGGGAAGCCCTATTTGTAGACTTTTTAATGATGGTCATTCTGACCGGTGTGAGGTGCTACCTCATTGCAGTTTTGATTTGCATTTCTCTGATAATTAGCGATGTTGAGCATCTTTTCATGTGATGTGCGCGTGGTTTATGGAGAGTGTGTTCTCAGGAGAAACCGGTGAGGGAGGGAGGGAAGCAGGAGAGGTAGAGGAGCAGGCTGGGCAAGGATGCCATTTCACGGGAAGTCTGGCCTCAGCCAGATCCCGAGGGGGAGCTCTGGGGCAGCCTTTGCAGCAGAGACCATGAGAGAATAAGAAAATGAGGGAGCAAGGAAGAGGAAGGCTCTCTGAGCAGTGCCGGTAGTCATGGCCGGGGCCCACGTGGGTGAGGGACCGAGCAGGGCCATCCCGGAGGGGAGCTTCCCTGTGGCCCTCCCGTTCCCGAGGAGTAACCCACTCACCCCAGGCATCTCTCTACAGGCATGGCTTCTCTAATCCCACGGCTCCTTGAAGAGGGGGCGGCCCTGTTAGTATTTCCATGTCACCCTGGAGGAATCTGAGGCCCGGGAGACCTGATAGGGCTCGGAGGTGAGTCAGTGAGGGAGAATTCACATCCCCGGATTCCCTCTCCTCTGCGGGGAGAGATGCAACTCGGGTGGGGCATGCACACCCCAGTGCGCCCTCCAGATGCAAACACCAGGGCCAGGAAGGGATGGGAGAGTGGTTTCCGTGTTCTCCAGGAACTTGGAAGCCTTGCCCAGCTCCCACTGGGGGCTGAGCCTTCTTTCCCACCTGCTTAGAATTGTCCAGAGGGGAGAGCGTGGGCACAGGGCACGGTGGTGGTGGAGAGGGACCAGACTCTGGGTGACTGGTCTAGTCCTGGCCCTGCCACCAAACAGCATGTGACCTTGAGCAAGACATTTAATTTCTGGGCACCTCCAGTTTCTAATCAGTAGAGGGGTAAGGCCTGCCTCACTCACCACTTTACAAGCTCTTTGTGAGGCCCATTCAGATTGGACAGCCAGGTCGCAGCCCATATCATGGAAGCCGGTATTGATCTAGCATTGCTGCTGTAACAAGTGACCGCAAACTCAGGGGCTAAGAACAACAGAAGTTTATTCTCTCACAGCTCTGCAGGCCAGAAGTCTGAAATCGGTTTCACTGGGTGGAAATCAAGGTGTCAGCCGCATTCCCGCTGGAGAATTCAGGAAAGAATCAGTTCCTTGCCTCTGCCAGCTTCCGGTGGCTACCGGCCTTCCTTGGCCTGTGGTTGCATCTCCAAACTTCAAGGCCAGCGTCTTCAAATCTCTCTCTGCTCCGTCCTTCTGTGATCTTCTCCTCTTCCATTTTATTAATGCAGACACCAGGAGCAGGGAAGTTACACGGTAGCCCAAGGTCACAGCCAGTGAGAGAGCTGGAATTTGAACTCAGGCCTCAGAGACTCAAACCTGTGATCTCTGTTCCGTCTCACCCAGAACCTGCCTGAGCCCGGCCTGCCCTCCTGAGGCCTCTTTTGAGGAGCCCTCGAGCCAGCCTGGGGCCATTGCCAGCTCGTCTCCAGTGAACAAATCTGGGACCTGAGGATCGGGCTGGACTGTGGTGTCTGAATGAAGGGCATCCTCAGGATTAGAGCAGAGGTCGGGAGAGGACAGTGGCTGCAGCTCATCAGCCCGACAGGGTGGCCTTGGTGGTCCAGCAGAAGGCTGCGGGCGGGCTGCGAGCTCCACCCTCCAGCGCTCAGCCAAGCTGGGCAATCCGGGATCTTCAGGCCCGGGGTCAGCCTGGGGTCAATGCCGACATAAAACCCAGCCGACTTGAGCAAGACCACCTACATATTTAAACAGATCTTTGAGAGCAAAGGGGCCATGTCATCACCTGGGGATAGAGAGAGAGGACGGGGCCTCAGGCTGGGGAATAGAACCTTCTCTGCTTTAAGGATTTTTCCCCTGATGCCTGCCAGGGACTTTTCTGCCTTCTCGTTGTCCTGATGAGGGAAAACTGCAGAGTCTGTCCTGTTTAGTGTTGAGTTCTGGGGAAAAGGTAAAACAAGCCTGTGTGTGTGTGTGTGTGTGTGTGTGTGTGTGTGTGTGTGTGTTGAGGGTGATGGGATAGAGGTATTTAATAAAAAAAAAAAAAAAAAAAAGCCAGAACTCGACACAGAAAAAGGGAGCCAGAGCAAGAGATCTCAGAACATGGGAAACACAGCTGTGGCTGAAGTCGTATCTGGGTTAAAAACCCCAGGAGTGCTCCTGTTTAATTTTTTGGTACAGCAGGATCAAGGAATCGATTCACTCTGGTTATGCTTCCTACCATTGTTTCTGTGGGCCGTGTTTGATCTGTGTTTCACGTGCAGATCTGCTATCCATGCTCTGAAAGAAATAATATATTCTGCGTTGCACCAGGTCAGGCTCAACCATGAAAACCCTTTTTATTATTTTTTTTTTTGGATGATCTCAAAGCACCCCCCCACACACACACACAGGAAAGCACACACACACTCTGTTTGTGTAAAGGATTAAAAAAGAATGAAAAGCCCAGTTCGAGAACATGAGCAGGGTTCCAGAACACGGATGGGGCTGCAGGAGCGGCTGAGGCTGGGGCCCTCGCCAGCTGACCCTGGGCCAGCCGTGTCCCCTCTGAGCTGTGTGTGTGCCTGACCCCCGCGGGTAGGGGCTGGCCGGCGGGCCCTTTGACGGCTGTGCCTGGTGAGGTTATTATTAGTAACAATGGTTTCCAGCGAAAGAGAGCAATTTTCACAATGGAGAAGTCTTCCTCTTCCTTCAGGTCACAAAGAGCTGAACGGAGATGAAAATGACATTAACCAGTGCAGGATCCTGAAACCATGAAATGCTGAACACCTCCCAGCTCTCCAGTGGACGGGGTGGTTACTGGCATTTTAAGGGCCGGAGGGAAGTTGTAGCCACTATGGGGGTAACACACCCGTGAAAAAATGTGTGGCCAGACAGGCAGGGCAAATAAATAACCTGCTGCTGGCAATAGGAGGCGTGCCTGGAGTTTTAGCGCAGGGTTGTAAAAGTTGACAGGAGCCGTTTGGACTGGAAAGGGCCGTGTGGGTATCGCTGCCAGCCTTTGCCAAGCACCCGGCTGTTGAATCCTCCAAAACTGAATAGATAAAAAAGAAAACAACAGCCGCAAGAGACAAAAAAAAAAAAAAAAATCGCAACACGAAACCACCCACGCCGCGTCCACCCACCCCTTCCCCTCTCAGAGCCTGTTGTGCGCCTGTGATAACATTGCGTGCTGCGCTCTCTCCCTTTATTTAGATAAGGTGTCCGCGGCCGCTGCTCTTGGCTGCCAGCCAGCTTTCTGTCTCCAAACTTGGGGCTTCAGCGCCACACAGGAGACACGACTCTCTGATGCCGCCGGCCCGAGTGTCAGCAGCACCCCGAGGGTCCCCGCGGCTTTGTGTTCCCAGAACGATGATTTGTTTGACAACGGGCTTTCCTTCCAGACTGTTCTTCCAGCCTGGCACAGCGCGTGGGTCCTCAGAGACACAGACAGGGCTGTGGAGAGCCGGAGAAGGCACCTCTGGCCACGGGGTCGGACGGCTGCCTAATGATGACGGCCACATAAAGGAAATCCAGACACAATCGAAGGCCAGAAGGATCTTTGGTTTCATTGACTAACTGAAGCGTTTATGCTCATCAGGCTTGAAAAAGTTAAGTGCTGGGGGAGCAGGACGGACAAGACGGGACGCATTCTGTGGCACACAAAAGATTTTTAATAAGCTCGGAGAAAGGGCCGCCACCCCTCATGTCTTTCTCTCCCTGTCTCATTCCAAAGCTCCTGTGTTAGCCAGAGAGACAGCTTGGAAAAGCTGCCCGGGAGGTCGGCGAGGAGGCTGTGGGAGAGCTGTTCTGCCAGGCTGGCCTCCCGGGCAGGCGGGCGGGTGGCTCCCACGAGGTCAAGGACGGCTCCCCTGGTGAGTGACGGGGCAGGCGGCGCCTGGGGAGCCCCTAGCAGCGGGGGCAGATCTGGCGCTCAGGACAAGTGCGGTGGGGGTCATGGTGGGGAACACCAGGCCGTCTCTGCTCCCATCTACTTGCAGGCTTTCTCTGAGGATTCAGAATCTTCAATTAGTCTGATGATTAGCCATCGGGCTCCTGGAAGCTGGTGGGGAAGGCCGGAGGGACTTATTTTCCAAGTGGCACTTGGAGTCGGTTTATAGGGGCCTTCTGGGAAGCACCGCAGAATTTGGGAAAATGAGCATCTCTCCCAGGTCAGTTCTCCCTCCTCACTCTCCCAAACCCTTTCCCCTTCGCACTTATCCAGGGGTGGGCCTGGGGGCAGCTGGGACAACCTGGCCCATCCACAGTGTAGGCCTACCATCTTGGGACGTCAAGGGAAGCTCTTGCCTAGCCTATCATATTGGGACCTGTCTGCTAGATTGTGTCAAAGGCAGGGAATGGTCAGTATGGAGTCAAGAGGTCGAAAGCAACCAACCAACCATCAGCAGGATTTACCCAGTGCCGCCCAGGCAGAGACGTTGACCGTGACTTCCAGCTCTCCTTTCCATGACACACCTGCCAAACTCTGACTCGGTGTCCCAGGAACCACAAAGAGGATGGTTCCGAGGTGGGCATGGGTTTTCCTGCCCCGGGAAAGGAATAGGCCCCGTGGCCGATGGCTGTGTCGGCATCCAACTTCTGCATAGATCTTTTCAGTGTGGCAGTTGTGAGTCAGGCCTGGCCGCCCCTGTTCTGCTCCAGGTGCACCGACTAAATCCTGTTCCTGAGTCAGCTCCGGAATGTGGTGGTCTGCCGGCGTGCCCGGCACTGCCCCCGGTCCTGGGAGCTCACTCCCCTCTGGAATTTCAAGAGTCTTATTTGCTCTTATTCTGGGGCAGTGCTGCCTCCTGCCTTGGTTTCTGACTGATGCACGAGGCAGGTAGAGCTGTGGGTGGGGAAAAGGGGGAAGAGAAAGAGAGAAGCGGGGATGGAGGAGGCCTCGTCCTCATTTCACACTGGTCCTGGTCTGGCAGCTGCCCTTTCCAACTTGGGAGCCTTGGCCCTTTGGGGGATGGTGTAATGGGGAAATTGAGAAGAGGAGAGAAATCAAAAGCTCTCATCAAGTCCCTGAATCGTAGCTTGTTTCTGGAATAATACAAAATTGATGCTTTAAACCAAAGGAAACAAACTAAATACTATGAACCATGACCCCTTCCTTATCCAGAAGTTACTTGCCTTAGCGACCTCAACTATCAGGAACAATCCAGAAGTGCCAAAATAGGTGAAGAATTCCCTGCTCTGAAGTCCACTGACTGTTCACCACAGACGTGTTGGGATCTTTTTTCATCAGAGCCTTTTGACTCTTACTTCACCAACTATTCTAACAAACCAGATGACTCTGAAATTCCTTCCAGCTCCTGCTTCCATTTTGGTTTTTGTTTTGATGGTGATGGTTGGGTGAACATGGGTGCCACTGACCAGGGTCAGGAATACAGGAGGAAGAGGAGCAGGTAGGAGGGAAAGGTGATGAGTTCCGGTGTGGACATAGACCGCAAGGCCTCTGGGATACTGACAGCGGCAGGAAGGGGTTTACTGTGCACATCTGAGCAAAAGAAGAGCCGGGAACAAAGCAGAAACAAGAGGTCAAGGAGGACAGCAGGGTGGGGCCATCTAGTGATGAGGCAAATGGACACAGAAGGTGGCTTCGTCTCTGAGCGTGATACAGTTGGCCACGTTCCCAGTGAGCGGGCCGCCAAGACCGCTTCAACTGTGTCTGTGCCGTCAAAGGAAAGAGGCAAATGTGTAATGCAGTTTACTTTTTTATTTTATTATTTTTTAATTGAAGCGTAGTTGATTTACAGTGTTGTGTTTCAGGTGTACAGCACAGTGATTCAGTTATATATATATATATAAAATATGTTCTTTTTCAGATTCTTTTCCCTTATAGGTTCTTTCAAAATATTGAGTAGAGTTCCCTGTGCTGTACAGTAGGTCCTTGTTGGTTATCTCTTTTATATATAGTAGTGTGTATCTGGTAATCCTAATTTATCCCTCCCCCTGTAATGCAGTTTAGACATGGTTTATTTAAAAATAGATGCACTTTTGTTTTGAAGTTTTATTAGAGTTTCCAGAAGGGAAGCTTTACTTAGCCTGCAAATTCATTTCTTGAAAACAACTCATTGTTTCCTGATGCTGGTTAAGTGAGGGGGTCAGTGTTTTCCCTACAGGTTATGTCTGAAAGATGAAAAAATTTCTGCTGGCTGCCCAGGAAAATTCACTTTATCTCACTTGACGTAGGAAGCTTGGCATTCTTTTGTATGCAGAATGCGAGAAACACGCCCATCAGAGCATCCTTTAGTTTGAAAACAATTGATTTGCAGCACTGTTCCCTGGCTTCCGGGAGGGACAGTAATCCAATAGGAAGCAGGGTGCTTCCCCCTCCTTTGTTCCTGACGATGGAGAAGGGGACCCTTTGGCTGGGCAGAGCCCACCCCAGAGGCTTGATGGGTGCAGCAGGAGTAGCCCAAGAGCTCCCCGCTTGGCTACGGGGGCCCTGTAGGCCTGAGGCTGAGCTTAAGCCTTCACTGATGCACATCGTTCTCCTCCTGGAGAGATGGAAGCCACTTTAGGAATAAGATTTCCGAGGCTGGAGTGATCAACACCAAATCGCCCTGCCCCACCTCCTTTCTGGACTCTCTGAGCAGAGCCAGAGGATTGCTGATCAGGGACTTCAGGCTCCTGAGCCCGCACCCCAATTTCTGCCTCCACTCTGGCCCCTCTTGCAAGCCCACTCCTGTCAGGTCACCCCTCGTCACTCTGGGTGATTGTCTGTGGGACGGATACACACACACACTCAAGAACCACTGCTTTCGAGGGAAGGAAGCTCATTAATTGAACATCTAGTGCCCAGTAAGCACTCAATGCATATTTGTTGGAAGGAAGGAAAGGAAGAGAAAGAAAGATTGCAGCAGTGGGACAAAACACGGGTTCTCGACTTCGCCTGCGTATTGGAATCACCTACGGGGCTTTAAGAAGTACTGATGCCTGCATCCCCGTCCCAAAAATTCAGACTCATTTGGTCTGGAGTGTGGCCTGGGCATGGGGGTTTCTGAAAGCCCCCCAGGGACTCTAGTGTGAGGCCCCAGGTGAGGACCACTGACCTCAAGGGTCTGGCCTCAGCCTCAGAAAGAACAGAACTCCATTCAAACTCGGAGCCTCCTCATGTGCTGTGTGCCTTTAAGCAGATCGCCGAAGTGGAGTCTCAGTTTCCCTATCTGTTGAGTGGGCGGTGGTGACACCCACGTCCCAGTGTCCTTGGGAGGGCCAAGTGAGCCCGGATCCGTGAAGCTCAGACAGAGCACAGAGCAGGTGCTCTGGAACGATGGGTGATGAAGCGTGATTACTGGCCTTCCTGCGCCAGAAAACACTGAATTGAAAGATCTAAAATCACTTCCCCATCTTCCGGGTCTGGAGGCTGCCTATTTTCTTTCCTCTTCAGCCTTCTTAGCCCAACTCCATCACTTGCCTGTGGTTGAGGCTCATTAAATATTTGCAGGTTGACAGAGAAGGAGCAAGGAGAACCCTGCAGTGTTCAACAGACCCCAGGAGTTTGGTTTTCCCTTTAAACCTTTTGGAGGAAGGATGGAGCAGAAACTCCAGATGCGGGTTTTACGCCCCGATTGAGCAGTGTGAACACAGCTGAGTGCTGGTGACTCCCGCTGCTCCCCCCGCCGCCCTCTCCCCTCCCCGGCCATCCCGGGACAACACACAATGACAGGGCACCCCAGCTGAGCGCTCCGACTTCTGGCCCCCACCCCCAGGCCTTTGATGAGAGACGCCTAGAGCCAGCGAGTGGCTCGCAGGGAAGGAGACCGCTCTTTCCTCAGCCCTGGGGACTTGTTCAGCTGTTCGGCATTTAGCAAAATCTGGCATGCATTCTGCATAGCCCTGCACCCCTTCCGTTCCAGCTCAAACTCAGCAGCATTTCAGAGCAAGCTTCAACCGCTGCGGGCTGCAACCTTCAGGATGGGGGAGCAGGTGCTCTGGCTCTGCCCAGCCCGCTTTTGGTGACCACGTTCTGGTCTAGAGAAGGACAGTGACCTGAGGGGACCCGAGCTGGCAGGCGCACCAGGGGGTTCTCTGGATCTGGGTGAGGGGGGTGCCGTGACTGGGCTGAGATGTTCCGGTGATGGTAATGAGTACCGTGCATCGTCTGTAATTATGCAGTCTCTAAACCCCCGGGGCTGGGATGGTGTATTTGCCTGTGCTCTTTGGGGGTTGATCCTGCTGTCAGCGCTTAGCAAGAATTAACAGTGACGCTCTGTGCACCACAGTCATAACACTAAATCTGATCTGCATGTCTATGATTCATTAAAAAAAAAAAAAAAAAAACCCACCGTTGCTGCAACCCCTCCAAGCCCATCATTGAAAGAAATTATGCTCAGTTGAAAGAGCGATTTGACGTCAAGGAGGACCTACGTGCCTTTTCATGAGCGGCTGGAATTAGAAGGCTGAGCTCCGGCAAGTGTAAACGGGATCCAGACTTGGAAACCTCTGTGCAGCCAGCAACCTGTTTTCCAGGTGTGGGTTGCTCACTTTCCGGATTGTCTGAAGCAGGGTATTTTTAAGATCCCTGGCAGGCCACTGCCGGCGTGCTTATCACGCCCTTCTGGGCCGCACCAAGCTCCTTCCAGGCAGTGTAGTGTAGGTTCTGGGAAGGCCAGCCTTCCCCAACCCCCTTTTTCTTTTTCTTTTTTTCCTTTTTTCTTTTTTTTGCATTTTAGAAGAAGCCCAAGCATAAGTGGGAAGGACAGCCTGCTTCAACGACAAACCCCCCAGCATTCCCGAGTCAAGAAGAAATTAATTGTGGATGTTGGACTTTTGGTGGTTTTCTGTGGCACCCACTTACTTTATCGCTTGGTAATTGGGAGTTTCATCGTTATTCTTTTACATGAGGTCAGAACCCATGAGGATAGCCTTTGCCTTTGAGGTCCTGGCAACTCTGTCCTGTGGGAGAAGCCAGGGTCCAGGCAACAGGACCCCTGGGTTCAAGCCTTCCATGATTCCATGGACTCTAGGGTATGTTGCGGTTCCATATCCACAAAGCTGGGTCATAAGAAATCCCACCTCAGCCTGATTCTTCGAGTCAAATAAGGATGAGGAAAGAAAACCAACAGCGGGGGCTTTAGATCTCTTAGTGGGTATAGGAACTTAACAGATGAATAGTTTCGGTTCCAGTTACTACTGCCATGTAACAAACAACCCCAAACGTAGTGGCATAAAATAACAAGCATTTTATTATGCTCACAGATCTGGGGGTCAGAATTCAGACAGGGCTCAGCTGGGTGATTCTTTTGCTCTTTGTAGCATCTACTGAGACCACCCAGTGATGGGTAGGTTGGGTCTAGATGCTTCTCTCCCATGTCTGTTGCCTGGAGCATCTGCATATGCCCCCACTCCCCAGCAGGGCAGTTTTGGGGTGGTTGGACTTCTTACATGGAGACTGGCTTCCTCCACAATAAGTGTCCCAAGAGACCCAGGTGGGAGCTACGTGTTTTTTTCTGACCCAGCCTGGGAAGTCACAAAATGTTACGTGTGCCATACTCTAGCCATTGAGGGAGTCACAGGCCTATTCAGATTCAATGGGAAGGGACATAGACCCCAAAATTCTTGATGCGAGGAGCATCTGAGAACCTGGGGACTATATTTTAAAATAGCTTGAGTTTCCGATCTTATACAACTCTTCATTTAGCGCCTTCCATTTTACGGTGTTGTCACCTCCAGTATTTCTTTTGACTTTTGCAACAACCTTCTGACCGGGATAATGTTATTGTACCCATTATGCTGATAAGGAAACCGAGGCTCAGAGAGATGACCTGATTTGTCCGTGTTTATAGAGCAAGTAAACCATGAGATGAACATTTAACCCACCTTCCTGGATAACAGATTTCAAAGATATGTGTCATGCAGATAAGAAGTACAGAAAGTTGTTGTTCTTTAGAAGCCATTATCTTCTGTCGCTTCCAAAACACTGTTTTCAAGTATCTGGTGAGTTGTGTGGGAGACCTGTCCCTTACACTAAGACACAAGACTAAACTGAACCCATTCTTCGTGGAGAATCTCTTGGGCT
This sequence comes from Balaenoptera musculus, assembly GCF_009873245.2. Classification (NCBI taxonomy): domain Eukaryota; kingdom Metazoa; phylum Chordata; class Mammalia; order Artiodactyla; family Balaenopteridae; genus Balaenoptera; species Balaenoptera musculus. The sequence continues at coordinate 34,831,960 of NC_045806.1, read as the reverse complement.
GCTACCTCCTGGTTTTCCCTATCTCGCCTTTGAGTCCCAAACCAGTGGACCAACAATAAAATGCTAATTCACCTAATATAAACGTGGAGAATTGTAGAAGTCAAGCTCAGTCAGATTGGCAGCACACAGGGTAAATATTTGATCAGTGAGTAAAAATTCAAATTTGCACTATTTGCTGAAGGTGAAAAGTATATTAGGGAATGAATGTAATGGGGGTTAAGTAGGCCTATAGGAGGCCTCCTGCAGGATTCCACCCCCAGAAGCCCACAGCTTCTTGCCGACCCAAGTTACAAGCCAGAGTGGGCTGGGCACCTGCAACCAAGACCTCCCTCCTGGCAGGAGCATGGGGCTGTGGCGTGAGCCCGACAAAGCAGGCAGACTGGTAGAGCTTGGCTTAGTTGGTTCCGTCTCTGTACACATGTATGCTGGGCGTACCACGGCCTCCCCCGATGCTCTCCCACCTCCTAGGAGAGCAGGGCTCCTGGCATTCCTTTCCTACCACCGCGGAAGCCAGAAGCTGCTCCTGCCTTCACTCAGCCCCCAGCAGTGCTCATTTTGTGCTATAACTTGTGTCATCCTGGCTGGGCTTCAGGGGCTGCAAGACAGGGAGGTTAGGACAGAAGTCGGGAAGGGAAACCAGGCCTGCATGTTGAGCTCCTTTCCCACGGATCCCCAGACCTGTTCTCTTCCTCTGCAGGACCCTCCCCGTTAGTTCAGAGGCAGAAATCGTGCTTCTGAACAGCCCAGGCAAATCAGGAAGCGGGCAGGTATCTGGAGAATGTGCCAGTTATTCCATTAATGAGGCTCAAAAGTGGAACTGGTGCTCTGGATTCTTTGGAGGCGAAGCTATGGGGCCGAGTAACAGCTGGGTACTGGCAAGCCACCGACGGAAGGGGGGCTGAGCTGGAGGCTGTGGAGGACCACGTTTGCCGCAGCTGATGGGCCAAGCAGTGGACGTTTTGTGGTCCGGATTGGTTTGTCCTAGTTAAGCGAGACTGAGTTCATCTGAGGCTTGTCCTGGGCTGGCCAGTGCCCTGGCGGGTGGCACAATGAAGCTTAATGACCAGCACTGCAGAACCGAGGCTGAGCCCCAAACAAGCCATAAGCGTTAGGCCCCCTGCAAGTTGCAAGCTGTGACGGCTGCTGGTTACCAGGACGCAGGACCTGAGTGTAGGAGGAAATCCTGATGGAGAAATAAGACCAGAATTCTCATCGACGGGCCTGGGAGAATGCAGCAAATCAAAAACGCTGGGCTGGGCTAGGGTCAGACTGGGTTCCAGACACACAGCGAGCAGCCTCGGAAAGAACAGGGAGGGGGCGACCAGGCCCAGAGGAAAAGAGAGAGATTTATCTGTCCAGATGTGCCAGGAGCTTAGAAATGAAGGGAGGGGGAGGATGTGGCAGACACGGAGGAGCGGAGCCCCCTTCCAGGAAGGACTCGCTGCCCATTCAGGCCCGGCCTCAGCTGCTGAGAGCACCTCACCCCTGGCCCCCTCTCCTGGGCGGCCCCTGTCTGGTGGCCGAATTGGGATGGGGGTGCGTCCGACTTAAAGACCTGGCCATTTTGGCGCCAGGCAGGACACTGTCCTGGACACGTCTCATGCTCCAGCTCTCTCCTCCGGGTTGGCTGAGTCTCTGTCAGGCCTGCATTTCAACTTGACTCCCCCCTCTATCCAGTCCTGCTCCCCGCCAACCCCTTCCTTTCAGAGTGATTGACCCCTCCCAAACGTCCCTCCACCCCCCAACTCCATCTCAGCATCCGCTTCCCGGGAACCCAGCCTGCGACAGAGGGTAACCTACGCCTTGGATCATGGATTCCATCCTAGGGACCAGTAGGGCTCCAGATGCCATTTTATTCTGGGGGTTTTATCCAGTTTCCTTTAAACTCTTCCTGAAGTTTCCTCCACTGATTGTATTTTATCTCCACTTGCTTTGAGAGATTATCGTAAGCGTAATAGACTCCTTCATTAGGGCAACTCCCCACCAACCCTGGCCTTCAGCATGAATTCTGTTTCACTCCCTTTCACCCTGCCCTCTGCCCTTCCTCCCCAAACATCCCCCAACCCGAGTCCAGCCCCTGCTCCTGTAAAGGACTCCTCTGCCCGCTCCCCTCTGCTCTCCTCTTGGGCTGATTCCTGAGGATTGTGGCTCTCCGCCAGGGTCAGTCTTGAGGGGTCCCTCTGCACACAGAGCCCCATCCCCTGCCAGACACCAGGCCCTTACTGTTGGCCTGGGGACAAGCCAAATCCCTCGGCAAGCCTCACGCCGCCCCTTAGTCAGGGTCTCATCACTGTGGCCGTCGCTGCTGCCTCCGTCTCCCCTCTTGGGCTCTCAGTCCTCGCGGTATTCGCTGCCCTCTTCCCCTGGCACAGAGGGGGCCAGCCGGGGAACCCCAGATGTCACCTCTTGAGGGCCCCTGGGAGGCCCAGCTCATCAGCCAGCCGGGAACTTCTCTGACCTTCTTGGTAGCCGCCTCCCCTAACACCAGATGCCTAGTTAGTGGCTCAGGATCTCCTCCCCCTCCCCCTTCCCCTCCCCCTTCTTCCCCCTCCTCTCCTCCTCCGGGGAGGGGTGGGGCTCACCTTTACCCCCAGGCCACAGTCATTGAAACCAAAGGTGTATTTTTAGGCGTTGCTTGGCAAGGGTGTGGGAGGAGATGCTTCCAGACTGTGCCCCCCACCGCCCCCCAGTTACAGCCAGTTGGATTAAATTCACCATCTATTTATTGTACACTGTGCAGTGGCAGTGACTGGCGGCCACCAGCTTGCCCGGGGCCTGCCAGGGTGCGGTTGGCTAGCAGGAAGTGGTCCCAATCATTAGGGGAGAAGTTAGGGATGGGAGGGCATTGCCAAAGAATGGAGTGACCTGCTTTAAGGCTCGCTATTCACCCAGCTGCACAAGAGGGGCGACCTACAGATCTCCGAGGGACCCAAGAGAATCTCTCCCCTCGCCCAGGCCTGAGACAGACTCCTGAATTCTTCTCTCGACCTCATTTACACAAATAATCAAAAAGCCAAGCCAGCCCAAATGAAATGCCCACATTTTATTGCTTGCAGTGTTTTAGTTCTAATTTGGCTTCATTTGGAAAAGAGGTTTTACTAAGTGGCATAAATTGAGCCTAACAAAATTTAAAACTAAAACAACAACACCCTAAACGCTTAAAACTGTAATTGGAGAGAGAGAAAAAGTGAGTCGTCCGGGAGGGGTGGTGAGAGAGGCAGAAGGGGGAGGGGAAGAAATTCAATTTCCGTCCTACTTGGCAGGAGGTTAATTTCCTGCTCCCTTCCCCCCAGGCCCCAGCCCTGTCCCCTCCCCCTGTTAGAGAATGCACCCAGAAGGCTCCAGGACCGATGCCAGCGTCATGCAGGATGTCTTGTACATAGTGGGTGCTTAGGAAACACTGGGTGAGCTCATTCTTTTCTTTGATGTGTCTGTGGACAGAGGAACAACGTGGATTCCTTGCTGGGGACCCATTTACTCCCCATAGTAGGGGGTCTGCAAGTCCCCTTGGGGGTGGGGTGGGAGTTGGGGAGTCCCAGGGGCGGGAGGCTGTTCCAGCCTGCTTGTGGTCTCTCCCCTCCCACACCCTAGCCTAGCCCACCCCACCTGAACGTTAGGATCCTACTTGAGAGGAAAACTTCACACCTCTGGGCCGCTCTGATGATCGCTGGGAGAGAGAAGGTAGGGATAGGAGGGGGCAGGGGCTGGCCACTGGGCTCAGGTGCCTCTTTTCCCCACTTCTGATGTGCAATATGGTCAGGGATGATGGGTGGGTGGGAAGAGTGGTCCCTGCGTGAAGTGCATGGCCACCCGTGTCCCTGCAGAGATGGCAGTCCTCTGTGGGGGCCGTGTGAGCAGCCCTGCAGGCCAGCATATCTCTTTGGGGGACCAGTACTCTGATTTTCCTTTAGAGAACCAGCCCTCCTCCCAGGCAGGGCGCCACACACATAATAAGCACGGCTGAGCATGGGAAGTGTCCCTGAGTAACCCGGGGTGAGGGGTGGAGTGGGAGCCGGAGAGGTCCTCAGGGCCTGGCCACATCCCTGGCGATGCTAGCCTGTATTGATCGCCCTCTCCCGGGAACTGTCCCTAACCTAGAGCCTTAGCCCCATGGTTTAGCATGTGCTTATATAATGCCTGGAAGCAGCAAGGTGGGGTTGGGGGGAAGGCCCACCTGGCAGCAGACGCCTCCCCTCATGTCTGGGTTCTGCCTTTTGTGGTCAGGGTGACCTTGGCCAAGCCCCCAGGTTCTCCCGCTATGAAATGAGAAGTGATGGCAACCACGAAACTCTTTAAAGCAGAACTATGCCATACGAGATGAAAATGCTCTATTCTTTTTTTCAGCTGATATGAAAATTCCTTGTCTTAAAACACTCTTGATACCAAGAATAAGAACACTACTTAAATTAGTTTAAGGAAATAGGAGGTTTAGTAACAAGATACAAAGAAGGGATCTTATAGAGTCCAACTACAGGAAAACTCTTGGGGACCAAGGAGATAGGAGCTGAGCCTGGAAGAGCTGGAAACGAGGTGGCAGTCTGTCTGTCTCTCGCTCAGGCTGGGGCCCGTGGCCGCTCCTCCCTGCCGGTCTCTGGGTGACTGCCGTGTTCCGTCTGCACGCTGGCTCTTCCTCGCTTCAAATGGTGTGATAGCTCCAGGGCTCACCATTCTCCGACTGATTTTATGTCTCGGAGTTCAAAATCTCAAAAGAGAATCGAATTGGTTCTGCCCTAGATCGGGCGTATTGCTCTGGCCAATCAGCAGTGGTCAGGGAGGTTGGGCCGTGAGGAATATATATGGTCCCCTTGCCCACTCCTTAGGCAGGGACTATGGGTAGATATATGTGGGGATTTAACCATAGCCATCTATAGAACATTCCTTATGTACCATGTCAATTTTTTTCTGAGTATGCTGGGATGCGTAACCCAGAGCCCTGAACCAAAAAAGTGCTCAATACCTAGTTGCTGATTGTTTGAGGAAAAGTTACCTTCTGCTTGAGCTCTGCTTTCTGTGTTTACCCCCTTTGCCTGCCATTAAGCTTCTCATCTGGAGTGTATGGTTTCAAGGAAGGGTGATCACAGGCAAAAGGCTAATCTCACCAATATATAAAGAGTTCCTAGAAATCAGTAAGAAAAATAGTGGTCCAATAGGAAAAATGTGCAAAAGATGAACACACAGTTTACTGAAAAGGAGGTCTAATGGCTTTTAAACATATGAAGTGTTGCTCATGCTTACGATAAGAAAATGCAAATAAAACTACACAGAGGGGGACTTCCCTGGTGGTCCAGTGGTAAAGAATCCGCCTTACAATGCAGGGGACGGGGGTTCGAGCCCTGGTCAGGGAACTAAGATCACATGCCGCAGGGCAACTAAGCCCGCATGCCACAACTACAGAGCCCACGTGCCCTGGAGCCTGCATGCCACAACTAGAGAAGAGAAAACCCGCAACCCACAACTAGAGAGAAGCCTGCGCATCACAATGAAGAGCCCCGCATGCCTCAACGAAGATCCCTCGTGCCGCAACTAAGATCCGACGCAGCCAAAAAATAAATTAAATAAATAATAAAATAAATCTTAAAAAAAAACCCAAAACGATACAGAGGTGCTCTTTTTCATCTACCAGGTTGACAAAAATCTGAAAAACTGATAACATACTATGAAGGTGAGGCTGTTTACAAACAAGTGCTCTCATACATTGTTGTGGGAGTGTAAATTAGTTTAATCTTTATGCAGAGAAATTGGCAATAGCTATCAAAATATCAAATGCATCCTATGCTGTGATCCAGCAATTCCGCTTCTGGGAATTTATCTTACTTGCACCTATATTGTATGATGTATCACTTAGCTATTGCTGCATAACAAACCTCCCCACAACTCTTAATTATTTCTCACTAGTTGGTTGGTGGGGGTGGTTCTGCTGATTTGAGTTAGACTCAGCTAATCTTGGCTAAGTTCACTCCTGTATCTGTGGTCAGCTGGCAGATTGGCTAGGGGCTGGCTTGTCTAGGACAGCCTCAGCTGGGCCACTGGGCCGTGCGCCCTGCATGCTCTCATCCTCCAGCAGGCTATCCTGAGCTTGTTCTCAGGCTGGCCTGGGCATGTTTCATGGCAATTTCAGGGAAACGAAAGAGGAAACTAAAACTGCAAGTATGTTTTAAAGTCTGCTTTAAGTATGCATCAAGTCTGCTAAACAAGTTACATGGTGAAGTCCAGATTTAAGGGTCAAGGAAAGGCACTGTGCCTCTTTCGCGAGCGAAGTAGCAAAGTCAAGGGTCAAAGGGCAGGGACACAGAAAGAGGTAAAGGCTTGGGGTCGTCGATGCAATGACATATGTATTCAATCCTCCATGCGTGTGCAATGACATTTGTGCATGGTTACTTACTGCAGCATTGCTTGTGATAGAAACAACCAAAATGGCCATCAGTAGAGGATGGGCTAAATAAACTATGGCATCCGTGCGCCGGAATAATCTGCAGCTGAACAAAGAATGAAAAATCCCCCTGTATACGATTGGGAAAATCCTGAAGGTAGATGAAGTGAAAAAAGCCAGGTGCAGGGCAGTGTGTACAGCATGCTACCTTTTATGTAAATAGAGGAGAGAAATAAGAATATATGTATTTGTGTTTGCTTATATTTGCATAAATTAACTCTGGAAAGAGAAACAAGAAAGGAATAGCATGGGGGTGGGGGAACACCGTGTAGACAGGGGACTGAGGTGGGTGGAGACTTTGCACTGTATAAATAAGTCCCCATGCTGGTATGATAATACATATTCAAAAATTAACATAAAATATCCTTAATATGTATAATAATAATATAACAGATAAGAAGAAAATAAACAAAGAAAGGGAAAGTCACAGGCCTGCTTGGCTTCCAGAAGCCTTTGTAGATCTTAAAAAAAAAAAAAAAAGAAGAGCCTGCAATGGGGAGGCTGAGTAATTATGCCTAATTTAAACCTTGGTACCTAACCTGCTTTGCCTTTTGTGGATGCGTTTTGGGAAATACCCTCTCTCCAAAGGCAAAAGGGCAGGTGTTTCCACTCCTGGGGTGTGCTGTCCCCGAGGAGTGACAGAACATTCCCCACCCTTGCTGATGACTAGGGGCTGACATTTCTAAAGGATGTCACGGGCATTTTCAGACACATTTGGGGGTTGATTCCAGCCGGATGTATTCCTTGGCTCTTTGAATGTCAGCGTGCTGGTCTGTGGGAGTAGGATCCCATTTCTCTGGCCATGTCCGGAGCCATGTGGTAATGGGTTTCCGTGTGGTAATTCCTTGTCATTGGGCTCGGGAAATAACAGCAGACTCACTTCTGAGCCTATGGTCAGGGTCAGCCAGACCCCTGCAGGGGCGTAACTCAATGTGCCCCTGCAACAGGACCAAAGCTACTTAGGAGTGTCGCTCAAGCTGTCAGTAGCCCCCTTTGAACTCCTAAAGCTCGGAACTGGACTGAGTCACCGTGCATGTGCCCCATCCTCCCCCACTGCCCACCTGCAGGACACAAGAAGGGACGTAGGAGCTGCCAGATTGGGTAGCCTCTGGAGAGGTGAAATGATCAGCCTGTGCCTGCACCTGTTTTGCAGCAATGAGCAGCCGCCACACCCGCTGCCACCTCCATGCTGTTGCCCACACGCATGCTGAGCACCTACCATGTCCCAAGCACCGCACTTGGTCCTCTCATTCCATAGGGAAGAAGATAGGGACAGAAGCTTGCCGACTAGAAGAGGGCCAACTAAACAAATGCTTACAGTAAAGTCTGACATTAGCTTAATAGTTACACCTCTTTTGTTGCAAGGGACAAAACTCAATTCAAACTAGCTTAAAGGAAAATGGAGTTCAAGTTCCGCTATCATTTACAGGGAAACGGGCATCTCATACAACTCACGGCAGCAATGTGTCTGGGCTCAGGACACTAGGAACCCAGGAACCTCTTCTCTCCATCTCCTCTCTGCTCTTTAGTATCTCTCTTCTCTCTCATGCAGACTGGCTTTCTTCATGTGACAGAGAATATAAAGTCTGATGCTTTGGGGTACTACCTCCCACAGCTTCAGCCACTCAGTCAGACTTACTCACCTTTCTCCATTGCAGGTCCAAAAATTCTGGGGAAGGGTTTCATTGGCTTTGCTTGGTCAGGTATCCAGCTCTGGACCAATCAACTTCAGGGAAGGGGCGGGGTTATGAACGATTAATACGGTGTTGTCCGTGGAAACCTTGTGGATGGGGAGGGGGCCGCTTGTGGAAAAGGGGCAGATAATACATGAAGTGTCCATCCCAGAGTGGTAGGGGCACTGGACAGGGCTAGAGAGGGAGAGGGGAAGGCTTCCAGAGTCAGGGGCATTTAGATGGAGAGCCGAAAGAGGGCAAGCTCAGAGCAGGCTGCAGGACGGACAACTGTTGGGGACAGAAGGAAGAGCCTGTGTGAGACATGGAGCTGATGGGCTCAGTGAGGCTGGGGAGGCGGTGAGTGGTGAGAGACGAGGGGCCAGGGCAGCAGAGGCCCTGCAAACACGCCTAAGACTGGACTTTAGCTTGAGGGCAACAGGGAGCCACTTCCTAGAGGAAGGATCAGAGGGGCCAAGACAGGAAGGGATAACCTGTTAGGAGCTGTTTCAGTAGTCCACACAGGACATGACTGTGAGAGAGAGAAGATTCTAGAGACATTGAGGGGTTAGAGCCAAGGGAATCTGGTGGATTGGATGTGGGGGTGAGGGAGAGCATGGAGTGCAGGTGGCTTCCAAGGTGCAAGGTCTTGGCTTCCAAGGTCTTGGGCTTGGGCAGCGGGAGAGACGGCAGTGTCGTTCACTGAGAAAAGCTGCCCTGCGTCTTAGGGTGGGTACCCCAGAAGCAAGCCCCGAGCCAGGGCGGTATGTGAAAGTGATTTTTTAGGACCTGCTTTCTGGGAAAACAAACTGGGGAGTGTGGAACTGGGACGGGGAGGGGAAAGCGCCAGGCAAGGGTGTGCTACCACGCAGAGTCCCACGGGGGGCACTTGAACTCAGTCCCACAGGGGACCTCTGGGAGACAGGGGAGGTCACACCTCAGAGTTGGCCGTGGTCTGGGACAAGGGGGCCAGAGTGTTTACTACCTCTCCCTCCAATGAGTGGTTAAGGGCTGAATTCACAATACCAGGTACTGGCCGTGTGCATGGGCAAAGCGAGTCTGGCAGCCGGAGGACAGTCCTCCAGCCGAGGGACACTGGTGCTGGCTTCTGGGCATGCACAGAAATGAGAAAGGGGCCCGAGGGATATGCGTGGGACGTGGATGGCATCCGAAAAGCAGGCTCGCCAATTTGGTCTCTAATTGTCCCCGTGTTAGTATTTATCCCAACCAGCGAGCTTTTTTTTTTTTTAAGAGCTCTTTGACAAATATGCTTTATTTATTTTTATTTTTAATTTATTTTTGGCTGCGGTTGGGTCTTCATTGCTGTGCGTGGGCTTTCTCTAGTTGTGGCGAGCGGGGGCTACTCTTCGTTGTGGTGTGCGGGCTTCCCATTGCGGTGGCTTCTCTTGTTGCGGAGCACAGGCTCTAGGCGCACGGGCTTCAGTAGTTGCGGCTCGCGGGCTCCAGAGCGCAGACTCAGTAGTTGTGGTGCACGGGCTTAGTTGCTCCGCGGCATGTGGGATCTTCCCGGACCAGGGCTCGAACCCGTGTCCCCTGCCTTGGCAGGCGGATTCTTAACCACTGCGCCACCAGGGAAGTCCCCCAGCGTGCTCTTGATTTCACCTCTTCTTTTCTTTCTCCTGATTGCCATTTGGTATTTTTCAGTGATCCTGTGTTCTTGTCTGAGGTCACTGCTGTCTTCCGTTCCCTCCTTCAGGAGAGTCCTCATGCTTATTTTAAATGCTTGGGCCTTCCGTGCCGGTCATGTATGTCCTCTGCAGCTGGTTCTGATGTTCAGTTCGACGGCTTTTTTTTGTGCTGGGCGTTCTCCTCAGGGGCCTCATTGCTTTGCCCTTTGAGGTCACATGCCATGGTGTAGGGCCGAAAGCCAGACCCCAGGTAGTGGCAGCGTCCCTGGCACCACAGAACCAGTGTTGGTCACTCCAATTTGCAGCCATGTCACCAGGCAAATCCTACGGATGGTGATTTTCCTTTCGGCCCTCAAACGTCCGCAGCAGAGGAGGGGGCAGACTTGCTAGATTCTGGCCCATCAGTCCTGGGGGCTACTGCTTCGCCCAGTGTCTTTTTGCATCAGCTGCTCACCCAGTGGGCTTGTGTCGCCTGATTGTACCCCACGACCCTGGCATTGGCAACATGGGCTGTTGCCACTGATTTCTGCCATGGAGGGGCAGGAAATGACAGTCCCGAGGTCTTCGGTGGATGAGATGATGCAAAAACCAAAGTTCAAAAGCTTCTTCCTTACCTATTTCTTCATTTCTGCTTCTGCCCACCCACCATCCCAACAGACACCACTTCGAGGCTGCCTTCAAGGCTCTCCTGGAGTTTCTCATGGGTTTTTGGTTGCCTTCTGGAAAACAGGGTACCTTCTCATTTCATGGGCATTTCCAGGCTTGGGAGAGGGAGCTGGTAGCCCAGATAAGCTTGTCTCTTGCCTGGCTGGCCTTGACCTCACACTTGCCCAAGAACCTGGTCTCTCTCGGGCGTCCCGCTCAGGTCAGGCTCCAGCCTCATCCTGCCCAGCCTCATCCTGGCTTTCAGTGGCTTCACAGACCAGGCTTTGGCCTCCTGTGCCCTCTCTGGGCATTTGATCCCCCTCTGTCCCTGATGAGCGACTTCACCTCTCCTCCCGTTGTGGACAGCTGACAGCATCACTTCCCAATCTGTGGTTGGCACATTTGCCTACACATCTGCCAGGGGCTGCTGTCATTGCACATCGACGCCCGAGGGGAGGGGACAGGCTGCCGGACTCAGCTGGGGAGGAGAAGGGTGAAATTGCCATGGCTGGGCGACATTCGAATGTGGGCACCAACGACTCAGAACTGTCTTGGAGATTTCGGTACCTGGAGGTCCTCTGTGCCCTGGAGTGGAATCTAAGGATCCCAGGGGAGTAGCCGAGGGTGGTCAGGGTGGCAGATGAGGACATTCAGGGGGCTGGGGACAGTGGCTATTTACTATATGGTACAGAAGCATTTCAATATTTTAACAACCAGTCCAGCTGTCGTAGCAGTGCCTTGCGGCTGAATGTCAGCCCAGGTTGTAGGTGGCAGTGGGCAGCTGGGCTGTCACACTGACGTTGAGAGGAGATGGAGGGGTTCTAAACTGCGACAGGAGAAATGTAGGCTAGTCATTGGAAGACTGATATCACTATCTTTTACCAAGGTGGGCTGGTGGAAGTTCTCTCTGAAACTTTGGGGGTTACAAGAGGCAGGTCTTCGATAAGGACTAGATGTGGCTTTGTTAGGCTGGCCTGGCATCAGGGCATAGGCACAAATGACTTCTCTGGAACTCTTTCCTCTCATTTGCAAGCAAAGATCCTAAAATAATATACAGGAATGATTAATCAGAAAGCTTTTTTGAGCATTTGCTGCGTGCCAGGCGTGGGGCTATGTCATGAAGTTACAAAAATGAATAAATCGGGTTCCCTGTTCTCCCGGAGTTCATAATGGGGTCATGGGAGGGATGACCCTGCCCAAAAGATGACCACAGAATCAGGCAGTAGGTGGGATGTACTGGATGAATCATAAGGGGAAATGACGCAGAAGCTCATATGGGGCGAAGGGCTGGTGTGACTGAGGAGCAGCCTTCATTTCAGAACAGGGGTGGAATCAGCCTCTAAAAGCTCTTCCTTTGCCTCTAGATATAGCAAGGTGGTGCAACTTGGTTCTGATTTTCACCTCCAGATAGCAGGACACATTTTGTCCTTGAAAGCACTCAAATCGGCTCGCCTTGCCAATGTGAAGTCACCGCTTGTTAGCTATGCACAACTGAGATCAGAATCTGTCCTCCTGCCAGCCAGCCAGCCAGCGCCGAGGCCCAGTGTCTCACAAGCTGCTCTGAAGGGCTGCTCCGGCACCTTCCTTCTAAGATTTCTCCCTCCTGAGGAGTAGGCAGAGGACAATGTGGATTTTACTTCTCCCCCCTGCAAAGTGGTGCCTAGGAACTGGGACAGCCCTCTGTGAGACTGCCACAGTCTCTGGGTGAATCTCAGAGACCACCCCGGTGGGTATCCAGGCCAGTTGTCCCCTCCTTGGGCACTGCGTCTGGGAAGATGGGCTTTGGCTTCAGTCCAGAGCTGGAATGACTTCTCTGCTCCATGAAGTCCTCAGGGATCTAGGATCCCCAAGCTCAATGCTCTGCCCTCGAATGGGGCCTTTAGGGAATTCCCTGGTGGTCCAGTGGTTAAGACTCTGTGCTTCCACTGCAGGGGGCAGAGGTTCGATCCCTGGTCGGGGAACTAAGATCCTGCATGCCGTGCAGTGCGGCCAAAAGAAGAAGAAAAAAAAAGAATGTGGCCTTTAGCCCCATGGTCCAAGATGGCAGCCATGACACCCACGTTTAAGGCAACAGGAGAGAGGAAGTAACTAAAAACAAGGAGGCACAGATCTGCTGTCTTTTAAGGAAGATTCCTGGAAACTGACAGGTCATGCTTCCATTTATGTCCCATTGGCCAGAACTTAGTCATGTGACCACACCTAGCTTGGAAATGTAGTCTTTCTCCTGGGGGGCCAGGAGAGAAGAGATATTGAGGGACAACTTCAAAGACTATGAAAAATGGCTCAACCTCATCCAAATATTGGAGTTCTTCAATGAAAATGGTCTATAAAGATCTGTTAGGAAAAGAAAGGAGCTACAAGTTAAATAGAGCCTTATTTTAAATTTTAGCTATTGATTTTTTTTCCCCTCTCTATCTATGGCTGATCTTTTCAACTCTGTGAATGCAAAGCATTTTTACAACTATTTCTCCTCTCTTTCTCTCCATGGACTTCTTAAAAAAATTACTGTTACTTGCAGCCAAAAGCATTTCTGACTGATAAGGGTCCTTTTATCATTCTTCCTTCCACTGGAAACTCATGAGGGAGGTCTACACCTGCTGGGCTCCACCTCTCAGATGCCTAGTCCCTCTTAATCCCTTGCCACCAACTTGCTCCTTCACCAGGTCATAGTCACTTTATTCTTATAAAATCTAATGACTTGTTCATGTCTTCTGTGTCCTAAGGTGTTCTTTTTTTTAAAAAAAATTTATTTATTTATTTATTTATCTTTGGCTGCGTTGGGTCTTTGTTGCTGCACGCGGGCTTTCTCTAGTTGCGGTGAGCGGGGGCTACTCTTCGTTGCGGTGCACGGCCTTCTCATTGTGGTGGCTTCTCTTGCTGTGGAGCACGGGCTCTAGGCATGCAGGCTTCAGTAGTTGTGGCACGCAGGCTCAGTAGTTGTGGCTTGAGGGCTCTAGAGTGCAGGCTCAGTAGTTGTGGCGCACGGGCTTAGTTGCTCCATGGCATGTGGGATCTTCCTGGACCAGGGCTTGAACCTACCTGCATTGGCAGATGGATTCTTAACCACTGTGCCACTAGAGAAGTCCCCCTAAAGTGTTCTTAAGCCTTCTTAATGAAACTTTTTCCCTTTGGTTTCTAGGGTCCTAGATTTCATAGTTCACTTTCTATCTTCTGACTATGACTTCCACATTTTACATAGTGGGAACCTCTTCCTTGTCTTGCCCCTAATTCTAGATATTTTATTCCCCTAAGCTTTAATCTTAGTCCTTTTATGAATCACTAGCACCACTACCACTCCCACCATCTCCACCACCATCACGACCACCATCTATCTCCATTACCACCAATATGACCACCATCATCATCACTGTCACCACAATCATCACCATCTCCACCATCACCACTTCCACTGTCAATTTAGAAACATAATCACTAATCTTCCAATCCTCACAATAGCTGTATGAGGTAAGTAATATTATTATCCTCATTTTGCAGATAAGAACACCAAGGTTCTGAGAAGTTAATGTATTTTGCCAAAGATCAAAAAGCTAGTAGGTGGGAGTTCCCTGGTGGCCTAGTGGTTAGGATTCCAGGCTTTCACTGCCGTGGCCAGGGTTCAATCCCTGGTTGGGGAACTGAGATCCCGCAAGCCACATGGCATGGCCAAAAAAAAAGATAGTAGGTGTCAGAGGTGGGATTTGAATCCTGGTTTGTCTGATGTCAAAGCCTGAGCTCCCAATATACCATACTTCCTCTTTCCTTAAGGATATCACAAGATTCACTCCTCATCTCTCTTCCTCTGACAACAGTGGGTGCCAAGCTCTCATCACTACAGGCATTGATTAATACAACAGCCTCCTAACACATCTCCTTGAATATAAGCATACAATCCCCACCAAGCTCCACTGGTCCCCTGCATACCCATCTGTCCAGCATTAGACTGCTAGTCCAGTGATACTTAAATCAGCCTTTCTCAGGTCCCTGCCCTGCTCATAGACTTACAGTGGCTCCCTGATACCTCATGGGTCACGTTCTGGCTCTCAAAAGCCTTCTTAACCTGTGCCCATGCTCTCCAACCTCCAGCTGCCCACTACTTTCCAGTATTCTGGAGCCAGGTGTGGTGGGCATTATTAGTGCTCACCAATAGTCAGTTCTTCTCTCCTTCTTGGGCATGGAGGACATGATACTTCCCAGTCCCTTTGCAGTTAGGCAGAGCCAGTGACCAGTTCTGCCCAATGAAATACATATGGAAGTGATGTATGATACTTTTATATTGAGGCAATGGGAAGGCCCTCTAGGACCCTCCAACTCTTTCCACTTTTGCTGGGAGAGTAGTGGGAGTGTTCCAGATGGTGGAGCCTCCATTAGCCTAAGTCCCTGAGTGACTGTATGGAGCAGAACACCTTTCCCCTTTCATCCATTGCCTTGCAGTGAACCTTGCAAGGGCATGAAGTTTGTTTGTTGAGCCACTGAGATCTGGGAGTTGTTTGTTATGATAGCACAAGCCTAGCGTGTTGGTCAGGATAAGCGGGGTCATGCTGCAGCAACAACCAAATCTCAGTGGCTTACAACACAACAACAAAGGTTTATTTCTTGCTCATGCTACATGTTTTGTGTAGGTCAGCAGGAGAAGAGGCTCTTCCTGTGATAGTCACTCAGGTATCTAGGAGGGCTGAGAGTCCATCTTAGTTTGTGTTCTATGATCACCTCCAAGGGAGGAAAGAACATGGTGAATCATGCCCTGAATCTTATAACTTTCACTCTAAGTAAGTTTCACAAGTAAGTTCTGCTAACGTTTCATTGGCCAAATCAAGTTAAATGGCCACATCGAACTTCAAAGGAGGGCAAGACAATGTCATTCTACCATACGCCAGGGAAGCAGAGAGCTGGAAATACTTGGCGAACAGTAGGTTGACATCTTGACAAATATTCTAGACGAGCTGGCCCCTCCATGCCCTCCTCCATCCTGCCTCTAGGACTTATTTCATGCTAATTTCTCACCTTTCAACCACAGCTCCAGGCCCATCTTTCCCATAAAGCCTTTCTTAGTATTTCCAGCGCAGGTACTTACTGCTTCTAAACTCCTAGGGCATTTCAGGTGGTCAAAATTCAACTGGTTATTCATTGGTTCATGTATAAATAATGAGATAATTTTTGCTTTTAACAAACATACCCAAATGCATTTGCACATACATATATTTATATATACACACACAAATCTACCTTATCTCCTTCCTTAACACTATCCCTTGGATGACTGTTTGTTCATTCCAATGACACGTTCAGTGCTCCAAGATGTCTGTGGGACTGCCTTGGAGTTTGTGGTACGTCCACATCCTTATCTGCCAACAGGCTATAATAACGGTGCCTGTTTTATACAGATGTGTGAGAACTAAAAGACTTAGTGCATATAAAGTGCTTACAACAGCAGTTGGCGTGCAATAAGCACTCAATAAACTCCAGCTATTATTATTACTCCTCTAAAGGTCTCTGCTGATAGCAATCTTTACCTTGTGAAGGTGGATCTGATTTCTTGCTGATGGTTCAGAAGTCATCCAGATCTGTAGCAGGTGCTGCCCGTGCCCGTGTGCCCTCCACCCACCCCAGATGTCCCTGCTGACAGTTCTTGTACCCGCAGATGGCTTCCTGCATGTCTCTGCCAGAAGGGGTTGGCTGGCCTTGGAGGGGATGAAGGCCCTTCCAAGTGGCTTGCAGACGGGATAACGGCACTGCAAGAGCTGGGGAAAGAACACCCTTAGAGTGACTCTCAACCAATGAGGCAGGGGAGATAATGGATCAATATCTCTGTTTCATCACTGCTCTGTGGGACAATTCTACAGTCTCCCAGAGGGTCCCAAATGGGTCAGTTGCCTACAATGCAAATCTGCTTATCAATGCCCTCTTTTTGTCTTTTCCCCCTTTCTTATCTCACTTTCTCCACTCTCTCAATTGTATTTCCTGGGATCACCTCCCAAAGAGATTACCTGTACGTGGGGACTACTACTTTAGGGGAGGGGCAAATATGAAACTAAGATTAATGCAATGAAACAAAGGTTTTCATGTGGTCTGGCGACTCCCGCTGGAATTTCTCAAGGTTTTGAGTGATGACTGCATGATCGAAATAAATCTGTGGTCTTGTAAGGTGTCACCGGTGAGGGAGACACCTTTGGGTGTCCGTGCTCTGGGGTACCGCTTAGCGGACTGATCAGTCTTCTAGCTCTCTAACCCTGCCCTGTTCGTGACTTCTCCCAGGAAGGCTCTGCTCAGTGATGGCAGGACACCGTTCCCTGCTCAGGTGGGGGCTTTTGTGAGCTCTGGGGGAGCCCAGCGCAGAGATGTTCCATGAACGCCTTGTTTGATTGAGGTTTTGCCCCTGCGGTGGGCAGCGGAGGTCAGCTTCTCCAGGGGTCCATGACAACTTCCTCCCCATTTTCTGAAAGCCTGCATGATGATGAGCATCAGGAAATATTTAGGACAGTTAGGTTGCCGTTAATGTTTTGCAGCCAAGAGGAAAGATATGAAACAACTTGTGCATGTGTGCAGTGGTGTCAGAAGGGAACTTCCAATCAGGGGTAGAGTAGCCATAAAAAAGAAAAAAAAAGAGCGAGCTTCCCCGAACAGTGAGGGAGGTGGGTGTGGACAGCTGGCTGTGAGGAGTTCTTGAAGGGCGGCTCTTTGCCCCAGCTCATACGCCACTGCAGCTGGAGGACGCCCTTCCAGCTCGCCTACCCCTTCCCATCAGTGCCGGCCTCCAGGAAGACAGACCTCTTCCTGCATTGTTTTCTGAAGATCATGATCTTTTAATGTTTATTTAGGATTGCATGTGTTTTAGAAACACATAGGCCCAGAGAAGGGAACATTTGCAGCTGCAGAGAAAATGAACTCACAGGAAGGTTTTCCAGATTTCAGAAATGAAAACGGAGATTGTAATATCTGCTTTACTTGTCGCGAGGATTAAATGAGGTAATGTATGCAAAAAGGTCTGGCAACGCTCCCGCTCGGAGCAGGCGCTCAAAATGTGAGCGTTATTATTCTAATAAATGTAGTTCTATACAATACGTTGGTTAACTTTCTCTGATGCCGTTCCGATTTTTTTTTTTTTTTTTTTTTTTTCCTGCCTGAGAGCAGACTGATTCTAACCTTGCCTGCTCGGAGAGCCACCTTGAGTTAAGCACGTTCCAATGAATTGCATCCCTTTCTGGGCTCCGCTGCACGTGGCGGATGGCTCTGTGCTCTGTCTGCTCTTGTAGCTGTTTATGGCCTTGCCGGCAACCCTCTGCACACGCCTGGCATGAAGTAACAAGCCACGAGGGGAACCGTCACATACCCAGCGCACCCCACGGGGCTCCGAGGCCTGCGGATTGCCAACAGGAATTAACAGAACCCCAACCTAGCCAGTTCCTATCGTGGGGGGAGGAAACCAGCTGAGAATGTATATGCTCCAAAGGAGACACAGCAGCGGGGCCTCTGATCCGAACAGTCAATGTGAAAAGACTTCTGGACCCAGAACCGAATTCTGGGATGGTTCTATTTTGGGGTCGGGAAATCCATCCAAACCCTTTTTCCCTAGCTGCACGTGAACTTCGGGGAGCAAAAATTATGCTTCTGCAGGAGCCAGCAGAAAAGCCAAACTCTCCAAACCGCCAAGGCAGCTGTCTGAAATGTACATGTTATTAGGCTGATTGAAATAATCAGAAAACAGCTCCAGAATGCTGGCTTGGAGAAAGGCAGGCAATTTCTGCTTGGCAGAGAGTGATGTCAGCCTCCTCAGCGGGGGAAATCGAATGTTGTCTTTCTCGCTGTCTTTCTTCTTTTCCCTTCTAGAAACTTCCCTGCATCATTTGATTTCCCATCAATTTGGCGAGAAGGGCTGTTGGCATATCTCGCCTGCCGTGCCATGTGGCCCTCGGGCGTCCCGGGTCACCAGGTGACAGGAAAGATGCCTAACGATCCCCCAGAAACAGGTCGGCTTTAGATTGTAGGAGACTGCTTTGTGCCTGGAGCCTGTGTTTTTCTCCATCTCTCCCTCTTGGCCTCCTCTTTACCCAGGTTGTCATTAAGCAAGTAAGAGAAGGCCAAAACCCCTGCATATCTGACCTCATGAGGCCGAACCAACTGTCCCCATCCGAGGAGAGAGACGGAGCAGAAGCAAAGGATGGGAGAAAAATGATTCCTGTCTCCCTGTGATGAAATCGAGTTAGCGCTGGCCGCATTAATGCCCACTTAGAGTGCGGAAGGGACCGCGACCGGGTCAGGGCCGGGGTGGGAGGGTGGGGGGGGATGAGGCCACAGCAGGGGCCCCCCTCACTGCGGGCTTCACGGCTCTCAGCATCCCTTAGTCTCCTTTTCAACCCGGGCCCGGTGGTCCCCTTTCGATGCGCTGTCTGGACCCGATTTGCAGATTCGCAGGCGGGGGAGCAGGTCTGAGGTCCAGCTGAGCGCTAGCTTTGCGGTCCCGTCCTTCCTCAGGTCGGCAGCCTCCTCCCTGGGACTCCCTGTGGGCCGCCCCCGCCCCAATTCTGGCGAAATCCGGGAGGGGGATGGGTAAGGGTCGCGGGTGGGTTGGGGACTGTGGGGCGTGGTATGCTGGGTACAGGCGGCCCAGCAGGACTCCTGGCACCGGAAGCCCCAGCTGCAGGCATTGGCCTCGAGAACAGCCCTGGGGGGGGGCCCGGTGAGGGAGGGGGAGGGGTCCTTTCCGTGTGGTATTTCCTCGTTGGTGGGGAGCGTGCTTCTTCCAGGCTCCCAGCAATAACGAGGCGCGTTTGCTACTGCAGGTTCATTAACGAGGCCTGCGGGAACGAGGACTGGCTTGTCCAGTGTGTTAGCTGGGCTGTAGGAGAAAAGGAAAAGTCAGAGAATGGAGAGCAGTGTTCGGGTTTGTGTTCAGCTTTCACTACTTCCCTGGACTCCCGCCAGCTTCTGCCTTTGCCGCCACTGTGGGTTCAGGGTGCAGGGGGAGGAGAGGGGATGGAGGGGGTTGAGGAGGGCTGTTGTTCATTCTCTGTATCCCCCGTCCCTATCTTTTTTTTCTTTCGAATTAGTACTGGGCACCATTTTTGGTGCCCTTGGGTCACACTGGGACATTTTCGCCAAACTGATGACCACAAGACGTTCTTTTTCCGCAGAAGATCAGCTTTCCCAGGGTTCTGCTGGTCCAGACATGGGGCCCGAGGTGTCTACCTTGCCCGCCCACTCAAGAGGAGGGAACACTTGAGAATACCTGAGTGTGGAAAAGTCAGGAAACAGGGAGCCCCTGGGAATGCTCCATCTTGCCCCATTCCTGCTCTCACCTGAGGCTCTAACTTGCTTTTACTTGCATCCCTCCTTCTGGGTGGCCATCCTGCCTCAGGTGTAGACAAAGAGGCCCCTGGGTCTGTGGGACACGTGGTGGCCCACAGTAGCGCTTGGACAGTTGTGGTCCCAGAGGCCCTTGCCCTGGAGCCTGTTGTCCTCCCTTCCTGCTCTCCAAGGTGGCTTCAATTTGCAGCCAGCGCTCCTGTTTGCTGGGCAAACAGACAGTGAAAACAGTCCAGTGCCTGAAGGCTTAGAGCCTGGCAGCCGCCTCCCAGGGACAGCAGGAAAGAGTATGGTATGGAGTTGGGCATTATTTAGGGACCACTGGCTTCTCCCTGTGTACCAGGGGCAAGGGCAAGGCCAGCTGGGGAATTGGGGATCATTCTACACGGCAAGTTGCCGGGAGATCAGAAGTCCTGGCAAGAGGTTGCTTGGGGAAGCTGGATGATGTTATCGACCAAATTGGGGTTTGGGGATTATCTATGGATTTCATTTATCTGTGTTTTCCCCTGTCTCTCTTGTTGTAGGTAATTAAGAGCTGATTGCTGGTAATTAAGAGTTGTTGAGAGAGCCAGCAGGATCCAAAAAGGAGACTCACGCGTTTTGTCTTCTTTTGGACAGACTCCTGAAATCCGGCCCCTCCCCCCCACCTCCCCTTGTGGCTGCGCCTCCCGCGGGGACATGGACCCCGGAGAGCAAGTCGCAGCTTGTCAACCGGATTCTACGTTCTGACTTCATTCCCTGATGTCGTTTCAAAGCCTTGAGTAAAGACGTGTTGTGGGGTGAAATTCTAGAATCCTGACCCTCAGACGTGCTAAGATGTAGCTTTTCTTTATTTCTCCCAAACTGCAGGCTTAACTGGGCTCTTGAGCCCCCGTTTCTGCTGATGGTGGACAGCTTGAACTTGCCAAGTCAAGGCAACAGTCACTTTGGGTTGAAATCATGGTCACTATAGGGCTGATTCTCTCTCGCCCTTTCTGCCCTGGTCTGAGTTGCAGCCCTGGGTTGGGGAGGGCGGGAAGGAGTCCTACGCCGTCCAGGCATTGAGCCTGTATCCACATGCTGCCCTGTTTCTGCCCTCCGCCCCCTACTGGACTCGCTGACCTTGGACAAGTTGCACTTGTCCTTCCTAGACTGGAACACAGACCCTGATGTCCTGTGCAGCCTTGGGTCCAGGGACCCTACATGCTGTTTCCTTACATGCCCCCGGTGGGCCCCTTTGGTTAGCCCTTCGGGGTACTGTGGACACTTGGGTGGTCTTGGCTCTTCCCTCCACCGTGCTGGGGTGTGCAGAGCCTGGGTCACCACTGCTAAGTCCCCTCATTCAGTCACAGCCCCTTGACCTCTGCGGCTCCACGCTAAGTGCGGACCTTCTCTCTAGGGCGTGCGGACCTTCTCTCTAGGGCATGCGGTTTTCCCTGCTGGCTACTGTGGAGCAAGGCCCAGGCCCCTCTCTCCTCTCCATGCCTGTCAACCTCTCTGGGCTTTCCGTGTCTGTCGCGTCTCTGTATCATAAGAGCCTCAGGCCTGTCCTAGGCCTCAGTCGACGTGGAGACCTTCCTACCGGTTAATGGACCTCTCAGACTGATAGAACCTTTATTCTCGCTCCCTGGATAGCAGAACCTTTATTCCCATTCCCAGGAAAACTGCTCTCATGCCTCCCCATTCTCTATATTATGGTATAGAATCAACGTTCTAAATCCCAGGCATCTAAAAAGGTAGGTTTTCAGAATTCCAGAACATCCTTTTTGTCTCAAGCCCTTGGTGATTGCATTGGGAATTCATGGTTCTCAAGAGCAGCCGATCTGCTACAGATTTACAGAAGTCTTCGTGGGACCTCAGAAGCTTTTCCTTCCCAGCAGACTAAGATTTATGGACACTTCCGACACGGCCCTCGCTTTGCATGGGTTATTCAGTTTAATCCTCACAACTGCCCTGTTACGATTTCCAGTTTGCACATGAGGAAACTGAGACCGAGGGGTTAAAGAACTTGCTGGGTTATCTGCCTCTGGCGCCCAGGCTCGCTTCCCGGCGGCCTGACCTCCATTTCCAGCTGTGGCTGGTCGACACTCAGCTCACCCTGACAGCCTCTCACTCAAAGTGCAAACCTTGCATCTGGCTTGCTTGCATGTCTGGCAGTTGATTCTGGCTATCAGCTGAGCTGGGGCAGTTGGCCAGAAATCTACACGTGACCTCTTCATGTGGCTTGGGCTTCCTCACAGCATGGCAGCTGGGTTCCCAGGGTGAGTGTCCTGAGAGAGAGAGAGAGAGAGCAAGAGAGAGAGAGAGAGGTGACAGCTGTTTTCATTTTATGACCTAGCATCAAGAGTCACATAGCATCACTTCCACCATATTCTTTTTTTTTTTACATGTACATGAAATATTTTTATTGTTGTTAGTTTTACAAAAACAGGGTCATATTATTCACACTTTTCTGCATCTTGCTTTTCTTTTTTTTTAATTTAATTTTATTTATTTTTTTATACAGCAGGTTCTTATTAGTCATCCATTTTATACACATCAGTGTATACATGTCAATCCCAATCGCCCAATTCATCCCATCACCACCACCCCCACCTCCCGCTGCTTTCCCCCCTTGGTGTCCATACGTTTGTCCTCTACATCTGTGTCTCAACTTCTGCCCTGCAAACCGGTTCATCTGTACCATTTTTCTAGGTTCCACATACATGCGTTAATATACGATATTTGTTTTTCTCTTTCTGACTTACTTCACTCTGTATGACAGTCTCTAGGTCCATCCACGTCTCAACAAATGACTCAATTTCGTTCCTTTTTATGGCTGAGTAATATTCCACTGTATATATGTACCACATCTTCTTTATCCATTCGTCTGTCGATGGGCATTTAGGTTGCTTCCATGACCTGGCTATTGTAAATAATGCAGCAATGAACATTGGGGTGCATGTGTTTTTTTGAATTATGGTTTTCTCTGGGTATATGCCCAGTAGTGGGATTGCTGGGTCATATGGTAATTCTATTTTTAGTTTTTTAAGGAACTTCCACCATATTCTATTGGTTGGAAGAGTCACTAAGCCACCCAGGTTCAGGAGAGAGGAAAAAGACACCACCTCTTGATGGAGTGGCAAGATTCTGGAAGAACCTATGGGACTGGAAATATTGCTGTGCTGCATTTGAAAAATACAATCAATCGTAACAGAAGTGTCCAGGGAATGAATGGATAAGACATTGCTCAAACATGTTAAAAACTCAAATTCCAGGGAACCACCTCAAGGAACACCCAGGGCTCCTTTGGGTCCAGACACAATATAGGGGCTGCCCACCTACCTTGATCTGAGAGATGCCAAGAAGGCACTCAATCCAGGTATCGGAACACAGGAGACACCCTCTTCTGGGTTAGTCGTTGCTGTAATCCAGAAGAGAATAAGTCATTAGAGCTGCTATTGCAGATGTTCTGGAAGGTGTACTCTCAGAGGGTCTGCAATGATAGCACACCATCCTTGCAACTCCGTGTCTCATGTAGAGACCAAGACAGACTATTCCGACCCGGTGGGATGAGTGCTCCGACAAGGCAAGCATGGGCTTCTGGGAGCATGTGGGAAGGGAGCCTTTCCCACTGGGGCCGTGTTTCCTACAGAAGGTGACATATGAGCTGGGTGGTGAGTGACAAGTGGGAGTTGACCAGAACAGAAAGGGGAGATGAGACAAGCATCCCTGCAGAGGGGACAGCGTGTGCAAAGGCAGGGAGGGGGGAAGAATGTGATGAGGTGACCGGAGCATGGGTGGAAGTGGTGGGGGAGGGGAGGGTGGATGGAGGCTGGGACCACATCTGCCAGGCCTGTCAAAGAGTTGGGATCGATGGAGGGATTGATTTTTCTCTTTCTTCTTGCCAGGGCATCAGAAAATTCCTGGTTTGCTTGGGAAGAATAGGAGCTAGGTGGGTGTGGGAAGAGAGACAGTGGGTGGGGGGAGAAGGAGGAGGAGGAAAACTGGAAGGGGAGGGGCGAGGGAAGAGGAGGAGAAGATGAAGGAAAAGAAGAAAGAGAAGGAGGAGGAGGAGGAGAGGAAAGGAGACAAGTCTTAAGACAAAGGACTTTTTCGTAACGTGGCCTACGGCCGGCCTGGGCCCCTCTGCCACATCTGAGAGCCTTTGCTTTGGGGACCTTCTCTTGTCCGCTTATCCCGTGTACTTATTCATTCATTGATAGGCACTTACTGTTTGCACTCTACTTCCTTAGTTTTCCTTTGCATGTTTTCTCATTTTAACAAATCAATATGGGCACATAGTGTAAGTGAACTTATGGGACAAGGGAATATTTGAGCTCTAATGTCCTGCTCGTCCCTGCCCCACACTCCCTAACCTCCCTCCCTTTGAGAGCTTGCTCTGTACCAGGAACAGGACATGGCAGTTTGTACTCTCTGTATTAATTAGGATTAGGTTGGGCCGAGAGTCACCAAAAAACCCCAACTGACAGCAGCGTGTATACAACAGAAATCGATTTCTCTCTCATGTTTAGGGAGTTCAGGTTTAGGCAGTCCTGGGCAGCTCTGGCATGGCAGAGACCCGGGCTCCTTGACCTTGTTGCTCTGCCAGGTATGGCTTCTACTGTGGTTGAAAACCATGTATCTGAACAGTCTTCAACGGTCCTTCCAACTGGGTGGAGTTTAAATCCCCTCTCCTTGTATATGGGCCAGACTCTTCTAATGAATTAAATGAGGCAGAGGTGACACTGAGGGACTTTCGAGGCTAGGTCACAAAAGGAGATAGGGCTTCCATCTGGTTCCTTCTTGAGCTGCCATATAAGAAGCTTGGTTATTCTGAAGCTGCCGTGTTGGAGAGAGATGCATGAGGTACATCAGGCATTCTGCACGTCCCACCCCCAGACGCTGGAGTCTTCCCAGCCCAGGCACCAGACATGCAAGTAAGGAAGCCTTCAGATGATTTCAGCCCCGAACACGATCTGACCACAAACACACAAAAGATCAAGAACCGCTGAGCTGAGCCCAGTTATTCCCAGGACCAAGAGAAAACAAAATAAAACAAAACCGTCAAATGATGTTCTTTTAAGCCACTGGGCTTTGGGGTGATTTGTTACGAAGCAGTAAAACAACTAGTTCAGCTCTTTTCCCCAAAGTCACTTCATGGCCCAAGATGGCTTCTGGAGCTTAAAATTCGTTGACTGAAATGCCAACTGGTGTGGAAAATCCAAGGCATCTGATTGCTATGCAGATGGCCATAAGCACTTGTCTATCACAAATGTCTGACTGTTCTGTTCTAGGGACCACATATTTCTACCCCTATTGGAGCCTGCCTGGAAACTGTTCCACTTGAGGACAGCCTTCCTGAGGGGAGAGGACTCTTTGGAGCATGGGATGGGGTCCTCTGAGATCCTGGCGACACGGACGTGCCTGCTGCCTGGGTTAGTGGCTTCTCCCCATCTCTGCACTGGCTTCTTGCTCACAGCCCCCAGGTGACTTGGCACGTGTGGTTGACACAGAGCCACTCAATTTCCTGCCTCGCCTCCCCTCTGGCCTCCTGGCTTGCAACCAAGTCTTCCTGTTTGGGGGGCTGAGGGTGCTGCGGCTTTGCACTAGCTTTCTCCGGCCCTTCCCTCTCCCCCAGGGACAAGCTTTGGGGGGCAGGGCAGGAGGAACAGTGGCCTTCCTCTCTTCTGGTGCAGAGGGAAAGGCACTAGACTGGATACCTAGGCTGTCATCCAGGCTCTGCCACTAATCTGTCACGAGACTTAGCAAATCCCTTTAACTCTGGTCCCAATTTCCTCATCTACAAAGCCTTCACATGTTGTGAGTTTGTGATTCTGTAGTATTTATTGAGTGTCCTTGTGATCATGGGGCTAGGCTGTTTGTAGGATCTGAAAGAAATTGTATCAGTTAGTGATCTTTCCATTATACTCTCAGCCCAAACCAATGTTAGCAAAAGGGCAAATTGATGGCTTTATGTTACTGAATGGTCCAGGGGTAATGTACTTCAGGTATGGCTTGATCTAGGACTTAAATATCACTCTAGCACACCTTATTTCCTTTGTTTCCTCTGGATAAGCTTCAGTGGCTGCACATAGTGGTTGTTCCCTGCCCTGCCCCATCCAAATCTCTGGAACTTCTAGCACCCTGCCACGCCCCATCTCCCCCACCTTAGTTGCAGCTGTGTACTCTAAGCTTGGCTTTCTCCCCCAGCCAAACCCAACCTAGAAGAGAGACCATGTCCCAGCATTCCCAGCAAAAGCCCTGATGTTCACTTTGATTGGACCAATTAGGTCATGTATGTCCTCTAGTTAAACCAATCAGGCTGATCCCTAGAGCTGGCTGTACAGCCAACCCCAACTCTCCAAACTGCCTGGCTGGGAAAGGGAGGAAACAGATACTGGCAGTGTGTATGTGGCGGGGGGGTGGGCAGGGGTTGCCTATCCTCAAAGGTCTTATTTAGAAAGCAGATTTATACTCAGGACACAGAGCTGGACCCTGACCCTGACCCTTCCTATAGTGCACTGGAGTTTGGCAAAAGGAAAGCTCCATGTGAGCTTAGCAGTCAGGGAGGGCTTCTTGGAAGAGGTGGGACTTTGCTGAGGAGAATTTGCATAGGGAGGAGCCTGGGGGATGGGCAGACAAGGACCCCTTTATGTAGGGTCCACAGCCCTGCAGCTTCTCCCAGTCCAGCAACTACGTTGATTGGAGTGGGAACAGGTTGTGATTGTGGAAGCAAAAGAGAAACCCTGTCCTGGTGTCATGGGTAAATTTTGTCTCCCCCAAAATTCATTCTTTGAAGCTCTAACTCCCAGTATACCTTAGAATGTGGCTGTGTTTGAAGACAGGGTCTTTCGAAAGGTAATTAAGTTAAAATGAGTTCACATGGGTGGGCCCTAATCCAATCTGACTGGTGTCCTTATAAGAGATTATGACACAGACAGATGCAGAGGGAAGATGACATGAGGACACGGGGGGAGACAGCCGTCTATGAGCCAAGGAGAGAGGACTCAGAATGAAACCAACCCTGCTGATACCTTGATCTCAGGCTTGCAGTCTCCAGAACAGTGAGACAATAAAACTCTGTTGTTGAAGACACCCAGCCTGTGGTTCTTTGTTGCGTCAGCCTGAGCAGACTAATATGACAGGTTTCAAAACCTATCAGGAACCTTGCCTCTCCTGGCTCCTTCCTGGGGGCCTGGCTTCCCTGCCCAGAGCCTGGCTGTGCTCTCAGTACACTGCCCTCCCGGGGTCTCTCTCCTACCCCCTTAACCCCACAGCTGATACCCTAGCTGCAGGGGCTTCACCAGCAGAGCCTTCTTAGTCATCCTGATCTTCCTTTTGGTCACCTGCTCTGAGCTGTCTTTAAGAGTTAAAGCCTCGCCTTCTCCCTACCATGTATATACTTTTGCAGAAGATGAAGCCAGATTCAGCTGTTTCTGAAACAGGAGATGGAATTTTCCCCGATGTAAAAATAATGGTGCCCAATTCTTGTGGGAGGTGGACGGGGCTGGCGCTGGCACCACTGGCCTTTCTTTCCCTCAGAAATAGCCCCACAATGGCCTCATTTTCTAAAACTTGCAACTCAGCGAGTACTTAGCCTTTAGCAAGAAGAATCCACTTTGCTAAAGTTGAAAAGGGAGAGAGATCCATTTGTCAATGTAGGCAGCTGCTCAAGGAGTGGGAATTGAGGAGTCCCCTCAGAGCTTGTCCACTGGCCTCAGGGTTAAGACATTGTAGCTCCAGGGACTCGTGGTCAAAGACAGCGATGCACACATGGATTTTGGCTTTCCCTGCACCCGATAAGCACATCCTGGAAAAAAGCGGGAGCTGCCGCTTAGAAGGGTAGATGCTATCGGCAGACAGTGGGCTTGGAGCCTGGGCCCTAGTGGGAAGGGCAGGAGAGAAGCCCTCCAAAGCTAGAGACAGCTGAAGGGGACGGGGGACGCACAGGGAAGGACACGATGGGAAGGGAAGCATTTTTCTCACCGGCCTCGGACAAGTTCAGCCGAAGACACTGGTGTGAGCAGGTCTTAATAGATTCGACCCTCACATGCAAGCACCGAGCTCCTCCCTGCAGAAACCTTGCACGAAAAACCAACAGAACTGGCCAGGGCAGCCTTTTGCCCCGTCCTGGGGGGAAGCTGGAAGGATCTCTGAGCACTCACTGTTTAACGGAGTGATAAAAGCTATACAGCTCAGCCTGTTTGGGGGGAGGGGGGTCGGGGGAGGAAATGGGTGGTGAGGGTTAATGGGCGGGGCGACTGTTAGTTGCTCTCTGTGCAATGGGAACCGGAAAGATAATCTTTCTGGAGCATTTAGGGCTCCAATTAGAATCTTTCTTCTCTGACAAGGGTTTTCCTTCCATTGTTGTGTGGTCGTGCTCCCCTCCCCCTACAACCTTGACTCCTAGGAGGGGGGCAGTATTGGTGGGGATATATGCCAAGGGTCTGAGGGTCCGAGGGCGGCCCTGGGGGGGTCGTTCCCTGGGCTTGGCAGCCGTCATGGGGACAGGGGAGGCTGCCTGGCCTCTGAGAGGCATCCTCGAAGTTTGGGGTCTCCTGCCCTTCCTAGTGGGGTGCAGAGCCCATGACCCAGCCCAGTACCCAGACAAGTCCCGGCTCATTCCCACTCGCCAGGGTTATTGCACCTCCTTGGCCCTCCTCCCCCCTCCCTCTCTCCTCCCTCCCCCATTCCCGCAGCTGGCTGGCCTGGTCCTGCCACTTCCTGGTTTACTCAGCAGTCTGAGGGGAGAGTGGCCGCCTGCCACAGAAATAAGTCTCTTGGCAAATTAGCTGCAGGATTTGAAATCCATTTTTATTCTGCCCATTATTAATTATTGTTATTTCTGCTGTTCATTACCAGCTCGTTTCCTTGATCAATTCCTGGAACAAAGGCCCCTCAAAGCATTTCCCTCCCCATAGGAGCCCGCAGGGCCACTACCACCGGACCCCAGCCCCAAGTACCCCCATCCAGGGCCGGAGATGGGGAACCCTTCAGGGCCTGAGCAAGGTCTCTTCCCTCTGGCTTCAAAGGTTGAGAAGGCCTGGGTCAGGTGCTCCCACCCGCCCCTCCTCTGCCTGCCACCGTGTCCAGAGCCACCAAGCTAGGAAACCTATTCTTACTTCTAATCTTGTACTTTGAAAACAATTAAGATTTAACATACATTCAGTAAAGTCCGCCAGTCTTAAGTGTACAGGTCTATGGTTTTTTACATAAGTATAGATTCATGAATCATAAGTATAGATTCACCCAGATCAAGATATAGGACGTTGGTGGGAGAGAGGGATAAATTAGGGGTTTGGGATTAACAGATACACACTACTATATATAAAATAGATAAACAACAAGGACCTACTGTATAGCACAGGGAACTATATTCAGTATCTTGTAATAACCTATAGTGGAAAAGAATCTGAAAAAGAATATATGTATATGTATAACTGAATCACTTTGCTATACACCTGAAACTATTACAACATTGTAAATCAACTATACTGCAATTAAAAAACAAACAACAACAACAAAAAAGATACAGGACATTGTCAGCATCTGCCCCAGAAGTTCCTTATGCCCCCTGCCAGCTGACATTTTGACATGCCCCCGAAGGTAACCATTATTCTGTCTCCTAACAGTATAGACCTGTTTGAGAACCTCCATTAACTAGAATCATACAATATATATTCTTGTGGGTCTGGTTCCTTCCACTCACCATTGCCTGGAACATCCATCCATCCATCCATCCATCCATCCATCCATCCGTGTTGTCACATGGAGCAGTCATTCATTCTTTTTCCAATGCTGTGTAATGTCCCTTTGTATGAATACATCATGGTCAGTTTATCTGTTCTCCTCTTGGTGGGCATTTGGGTGGTTTCCAGTTTGGGGCTGTTCTGAATAAAACTGCTCCGTGCATTTGTGTGTATGGCTGTTGGTGAGCATAAGCACTCATTTCTCTTGGCTATATGCCTCGAAATGAAATTGCTGGGTCACAGGATATGCAACGAAGCTATGCCTGATTTTTAAAAGAGTAAGCCCAAAGAGGCCAAAAGTCTAAAATGTAAATGATGGCATTTCAGGCACCATGTGGGTGGGGAGATATTTTGCTCACGTGTGTGGGGGATTGTTACAAACATGGCCCCCAGTAGATCATAATTGCCAGTAACCACATCTGAAGGTAGTCCTCTCTCACTCTGACTTTGGGTTTAGCCACATGACTTATTTTGGCCAATGGGACATCAGTAAGCATGATACAAGCGCTTGGGCATTGAGGCCTGCCTACTTGACCTGTTGCCCTCACCATATGAAGAAACCTGGTCTAGCCTCCTTGAGACGAAAAAGACCACATGGAGAGAATGATCCAGATTTGGGGGCGCTGGGGAGTGAGATTTTGGGTACTGCTTGTTACTTCAGGATAACCTAGCCTAAACAGAAATTGGTACCAGAAGTGGGATTCAGCCGTAACAAAAACTCTAAAATATAAGGTCCTGACTTAGGGTTGGGTGGCAGATGGCAAAGAGGATGGAAAGATAGTGACCCATGTTAGGCAGTGGCTAAACATTTGCTAAAACTGGGACTGAGTCTTGCTGGTGTCAGTGCTGGCCTGGGGGGCATGCAGCACCACCACTGTGACCTTCCCCATCCATATAGCTTCCCCCCGACACCTCTCCCCCCACCCTATCTTCTGCTTACAGATCCCATCACTTTGTTACCAGCATCAGTATAACTTTTTAATACAGTTTTCCTTTGTCTCTTTTTTTTTTTTTTTCAAATTTATTTATTTATTTTTGGCTGTGTTGGGTCTTCGTTTCTGTGCGAGGGCTTTCTCCAGTTGCGGCAAGCGGGGCCCACTCTTCATCGCGGTGCGCGGGCCTCTCACTATCGCGGCCTCTCTTGTGGCAGAGCACAGGCTCCAGACGTGCAGGCTCAGTAATTGTGGCTCACGGGCCTAGTTGCTCCGCGGCATGTGGGATCTTTCCAGACCGGGGCTCGAACCCGTGTCCCCTGCATTGGCAGGTGGATTCTCAACCACTGCGCCACCAGGGAAGCCCCTTTTGTCTCTTTTTTTAAATTTATTTTTTGGCTGCGGCGGGTTGGGTCTTAGTTGCGGCACATGGGATCTTTTGCTGCAGCGTGGCGTGCGGGCCCCAGAGCGCATGGGCTCTGTAGTTGCAGCGTGAGGGCTTAGTTGCTCTGTGGCATGTGGGATCTTAGTTCCCCAACCAGAGATCGAACCGGTGTCCCCTGAATTGCAAGATGGATTCTTAACCACTGGACCACCAGGGAAGTCCCAGTTTTCCTTTGTCTTTTCTTCCTTTCTCTCTGCCTTTTTCTGCCTGTTCTGACTAACTCCAACATCCTCTAAGTCCAGTTTGAAAGAAGGAAGAGACGGGAAAATATTTGAAAGTAGAGGCATGAGTTTAAATTCCAGGCTGCCAAGCACCAATTCCAGAAAAGAACCTTTAGAGTTATTCCTTTTCATGACCCAATGGGGCTGCTGAAGCATTGGGGGCAGAACTTTAGGAATCTGCCTTACAAAAGTGAATTGTGGTTCTTATACTTATTGCTATTTGATTACCCTGTGATGGTGCAATACCCTCTCCAATTCCTATGACTGTTGGACTTGGGGGGTCAGCTGACGCCCAAGTTGTCCTTCCAGCCCTACCAGTACTCATCATGTGCTTTTCAGGCAGCTCTTTGAACCCTCCTTTTTTGTCATAACCTCTTAATGGGGGCAAGAATACCAGTCCTGCCTTCCTCACGCAGTGGTTGAGAGACTGATGGAGAAACGCCCGTGAAGGCAGCGTGAACTGAGCAAATCAGCGTCCAAGGCAGTGCGGTGTCATTAGCTACGGGAACGGCCGCCAGCACGAACTGTTTCATTTTGGGGGCAATGGTTTTTGAGTTTTTCAAGGTCATTTTGTTTTATGGCCTCTCTCCTTAGTAGTCCACATATATTTTGTGTGCTTAGGAGCGACAGTGGGTTCTGGAAGCTTTCTCTCACTATCTCTGGCTGTATTTGCAAACCAGTGGAGCTATGTACAGCGGCCATCGTCTTTACGAAGCTCTCGGTTTGTTTCAGGAAGAACAGTTACAGAGTCTGTCTCCTTACCTGCTGGAAGCAAATCCTATCTCTATGTGCCACCAGAGCTGCTTTGACATCAGATTCCCTGTTGGGGTAAACCAGGGCTGGATTCTCAATCCACGGCCTGTGGACAGGCTTCCGGAAGCTTTATGATTGTGTGCAAAAATTCTGTGTGACCGGGTGTGGGCACACCCCACACGTACACATGCATGTCATGTTCTGGGAAGAGAGGCTGTAGGTAAAAGTGGACCCCCAAAGACTAACCACCCCCCACCCCTTCACTTTCAGGCCTAGGCCGTCACTATGAGATTGGGAATCTAAGACATCAGCAAGAAGCTACTGGTGTTACGAGCAGTTGTTCCAAGAAGGAAAACTGCCCTAGGTATCTGGACCTACTTCAGCTAAACCCACAGACATGCTGCCGTGTCAGCAGGAGGGCCAAAGCTACGTCCCTGTGAAAACGGGTGCTTTCTCTCCTGGTAGATCCAAGTGTGGGTACTTCGGGCCAGGCTGGCCATGGGTTTTAGTAAAAGGGCAGCTCAAAGGGCAGATGAAAGGGGCCAGCATCCTCACGTTATATTGAAAAGTGAACGCATCCAGTAGGCACTGTAGAGGGAGGATTATTTTATTCCCTTTTCTCTTCCTTTAGAAGACAAGATTTCCCTTCTCTTTTTAAGGTACCAGCATCCACCTCACAGTAGAAGCAGCAGAGCCGAGCATTCAAAGTTAAACTGGGAATTTTGACTCAATAGACCTTGAAGAACAAATAACTCCCACGAAACACTTCCCACCATGGTGGCTCTTATTTATTTATTTAGTTAGTTTTTTACGTGATGCCCAGCGATGGAAGGGGAGGTGCGGAATTCTACAAAGGATTTCTCAGTAAACGCTTTGCGGCGAATGGTCTCTCGGGGCAACCCATACCTAAGCCTTACGAAAGGGGAATCGAGTTAGGGAGTTTGGAGCCCCAGCTCGCAGTGTGCACAGGTGAGTGTGGGAACGGAAGGAGGGACTTGCTGATTGCAGTGATCAAGTGTGCATAACTGATCCTGTGGGGGAGATGCAGCTCTGTGATGGCTGTGGAGCAGAAAGAATTTTATCCGGAGATGAACAGTGCTTCCCTGTTCAGGAACTGTCTCCCCGCTCTGGGGGTGTGTGTGGGGGGTGGATTTGGAAATGGGGGCACATTTTTAGTTGTCACAATGAGTAGGGGGACCTGCTGACATTTAGTGGGCGGGGTGGGGGGCAAGGACACTTAACATCCTACAGTGGGGGGGACCGTCCCATGCAATGGAGATTTGCCCAGGCCCAGATATCAGTAGTGCTCCCATTGACAGAGCTAGTAGCTGCAAAGAAAGTTCCAGGTGTCTTTTCTAAAGATCCCATTGGTTCCTTAGAGATTAAGGATCATTTTTCAAGGAGACCCAAGGTATTGGGGCAGGGACTGTTCCGAGTAAGATGGTTGGTGAGCTCATCGAAAGCCTGCCTGTGTACCCTGCAGCCCAAGGAGGCTTGGGAGACACCTGAGGACCCACTGAGGTCCAGCTGTGGCCACTTGGAGGGGTGTGGGGGAGGGGCATGGGGGAGGGGGCAGGTGCTACGTAGGGAAGGCAGTTACCACCAATGGAGAGAGAGAAGACTGTGGGTGGTTCCCAGTGAGGTTGGGTTCCCCTCCCCCCACCAGAGTGAGACAGCCCAAAAGTCAGAGGAGTTGGGGCGGGGTCAGACGGGATTTCAGGTCAGGCAGAATCAAGGTGTTGTCCCCCAAAAGGCAGAGGGGGCCCTTGCGGAGGCCAGGCAAGCCTTAGCTGGACAGAACAGGGTTCTGCTGCTGATTTCCTTCTGCTCTGCTCTTGGCTTCTCCAGTTCTTAAGGGGAGGGGCCTCTGCCTCTGTTGGTACCCCTGAGGGGCCCCCAGCAGGGAGGAGGACTTGCTACAGCTGGAACCAACCTGTGTTGGCCTGGTCCGCTGCAGGCTGGGGGAGCTGCCTCCAGGAGGGGGGTCCCATGTGCCAGCAGCGTGTGGAGGAACTGGGCATCCCGGGGCTGCAACGTTCAGCCACCTCACAAAAGGAGAGGCAAGAGGGTGGGGCAAGCCCAGCCAACTGTCGTCATCTGCTGCTGGCCCATCCCGGATCCCACGGCTCGGTGGCTGGGCCGGGCCCAGGGACTTTAAAAACAGGTCTTGAGGTCAGCTGTTAGCTAGTGTTTTGTCTTCTGCCAATCAATGGTTTGCAAGGCAAAGGAGCGAGATGACAGTGGCAGGGAGCACAACTCAAATACTGCAGGGGGAGGGGAGCTTACTTCCCACAAGGGCTGGGGGAAGGGACTGGGGCCCAGCTGCTGACATTTTTACAAAACAAATAAGCGTGGGGCAGAGCTGGTGACCTCAGTGTGATGGAAAAAGACAGTCAGCAGAGTGTCTGCCAGAAATGGCATGTTTTCAGCCCACCTGTTAGGAAGAGGAAGGAGAGATATTGACTAAGATCATCACTGCAAGCAGTTATTGAGCGCTTACTGCATACCTGGTGCCCATCTGAGCCCTTGATGTGGGTTATCACATTGCATCCTCACACCCATCCCGTATTGGAGGGCTCGGGAATGGGTCCCTGTTCAGAAATGAGGAAACTGAGGCAGAGGTGTGTCAATTCACTCATCCAAGGTTGTAGAGCAGAAGTGGTGGAAAAGCGATTTGATCCTGGCAGCCTGGCCCCAGGGCCTATGTAGTGAGCACCCAGGCCTGCTGCCTGGGGCCTCTAAACAGGTCCTGTGAAGTGGGGCATTTGGGCACGTGTGTGTGTGTGTGTGTGTGTGTGTGTGTGTGTGTGTTTTGGCCTGTGTTTTGGTTATCTATTAATGCATAATGAATCACTCCAAAACTTAGTGATTTAAAAAAAACAACTATCATTTTATTACTATCTCTTGCTGTTCTGGGGGTTGTCTGCCCTCAGCTAGGCAGTTCTCCCTCTGTCTCTGTCCCTGTCTGGTGCCATTGCATCAGACAATGCCTGGGTCTGACGTCCTAAGGAAGGCTTCCTTCCTCGCTCCCATGTCTGGTCATTGATGCTGGCTGTTAGCAGTGATCTCAGCTGGGGCTGTCAGCTGGAACATCTCCATGAGGCCTCTCTGTGTAATCTGGGCTTCCCCACAGCATGGCAGCTGGTTTCGAAGAGTAAGTATCCTGAGAGAGGAAGCCTTAGAAGTCACATAGTAACACGTCTACCACTGTCACAAATCTACACAGAGCCAAGGGGAGAGACCATAGGTCTCAGCTCTTGATGGGAAGAATGACATGAGATTGTAAGAAGGGCACGTGGCATGGGAGATCTTGTTGTGACCATCTTGGAAAATGCAATCTGCCATTATGCTTTTTCTCTTTAATTTTTTTTTAACCTTGTAAGAGCCTCTGTGAATTAAGTCCAAATTCATTTTGGAGTCACTTCCCTTAGTGAGAAGATGCTAAATGGGTAGGGACCCAGAGCCTTGCCCAGTAGCCTCTGTTCTGCCCTCTTATAGTTTCCCTGCTAGGAGCCAGACACTGAGTTGGAATTGGGGATACAAAACCCTTGGTCCTGGGGAAAACAGCAACTATCAGCCATGAGGAGAAAATCCCCCCAAGCCCCTATCCCAAAGAATTGTCGTCTTTAGTTTTTATAAATGTACGTGGAGGTGGCCCTACACAGTCAGAGAGTTGGAGCGGTTCACCCTGAACTGTCCCCACCTTCCCCCCGTCCTTGTGCTGGCTTGGCCTTATCTTTCTCTGTTTTTTGTTGTTATGGGCTGAATTGTGTCCCCCCAAAGTCATATGGTGACTCCCAGTACCACAGAGTGTGACTATGTTTGGAAATAGGGCCTTTAATTAAGGAGGTAATTAAGATTAAAATGAGGTTACAAGAGTGTGGCCCCAATCCAATAAGACTGATATCTTTATAAGAGGAAGAGACACCAGGGACATACATGCACGGAGGAAAGACCATGTGAGGACACAGCGAGAAGGCGGCCGTCTGTAAGCCAAGGAGAGAGGCCTCAGGAGAAACCAACCCTGCTGACACCTTGATCTGGGACTTCTAGCCTCCAGAACTGGGAGACATAAATTTCTGTTGTTTAAGCCACCCAGTCTTAAATATCTCCTGATTTGTTATGGCAGCCTGAGCAGACTAACACGTTCATCCTGCATCCTCTTTAGGAAAGCCCTCTTCCGGTGAGGTTACCAAGGTGGGTACAGGTTCCCAGAAGGCCTGTCCCTAGAGGTATTACCTGGGAGGAGTGGGAGCCCTGGGGTGGGGGCACCCCTTGGCCCCCATCCTGTCCTGGCAGCACGTAAACCTGCTTTGGTTGGATTAACTTGTGGTCACCTAGGGTCTCTGGACTCACCAGTGAGGGTTCAGCTCAGGGCAGGGAGGAGGCTGGCACAAAGTGTTAGCCAGTCTGGGGGTGGGAAGGAGGCAGTAGGGAGGCCCCTGGTCTGGCCCGAGAGGGGTTGTGGTCTGCAGGGACCCTCCAGGCCTGGCCCCTGGGGGTGCACATTCAGCCCTGGCTCTGTCAACTCTGTAGGTATGGGAACCAGCAGAAAGGCACCCCCAACAAAGTCACCTGAAGCATAGCCCACTCCTAGGTGCAGGGCAGGCAGCCTTCCTCCCCTCTGGGTTGTTGCTACCACATAGGAATCTAGGGCTCGCCTGGCCCTGATGCATTTTTTATTTTGCTATATTCTTTCCATTGTCCTGACGTGAATAATTTAAACTGACACAGAAAGGAAGGGCAGCCCCTGTCACAAAGGGGAGGCTGTCAACTCTCTCCCCACCACACACACACACACACACACACACACACACACACACACAGACACCCCGAACCTCTCTTTGGCTTTACCTCCTGCGTTTCTCTTGTTCGGTTTCTGTGTGTCTGTCTCGTTCTTGAACTTGAACCTTTCTCTGGTGTTCTCTTATGCTCAACAGACACACTCATGGTGTACATACACACACACGCGCGTGCGCGAGCGCCCTGCTCTCCCTCCCCCCAGGTCTCTGTGGGCAGAGTGTGTGACATTTGTGTGTCTGTCTCCGGGATACAGTTTCTCCCTCTCGGTGTGAATTGTGATAACTCTCATCTGCATTTCTCTTTCTGTTTCTCATTTCCCTTCTTTCCTTTGATTGACTCTGCTGTTTGCATATTCGAGGGAAAGGGCTACTTCATTTATGAAGTGGCCTTATTTTATGAGTCTCTTTTTTGTAATCACACAGCATCAAATTGAACTCTCTTGGGGGTGAAGTGGGGGATGGGAGAAGACAGACACAGCCAGAGAGGATTCATCAACATTTCCCAGGAAGGCTGGGAATTTTCTGAAGATATGAGGGGCAAGTTTGAGGTTGACAGGCATTCAGGGGCTTTTGTGTGCCACCTGGGCCTGCTGTGACCAGTGTTTGGAGCTGATGCTGGCCACTGGCATTGTCTGGAGAGCAGCCTTAGCCTCTCTCAGCCTTGAACCAGGGAGCAGGCTTTATTTATCAGGACAGGGCATAGCCAGGGTTTCCTGAAGGTTCTGGCCTCTAGCCTGTAACCCAGTGCTGTCCAATAGAAATACAATGCAAACCACAAATGTGAGCCACGTACGTCCTTCGGCATGTTCTAGTAGCCACATGAAAAAGGTAGAAAGAAACAGGTGAAATTAATTTTAATAGTATATCTTATTTAACCCAATTTATCCAAAATATTATCATTTCAACATGTAGTCAAGAAAAAAATTATTAATGAGATCGTTTACATTGTTTTTTGGGAACCAAGCCTTTGAAATCCAGTGTGTAGTTTATGCTTACGGCACGCCTCCATTTAGACTGACCACATTTCAAGTGCTCCATAGCCACACGGGGCTCGTGGCCACCGTATTGGACAGCGCAGGCCGAGCCTAACCAAGCCTGGAGTCCAGAAACTCAATTTAGGCTGCCTAAGTGGCAGCGCTGTCAGTAAGTCCTCCGTATGTATGTTTGATGGGAAGAACACAAGGTGATGTGCGGGAAGTTCTCTGAGCGATTATTCTCCCATTAGCATCATTAGCAGTAATCATCATCAGTGTTCTGGCATCGCCCGCGTCCGGCCCTGTCTGTTTCCAGATCAAGCAGTATGCTGTGCTGGGGCACCAGTGACCCTTCTTCCATTATTTGGGGGAGCTGAGGGCACAGTTCCCAGGTGCCCTGTAGGCCCGCCCCCCCTCTGCTTTAGGTCCCAGGCACCCCTCTGGCTTTCCCCTTCTATATATAGCACTCTGTGGTGACAGCTGGTCATCTGATGACTCATCAGTCACTGTGGGCGTTTCTGGATGGAACCCTGAACATTTATTCATAGGGCGTTTTTCGCAGCTTCTGCCCTCCTCCTAGTAAGCGCCGGCTTTGGGGTGTTGTCTTAAAAAACCACATGGAGAATGGGGGGGGGGAGTTGATGAACGAGCAGGCCCCTAGCTGAAGGCCTCTGGGTGCCTGGCAAATCCAGCAGGGCTTTGGGGAATTGGGTCCGGGTGAGCCGGTGAACGCAGAGACATCAGTTGCTAAGCTAAGGGCTTGAATGGAGCTTTCGCTCTCTCCTTGGTCACCTGTCCTAAATACCCGGCTGGCGATGGGCCCTGGCAGCAGGGCCCCAGAGATGTTAGCTCCTTTCCGAAGCAGCCGGGCTCCGCGCGGGAGAGCCGGCAGCCCCCATCTCGTTTCAGTGGGATGTCAAGGACTAAATGCTGGCTTCGGAGCCGGCAACAGCTGGCTTTAATCTAGGCTGCTCTGCTCACCAGCTGTGCCACCCTGAGAGCGTCCCTTCTGATCGCTGAGTTTCCGCTTCCTCTTCGGTGCGGCGCGCTCAGTACCAGCAGGGCCGTCTGGTTCCGAGGACTGGACGAGGGGCCGTCGGTAACGTGTCTACCCACAGTAACTGTTGTTCTTGCCCAGCCCGTGGGCCCTAGGACTTCCGTTTCCCCACAAGCAGACCCTGAGACGAGGATGTGTGTGGAAGTGATTTCTGATGCAGGGGCTTCCAGGAGATGCCCCGTGAGGTGTGGAGGAGGCAGGACCGGGAAGGGGAGGAAGCCAGTTTCAGACTAAGTCCCACTGCAGAGGGCAGCCTCAGCCTGACCCTACGGGGGGCTCTGGAGGGTAAGTCATACCTCACAGCCTGGTCTGACTCCAGGCAAGAGAGGTGAGCTGTCATACTCCCTCACCGGGCATTGTCAGAGGCTCGGGGCGACCCTGGGAGTGGGGCGACAAACTCCCAGACCCGTGTGTCTCTCTTTGGACGAGCTGCTCCAGGAGGAGAGGGCAGCCCGCAGAGAGTCACAGGTGCAGGCTGTCAGAAGTTGGGGGAGGGGCGCTTATAATCAAAATGGGACCCAGGGGTCTGTCCCTCTCCTCCCATCAGTGGCCAGCAGCCCGCCATGGATGAGACTGGTGTCAGGGACGGGGAGGGTGGTTGGAGTCGGGAGGCGAGGCACTGCCCAGGCTTTGCCCCTCACGCCAGGCGGAAGTACTGCCGGATGAGGAGGATGCCGAAGCCTGAGGAGCTTCTGACCAAGACCAACCTCTGGGGACACCCTGACACTGGGCATGGGGGTGAGGGGGGCACCGACCCAGGATGCCAGCGACTAAGTCTTGTCCACCACCCAGGCGAGGCTTCTGATCGTCACTGCTGCAAATGCTTCAAAATCCATGTCCGGGGTTTTATCTTCCTTCCCCGCAGCCTAGCAGCCTTCTTTCCTTCCACTCCTCATCCCAGACTTGCAGCTTCTCCTTCAGGTCACCCCACCCCCCAGGCTCCTTGGGTTCCGGCTTCAGCTCCGTGCCCCTCCCTGTTCCAGGCCAACCCGCTCTCTTTCCCATCTTCTGACTCCCAACTTCTTCCCTGCCTCCTTCCGGCTTCTTTTCTCAGCCTCTCTGGACTTTGGGCAACTTGGTCTGAAGACTTCCAGGGGTGCCTCCTCAGGCAGGCCCCCAGCCCCCTTTGTCAACCCACTAAGGTGTCTGTGCCCTCTACCGGGACACGGGATGTGAGGTCTAGAGTCCCGGACGTCATCACCCCTAAGTTTCCATTCACCAGCAATGATGAGTTTATTTTCCACGGTCAGGAATTCTGAGTGTGAATGATCTTACCACTGCTCTGTTCTTGGTGCAGCTGGGATTCTATTTATCACTAGCTTAGGAATTTGACTTCTTGGCTTTTCCATCCCCATAGAATTCTCTCCCCTCCCTCCCCTCCTCCCTTTCTCCTTCCTCTTCTCTTCTCCCTCTCCTCTGCTTCCTTTTTCCATTTTCTTTCCCCTCCCCCTTCCCCTCCCTCTCGGCTCCCTTTCCTTCCTTCTTCCCCTCCCCCCACCCCTTGCCGGTTTGGCTGTCCTTGGGGTGGCAGTGACCCAGGCGAGACACAGGGATGGGCCACTGCTTGGGAGCACGTTCGAGAGCCCCCAGGCGAGCCGGCCTCTCAGGTAAGCAGCAGGTGACGGCAGTGCTTGCACAGCACGGAAAACGTGTTGACAAGTGGCCAAGAGCTCCATTCTTGCCTTCAGTCACCCACCCTGCCAAGCGCCATCACTACCTCAGCAGTCATTATTATTATTTTTAACTTAAAAAAATTGCTTAACCCAGGGCATGGCATATACTTGATGTTCGGTAGCAGCGGAATTGGAAAAGGATGCTTTAAAAGGATCATATTAAGACAAACGCTCTTTGAAAATTTTACAGAAATTCTATTTAGCTATTTGAAAATAAAAGGGTATTATATTGTTGTAGTAAAAATACCTTTCCTTTCAGCGACTCACTTATTTCCCCCCCTCCCCCGTTGCTCTAGTTTATTAGACGCTGTTTTTGTAGCATCACCCCCAGTTCGCGGCAGCCCTGTGATTTGGTGGAGCCTAGCCTGGCAAAGCTTTTCGGAGGAACTGCGTGTGTTCTCTTGGAAACTCACTAAGGGGTCCAGAGCCAGAAAGCCACCTGCCAGCCTTGACTGTGAATCAGGCACGTGTTAAGAGCATGGTCTCCAGCTAATGTGACCACCCCTGGACAACGGTGGGGCTTACCAGATTTCCCTGTGTGTACATCCTCCCTTCTCGGGGAATTGACTAGGTTTGAACGAGCCCTGTGAATTGCTAGGTGGTAGCTTAAGGTGGGCCAGCCTCTCTGCTGCAAGCTCAGCTGAGGTCAGAGTTGCAGGGCGTGGCACCCACAACTCCTGGCAGTTACTCTCACACAAAGGGAAAACTCTCCTGGGCACAAACAGTTCCACCTTGCCTGCCCGTGGGCAACTTTGCCAATGTTTTTCCATTAGTCACAACGGAGGAAAGGTGGGTGGGGGTAGGGTGGGCAGCGTGGCCAGTCATCGCAAACCCATAGTCATTAGAAGAAAACCCAAAATGCATTGCTATCGAAGGCACTGTGCTAAGTGCTGGCATTGGGGTGGTGTTTGGTGAAAACCCACACATAACACGGAGAAATATATACAGCATCTACAGATCCTGTGTTCTTGACGCTTGAACGCTTTCTTTGAGAGGTCGCCTGCTCAGGGAGGGCCACCCTGACCCCTGGGGCAGGCACCTTGATGTCCCTCCACATCCTCTTGGCTCCAGAGCCAAGTGAAGGCTCCTTCCACCAGCACTTGCGGCCCTTTGCCCGAGGCTCTCCCTGGCTGCCTGAATGAGCAGTGCCCACAGGGAGGGCAGCCTGCACTAGTGCCCCCAACTACAACTACTAGGATTTGGAGGGGAGATGCCCCAGCTTCCTTGACTTTGGGGTGGAACAGGCTGACGTGTGTTCTATACTGTCAACCAGAAGTGACCCATTTGCCCACAGTGATAGCCTACTTATTAATACATCCTCTGACTTCCTTACTGGCTCTCTCTCATGCCCTCATTGCCCTATAGCGCTTCCGAGGATTGCCTCCAAAGAAACTGCTTACACTCAAAACCTTGCATCAGATTTTGCTTCTAGAGGAGCAAGATATTTCCGTCTAAATTAAGTCCCCCTCTTCTTTCTCAGGGCATTCCCCATCCCCAACCCCTGCTTAATAGCGCTCATCGTGATCTGTAACTATGCATTTGTTTGCATGTTTATTTGTTTAACGTCTACCTTCTCTAGTGGAATGCAGGCTACACGAGGGCAGAGACAATGTCTATTTTGTTCACTCCCTTAAATCCCTACACATCACCCAACCCAGGGTTTGACACGTGGTAGATGCACAACATAAATTCTGTTGGGGGAATGAATGCAAAATCCTTGGGAGACAGGGCTTTCCAATCTTTCAGCCATTGTGGTGGTTTAAAAACATGACCCCAAAGTTTTCTGACACTTTTTCTAATGGGAAGTGCGGTCTGTTTCTCCTCCCCTTGAATCTGGATGTGTTGATGACAGCTTCAACTAAGAGTATGACAGGGCTGGGTCATGAAAGTCCAGGCAGCTTCCACCCAGGACCCTGAATGGCTATCGCGTAAGCCCTCTGATCACCCTGAGTTGGCCATGCTGTGAGGAAGCCCAATCTACACAAAGAGACCACATGTAGGTGCTCAAATTGACAGTCCCAGCTGAGCCCAGACTTTGAGTTATTTCAGCCCAAGTGCAAGACATGTGACTGAAGGACTCTCCAGGTGATTCCAGCCCCCAAACCTTCACCTTTGTTCAACTGAGACCCCAGACATCATGGGGCAGAGAGATAAGGCACCATTGCTGTACCCGGTCCAAAATCCCAACCCGTGGAAACTGCAAGAGTAATAAAATAGTTGTTAAGCTCCTACATTTTGGAATAATTTGTTATGCAGAAATAACTGGAACACCCTTCTGTAAGTTTATTAATTCCTCATTCATGCCACCATCACTTATCAAGCTCCTACTATGTGCCAGGTGATGGTTCTACAGTGGGGCACAAAATCAAATCCCTACCTTCCAGGAACTTACAGTTTAGGGGCTGCTCTTGCAATTGTATCTTGCAAAAGCCTACGTGTTGCTTTTTAACAATAATGAATCGATTTTTCAAAAACCACTTCCAGATGGTGTGGGGGGAGGGGCACTTCCTGAGTGAGTTGCCAAGGGAAGCTCCAGAGGTAGGTGGATTAGATAACGTAGACCCAGGGAGCTCTATTATTTGCTGGCTGTCAAGTACGGCTGTCCTACAAATCATCCACAGGCTAGCTGCGCCCTCACACCATGGGGGAGAGATCAAGGGGAGTTGGGAGGTGCCATCCCGAGGCAGAAGGACAGGGAAACGACTCCCCGCAGGCCCTGGAACAGAGATGGTGTCTGCCTCTTGGAGGCAGGTGGCCTTGGCTTCTTGTAGGCTGGGAGTAGGGAGACTTAGGCAAAACCGGGGCTGCTGGCTGGCACTCCAGCTCCCTTATCCTACTCTGGAGTGCAGGTTTGGAACCAAGGGTACTCTCTATGTCCAGGCACGCCTACCTCCTGGAGTCTGGACTTGGGAAATGAGTGTGATTTTTTTTTTTTTTGAGGTTATTTATTTATTTATTTATTTATTTAATTTTGACTGCGTTGGGTCTTTGTTGCTGCGTGCGGGCTTTCTCTAGTTGCAGCGAGCGGGGGCTACTCTTCCTTGAGGTGCGCGGGCTTCTTATTGCAGTGGCTTCTCTTGTTGTGGAGCATGGGCTCTAGGCACATGGGCTTCAGTAGTTGTGGCACGCGGGCTCAGTAGTTGTGGCTCGTGGGCTCTAGAGTGCAGGCTCAGTAGTTGCGGTGCACGGGCTTAGTTGCTCCGCGGCATGTGGGATCTTCCGGGAGCAGGGATCGAACCCGTGTCCCCTGCACCAGCAGGCAGACCCTTAACCACTGCGCCACCAGGGAAGCCCCTGATTTTTTTATTACTTATGCTTCTGCTCTTCCTTAAGTCTTCAGCAAAGCTCATTTAAAAAAAATGTCTGCCTGTCTCGACTCTGCTGAGGTGAAACAGAGCAAAGGACTTTGTCCTTCAGGGACCAGTCACAAAGGGCGTCTTTCCTGGGGGTGGCCCGAGGCTACTAGGCACAAACCCCAAGAGGAAGGGCCATTCTGGGAGGGAGGGAAGTTTGGGAGTCCGGCCGCCCCTGTCCGCCTGGAGCTTTTTCTTCCTGGAAACTTGCTTTTTTGTTCATGCCTTGAAGGTTCAGGGGCCCGTATAAGAAAAGAGGCCACATAAGGGCAGTGAGAAGTAAAATAAAAGCCTCTGTCCCCGGAGACTGGCAATGGAAGCCGAACCAGCACCGAGGGAATGAGAACACGGCTGGACAATGAAGCCTGAGAGATGTCACCTTCCCCTTGGGCTCTTTGCGCCGGTCACCCCTGAGACTGTCATGCTGGCGTCACGGGCACTTCCTGCTTCTCTGCCACACCCCGAGTGGGCCTTCTCTGCTCCCAGATACCGTGCCTTCCCAGATGGTGGAGCCGCTCAGCCAAGTCAAGTCCCGAGCATTGAATCAGGGCGCTGCTCTTTAGTGGTTCAACACACATTCGGTGAGCGACGCGCTAGACACATCTGTAGCCGTTCATGCGGCTGTGAACAAAACAGCTGATGTCCCTGCCTTCGTGGAGCTCGCATTTTAATAAATGTTTCTGAGGCAGGCACAGAGAAAATACACAAACGTTAACCTGGAGCATTTGGCTTACCGTCTTCAGCTGGCTAACATTTCTTCTCCCCGAGCAGATGTCATCTTGGAGCCCTACCATGGGAGGGTGCCCTTAAGAATGTTCCAGCCCCGAGAGAACTAGACCAAGTCCCCTCTCTAGGTTGACCAAGGTCCACCTTCGAACGCCAGAAGGGCCACTTCCCAGTTCCAGCCAATTTTTTCCTGAGCCATTGACAGAACAGGTGATGCCGTCTCCAGGGGA
Organism: Balaenoptera musculus; assembly: GCF_009873245.2. Taxonomy (NCBI): domain Eukaryota; kingdom Metazoa; phylum Chordata; class Mammalia; order Artiodactyla; family Balaenopteridae; genus Balaenoptera; species Balaenoptera musculus. Next base: position 34,787,390 of record NC_045806.1, on the reverse strand, counting down.
CTCTCCCCTATCCCATTCCCTGTCTCTGCCACCCCTACCTTGACCTCTACAGGATAATATTGTCAGAGACCTTCCCTGGTGGCCCACAAGAGACTGACACTTCTTGTAGTAGTGGGTGTAGGTTGCTTCATTACCAGGAGTTTACTTAAGATTCTAAAAGGAGATTAATGGGACTTCCCTGGTGGCGCAGGGGTTAAGAATCCGCCTGCTAATGCAGGGAACACGGGTTCGAGCCCTGGTCTGGGAAAATCCCACATGCCGTGGAGCAACTAAGCCTGTGCGCCACAACTACTGAGCCCACGCTCTAGAGCCCGCACGCTGCAACTACTGAAGCCCATGTGCCTAGAGCCCGTGCTCCGCAACAAGAAAAGCCAGCACAATGAGAAGCCCGCGCACCGCAACAAAGAGTAGCCCCCACTCGCCGCAACTAGAGAAAGCCTGCGCACAGCAACAAAGACCCAACGCAGCCAAAAAAAAAAAAAAAAAAAAAGAGATTAGTGGGTTTTTTTTAGGGGAGGAATAACATTTCCCCAAGATAACAATTAAGGGGAGTAATGCAGTTAAAGGGGCCCTCAGAAACAGCACCAAATGAAAGAGCGTGTTGAGACACAGATTCTGACTTGGATGGGGTGCTTCCTCTGTCTCGTGGTTAATTCCAGGTGCTCCTCTTCTTTATATTCCTGACTTCCTGCGGTAAACCCTCTGGATTAACCTGTCATACTCTGTCAGTCTCGACGTGGGCAGTGCTCTGTGTCCAGGTCCTGGTGGCATTATATGATCTCCAACTTCAGAGTTGCACTATTTTTCTTCCATCGAAAATTAGACCAGAAGGTGCTCCGAGGTGGGGCTAGCGATTGATTTCTTGGATGTATTTCCCATCTTCTAATGTCTAATTTATAATATTTGCAGGGCCTGCCCTCCAAAAGTTGGCAAGTCTTCGGCCAACCGTTTTGAACTCCCCAAGTAGCAGCCAAGCAGCTTTTCTCGCCTCCTCCTTGCCTCCCCTTCGTCAATGTCACCCGTCTGCTTTGCAAAGATCAAATTGCTGTCCTGTGTCTCTAAGGGAGGGGTGTGTGTCCGCATGTGCGTTGGAAATGGGGTGGGGCTGGGGGGGAGGGGTTGAACACGTTTTACGTGCTATTCTCGTTTGGGATGCAAACTGTTTTACAGGAATTATCTTCCTTGTCTGTGTCTTCCCTGCCCCAGGGCACCTTCCGAGGTGTCTCGCTCCTACAAGCTGTGGAACAGAAAGAGCTTCACGGGGAAGCAACTGGCCACACTCCCCGTGGGGGGTGTCCCCAAGGCGCACTCAGCTCCCCAGACTCAAGCTCACTAAGGCCAGGGGTCTCCGAGGCCCCTCCCAATTCTTACGCTGTCGTTTTTTTTTTTTTTTAAATACATCATTTAAAAAGAAAATTATTTATTTTATTTATTCATGTTGGTTGCACCGGGTCTTAGTTGCGGCAGGCAGGCTCCTTAGTTGCGGCAGACGGGCTCCAGGTTGCGGCTTGAGGGCTCCTTAGTTGTGGCATGTGAACTCTTAGTTGCGGCATGCATGTGGGATCTAGTTCCCTGACCAGGGATCAAACCTGCGTCCCCTGCACTGGAAGGCGGATTCTTAACCACTGTGCCACTGGGGAAGTCCCGACACTGTCGTTATTGTAGCTGCAGTTTTAATCTGACTACTGTGGAAGGCTTTGCGGCCTTTAGGAGGCCACCCTCTCACCCACTAGAACAGCTAAAATGAAAAAGATGGGTGATGCCACAAGGCGAGGGTGCGGAGAAAGCGGGACCCTCATAGGTTGCTGCTGGGAGCGTAGAATGGCACAGCCGCTCTGGGAAAGAGCTTCTGATGAAGTTCAACACACACCTACCTGTGACAAGCAATTCCACTCCTGAGCATTTACCCTGGAGAAATGACAGCCTCTATCCACACAAAGTTCCCTACATTAATGTTCACGGCACTTTGTGCATAATAGCCCCAAAGTGGGAACAGCCTAGATGTTTATCAACAGACAAATGGATAAACAAACCGTGATACAGCCGTGCAATGGAATACTACTCAGCCATACAAAGGAATGTCTTACCGGTACTCGAAACGACCTGGACGAGTCTCCCAGACATTATGTTGAGTAAAAGAATCAGCACGCAGCCTTCTGCCAAGTGAGAGAAGACTGCCACCTGGAAGGGGCCCTCACCCCACCAGGGTGGCAACCTGATCTCTGACTTCCAGCCTCTAGAACAGTGAGCAACAAATTTCTGCTGCTTATTAAAAAAAAAAAAAAAAAAGCTGCACAGTGTACTTACGATATGATTACATTTATTTGAAGTTTAAGAACAGGCAAAACTAATTTAGGACATGGTTTGTCGACCAGGAGTCAATCTCCACCCTAGCAACCCCCCACCCCCCAATGGGGGACATTTGGCTATGTCTGGAGACATTTTCGGTCGTCACGACTGGGGTTGAGTGCTACTGGCACTTCATGGGTCAAGGTCAGGGACTTGCTAAACATTCTACAGGGCACAGCTCGGCCCCAAATGTCCATCCGAGGCGGAGCAGCCCTGGGCTTGGGCGATGCAAGTCAGAAAAGTGGTTACCTCTTGGGGAGTGTTGACTGGAAAGAGCGCCAGGGAACTTCCTGGGCTGATGGGAATGTCCTCTATCTGTGCTAATATAGTAGCCGCGAGCCACGTGTGGCTATGGACATTAAACTGAAATGCAATTACAAATCTGTGTCCTTAGTCACACCAGCCATATTTCAAGCACTCAATGGCCGCACGTAACAGATACAGAACATTTTCAACTTTGCACAACATTGTATTGGACAGCGCTGCTCTATTTCTTGAACTGGGCCGTGTAGAAAGTCACTGAGGTATCGGGACACAAAATTTGCACATTTCATTGCATGTAAATTATACCTCAATACTTATAACGGGGTGGGTTGAAAGAAAAGTCTTTCCTGCAGGTGAGGAATGGGGATGCTGGGGAAGTCACAGACCCCAAGAGCCTGGCTTCTGTTCTCCAGCCTCCCCCCTCCCCCCATCTGGGGCCAGGCCTGGCCAGAGCATCCAGAAGCAGTGGTAGACTGTGAAGGGGGAGGGGCTCCTGAGTTTCTTTACAGGGGGCCTCCCCAGGGGCAGAAAGCGCAAGGCCACTTACCCTCCAGGGAATTCAAGGGCTGCCCTGGCTCCCAGTGGATTTACGAGCAGGTCAAGTGGACCGGAGCAAAGAAAGGGCTCTGTTTCCCCCTACCCCGATCCCTTTTGCTAGGTAGCCTCCCACACCGGGTCTGCAGGCTCTCCCGGCAGAAATTGCTCCATTCCCCGTCACTGCCGCCTCTCTCCCTCTTCTGGTGTGAGGGTTTTACAATAACAGCATTGTAACCACTTTGAGAAAACCAATAAAAAGGCGGTAACAAAAGAATAGCGAGCCGGCTGGAAATTGCACGCAGCAGCCAGGGCCTGGGCCTCTTGCTGCTGTGTGTTTAATAGCGCTCCTGGGCTGCAGGCTGCAAAGACGCACGTGTTTATTTGGGGGATGTGCTGTCGCTTAAATAATGAATCTCGAGTAAGTATTCGGATGAATGCAGGGAGCTCTGACCCCCACTGCCACTCAAGACTTCTCACCCAACTGGGGCCACTAAACGGAGGAGCAAGCTTCCTTTAACGCCCTGGTCAGAGCTGTAGAGCCTGCTGCCCTGTGATACATAAGGAGGAGTATCATTCATTTATTCATTCATTCAGCAACAAAACGGACTGACCACCTACTAAGTGGTGAGGCCCGGTGCTAGGCACTGAGCCATAAAGAACACTTTCCCAGCCTACTTCAGTGTACACGTTACAGAAAATTCCAGAGGCAGCTTTCGGCTGAGGTCAGCACTAGTGCTGAGCCCTGTCTCGTTTCTTCTCTGCTGGGTCATGGCCACCCTCATGCTCACCACGTCTGGCTCCAGCCCCCTCCTCCACTCCCTCGTTCCTTGCATCTCCAAAGAGAAACCCAAAGTCTTTTATATATTTATTAATCCTTAGCTTAAAAAAAATTTCAGGCTCACAGAAAAGTTGCAGAAATAGTGCAAAGAATTCTGATATACCCTTCACCCAGATTCTCCAAAGGTAAGCATTTTACCAATTTCCTTTATTCTCTCTCTCTCTCTCTAGACAGACATAGATAGGTAGATAGCCGTAGATGTACAGTAGATATTTGTGAACTATTTGAGAATAAGCTGCAGACATGATGACCCTTTAACTATGATACTTTGGTATAGATTTCTTAAGAAACAAGGATATTCTCTTACATAACCACAATACAATGATCAAAATCAGGAAATTAACATCGCTATAATACTGTTATCTAATCTACAGACATTCATATTTCTCCAATTGTCCCACTACTGTTCTGTATAGCAAAAGAAAAAAAAATTGCTGCTCCAAGATCCAATTCAGAGTTGCACATTGCATTTCATTGTCATGTCTCTCTAGTCTCCTTTAATCTGGAACAGTTCCACGGTCTTTAGTTGAGTTTCTTGACCTTGATCTTTTTCAAGCATACAGGCTAGTTATTTTGCAAAATGTCCTTCGACTTGGGTTTGTCTGATGTTTCCTCATGATTCCATTCAGCTTCTGCATGTTGGGCGAGAAGATGGCAGAAGCGATGCTGTGTCCTTCTCAGTGCTTCGTGTCGCAAGCCATGTGATACGACTCTGGTTTGTTGACGTTGTCATTTGGTTAAGGGGAGTCTCTGGGACTCTGTCTCCACACTCCTACCCCCAACAACCTCTTTTCCTAACCCAGAGGTCAGAACATCCATCTGCAGAACAGCCGGGGTTCCAGGTCCTCCGGGTGACACCTTTCCCAAGGGAACCGAACTATTAGTTACCCCACCCTGAAATAATCCCCTTTAAGCATTTCCTTTAATTTCTATTTTCTTCTCTAATTCTCCTGGATCCCCAGCTGGCTGGTAGATCAGGTGTTAATATCACCATGTTACAGATGAGGAGCCGGAGACCCGAGATTAAACCACAGTAGACAGACCTCACTGAGGTTTCTGAATTTGTCTGTGATCCCCAGCCCACTCCAGAATCAGTATTTGCCTTTCTTTGAAGCCATCGAATACTGGGCGGCAGCGCCATAAACATCATTTGATTTCCAAAATGTCCGGCATTGTCATCTGAGCGTGTCTCATTGTTGATGACGTGGGAAGGAGCACCTTGACATTTCTGGCTGTGATTTCAAGTATCCTCATGTGAGTTACTGCTTTCATCCCCCGGAGCACATAGGCACTCAGAGAGAGGACCGTGAATGGAGACAGCCAACTTAGAAAACGGCTGGGCCCACTTTGGATGAGAGCAAAGCCAATAGCTTTTTCTTTTGGCCAAACTATATCTTGGGTTACTAAATAAAAGATCCCAGTATCATACTATTTGTTGTAAACAAAGCCCCCTGACAGTTTAAATGAGTGTTTTGGTAGCCATGGTCTCTGCATGGTCACAAGCATGTACATGTGATACGGGTGCGTGTTGCACGCGTGTGTGCACATGTGCCTCCGTGTGTTCAGAAGTGGAGAGAGATTTACACGCTCCATGCTATGCAAAAATACGTGAATTATATGGGAATCTATTTAAAATATTGATATTCTCAGTGAAATCAACACGGCACAATCATGTCACTGCACACACGAGCTCTATTTTGAAGCCAGAGAAGGGGAACAGAGACTCTTCTTCCTCCCGAAGTGCTGCCTAGAATCCCAGAATCGGCAACTCGCTACAATAAGCCAGAACGCCCAGAAACTACACCTGAACTAATGCCTAAAACCTGACGGAGGCTCCCGCTGTCTTCTCCCAGACACATGACTGAATGAATGAATGAATGAATTCAACTTACCAGAGCAGATTTAAACTGCTTACTGAAACAAAATCTCGTCATTTTTCTTCCTTCCGTTTTCTTTCAAAAGATAAATACAAGTCTCATATGGATGCTGTAAGAGTCATTAATCCTTGATAACCGACTGTTTTATCTTTTGATTAAAAAAAGGCAGGCTGACTGACAGTGAGCTTACAACGGCAGGCTCATTAACAAGCCGGGTTCAGATGTGGCCTGGCAAATAAAAACACCCCGCATTCCGTTAACCAGGCGGCACCCAGGAGCTAAGGCCTCCGTGCTCCTCCGGGCTTAAAATGCCAGGGACAGGTAAACCGGCTTTGTCTTGCTGAACCAGCAGAAAGCGCTCAAGTTTTTTCAAAATGAGCGCTTTCTGCGCTACTACCTGGTCGTCAAATTTTAATGGGCGCTTGTTAACAGGGACTCTGAAATATTGTGATGTATTTGACGGTCAGCAGCTTTCCCGGGCCGCAGTTGGGGCTGAGCGCGGTGTGTTTTAATAGGGGCCTTCGCAACCCCCGGGCGAGGGCTGCTTAAGGTAGTCCTTGGAGGTCTCTAACGCTCGCGGGCCCCGGGTGGAAGGGCCCAGCCGCCGGGAGACGTGCGGCCTCCGGTGCCCGGGATTGAAGATTGCTGGGCTGCGGGAGGGCGTGGGAGCGAGGATCCCACAGGCTGCGTTTCCTTAATATGCTAAACCCCGGCGGGGGCGGGGTGGGGGGTTAGCCCGTCCTGCCCTCAGAGCTGCCACCATTTAAAATGCACCTCCTTTAAAGATGGATGGGGGTGGGGTGGGGGATGGGGATGGGGGATGGGGATGGGGGTGGGGTGGGGGATGGCTTTTCCCTCCCTTCCTCCCTTCTTCTTCCTCTCCCTCCTCTCCTTCCTTTTCTCCCCTCCATTTCCTCTTCTTCTTCCCCCCTCTGTTCTTCCTCTGCTCCCTTCCTCTCTCCTTCCCCTCCCCCTCTCTTCCCCTCCTCTCCTTCGTCTTCCCTCGCCCCCTCTCCTGCCCCCTCCTTCCTACTCTCCCTCCCCCTCCTTCCTTCTCTCCCTCCCCCTCTCCTCCCTCCCCCTCTCCTCCCCCTCCCCTTCCTCTCTTCATCTCTTCCTCTTTCCCCTCCCCCTCTCCCCCTCTCCTCCCCTCTTCCCATTCTCCTCTTGCCTTCCTCCCTTTCTCCTCCTCTTCCTTCTCCCCTCCTCCCCACCGTCCCCCTTCTTTCTCTCCCTCCTTTCCCTCTCTTCCCTAACGCTTAGTGCAAGTCTCAGAGTATCCAAATGTCTTCTGTCGCGTTGCTAGTGAAATGCCACTGCTCGGTCAGACTCCAGCTTGCCTGCCCGCTTCTTCCTCAGCCCCCGCCCCGCCCCCAGCAAGCTAAGCTTGCTTGCCTGCTGGTCCTGTAAGGACAGGAGATGGCTTTCTTGGCACTTTGATCTGTGGCTGGGTCAGGACACTGGTGCCCGATGCTGCGCCATTCGTAGCAGGGATCTTCACCTGGTTAGTGAGAATCACTGTTTGCAAAGAAGGCCTCAAAATCAAATTCTAGGGGGAAGGTGAGTTTGCCTGGACCTGGCAGAGTGTGTGTGTGCATGTAGGGTGTGCGTGTGGTATACGCGTGTGCACATGATGGTGGTGCGATGTTTGTGTGCATGTGGTGTGGTGTGGGTGTGTGCATGTGGTGTGTGTGTGCGCATTTGGTCGGTGGTCTGTGTGTGCATGTGGTGTGTTTGTGCGTGTGGTGTGTGTGTGCGTGTGCACGCGCGTGTGGGCACACCATGCTCTCACGCCCCTGGAGAGAAGGAATGAACGCTTTGGCGGGGGAGGAAGGCGAGGCTCTGCCTAGAGCCGCCCAGAGCCGCCGGGCACCATCGTGCGTTCAGAAGAGGCAAGAGTGCTTTGCCAGTGGAAAGCTTATTTTGCCCAGCAGGACCAAAAATCCAATTAAAGAAAGAATGAGGGAAATGTGAAGTCTGGACTGAGCGCTGGCACCTCCCTGGCCGACTTCCTTGGCAGGGATCTCTGCGGAGGGGAAGGCCAATGATGGCTATGGGGATGGCCGACCAGAGAGGCTCCCACGCGCCATAGCCAAACACAGGGGCAGCTGCCAGCGGCCGGTCCCGCCTGTCCGCTCCGCCCAGCGCCACAGCCTCCCGCGAGGACCCGCCGGTGGTCCCCGGCGGCGTGGAGAGCCGGGTCGCCTGGCAGCAGTGGGAGCCCACCCCAGCCCCGGCTCTCGGGCCATTTGAGCCACCCACCCGCCCGCGCCTATTGACATCGGGGAGAACCGCACAGGCAGATTAAAGGCAGCATATGGCCCCCCAACTGGAAGCCAGCGGAGCTGAACCAACACTGGCAAATTGTGTTCAAACCGCATTGAGAATCCTGGCAGCTGCACCTGGCATGGGGAGCAGCCGGCGACCTGCATACAAAGGGAGTTTTATACACAGGGGGAGGCGGTGGCGGCGACGGCGGCAGCAGCGGCGGTGCGACGTTGCCACCCCCTCCCTCCCACAGCCCGCTCTCTCCTCCCCCTTCATCCGGATCTGGGCATCGGCCCTGGGAGGCGGGGAGTTATTTGTCCAGGTTTCTGAACCTGGAGAAAGGAGGCCACGAGCGTAGCTCCTCTTTAGAGCTTCAAAGCCAGGACGGATTGATCAGGGTCCTCTACTGCCCCCCACTCCGTACCTATGTGCCCCCTCCCCAATTTAACAAGGGCCGGATTCCCCTAGCCGTGAGGAGGCAAGGAGCCCACAGGGGACAGCAGGAGGCCTGCAGCCTTCCTAGCCTGACCCGTGAGGAAAAGGGGGCAGTGCGTCCTTCCCAGCCTCTGTGGGACAGCCCAGCGGAGGGAGCCTCCAAGGGTTCCCCAGTGCCAGGGTGACATCGCTTGTCTCCCTCCCTCCAACTCCAAGTAAAAATTGGGAGGCAGAGACGGTTTGTATCTCATGAAAGAGCAGGAAAACATTATGTTTTTTGATATATAGAAATCAATAAAGTTATTAAAATAAATAACGGAGTATGACGGAGCTGGGTAGGGGTGGGGAGACCAATGAACTTGCAATAAACCAACTGAACAGGTGGGGGCAGCGTTTGCCGAGTCAACATGCAAACTGAGCCGGGGTTCCAGCACCTGGGTAATCTGTGGTGCGCTGCCGGTCCGCTCCAGACCACTGAACATGCTCAGTGGCGAAATCTGGTGAACCAAGGGGATGTGAAGTGGGGGTGTGTGTGTGTGTGTGGCAGTTTTGGAATAGGATGAGAGAACACCATCTCTTAGCCTCAGATTCTTTCTCCAGCCGATGAGAATCCTAATTATTTTTTTTCCCCAAAGGATGCTCCATCCTGGAGGGTGCTGCTACCACATGAAGTCATTAAAAATGCCCTCTTGTCCCTACTTCCCCCGGGGTTGGCATTTGGTGCGCTGGAGGGGAAGGTCTAGGGAAGGGAAGAATTAAAATTCTTTCAATAATGCAGCTTCTGCACCGTGGAGAGGTGGTGTGCGGGGCCATGGTTTGACCTGCTCTCTGGAACCTGCCGGGATGCACCCTGACAGCGGCCTGTGACCACCCCCCAACCACCGCCATGGTGATACCTCCCTCCCGTCAGGCGCCTCCCCTACCCCTGCCATAGTGAGTGAGAAGTAGGGTTTCCAGGGACTGTTGGGATATCCTTAGACTTTGGGATGGCTCCTGGGCAGAGGAGAGGGAGGCTGTCTGGAATCAGGCCATAATGGCCCTTTGGATGAAGGGAGGGCTATTAGATGGGCTGCCCAAACAAGGGTTTAAAAGTGACCTCTGCGCCCTGTTACCCTGGCCTAGGTTACAGAAGCTTTCTTGTCTTGTGGCTTGGGAGAGACAGCCATTTTGAAAGACAAGCCTTGGTTGTTAAGCATCTTCTACGTGCTCTGAACTGTCTGTTGTACGCAAGGGTTAGGGCAGGGGTCCCCAACCTCCCGGCCGCGGACCCGTACCGGTCCGTAGCCTGTTAGGAACCGGGCCGCACAGCTGCTTCCCATCGCTCCCCATCGCTCAAATTACTACCTGAATCATCCCCGCCCCCCTCCACCGTCTGGTCCGTCCGTCCCTGGAAAAATCGTCTTCCACGAAACCGGTCCTTGGGGTCAAAAAGGTTGGGGACCGCTGGGTTAGGGCATAGGATCCTCTGCATGGCCCTGCAGGAGGGCTTAATCTGGTCTTCTTCCTTAGAGGAAGAAACTAATTGGATGAAGCTACGTGACTTGCCCCGGGACACTCAGCAGTGGTCCGTGGTGCTGACCCCGGCCGTCCAGCCCCCTGTACAAACTTGTGCTGTCGCTGTGGATGCTTCTTTTGCCGTCATTTAGCTGTGGTGGCTGGCCTTCCACAGGTGACTGGGGCAGGACAAACCCCCCAACTTCCTCCCAGACGGACAGGGGGTCACCTGTGAAAGGGCACAGTCAGCTTTCCCCGGGGCAGGGCAGAAAGGAAGACTGTGGAAAGAGTCATTTTCTGCCTTCTCACCACTTTCCAGCCCTGGTTTTCAGCATACCAGTGTTGATGGGGACAGGGCCTGGGAATCACCTTTGGCCCGTAAGGAGTGGATGGGCCGGGAGAGGATAGCACTGCCACAAACCTGGCTGGGGAAGAGCTGGGGGCACCCGGCTTGCTTCCCTAGACTTGCAGAAATCCCCAAGAGCTGAAGATGTGGGCTCTGCTCTGGATCTCCATGGGGAGACTTCATGCTAGAATGTTCCCTTTCTCTGGTCTGCATTTTTAGAAACCACACTCCTGCCTGGAGGCATCTTGTGCCTTTAATGACTAAAGTAGCTGCTGGTTTGGGCAACCAGCTCTCTTTTCTGGTTTGAAAATGAAGGCGCCTGTGCGGTCACACACGTACGTTGTCGTTGCGACAGTAATTCGTGGGCAAGCCGTGTAGCGGTTGTGACCCTCCATTTGCTCACATCGCCTTGGATTCATCCCCTGGTATCGTCTCCTCTCATACTGATTCTGGGCTTGGCAATGTGACTTGCTTTGGCCAAAGGGACACTAGCAGACATGACTAGCAGAGGTTTGCAAAGTGCTTGTGTACTGGGACTTACCCTCTGTTGGTGTTCTTGGGACCCCCCCGTAACTACCAAGCTGTGAATGCACCTCGGTTACGACAACACGTGCCTGGATTAGGCAGCTGGAGGTATGGGGCTCACACTGCTGACAACCGCACCGACCACTAGACAGGAGTGAAGCCCTCCTCGGCCAACCATTGTCAGGCGACCTGCTGGCTGACCACGGCTTCTTGAGCAAGCCCAGGTGAGTCCAGCAGAACTGCCCAGCCTCGCCCAGCCCAAGCTGTGGACTCATAGACTCACCAACTGATAAACGGTTGCTCTTTTAAGCCACTAAGTTTTAAAAAAAAATTTTATTTATTTAATTTATTTATTTTTGGCTGCGCTGGGTCTTCGTTGCTGGGCGCGGGCTTTCTCTAGTTGCCGTGAGCGGGGGCTACTCTTCGCTGCGGTGTGTGGGCTTCTCATTGCGGTGGCTTCTCTTGTTGCGGAGCACGGGCTCTAGGCGCGCGGGCTTCAGTAGTTGTGGCTTGCGGGCTCAGTAGTTGTGACTTGCGGGCTCTAGAGCGCAGGCTCAGTAGTTGTGGCGCACGGGCTTAGTTGCTCCGCGGCATGTGGGATCTTCCCGGACCAGGGATTGAACCCATGTCCCCTGCATTGGCAGGCGGATTCTTAACCACTGTGCCACCAGGGAAGTCCCGCCACTAAGTTTTTAGGATGTTTTTTATGTGGTAAAATGTATATTACATAAAATTGGCCATTTGAACTTTTTTTTTTTTTTTTTGCCTCCCTGCATGGCATGCAGGATCTAGTTCCCTGACCAGGGATCGAACCTGTGCCCCCTGCAGTGGGAGCAGGGAGTCTTAGCCACTAGACCACCAGGGAAGTCCCCACTTGAACCATTTTTAAGTGTACGGTTGAGTGGCATTAAGTACATTGCCATTGTTGTGCCACCGTCGCCACCATCCATCTTCAGAACTTTTTCATCATTTGTGATGGTTCTTTACATAGCAAGGCTCACTGATTTATAAGCTGTGGGGGTTGCCCCCACCTCCCTGACTCTCTCACAGTGGTGAGCCTGCCTCTGAGGGGAGCCAGGTGGGAGGCTCAGGCTAGGGCACGGGGCTCTGGAGCATGACCCAGCCCGAGCTGAAAGAAAAGCGGCTCCCGGTGCTTCAGCTGTGGCCACCCCCCACCCCCATCCCCAGCCAGCTCAAGGCTTCTGACAGCCCCACCGTGGAGCCTGCCTGCTTCACAGGAGTCAATGGGGCTGCTCTTGGCAGAGGTGGTAGGTGATTAAGAATGACACTGGCTTCTTGCCTTCAGGCACACTCACTGAGGATCCTGAAGAAGCAGAAAGGAGAAAGACGTGGAGCATCTCCATAGTGGAAGGACCTTGCAGAACACAGGTGGGCCCTCTGACGAACTCAGGGAGGGAGACGCTTGGACCTGGTGTTTACAGAGTCACTGCCCCGGCCTTGTGCTCGGGGGATGAGCTGTGTGACTTTGAGTGAGTCACTTACGTTTTCTGAGCCTCAGTTTTTTCATCCGTTAAATGAAGATAATAGCAGTGCTGGATCTCAGGGTGAGGATTAGATGAGCCAGTGCCGGACAAGCTAGCAGATGCTTAATTAATATACGTGGCGGGCCAGGTCCCCCACCCCCACCCAAACTTACCATCTTTCCTCATCCTTTGTGGAAAGGGGTCTTTAGAAAGAAGAGAAAAGGGACTATGTCAGCATCAGAAATTATGCTTTGAGAGGTGCCTTCAGTACTGGCTGGAGAAGCACTCATTTGTCTTGTGGATGTTCAGTCTGAAGGTCTATAGTTTCTTCAGCCTTGGTGTTCAGGTGGCTGAGAGTATAGAAATAAATTTGGGGGGTGGTAAGGGAGGAGGGCAAAGGAACTTTTGGATGCGGGGCAGACTGCTGTAATATTCATTTTCTTCATCTTCTTCGGTAATTGAATTCCTGATTTTTAGTTCAGTACATAGTCAGTCATCTAGAATAAAGACAATGTTTCCCACCCTCTCTTACTACTAGGTATGGCTACATGACTAAATATTAGCCAGTAGGATGTGTGATGTCCTGAGATATCCTTCACGAACTTCCTTAATAGGGTCATGCCCTTTGCTTTTCTTGTTCATCACTCCCAACACCCTGCTGTCTGGGATGCAGATGTGATGGTTGGAGCTCTAGACACCATTTTGAACAATGAGGACAAGGCTATCCCTCCCGACCCACCCACCCAGGTATGGCAGAGCAATGAACTGGATGGAAACTGAGTGCCTGCTCCAGTCACTTTTGGTATGTAACACCTCAGACTTCATGGCATAAAACAGCCATTTTACTGTGCTCATAGATTATGTGGGTCAGGAATTTGGGCAGGGCTTGGCTGGGCAATTCTTTCACCCTTGGTGGTGTTGGCTAAGGTCACTCAGTGGTAGGCTGAAGGGCTGGTCTGGAGGATCCAACACAGCTTCACTTGCATGGCTGGAGCCCGAAATGGATGACTAAAAAGATTAGGACTGCCAACCAGAGCATCTATGCATGGCTTTTCCATGTGGCTTGGCGTCCTCACAGCATGGCGGCCTCAGGGTAGTTTGGTGTCTTCCATGAGCCCCAAGCAGGAATGTTCCAGTGAACAAGGAGGAAACTACCTGACCTTTTATGACCCACTCTCAAAAATCTCTCAGCATCAGTTCTGCCAACTCTATTGGCCGAAAACAGTCACAAGTCTGTTCAGGGTCAAGGCGAGGGGAATTAGACTCCCCATCCTGATTGGAAGAGCGTCAAGGTCACATTGTCCAAGAGCATGAGGGATGAGATGTACTGTGGTGGTCAGTTCTGGAAAATACCACCTGCCACATTCCCTTGGGGTTCAGGGAGAGAGCTACCATACCAGGCCCAATCACCTAGCTTGGAAGTCGAGTGAGAAATATACTCTGACTCTCTTAAGGCACTCTTATCTTTGGCCTTTGTTACTCAGAGCCAAATCCTGTACTAATCATAGAGATCTGCTCTGTGTGGGCTTTTAAGGGACTTTAAGTAGAGGACTGTTTAGCCATCTTCTGGACTTGGTGTGAATTAGTGTTTGACTCAAATAAATCTGCTTTTCTAATACAATAGTAAAGGACAGGACTTCCACTTTCCTGCCCTGTCCTTCAGGGGCTATAAACTAGAAAGGGTCTTCTCTTATGTAAACCCAGGACACTGTGCTTGCGGTTCTCAGGCTACAGGCGCCTTCTCTGGAGAGTCCTGTGATGGGCCTCTGGGTTTGGAGATAAGGTCTTATCCTGGGCCCTTATCTCCAAACCCCGAGGCCCTGGCCCTGGTGGAGATGGAAAAAGTAGTGATTTTATTCTTTGCCTGAGGTTTCCAATTCCAGTGTGAGAGGGGGTGGGGCCCGCCTGGAGGCCAATCCCCAGCACATCCAGGACCTCTGTCACGTGGCCAGGGGCACACCCAGTGCCACAGGCTGCTTCTGGCGGCCCAGGGCTGAAGCTCAAGTGGTCCGGGCCTCTGAAGCAGGTGAGTGTCGTGGTGGTGAGAGTGGGCAGGAGTGTTCCAGGCTCTTTATGAGCCAGGGGTTGAGAGGAAACACAGCTACCAGGTCATCACAGGTGAGGGATGTTCCCTTTGGGCTGGACTTGACCTGGGAGCCCAGGATCTACTGGCTGATGAGGTTCCCAGGGAGTCAGAAGAGAGTGAGGAGAGCCGTTCACCACCTAGTGGTTCACCTGGAAGTTTCTGGAGCCGGCACCCCATTGCCCCAGGGCAAGTCACAGGTCCAAGCCAAAGTCAAGGGGTGGAGAAATATACTCCACTTTCAGTGAGAAAAACGGCAAAATCACATGTCAAGGGGTGTGGGTGTATCATTCTAATGCAGGGGGCAGAGAGGAATTGGGGAACAATGATCCATTGACCGCTCTATCCTGCACCGTGTAAACCAGCCATTAAAACCATATGAAAGCTACCAGAACAACCTCCCAAGTTCCAGTGTTAGTGGTTCCAAAATGTGTGGTGTGTGTGTGTGTGTGGTGGGGAGTGAGTGGGGAAGATAAGGAGCCCACTGTTCCTCCCCACACCCCACGAACCCCTGCCCTAACCCGAGTACCTTGTAACTTGTAGCTTTGGGCTCAATAAATATTTGTTGACTGACTGATAAATACAGGCTGACATTCACAGGGACAAAGCGAATTCCACCGGGGCTTGGATTGAATGTCAATGAGTCTGAAGATGACCTCCTTGCTGTGAGTACAGGCAAGACCCCACCTCAAGGTTCTATGGCAGGAATGGAGTTTCTGGTGCCCCTTCTTGCTTTTTTTCTTTTTCTGACTGCCTCAAACTGGCGCATCTGGTGGCTCTGGTATGTCTGGTCTGAGGCACACACTTTTCCCTCGATTCTCCCCACTCGGGTAGGGTGTCTGGGGCTGGCACGATGCTTCCACCCACCATAACCTTCCAAGCTGTCTGCACTGCCCAAGTGTTTCTAAGCTTCCGGTGTCGGTGTTGGTGTCGGGCAGCCAGTGGGTAGATGTGTTTTCGGAGGCGGTTATCTATGTCAAAACGTCAGCTGCCGTGGGTGATGGCAGGATGTGTGCAAGGCACGGTCTGCGCTGGGAGGAGTGGGGATAAGACACACGTGTCTGCCAGATGCTGGGGCAGTGAAACCAGGGGGGTGTGCGGGTGAGGGGGGGGGGAGGTGGAAAGGATGGGGGTGTGGCTTGGCGTGGGGGAAGCAGCTGCCTCTCCGTAGTCACTTAGGACCTGCGAGGTCCAGTCAGATGCTGATGAAGAGCTGCCAAGAATGGAGGAGGGGGCCATATCCTTGTGCTTTCCAAGGAGAAGAGCCAAGAGTGGGAACCAGCGGGAGCCAGGACGGCCAGTCCCATTGGTTTTGATTCTTATTTTAAAATAATTATTATTTCTTCCCAGTGATCAAAGTAAATCATGCTCTATTGTGGAAAATTTGGAACTCACGGAGAAGTGTAACAAAGACACTAAAAACCACCTATAATCCCTAGCTAGACATCACGGCTGTGAACATTTAACCCATCTCCTTCCAGCCCGTTATAAATGTGCACACAGTGCAGTGGTGAAGAGTATGGGAGAGGAATCTTGCTCTTTGGGTTCAAATCTGTGCCCTGTAACATTAGCTGTGTCATTTTTAGATAAGGTATTTAACTTCTCCGTGCCTCAGCTTTCTCGTCTTTAAAATGGGGATACGAAGAGTACTTACCTTATAGGGATGTTGCAAGGATGGAATGAGATGATTCCTTAAGTGCTGGCACACAGTGAGTGCTTAATAAATGCTAGCTCTTATCAGCCTATTTCCATATATCACAGTTTAGATCAAAGCCTTAAAAAATGTTGAATGCTACTTGTTTTCTCACCGAATGTTTTAGTATTAGCATTTTCTTTCTAGAGCATCACTTTATTCTTTACTTTTATTTTTAATTTGTTTTATTGAAGTATAGTTGATTTACAGTGTTGCGTTAATTTCTGCTGTACAGCAAAGTGACTCAGTTATACATATATATACATTCTTTTTCATATTCTTTTCCATTATGCTTTGTCACAAGATATTGAATATAGTTCCCTGTGCTATACAATAGGACCTTGTTGTTTATCCATCTTATACATACTAGTTTGCATCTGCTAACCCCAAACTCCCAATCCATCCCTCCTCCACCCCCCCACCCTTGGCCACCAGAAGTCTGTTGAGAGCATCATTTTAAATAGCTTTCTTGCGCCCCATGGATTCATCTTAATTTACTTAGCAATTTTCTTATTGCCGGACATGGATGCAGTTCTCAAGTTTTTGTTAATATAAATAATACCGCAATGAACACCTTTGTCAGGGGTTCCTTGAATTTGCTTCTGACATTTTTTTTTCTTGTTATGAAAGTACAATATACTTGGTATAGAAAACCATCGAAAAATACAGAAGAATATAAAGAAGAAAATAAAAATTATCATTGAGAGAGAGAGAGATTGAGAGGAGGGATTCTCTCCCCAGGAAGAAGGTGTCTGGGCCACTCTGCACTCTGTCCTAGAGGCTCCACCGAGCGCCTGGCAGCATAAACACGGCCAGAGTTAAATAACAACCCAGCACAATATGCAGGACGTCATAGGGCTTTAAGTGATTAATTGCCAAGTAAGCACTACGAGTTTCCTAACCAGCAGTGTTTGCTCCTAGTGACCAGCTGGGACAGGGAGAGTCTTTAGCGTTTTTAAAGAACGCTTTGTTCTGCTGTGTGACAGGTTTCCCAGAGTCTTTACCAGCCGGGAAGCTTTCTTTCCTAAGGGCCTTTAGGACAAGGAGGGCTTTAAATCATCCTCAATCAAGAGGTCCCTCTCCCTCACCCCATCCTCTGGCCCTAGTCAATTTGGGGGCTGCCTCAGAGGTGAGAGCCTACTCTGGCCTCAGCCATCTCCCCAGATCTCCTCTGAAAGCCCTCAGTATTCTGCCGCTCAGATGACTTCCTCCCACCCCGCTGAAGGAGGTTCTAGGGCAGGTCTGAAAGGGATGTACCCAACCCAGAGTGGCTTCAGAGGGGGAGAGATGGCTTTGAAGAAAAAGCCTGGGGCCTGTCAGGAGCTTCTGAAGGGATGTGGGCTATGCAGCCTGGAGGAGTTGAGATAGAGGGGCCATGATGGCAGACTCTACGAAATTAACCACCACCAATTTCTCCCAGCCCTACGTGTGTGCGCTGCTACTCCCATCCAAAAGAAGGAACGGTGAGTCTATTTCCCCTCCCCTCGAATCTGGGCCGGCTTTGTGACCTGCTTGGGCCAACAGAATTCATCGGAAGTGTTGCCACGTTAACTTCTGAGCTGGGGCATTAAGAGGTCTGGCAGCATCTGTTTTTGTTCCCTCAAACGGAACTGCCAGGTGAGAAGCCCAGGCCATCCTGCTGGAGAGGCCGAGTGGAGGAGAACAGAGCCACGTCAGCCAACAGCTGCCGCCAAGTGCCAAAGACGCGAATGAGGCCGTCCGGGATGTCCCAGACCCAGCCAGACTCCCAGCTGAGTGCGGCTGCGTGAGCATCTCCAGCCGATGTGGGACAGAAGAACCACCCGCTGAGCCAAGCCAACCCATCAATCGTGAGAAAAAGTCGATTGTTGTTTTATGGCACTGAGTTTTGGGTTGCTTCTCAGGCAGCAGTAGATAACCAAAACACTGCTGTTTCAAATACAGCTAATGCTCCCACAACATGGGCTTGAACTGCACGAGTCCACTTACACACAGATTTTTTTCAGTAAATGCATATACACGATCGTAGTACCCGATCTGCGGTTGGTTGAATCTGCAGATGC
Source organism: Balaenoptera musculus (assembly GCF_009873245.2). Taxonomy (NCBI): domain Eukaryota; kingdom Metazoa; phylum Chordata; class Mammalia; order Artiodactyla; family Balaenopteridae; genus Balaenoptera; species Balaenoptera musculus. The sequence continues at coordinate 34,769,155 of NC_045806.1, read as the reverse complement.
GGAACCGTGGAAATGGCGGGCTGACAGTGAAGGTATATGTGGATTTTTGACTGCATGGGGTCCGGCGCCCCTAACTCCCACGTCATTCAAGGGTCAACTGTATTTGAAGAGCTGTTGGTGGCAGAGGAGTGAGATTTGCCCTTGCAAGCCCCTGGGAGCAGAGCAAGGGAGTAGCCCCTTTTGGCTCAGTAGAGGTGGGGACTCTGAGACATCGAGAGCCATCTAAATTAGACCATGTGTGACCTTGTGTGACCTTGGTGCTCTCCCTGCGGGACACGTGGGGAAAGCCCAGGCTGCTTGTCGGCGTCTGGAAGGGGACTTGGGGGGCCAGATGACTGGCACACCGTCCCACCCGAAGCTTCTTCGATTCTTTACTCTCCTCCACATTCATTCCATCTGTTTCCCACACAGGGAACTCTGCCGGCCCCACCAACCCCTGCTGAAGGGCAGAGCCAGTCCCCCTGCCTGTCCCATTTCCGCGCGCTTTTCTCAGCCTAGGCATTTTTGAAGTTCAAATGCCACCTCTTTCTGAAAGCTTTTCATGTGACCTTGGCTTCTTTGGAACCGATGACCTTTACCAGCTACAGTGCCTGGATGGCAAGCTCTCTAAAGAAAGGGATCCTGTTTTATTTATTTCTCTATTCGCCCAGTGCCTAGCATGGGGCTGATGGCTCGGGCTCGATGCAGGGGTTTGGACTTAGCAGGCAAATCACACACCGGGAGGCTGGATCTTGGCTCCCTTGCCACGTCGGGGCAGGAGGAGCAGCTTAGAAGGGGACCGGCTTGGAACAAGGGGGTGAGGCCAGGGCAACCTGGGGAAGGATCTCCGGAATTCAGCAGCCACCGGCTGGTTTGTCACATCTGTTCTCCGTGTCTGTGGGCCCCACGAGTGTTCAGGAGGGTCTCTGTCAAGCTGGCTGTGGAGCTTGGAGGATCTTCCTCAGAGAAGCAGGATGTGTACACACACACACACACACACACACACACACACACACAGACTCAGCACTCAAGCACGGAGACTGCCTCAGGGGAGACACTGTCTGCAGGAACCAGACTCCACAGCCTCCCAAGGGACTCGTCATCACATCTCTCGTCAAAGTGTCACTTGTCAGGCGCGGTTCTAGCTCAGCGGAACTCACCCCCTCACTCACACTGAAGGAGGGGCCTCGGAGGGGAGTGGGCTCCTCGGAGTTTGCAAGCAGACACCGCCTGTCTTGTCCTTGGCAATTTCTTGGCCCGGCCCCAGAAAGCCTAATGAGCCGGTGGCATGAAGAGCAGACACCATGGGGGTTATCAGAGGTGCCCACGCGGGGCTTCGGGAACCTGCCCCGTCCTCCGCCGCGTGCGGGCGTCACTCAGATTCCCAGCAATGCCCAGAGAGGAGCAGGTCTGAGCAGGGCTGGTCCTCTCCTTTGTGCACAAAGAAAAGGAAGAAGAAAAGAAAAAGGGATCTCGGGTCAGTCAGGCAGCAGCAGGGAGGGGATGGGAGTCGGGGAAGATGGTCTGAGGGTGAGCGGGTCGGGCGGCGGCCTTTAGCTTCCTAATGGCCTCAGGCCTGGTCCGAGGGGTCTCTCTGTAGAAGGGGAGCCCTGTTGCCAGTTTTGCTTGAGGAGCCTCTCGTCCAGCTCAGCTCTACCCTGAGCAATTCTCCCCCCCAGCCCTGGGGTCTGAACTGCAGCCCCCCACTCTGACCCCAACAGCCCAGAGTAGCCAAGCCCATGGCCCAGCTTTCCTTGAGAAAGGCCTGGATCAAAGCTTGCACACGCTTCTCAACTACAAGTGGTAGTGAGCGTCCGCTCGTGTAGGGCCTGAGTTCTAGGGGGTCACCAGAAAGAGACAGCAAACAGAGGAATGAATGTTGGGCCAGACCGTCCGGCCACACCCTGGGCTGTGATCTGGCATCTGGGGTCACTTGCCCTCCCAGGACCTCAGCCCAGCTAATGGGCCTAGGCAGTCGAAGACCCTAACCCCTGTCCCTTCTCGTTGATTCTTCCGCTCCCCAGCCCTGCCCTCTGTACTCAGGAGCCCCTGGCTGTACCCAGGGAGCCACGGCCCCTTTAGCCAAGGGGCTGGACCCAGTGGTGTGTTGGAGTCACCTGCAGCTCACAAGAGCCGAGCCCGCTGTGCGTATCCCTTCCCACCTCTGTGTTCAGGGACAAGTAGGTAGCTTGGAACTGGCTAGGGTAGGAGGATTTCTTCTATGGAAATTGGCAAATGCTAGAAATTGAGACTCCTCAGAGCCGGTTGTTAAACCTTCACCAGCACACCACTGGTTAGACCCCCAGAGCGGGCAGCTGAGTGGGTCACTGCCGACCACTGCAGCCTCTCCTGGAGAAGCTCTTCGCTGTGAACGTGGGCAGGGCCAGGCTCCGGCTCAAGCAGGCCTGGGGTGGGCTCCTCTCTCTCCGTCCTCCCCTCTCCACCCAGAAGCCTTCTCCCCAGGCAGCCTGGCCTGGCTGTTTCCCTAAGCCGTTCTCAGGTATTCTGCCCCCCTGGTTGCAAACATCATCTTTCAGACTCTTGAGCCAAGAGTGCAGATCACCTTGAAAGCCAGGAGAAAAACCCCACCTTTGTCCATGGGCGTCTTGGGTGGGCAGTCCTGGGACAGGAAGTTAGCCGGAGGCAGAGGGGGACACCAAACATCGAGGGCACCGGAAGCTCCCTTCTCTGACCCCTCACGCCAACACTCCATTTCTTTCTGCTCCTTGCCATTTCCCGTCTGGGATTTTGCTCAGGACATTCCTCTCCCTGGAATAATCACCCACCCTACCCACCCGGTAAATGCACTCTGTCCTTTCAGTTCTGCTGGAGATGTCACCTTCTTGTGAAACCTTTGCCAGCCCCCAGCTCTCCCCCTTCTCCCCACCCCCAGAATGCTCCCACCCACCCGGTGGGTCCTCCACTGAAGCAGCTGTCACTCGCTTGTAGAGCTATAGTTTCCCCCATTAGGCTGTGACTTTTGTCCCCCTCTTCCCAGGGTGTTTCTTCCATAGATATGTCCTGAGTCCCCATAATGTGCTTGGTCCAGGCACGGGGGGGCGGTGAAGATGAGTGAGGGAGTTTGGCCTCTACCCTTGTGGGGCAAACAGTCTGCAGGGAAGATTACACAGACAGTAGCAATACCCGGTGACACGTGCAGTCCTGGGGAACTGGGAACCATGGCAGCATGCAGCAGGGACCCCCAACCTATTCGGGGATGGGGGTGTCAGGTAAGTCTTCCTGGAAGAAAGCCTTTTCTTTCTTCCAGACTTTTTCAGTGGAGGCTTCCAAGAGAATCAGAGTTCACAGAGTTGACAGCGTGTGCAGACCTGGGGCACGGAGAGGGTGCAGGTGTGGGTGCTAGGTGTTTGTGGCCTGAGATGTAAGTAGGAGAAAAGGCTGTGGAGACAAATCCATCAAGAAGTCTGGCTGCGAAGGACCAGGGAAAGATGAGGGGCATGCAGCCGGAAGGGGATGAGAGAGAGAAGGACACGTTAATTGCTGATGGGGAGGGCGAGGCTGGGGACACGGGAGGAAAGGGACTAATGTCTAGAGTTGCACTGTACAGTACAGTAGCTACTAGCCATGCTCAATTCTCTCAATTAATTAAAATAAAATAAAACTATTCAGTTCTTTGGTCAGACTAGCCACATTTTAAGTGCTCAACAGCCACACGTGGCTAGTGGCTAGGAAAGTGTAGAACAATTCCATCATTGCAAAAAAGATCTACTGTAGATCTCTGCCCTAGAGTTTGAGCTCCTGGGGCTCAGAGTTCAATGGGCTTGGCCACGAGATGAGTGAGAGGATACTTTTCCCTTGGCACTGGAGGGCAGGCAGACAGGGTGGTGTGGACAGATGCTGGGGTGGGGGATGGGATGGGGTTAATCTGTGACTCCCGTGGTCTCTGTGAAGTTGGAGCTGAGTGGAGAGTGAGGAGTAGGCGTATGTCAGGTGGGAGAGAGCTGGCTAGGGGAACTGAGGACCCTCAGAAAAGTGGTGGGCTGAAGGGACGGAGCCCAGAGCTGAGCGCCTCGGAAGAGGGGTGGCTCTGTGTACCGTGGCAAGCAGGTCCGTGGTGTGCTTGGAAGGAAGTAGGGGGCTGAAGAGAAGTCACGTGAGCGGGAGATCCAGCTATCTACTACTGGGTAGCAAACTATCCCCAAATTTAGTGGCTTACAACACCAGCATTTAGCTTGCTCACGAATCTGCTGCTTGGGCAGTGCTTGGCAGGGGCAGCTTGTCTGCTCCACTCAGTGTCAGCTGGGTAGCTTAAAGGGTGACGCCACTTGGCATTGACTAGGGTGGATCAAAGGAGTCATTTGAAGGCTCCCTCTTTCACCTATCTGGTGGCTGGTGCTGGCTGTCAGCTAGGACATTAACGGGAACATCAGGCTGTTGGCTGGGACACCTATCTTGGCCTCTCCATGTGGCCTGGGCTTCCTTACAACATGGTGGCTGGATTCCAAGGGTGACCATCCCGGGAGAGAAAGAGAGTCAGATGGATGCCATATCACCTTCTATGACCTAGACTAGGAAGTCTGCAGTATCACTTGGGCCACATTCTCTTCGTGGAGGTAGTCACAAAGGCCAGACGTGGTTCAAGTGGAGGGGAAACTCCTCCTCCTAAAGGGGGCAAGTGGCAAGGTTCTAGAAGAGCATGTGAGGGCTTCCCTGGTGGCGCAGTGGTTAAGAATCCGCCTGCCAATGCAAGGGACACGGGTTCGTGCCCTGGTCCGGGGAGATCCCACATGCCATGGAGCAACTAAGCCCGTGCGCCACAACTACTGAGCCTGCGCTCTAGAGCCCGCAGGCCACAACTACTGAGCCTGCGTGCTGCAGCTACTGAAGCCTGTGCGCCTAGAGCCCATGCTCCACAACAAGAGAAGCCACCGCAATGAGAAGCCCGTGCACCGCAACGAAGAGTAGCCCCCACTTGCCACAACTAGAGAAAGCCCGCGTGCAGCAACAAAGACCCAACACAGCCTAAATAAATAAATAAATAAATAAAATACAGAAGAGCATGTGAGACCAGAAATATTGCTGTGGCCATTTCTGGAAAATACGATGTGCCACAGAACTCAAGGAGTGAGAAGCCAAGGTCTTATCTGCTTCTGGGAGAGGAGATGAAGAAGTTGGGCCAAGTTCAAATTTCTTCAATTCATTCATACAACTAATATTTATTGAGCACCTCCTACGTTCCAAGCTTAATTTCAGGTGCTGGGGATACAAGATGGACAAAAATCCCAGTCCTTATGGAGATTACATGGTAGTGGGGAAGACTGATAATAAACAAACAAGAGCTTATTATATTGGGTGATGTTAAATGCTATAAGCATGACTGATGGTCAGCAACAGAAAGTGCAGAATGGAAGGAGGGTAGAAGTTGGAGCTGCTAGGGCCTCCCAGAAGCCCGGATTTTCGGATTTTCTCCAGAGGGAGGAGGGTCTGCAAACCACAGGGAGGATCGGGAGGGTTTGGCCATGCCTTTGAACGCTGTATCCCAGGCACCTAGCTGGTAGGGCTGGATAAACTTGGCAGGGTGTAACCAAAAGGGTTCCCAGGCGCTGAGTCTTTGCCCAAGGTCACCAGCTAGTAAGAAGCAGTGCAGGAACCGGGCTGGCGAAACAGGGAGCACGTTTGATCCGTCATCCCCGAGAACTCTTCCCCCTGTCCAGTTTCGGAGCTAAACAGGCCGGGGGCTTCTTGGAGAACGGTACCCCGGGGTGTGTGTCTAGCCGCCGTGGTTCTACTCGTACAGAAAGCTGAAGGGGCCGAGGAAGAGCGAGTTTGAGCTGGAAAGGGCTCAGGGAGGAAAAAACGTGGGGATTTCATTGGACTCAGCGAACCCTTCCCGGACCAGCCGGCGCAAACCCTCAGAGGCGGCCGCCAGTGCCTGGCTCTTCTCCGGGCCTGGGGTGCTCGGCGGAAGCGTGGTTGCGGAGCGGGGCGGGGCGCAATCCAGGATCCGTCCTCCCCCTACATCCTTGCGCCTCCCCGACAACCTGCCCTGGCTGGAAGGCCACCAGGACTAGGCTGCTGGCGTGGTGTGAGGACGGGAGGGGACGGAGAGTCCGGGAGGGGTGGGAGGGTGTCCGGGGAGGCAGGGGCCTCCCCGGGAGGGGTAGAGGCTGCGTGGGGGGCGCGGTGGTGGGGGAGATTGGGGGCCCCCGCGGCATCTCCGACACAAAGGGCGGGGGAGCTCGGCCCCGCGGTCTCTGCAAGCAGTATTGATCGAGGGGCGGGCGCAGCGAGCGCGCCGAGAGCGGCTCCATCCATTAGGGCCGCTGTTCGCCTCCAATTAGAAAAAAAATCATTACTCAGCAGCCAGCAGCGGCCTGCGCGCCGCCCGGGACCGCCTGCGAGCGAGCGAGCGAGCTAGGGAACGGCGGGCCTCCCCCCACCCCTCGTGCTCCCCACCCCCAGCCCCCGGCGCCCCGCCTCCCCCGGCCCTAATGACAACTATTAGAACTGCCTCCCCGCACCCACCGCCCGGCGAGCACAAAAGCGCGAGATTCATTTGGTAATCGGGGTAATTACAGCGGGGCGCGGGGGCGCACGCGGCGATGGCGGGCGCGCCGGCAGAATGCTAAGGGGCCGGGCGCGCCGCCCGGTCCCACCCCGCCGCCCTCCCTGCCCGATTGGCGCCCGGGGCCACGTCTCCTCCGCCCCTGCCCTTCCCCCCACCGCCAGCCGTGGGAAGGGGGCTGCCGGGGGGGCTCCTGGGGGCGGGATCAAAAGTCCCCCCGCTCCCCCCGCCACCCCCCGGGCCCCGACCGGCTCCCCATCGGCCTCGGCAGCGCGGCCTGCGGCGCTCAGGACAAGATTTGCCACGTCCGGGAGCCGGAGAAACCCTCCGAGGCCCGGACGCATAATAAATACCGTGTGTAATGTATTTACTCTGCTGCCCCCAGTTAATTTACACACCCGCGCCGCGCCGTGCGCCCTCCCCCCGCGCGCGCCCCGGCATGTCGTTCCTACTTACAGGCGCGAGGCGCTGTCCCTCGAGAGGGCCTTTTTTTTTTTTTTTGAGAGCTTTAGGATGGATGCAACGTGTCATTAAACCTGAAAAGGGCTGTTACTTATCTGTAATGGTGTTTTCCACAGGCCTTTCTCCTTACCTGTGCGGGCCCAGGTACTACCTGGATGGTGGATGGGGGTTGGGGGGTGCTCCAAGGCCCGGGTAGGGTGGGTAAGCGGCATGTGAGCCCAGCAGGAGGCGGCTGAGGCATCGCTGGAACCCAGCCATGCCCCAAACCGACACCGAGGCCCCGTCTCCACAACCTGGAGGCAGCCCCTCTTTTGCCCCGTACCGTGCTGCACCCCGGGCAGGATTCTTCCTCCACAGCGGCCCGGAACGGCATTGTGTTAGGGGGCCCCTCAGAAAGGCTTCCCCAGCCTTAGCCTGCAAGAAATGCAGCCTCCGGCTTGGCCATTCTTGCAGCAGAAAGGCCCCGTGTGACTCCGGCACTGGACGGCCCTTATCTGGGGCGATTTCCCGTCTGCCTCTCGGGGAAGCAGGATTGTCTTCTGCACAGGACTTATCTTGTTGGGAAGCAGAGCTGTGAGCTAGAGGCAGGCCCGGAGAGTGGAATGCTCACTCGGCCTTGTGTGTGAAAAACAAAACCCTACACCCCCTTAACCCTTCCATGCCCAACCTGGCTGAGAGATTTCCTCGTCCTGCTGTGGTGGCACGCAGAGTCCTCTCGGGACTGCATCCAGGGGCTGCCTCATGGACCTCAGCCCCAGCAGGTCGAAACTTTAGTCTGGCCTGCTACCACTAGGGGTTGGTGGGTGGGGTGTTAACCCTGGTTTTGGAGGGTTTGGAGGAGGGAATTGTCATGCCTTGAAAGCTTGGGGAAGAATTTGAGTTGGTAAGCATTTTTCTGAGAGGAGGGTTCTTAAAGGGATCTGAGATCGCCCCAAAGGTTAAGAACCACCTAGCAGCCGTTTCACCTTGCTCAGATCTTATCTCTGAGCCCAGCTTCATTATCAGGAAGAATGAGGCTGCTCCAAAGCAGTTGTTGTGATCAAAACAATGAGATAATGCTTTAATATTTGTAAACTGTACAGAGTTCTACAAAGATAAATTATTAATGATGCCAAAGATGGCTCTGTATGCACGCGCGTGCGTGTGCATGTGTGTTTTGTGCGCGCACGCGCATTCATCTGTGAATGGGCAGTGCAGGGGGAGTGTTTGTGTGAGGGGGTCGTTGGGATTACGTTCTCCATTTTAGGGAACTTCTGAACCCCTCATCTCTCTTCCTCAGGGGTGGGGGATGGGGGGAGTGGACGGCAGGGTCTTCCTGCTACAGCTGCTCTGGTCCTCGGGAGACTCGTGGCCTCTCTTGGGCACAGAGCAGGTGCTTAGTACACCTTTGAGGAATAATCAAACCAACGAGTAGCTGAGTGGTCTTGGCCCGCCCCACCTCCCTTCTGGACTTGCAGATACGACTCTGGACCCTTTCCAACTTGAATGTAATTATCTCTGGGGTAGAGGCCCCTCAGTCCCCAAATCCTTTCTGATTGCTTATCTACCTTCGAGGAGCTCAAAGATGAAAATAACCAGAATCCAAGGGTGTTCAGCATCCCATAGAGACGAGGACAGATGAGGTGACAGCTAATTCTCTTCATCCACACACCGAGACAAAAAGGGGAGAAAGTTTGTCTGCGGTCAGGAGACCAGGGTTAGAGCCAGTGCACCGCACCCTCCCATACAGCCTCTTGCTTTGGCACAAAAGCACTGTGGCAGCCATGGGGGGGCACTGCCCAGGCTTCCCTTCGGTGGAGAAGGTTCTGGAAGGAGTGCTCTTAGCTGACAGCCCCCAGCTGCTGTACCTTCAGGAGCCACAGCAGCTGAGACCACAGGCTCCCCAGGCTGTCCCACCCAGTGATCGCAAGATGGGGGCACCAGAGCTGGGCCATTCTGCCGGACATGGGACGTCTCTGATGGGCGGTCTTTGCTCCGGGGCTCCCCATTGGCCTGGTGCAGACTTTCTCAGAGCTGCGCTGTGTCTGAGGCTCTTCCCAACCCATCCTCTTTCCTTTCCCCTCCTTTCTCAGGGATCAGACCTGTATCTTGGCCTGAAGGCTCTCCCACCTACTCCTTCTCCCTCCCCCTTGATCCTTCAGACGCATTACCCCCAATACATCTCCTGAACTTCTGATTCCATGTTGGTGTCTGCTACCTGGAGGACCCGGACAGCCACAGGGACCAACACTCAGACTCCTGTGCTCTCCATCATTTTAGGTAGAACCCTTGTGTGTGCAGGGTCATGTAGAGTCGAGGGTGAAGCTCGGCGCTCTCGGCTACTCCTTTGCCCCTGTTCCAGAAGGTTGTAGGCACCAGACGCTCTCCCACGTGCCTCTAAGGCTAGGTGGCGCGCTGCCACACTTGGGTGGTCATGATGCTTGTGACTTGTATTTATTCTTCCAGTTGCTCCTGGGTACAGTCGGACTCATCTCTGCCCAGGGCCCCTGCTGCCAAAAAGGCTGGCTCTACCCACCAGCTTGCCCGGCTGCTCTTGGAAAGTCAGTCCTCAGGCCAGGCTGCACTCTGAGGCCCAGAACTCCTTCCGAATGGCCACTCCGAGCATGAATCTGAGAGCTGAATGCCAACCCTGCAAATCTGTACATCGAATCAGAGGCTCCCCTGACCGCCTTCCGCCTGATGCCAGGGCGAGCCAGTAGCCTGGGCAGCCCTGCTTTTTAGAGACATGGACTAAAATCAGATTGAAAGGAAGGGAATCAAGGAGAAAAAACATCATTGGAAAACAAAAGAACTGCTAGACTCTCCGCCTGCTCCTGGAAAGGCAGTCACAGCCTAAAGACAGACGAAGCGGAGGGCTGTTTTTTTGTTTTTTTTTTTTAAAGGCGGGGGCAGAGGTCATTAGCTCGGAGAATGTGTTATATTTGACATAAGGAGGGTGGTAATTTGAGGCTGGAAAGTGCACTCTGGTCCGGGAGATGCAGTCCGCAGATACTATTCGCTGGGGAGAACGGACAGGCCCTCAACTAGGAGAGTGGCAGAGAGGGGTGCGTTGCGGAGGTCTCCTGTTCTGCCAGCCATTCACAGAACCTCTATCCATCCCCCCACCTTTCTGAAGGGGATCCATCTGTGAACTCTCACTTCTGCCATCCCTGGCAGCTGTGAAGTCTCACGGGACTGAGACCGGCACCCAGTGACCTGGGTTGTAGAGCTTCCAAGACAGCCAGTGCCACCCCTGCAGGCTGTTTGTTTTGTTTTTTTGTCCCCGGAGCCAGACTTTACTTGGTGGTGCCAGGCTGCAGCCCCATGGCCAAGGGTTGTGGGGACAGTACTTTTGGTCATAGCGGGGGTGGGGCTCAAGGGAGATCTCCAAACCCTCCTCGGTTCCTGGGAAACCAGCCTGAAGTGCGCATCCCCTCTGAGGGGGGGTGTTATCTGCTGCCGGGGACCCCTGGGCACTGTGGTTCTTCCCAGTTCTGGGGTGAAGGGAGCCGGAGGCTACGGGGGAGAAACTCGTAGAGGACGTGCTCACCCCGCGGTCCTCATCCACTCCTGCCCGTGCCCCAGACGTCGGTTACAGATGGAAGGATGCGAGGGGGCAGCCAGCCAAGCCTGCGGAGAGCTGGGCGAGCTGCCTCGGATTGCGGCGCGCTAGCTCCGAGCGCATCGTCGCCCGGGGCCCTGTGGATCAAAGGCCGGCTCCTCCAGCTGCACTCAAACTTCATCCACTTCTCCAGGCTTTTCCGGGCCTTCGCTTGGGCCGTGCCCTCAGCCTCAAACACTCTTATCTAACTCCTACCCTTCCTTTCGCTTTCAGCTTAAGCTCCAGGAAGTACGGGTAACCTCCACTGTAAACAAAGCCAAACGTTTTCTTTATCTGGAGCCTTTACTATGCTAATGTACATTGTGAATCTTCGGGGGGCGGGGGGAGCGCCAATCTTTTCCAGAGTGTTTGGCCACAAAAGGCCTCCGCCGACCCCCCTCATATCTATTAACCCTCTCCCTGAGAAGGAAGAGATTGGGAAAGGGTCCTCTGAGAGAAGCTGGGGCCAGGGAGAGCCGTGCGTTTCTCTGCTAGGTCCTACTTCTTTTAGGTAGCAGCCCAGAAACCCCTCTTTCCCCTCAAGACGCGGGGTGGTGGGAATAGAGTCCCTGTACCGTGGCCTGAACATTAAGCTTTATTAGCGTCAACGTAAAATCCACACCTGTGCAGATGCTTAATTATAGGCATACGTGTAGCTAAGACACGTTCATATGTTAAGCGTGGGTCAAGTGCATGGTCTGGGACAGCTCTTCTTTGGCTCTTTGGTATAGCTCTGCCAGGCCACGGCCAGCCTGTCGTTTGTTCTGCTGGGCCAGGCCTCAAGCAGGTGAGTGGTCTCTGGCGCGTCCTTTTGGGGCCTGCAGCCCGGTGAGGGCAGCACCACATTGGTTGGGCAGATCCGTTTGCCCCCCCAGATCTGCTGTCTGTGGATCCCAGGAGGCTGCTCGTCGTGGACCAGATCAGTTGAGTGCCCTTGACCACTGACTCCCGGTTGGGTTAAGGTTTGGCCAGTGAGATGCACCAACGGGCAACCTGGCTGGCAGGAAGAGTCAAGAGGTGGGAGTATTTATTTCCCTGGCTGGGCTGCAGTTTGGTGCGGGCTACATTTCTATGCCCACAGCAGCCTTCACCTATAGCTCTCTCCTGTTCTGCTAACAGCCCTCAGCCCTCGCCTCTTCAGCCCAGGGCCTGGTAGTAGCTTCCCACTGTTGCTAGTCGCAGGGCACTTCCCTATCCCTTGTGGTTTCTGTAATCTGCCCACGTCTCTGTAAATAGCCCCTTCGCTAAACTCTTTCCAATTAACCGTCTTGTTGAGTGTGCCATCCGTTCCTGCTGGGGCCCTGACTCAGGACAGCGTGAGCTGTGCTGTGGGCGGCCTCAAAGTCATCTCACCAATCACAGACAAGATAGCTTGAGTTCCCCATTGGTCAATTTGAATATGCAAATGCTAGGCGTCAATTACTTGGGGTAAGCTTTCCGTAACAGTCTAGGGCCTGGCTGTGGACCCCCTGACTCACCCCTGTCGTGACATTTAGCACGGAACTGGCTTATCTGTGCAGGGTCCCCACTCTTGCTTGTCTAGATGAGGTTATGGAAGGAACCTGAGCCCTTTCTCTCCCAACTCTCTGTTTTTTTGAGGTGGGGGAGGACATCGTCCTTTTGGGAGAATGCGATAAAACTGTCCAAAGTACATGAAAATTGGCCACCTAAATTCTGAGCTTAAATTCTGGTTTCAGCAGTGTGCTGGTAAATGCTTAACGACTGGCTGCCCCACCCACCTCCCTTCCGGAGCTGTAGCATCTGTTGATTTCCATGATGGAAATACTCCAGCCCCGGCCAGTCTCAAGCTACTCAGGCGCTGGCTCTGACTGTGGAGCTGGGGAGCGACGTACAATAGCACACCATTAAGTAGCATTTCCACCACACGGATACACAGATTAGCTAATCTCAGAAACACAGATAATAGAAACGGCAGCAAAGTCATCAGGAAGGCGTGAGTTTTGAGTATTTATCACCGTTGTTTTTAATATGGTTTATTCAATGCTCAGTTTTTAATTACTTTAATTGTAATTTAATTTTAGTGATTTTAATTTCATTTGTATTGGGGGTTGCGTTTAACAATTGACTTACAGAACTCCTGAAAATTTAATGATCAGCTCTCACAAACTGGTACTATCCAGCTCCAGCACACCATGGAAGGCTTCTATTTGCTCTGTGGCAATGGAAAGAAAAATTAATTTTCATCAAGATAGAAAACAAAAACAAAGAAAAGCTACGAGTATTTCAATTGCGCCACCTTGTGGCACAACCTAACACTACCACACCCCCTTGTCTGAACTCCCCCACTTAGGACATGTTGGATCTATATCTGGGGTGACCAAGGGTCCTGGTTTGCCTGGGACAAGTCCCGCCTTATGCCTACAACCTTGGTTTAACTATTAATCGCACACCCTTTTGTTCTCAAAAGTGTCCTGGCTTGAACAATAAATGATGTCGTCACCGTCCCTGTGTCCCGCTAGACTGTAACTTCCTTGAGGGTAGGGGTTGTCTTGTTTGCCACTGCATCCCTCTGGCCGAATAAGTCTTTGGGATCTGTTGAATGAGCAGTGAAAGTCAGGGCTACAGAAAAACTTGGTTCTTTGGTTCCATTGATAGCGACTGGGATTTGGACATCTTTTCGTTTTGCAGAGATTTTTATTGTAATGTGGTTGGCCCTGTAATCTCTGACCCTGCAGCCCTCCGCACATAAAAAGCCAGGCGGATAGACGTCAGAGCCTCGTCTCCCAGGGGCGTGTGGCAGCCAGAGGGTGTTGGTCTGGCCATCTGGTGCAGGAACAGTGGAGCCGTGTGGGAGCCCAGCTGGCACGGGAATCCTTGGCTGTCCCCGGCAAACAGCATGGGGAGGCGAGCTGTGGGATCAATAGTAATTTCCTTCAGAAGAACGGCGATGTAGCGCGGTTGGCAATGGTACTGGGCTTTCCCTGGCACGGAGGTCTCTAAATGCACTTGTGCACTTGGTCCTCTTAGCTAGGAAATAGACTTGCAGCAGAACGCTGGACAGGGAAGGAAACAAGGACAGGACTTTCTTGGCTTGAGCCCAAGAGAGATTGCCAGGTTGGCTGTGGAAGCAAGCTTTCTCTGTGCTTGCCTGTCATGGGCAGAAGCCACGTCGACACTTTGAGGCACTGACAGAGTAGAAATCGTGGAAGCTGGAACATTCCCATGGACCTGCCGGCACCTCCCATGCAATATCCATCTACTCAGCACTTAGGGAGAGACTTGCGTGTGGCAAGAACAGTGCTCCAGGCTCAGGGGGTCCCTGGGAAGTAGATGCGATCCCTGCTTCTCACTGTGTAGACATGGAGAGTAAGGAGTTGTCTGACTTTTCTGAAGCCTGGTGATCAGTACTGAAATAGTGGCGAGTCCCAGGCACCTAGGGAGTGGCTAGAGTCCGGCAAGGATGGGGCAGGCTGTTAATGGAAGGCTGAGCAGGAGTTTTGTAGGGATGGGGTACTCGATGCGGTGGTGTACCACCCAGATCCCCCCTTCAGGGGTTAGGGGGTGGACTGCTGTCCACTTAGAATTGCCCTTAGCTGAGGGGTGCTGAGCTGCCTTACCCAACGTAATGCCTCCCTACCCCGGGGGGGCCAACTTGTATTCAATTACTGGTCTTGGCGGGGGGTACTAGGGCACACCCCCTTGCCTCAATTCGAGACACCTCTGAAGGGCCATCCCAGCTCCAGAACTTTTGGTCGGCTGAGGCCTTTGTTGCAGCTGCACGATAGTTCAACTTCTCTGCCCCATCCTGTGGCCCTCACTCCCTCTTGGGCGTTGTTCCCGAGAGCACCCTCCAGCCAACCTCCTAAATACTGGTCTCCATCTGGGGGCTCATCTCCCAGGCAACCTGACACAAGCCTGGGAGGGAGGGACGAAGGGAAGGAGGGAGGGGAGGAGGGAGCGATGGACAGTCCTTCTGAGGGAGAGAAACAGTGTGCAGAGGGGCACGGCGCATGGAGAGCAGGCGTTACCTGGGGCAATGCAGGGGAGTCCGGATTTCCTCCTGTGCATGGGGACCGGGTCTGTGATGGGCTGGTGACAGAGACGGACAGTAAGTCCTAGGAAGGTCAGAGGAGGGAGGAAGTGTTAGGATGGGCGTAAGGAAGATTGAGAAGGGGCTGTGGGCACAGAAGGTATCAGGAAAGTCTGCAGTGCACATAGTCAGAAGGAAAAAAAGATAATCCTGGGAAGCAGATTCTTGATCCCTAATTTGTGATGGTCAGCGAGGATTCATGGCCCAAAGATCTTGCATTCCTGTGCTTCTGACCGAGGTGTAGCCCGTAAGCGTTACTTTCAGCTGCCTAGTCAGACTTTGGGCTCTTCTTAATATAATTTATGTGTTCCTGCAATGAGCCACGTGTCCCCTGGCCTCTTACTTTCTTAGGTGGGTGCTGTGCCCCGTTTGATCTGGAAAAGTGAGGCTTTGAAAGCAGGTGGGTGTGGGTCCAGATCCCTCCCACTACAACATAGTAGCCGTTGTGGAACTAGAGGCAAATGCCTTGACCCTTTAGAGTCTGTTTCCTGCAAAATGGAGATAATGCCTATAAACGCTTAGCGCGAGGCCTGGCACATGGTAAACACTCAATAGTTACCTTCATTTTCAGTCCTGCCATTTTGGATTCATTTGCTCTGTTTGGTGTATGGGTCGGGGGCGTCATTGCGGGGGCGTGGTGTTGGTAGGAGTGGGAGGGGCAGAATACACAGACAGACCCCTAAATAAGTCCTTTAGAGATCCGGCCCCTCTCCCAAAGCCATCCGACGTGCGGGGCAACCTGACAGTGGAAGCGGGCTTGTCTTTATCACCTCCATTTTCCAGAGGGGAAGACTGAGGTCTGGAGGGAAACTGACTTGGGCAGGTTTCAAAGGACCTGGGTCCTGGGCTTCCAGGGCCCCAGCCCTTTGCCCATCAGGTCTTGTGACACCATGTGCAGGTTTCTGTAATTCCCAGAGGCTTACCCTTGCTGTTTCTACAGCTGGTTCTCCCGGTCTCCCCAAAAGCTGTGAAAGAAGCTGCAGCTTTGGGGCGTGAGCGGGGCTCCCCATGGAGCCAGGACCCGGGCCAGGAACTGCTCTTGTTTGTTCCCGAGCTCGCCAGAAGGACACCTCCTTCCTCCCCACTGATGTCAGCCGATGACGTCTGGGCGCATTCAGGCCATGCTGTCATTTGTCCCATGCTCATTCAGCTGATTAAAAGTCATCAATTGTTTTTTAAGCCGGCAGCAGGCGAGCCACCAGGCGCCATTTGTTATTGCTCGGCCATGCTGTGAGATGCTGTTTAAACTCATGGAGCAAAGCTTTCACCAACCAGAGGCCAAAAGCGTTTTGGGGAGGAAAGAAAATAGGAGAGAAACGAGTGGGCCCACATCTCCGCCAGAAGGAACAATCGGGCCGGCCAGCTGAGGGGCTGGTCCCCCTTTTAGCAGCTCCCACGCGGTTCTTTTCAGGGCCTTTCTTTTGGGGCCAGAGCTCCAGAGGGAGCCCCCTTCATCTCTCTCCCCGGCAATATCATCGCCGCTGTGGCTGACAAATGGTTCATTTGGGGACTTTTTCCCTTGTCGCCCCACCTCGGAGTTATTCCCTTGCTTTCTGGCCAGGTTAATGTTCCCCAAACACAGCTCAGTGCCACCCCTGCTCCAGCACCTTCGGTGGCTCCCCACTGCTTATGAATGAGGAGTAAAGCTGTTGCCTGGGCCAAAGGCCTTGCCTTCTCCACGGGGTCCCCCAGCTCCCCCTCCGACCTTCCCAGCCACTGCGCTTCAGCCAGGTTGCCCCTTTCAGCCTCCCGCAGACATGACCCTTGCTTGGCTGTCACTGTTCCTGCTGCTCCAGCTATGTGAAATGATGCACCTCTTCCCCACCCCCCCCTCAATCAACATATTGGATTCCAGATGATCTTTCGAGCACTATTTTGGGAACCCATCTCTGTCCTGGTGTCTTTACTGAGGTCACAAGTCCATGTCCTCTTCTCCCCCCCTGCCCCATTTCAACCACATGTGCAGCAGATGTTATGCATGCCTCACCCCCATCCCCTTGGGCTCACATTTCTTTCTTTCTTTCTTTTTTTTTTGGCAGCACCGAGGTATGTGGGATCTTAGTTTTCCGACCAGGGATCGAACCCGCGCCCTCCTGCATTGGAAGCGTAGAGTCTTAACCACTGGACCGCCAGGGAAGTCCCTGTGCTCACCATTTCTGTTCTCAGCTGCCAGCACCTGTGTCTAGCCACCCAGGACCCAGGAAGTGCCAGGGGATTAATGCTGCCTGGGAGCAGCCCTCAACCAATGACTTCTGGGAGCTGGTGGATAAACACCCCAGCTCCCTCACCCCGTGGTGGAACATTCTGGAGTGATTGTCCTGTGCCGGCTTTCAGAGGTCCCCAGTGGGACTGAGCCTCGATTGTCCACAGGGTAACCTGCTCACTGGCTGCCTTCACTTCCTGGCCTCCTACCAGATAAACCACTTGTCTTTTTGTCTCAGTGGCGGCTACTGGGGGACCCAAGTTCAGATGACATGTCACTTTGTTCCAATCCTTTGTCCTTGTTTGTTCGGTCCTGGTCCTGCTGAACCAGCCTCAGATCCCCTGCCTGACCCACAGCAGGTACCCTGTAGTGGGTGCCTGGTAAATGCTGAGTGGCTCCAATCTGTATCAGAAAATCCTCTCTTTTTCTGTGGATGGTTCTCTCTGCTCGCACGGGCCAGGGGCATTCCCACCTCTGCCTGGCCCTCCCCTCTCAAGTGGGCCCACCCCAAAAGCTCTTGAATTGCTATTGAATTTAAGTAGAGCCATTGCGCTTTGCCCTTGCCCCTTATTTGTCACACGTGTTAATTTTCTCTCTCCTCTGGGCTCTCCCATTCTCAAGGGTGAAGGCCCACAATCCCAAGGGTTTCCTGTTTGTCACTTCTTCTGCACCCGTGAGGAATCAGAAGGTCTGACTCCATACGATTCAGAGAAGTTCAGTGTCATCGGCAGAAACATCTGTTTTTCCAGCCATAGCTCAGACTTTTCCTGAGTAAGAAACTTACAAGCCAAGGCAAGGCCAAGGCCGATTTTGGTGTCCACGGGGGCAGGGGAGGTGGGATGCAGAGAGACGGGAAGGAAGAAAGGGTAGAGCAGCCGGTGGCTATGACCTGCCTTGGCCCCATGAGCTTTATCACCCTGTTCTTGGACTTCAGTGAGAAGTCATGAGTCCCACAGGGGGCGTCTATCACCCGGCTGAACGCACCCCCCCTTCAGCTGTCGGGCCAGAGCTGGGCTGGATTAGGCAGCGCAGAAAGCTGACAATCACAGGGGAGAAAGCCTTACACGGACAGCGGTTCCCAATGCTCGCCTGCGGGCCTCCCTCTTCATTTCCAAGTTTCCTTATCAGATGGGGGAAATGTATCTTGTTCAGGCAAGAAGGACACTGATGTTTTATCTTTGCACCAAGGTCAAAGGGGCACAGTCAAGCTCTCCGGGCCTGGAGTCACTCAAGCACCTGGAAAGAGCATTCTTTCCCCTTCGAGACACAGTTTTCATTTCCACCTTGCTCCAAACAAAAGCCAGGCAGCTGGCCTCGAGCTCCACAGTGGAAAAACAAACTCTGAGCAGGAGTCCCTCTCACATCTCTGCCGACTTTTCCAGACCACAAATGGGGACGTGCTGACGAACAAGAATGGGTGGATTTATGGCAAGACAACAGGAAGAGGTATGGGAAGCAGGAGGTATGGCCTTAAGTGCACCGGGACTGGTGGTGTGTCCTCACCGTGGGTGCTGGCTCGTTGGGCAGGGACCAGGGGAAGTGTCCCTCAGGCTCCAGGCCTGTGTCTCTCCCCAGTGGCCTGGACTCTGAGAGACGTGCAGGACAGGAAAGGCCTTGCTTCCTTAGTGTGGAGCTGCTGTTACCCTGGAAACGGCCCTTCTGGCCTACAGGGCCTAATAACATTCCTCAAAGTTTTTAGGAGTTGTGAGTTTTGGAATGATTACATAAACGTGGCTTTGTGGGCGCAGAGCTCTGCACGGGTAATACCCTTGGAGTTGCGAAGAAAAACACAGCAAAACAAAGGAGAAAATGCAGCCTTGTGGTTTTGAAAGACTGGGGTTGCAGAATCGTAGCTGCCGGATGGGAAACTTCCGTACGTTTTTCTGCGTCTGAGATGGTAACTCTTGGAGGTGCCTTAACGCAGTCGGAACTGGGATATAGACGCGGGTATTTTATTTTATTTTTTGTTTTTGGCCACGCCACGCGGCATGCAGGATCTTAGCTCCACCCGTGCCCCCTGCAGTGGAAGCACGGAGTCCTAACCACTGGACCTCCAGGGAAGTCCCCAGATGCGGGTATTTTAGGATGGCCTTGGCCACGTGCAGGGGCTCCTCATTCTCCAAGTATTTGCTCTCTGGGTCGCTGCAGCTGTGTGATTGGGCAGGAAAGCAGAAGTTGTCGTATTAGATAAACAGTCAGTAATGAACTGACCACATGAAGTCGGTCCCTACTCAAGCAGCCCTCCCTGCTTAGCAGCCAAATCCCTCCCGAGTCCCTGAATCTCCAGGATACGGGCTACAGCCCAATACAGTGCAGTGCAATTGCAAAGTGAAGTCAATAGCTGCTAGATTTCTTGAAGTCAATGAAAACGATGCCAGAGAGTTGCTCCCATCACACAAGAAGCCTCTAATTGGGGTCTGGTCGAGTTGACCAGATTCTCAACTGGAGAGACTATTCACAAACAGGGAGCATGATGGGAGTTTCCAAAAGAAGACCCTTTGAAGAACAAAGACTCAAGAGAGACTTGGGCTAACTCATGGAGGCCTTGAACCATTTTGCCAAATGACCCTCTTTATGATGGCATGTGAAATTTAAGGGTGAATTAGAGGCCGTTGTGCCACTAGATGCTTTGGTGGGGCGAGGGGAGGGAAAAGCTTTGAACTCCCAACCAAACTTGTTAGTACTTTGCTACTGTTAAGAATTAGTGCACAGTTGCACTTAGAAGCTCTATTTTGTTAAAGATGAAATAACTTATTTTTATGATTCAAGTGTCATTTTTGAGATCGAGTCCCAGTTAAAAAAATTTTCCCGTATGTACTTGGGAATGTTGATCTCTATTTGAGTGGATTCAGGGTAAGTGGGCTTTCCCCATGTTGGCTGACCTCAGGTGACAAAGGTCTCCAGTATTTCCAGGAGCTGATGAGCCTGGGAGCTTTGTTGTTGTTCTTTGGTGGGGGGAGAGGGCAAAGACTCAGGAGGATGGAGGGATGTGGGCTGCCTATGCCCCAGCCCAGGGAACACAGCAGGATGCTCCTGCCTCAGGGCCTTTGCACTTCCCCATTTTAGGGTCCAAAGCTCAGAAACAGGGCATGGAAGCCCAATCATCTACCAACTTCCTTGACATCACCAATGGGATGTCAGAAAGGCCCCTCCAGCGTGGCCTGGTACCCCCCTCCCCAGCGCCTCTGATCTCCAATCTCCCTCCATCTCAGTAAACAGCTACCCCTTTGTCCTGCATCAAAGGCCCTAACCCTTCGAGTCCCCCTTGCCTCTCTTTCTTTCCTACTCCACATCTGCTTGGTTAGTAAACCCCGTTGGCCTCACTTTCAAAACACCCCCAGACTGTTTTCATGGGTGCCTGCCACCAGCCTGGGTCGAGCCCTGATTTTCCCTCTGCTGTGACTCCCCGCTTGCCTCTCAGCTTCACCCCTGCCCCCTGCAGTCCGAGTTTCAGTGAAGAAGAAGCGGGCCCCTGTCAGGTCATATCATTCCTCTGCTCAAAGCCGTCCAAAGTTTCCCAGCTCACCCAGAGTGAGAGCCTCGCTGATGGCAATTCTATTGTCTCTTGGTGGTGTCTTATAAAGCCCGCACCACCCAGGCTGCCACCTGTCTGACCTCATCTACTTGTCTCTCTTCCTTGATGTCTCTGCTCTGGCCACACTGCCCAGAACACAGCAGGCTGCTTCTGCCTCAGAGCCTTTGCACTTCCTCTTCCCTCGGCCCGGAATCTTCTGCCCCCTGACACTGGCTGATCCCTTCCTCCCTTCAGGTCTTTATGCAGATGTCAGCTTCTCAGGGAGGATTTCCTTGGCTGTTGACTCCCGCACACCCTGCCCCCCCTCCCTGTTTCTTGTACCTCTTGGCATTTATTACCATCTGAACCACAATATAGTTTATTCGGTTATTTATTTATTTATTTATTTGGATGCGGACCATTATTTTTTTAAAACATCTTTATTGGAGTCTAATTGCTTTACAATGTTGTGCTTCTGCTGTATAACAAAGTGAATCAGCTATACATATACATATATCCCCATATTCCCTCCCTCTTGCATCTCCCTCCCACCCTCCGTATCCCACCCCTCTAGGTGGTCACAGAGCACCGAGCTGATCTCCCCGTGCTATGCGGCTGCTTCCCACTAGCTATCTATTTGACATTTGGTAGTGTATATATGTCCATGCCACTCTCTCACTTCGTCCCAGCTTACCCTTCCCCCTCCCCGTGTCCTCAGGTCCATTCTCTATGTCTGCTTCTTTATTCCTGGATGTGGACCATTTAAAAAATCTTTATTGAATTTGTTACAATACTGTTTCTGTTTTATGTTTGGGGTTTTTGGCCGCGAGGCATGCAGGATCTTAGCTCCCCGAGGAAGGATCGAACCCACACCCCCTGCATTGGAAGGTAATGTCTTAACCACTGGACCGCCAGGGAAGTCCCTACTCGGTTATTTTGTTTACTTGGTTATCTTGTCTCTGGCCTTACTTTTACCAGAATGGCAGCCTCCATGCTGACAAGGATTTTTTTTTTTTTAAATGAAAAAAGCTGTTTTGTGGTTTCTTGCTGTATTTTCAGCATCTAGTTCAGTGCCTGGCACACAGTAGGCTCTCAATATTTGTTGAATATGTGAATGAGTGGGGCTGGGGGCAAATACTGGACTCGTGCGTTGGTAATAAAGTGGGGCTGGAGTGTGAGAAAGAACTATTCTCTCCCCACACCCAGCCCCTCAACTCCCTCACCCCCGACTCCCCATGTCTTTGACCGAGGCCTTGCCTGGCCACCCTGATGGCCCCGGGAGTCCTGTATGCAGTGCTGTCAGGAAGGCCTCCCCGCTTCCCACCATGGCTGGAGGGCCCCTGAGCAGAGCAGACAGCTCAATGCCGGGCACCTGGGAGGCCCTCTGGGGGTTTCAGGAAATACCCAGGGGAACTTTGGCTAGCACTCAGCTGAGGGGTAGCGTGGAGGAATGACTCGGGGGCATCTTGCTGTTGCTGCTAAGGCTGTTTTCTTTATGCACACTGGCAGGTAAGGCTAGACATAGGCAGACCCTTTTACATCTACCGCAACCCCTAGACCAGCTGCTTGGGCTCTTGCAGATGTTTTAGCTCTGTTTTTGTTGAGTGAAAGGGAAAAAGACACAACAGCAGGTGTCTACACTGGCCGATCCCCGTGAAAGCAGGACAGGCAGTCTTACTTCAGAGAGCTCCTAGAATTCACGTCTCATGTCTCTAGCCCGCCGCTGGCCTGCCTGCAGGTTTCTTCTTTTGGAGAGCCTTCTTGCCCTGGCAGTGCCCCGCCCACGCCCGCAGGTGGAAGAGGAAAATTGTTTTCCCAGTCTGCTGCTGTGGGGTATCACTGCCAGCTGGGGTCCTCAGTCCTGGTCCTGTTTTCCAATCATCGGGGGAGAAAACAAACAAAAAAATCCCTATGCCTGGACCTGACCTCACTCAAATTAAATCCTAATCTCTGAGGATGGGACCCAGGCAGCACTGACTTAATAAAAACAAAACAAAACAAAAAAATCACCCCAGGTGATCCTGCGGTGCGACCAGTTCTGAGGCCCAGGGGGGAACCAGTGTAACCGGTGGAGAGATGTACCCTTGGGCCCTGGATCCGGACCTACTGATCTTTGCCATTGGGCCCCCTCCCCTTGGCCAGCTTACATCTTGCCGGCTCTCAAGGCCCATCTCTGGCCCTTACGTTTGCAAAAGGCTTCTGGACACAGGGTCTGATCGCACCAAATGCTCCCTCTCGCCACGTGCTTGCTTTTGGATGTGGGTGTTGGGTAATTAATCACTCCTTCCTGGGCCTGATCTGACCCTTGTGTTATTATTTATTTTCCCCGGTGTTTACTACTTTGACTCGAAGCCAGGTTATGTACTCTCTCCTCTCACTTAACCCCACTTCCGTTGGGTGCAGAATCAATGCGACAAAGAATTTTGAGCCGCAAACGCTCCTGCTTGGGAATGAAGGGCGTTGAGAGATGAGGAGGACAGTCCTGGTCCTCTCAGGTCGGCTGGGGAGGGCGAGAGCCGCCCATAGATCATTCGATTGCAAGGCAGGCGGCAATAAGGGTTTTTGGAGTCGCACCAAACTCCTGGAGGGGAGCTGGCCAGGAAGGAAGTCTGCATTTGGGGCTTTACGCTAGCTTTCAGGTTCGGGAGGGGAGGCCCGATTACATTTGGGAAGCAGAGGGGCGCCCCTCAGGGGTTTCCAGCCTCTTAGCACAGGGTGAGCCCACATTAAACATGTATTGATGGGTTGAAGATAGCTCCAGAGGCAGCCGTGGAGCTTCTGGGGACAAGCACACAGCCAGAGGCTGCAAAGGGTGCCTAAGTGCGACCTCCTTTCTTCCCCAGAGTGGACCAGGGCCAGAGGGAGGAAGTAAGCTCTGGAAGGCCACCCAGTGAGCTCCTGATAGAGCCAGGCCCCAAATCCAGCCCAGCTGCCCCTTCTCCTTCCAGGGCCTCCGGCTGCTTCCTGGAAGGCAGGATTATTAAACTGATAGACGCCAGAAGGTCCGTGAACTTGGATGAGAAGAAAATTTACATCTTTCTTTTCACTAACCTCTAAGCAAAATCTAGCGTTGCCTTTAACGGATGTAGAAAAGAAACCACAGTGAGATTGGCAGTCGCTGTAACTTTGTCACCAACAGAAATCACAGATATTTTCATATCACATTACCGTTATTGCAGATAGTTGCAAATATCATTTACACTCATCATTATTTTGAAATGCTAGCAGTTATTTTGCCTCTCTATTTAATGCATTAAATAAGCACATATATGGCTATATCACAAGATATTTGGATGCCTCTTTCAGTATAATTGGCTTGCTTTGCAATCCATGGTGTTTTATTGTATGCGTTTAAAGCATTATTCTGAGAAGGGGTCCATAGGCTTGGCCAGCCTGTGGATGCCACAGGGGTCCATGGTGTAAGAGAGTCCGACCCCTTCTTAAGGACCGCCGTCCATAAAACACACAGGACACCTTTTGTGGTAGACTCAGTTTGATGGGAGGGTTAGCACTCAGCCTTGGTGACAAGAGGGCTGGGTTCCATTGTTAGCTGCTACTCAAGCTTTCTGAACCTCAGCTTCCTTATCCATGAAATAGAATACTAATTGTCCCCATATTTCCAGGCTGTTACGAGGTGAGGGCACACATGCAGTGTTGGTAGAGGCTTGGTCCAGGGTAAGCGTTCAATACGTACTAGCGGTAGTTGCCAAACCCCAGTGTGCTGGCCTGTGGGGTCTTGGGTTGGCGAGAATCATTTCTTTATCTTGGCTGATTCAAGAAGAAGAAGGAGAAGGAGAAGAAGAACATCTTTGCTAATTTGTCCAACTTTTTCAAACCTCAGTTCCCAGGTATCAAAAACTATCGTCTGAGGTCACATGGACTAAAATACTTTTTTTAACTGAAACTGTAACTTATATATCAGAAAGTGCACTTATCTTAAGTGTACAACTCAATACATTTTTACCTATGTCTAGATTCGTGTCCTCACTACCCAGATCAAGATACTGAATATTTCCAGCATTCCAGAAGGTTCCCTCTTGCCCCTTCTCAGTCAAAGCTACCCCACCTTTTATTTATTTTTAACACAAACCTCTTTTTAAAATTATTTATTTATTTATTTGGCTGTGTTGGGTGTTCGTTGCGGGCATGCGGGATCTTTCGTTGTGACACGTGGACTCTTCGTTGTGGCGTGCGGGCTCTCTAGTTGTGGTGCACGAGCTTCAGAGAGCTTGGGCTCAGTAGTTGTGGCGCTTGGGCTTAGTTGCCCTGTGGCATGTGGGATCTTAGTTCCCCGATCAGGGGTTGAACCCGTGTCCCCTGCATTGGAAAGCAGATTCTTAACCACTGGACCACCAGGGAAGTCCCAACACAAACTCATTATTTTATTTTATTTTATTTATTTATTTACTTTTGGCTGCGCCACGTGGCTTACAGGATCTTAGCTCCCCGACCAGGGACTGAACCTGGGCCACGGCAGTGAAAGTGCCGAGTCCTAACCACTGGACCGCCAGGGAACTCCTCCTACCCCACTTTTTAAATCACCATCCCGAGTTCTACCACCATTGATTCATTTTGCCTGGTCTGGAACTTCACGTAAATTGAATCAGAATGTAGGTACTCTTTCATGCCTGGCTTTTTTTCAGTCTGAGTGTCTGTGAGGTTCATCTCTGTTGTTACATGTGTCACTAGCTCTTTCTCCTTCATTGCTAGGTGGTATTCCATTGTATGAATACACTATAATTTATGTATCCATTCTCCTGTTGATGGCAATTTGGGTTGTTTCCATTTTTTGGCTCTTATGAAGAAAAGTTGCCACAAATGTTCGTATCCGTGACTTTGTGAGGGTGTGTGTACTCCTTTCTCTTGGGTATTCCTAGGAGTGGAATTCCTGGGTCAGAATATTTGTGTGTGTTTCTGTTGAGTTCCGTTTACCTTTAAAAAGATGGATTTTATCAAGAACGAGGCTTAGATAGTGCGTTAGGTGGGACAGCTGCTCGTGAACCAGGGGTTTCCCCATACCTGCCTCCCCAGTCTCACCTGGTGATTCTCCAGACACAAGGCAACAGGAATTCCAGTCCTGAAGTTTTTTAAAAAAGTTGATATTATTGTCATTAATAATTAGCCTTTGTTTGCCAAGCATGGCTCCCTATTTTAGTCCAAGAAAGGGGCTGCAGTGCAGAAGCAGGTGAGGGTGAATTCGAGATAGACACGCGGGAAAGAACTTCCAAAGGGAGTTGAGAAGCCAGGTCCAGGGGCCTGACATGCCCTTGGAGGGGATTAGAGCAAGCCAGAGCAGCCAGCTTGTGTATTCATACAATGGAATACCACCCAGCAATGCAGGAGAAAGAGCTAGCGACACATGTAACAACACAGGTGACCCTCACAGACGTTCGGACTGAACAAAGCCAGGCATGAAAGAATACCTACATTCTGATTCAATTTACGTGAAGTTCCAGACCAGGCAAAATGAATCAATGGTGGTTGAACTTGGGATGGTGGTTTAGAAGGTGGGGTGGGGGAGTTCCCTGGCGGTCCAGTGGTTAGGACTCTCCAGAGGGAGACAGCCCAGCTCCCCCTCTCTCTGCTTCTTCCTCTGCTTCCCTGCCCACCCGGCAGCAAATCCCTCAAGGTGACCAACTAGGGCTGACCAACCTGACCTCTGTCTCCGGGTATGCATTTTTAATTAAGCAGGTGGCATGTCACAGCTCAGTCGCCTTTCACTAGCAGGCTCCAGCCTCTTCCTCTCAACAAATAGCTTCTTCACGGGAGGGAGGCTTTCTGTAAACCCCAACTCCAGGGCTTCCAATTAAGTAACAGCTTTATACCTTGCACCTTCTTAATCAGGGTGAACCCCAGGTGGTTGATGCCAGGCAGGTTTTCCGAAAATGCTGGATCTCAAAGTGTGGTAGCTGGAGCGGCCTCAGCATCGCCTGGGAACTGGTGAGAAATGCCGATTCCTGGGCCCTACCCCAGGCCTCAGGATCAGAAGGTCGAGGCACAGGGCCCAGGAATGGCTGTTTTGACAAGCACTCCAGGGGGTTCTGATGCACACTAAGGTTTGAGAACCACTGATCCATTGAGGTTTACAACCTTGGCCTCACATTGGAATCACTTGGGGATTTAAAAATACTGCAGCCTGGTCCACCCCCAGGGATGCAGATGTAATTGGTCTGGGATGCATAGTCTGGGTCTACGCATTTTTAAAGCTCCCTGGGTGATTCCAATGTGCGGCCAAATGGAAAACCTTGCATCTAGGAGAAAGCTCTTTTGTTCTATTATCTCCCTGGGCTTCCTGGGGCCCTGGCTTAATGCCTCGAGGATTCAGAGGCCAAGTGGCATTGCACAGGCAGCGCTCACCTGCACACACAGCAGATAGTGGGCTTCTCTTCTTGAAATTGCCTGTGGTGGGAGTGTTTACATCACCGAAATGGGCACGTGCTACAAATCAGGGCTGTCATCCCTGGGGAACCTTTGTTCATCATCAGCAGGTCACCACTGGGCCGGTACCCTGATTGGAGAACCCAGGCATGGCTGCAGATGGGGAGGGTCAGGACCCAGGCCAGAGGGCTCAATACGAATTGAAATCAGTGAGGGGCAATCTAGAATCTGTGTCAGCACTCAGGATCAAAATATGGGTAAAACATGGGGACAGGACGAGCTACATAATTTGGGGGACCTGGAACAAAATGAAAATTCAAGGTTCCTTATTCAAAAAGCAGGAAAAAAATGTGTCATGAAAGATACTAACATATAAAACTTTTCCCTTTCTTCTGCAGTCTCTCTTTCAACCAATCATGTTTTTAATTTGCTACTTCATGTCGTGTCCCCTTGGGTACAGGGATACTTCTCGGGCAAGTGTACACCGTCACAGGGGCTTGGGGGTCCCGCCTCGCCGTTCTGCACCCTTGGCCCACCAGCTGCCAGGTTCCCCCTTTCTTCAGCCAGACCTATGGGGTCTTCCGGCAGGGGAGTCATTCTCCTTTTCACACAGGAATACCCTAAGCTGCCTCCCTGCTGAGATGTGCTTGGTACCAGATGTGGGTGGTGCTACCAGCCTGGGGTGGGCGTGGCCTCCACCATGCCCCTCCCTACTGTCCTGGGAGAGCCCATCCCACCTCAGCCCTCCTACCAGGGATGGAGAGCCTGGGTGGTTGCTGGGTGGACGGGCAAGGAATGGGGGAGACTGTCATGAGCTGAGCCTCCAAGTCCCCTTTATTATCCTATTAGACTTCACTCACCGAACAACAATCCAAAGATAAAATTGTTCGGCATTTCAAGATGGCCACCACAGAGCATTAAACCCCCAGCACAGGACCCTTCTGAGCCCAGGGCCCTGTGTGACCAGCCAGGAAGCCGGCCCTGCCTGATGGCACGACTGACGCTCAAAAGGCTTAGTTTGACAAGACTTGCTACTAGAGGGGTTGCCTATATGTCCTCAGTATTTGGCCTCTAAGTCAGAGTACAACCCGGCCGGCTGGACACCCACCCTGGGTGGCGGGAGTCCAAGAGAGCAGATTCAGCCCACGCCTGGACCAAAGTAGGACATGATGTAGGCACTACTGATTTTCCTATAGAGTGTGAACTTTTCATTAGAACAATCACCTAAATTATTTAATGCACCCCCGCATAGCAGTCTCCGGTAGTGTGTATAACCAAGAGGGACGAGATCAGGCAGGGCCTTGAATAAAGACTCCAGAGCATGTGGTCCATGACTTGAGGGGGTTGGGGTCATGACTTAATAAATCTGTTTTTGTTTTTTTTTTCTCTAGAGCATTGGGATCACACATGGTCCTATCCCTTCCATCTCTGGAACTGCTTTCATGGCAGCTTGGGTATCAGGAGCCACTCTTTTTGAAATGAGACCACCTTCAACTCCATCCTACCCTTATCACCCCTGTTTTAAAAGAGCAAAGCGCTCCTAGGCGCTTTGTCAGTTGTGGGCCGTCCCCACTCTCTTTTTTCTGCCTTGGTCAGAAGAGCGGGGAGGCTGGGACCGGTGAAGCACAACTGGTAAAATGTCACCCTTTTCCAAAATGTTGCATAAACCCTCCAGAAAGCGACCTTCCCCACTGTTGTGCCAGCCTGGATAGAAAAGTGATTTTTGCATCGAATAGCTAATTATGATCGTTAAGTAGCCAACAGCTTCAAACCTGCTTTGGGCCTTTCGGATTTTTAAAGGGATTTTTACCATTTGGCCTCTAAACATTTCGAATTACAGTACATTTGAAGGAAACAATTTTTTTTTTTAAGACAGTAGGTTATAGGGTAATTCCCTTGCTTGTGTGCTTACTTTTTTGGAGATCCTGGTGTGAAAAGAAAAGCCATTCACTTCTGCCCAGGCGGAGGAGGGTGGAGCCCTGCTTGTTGACTGAATGGCCCCCATCTCTGCCTTTAGTCTTTAGCTGTCTTGGGTGGAGGGCTACTGCACATGGGGTTAATTGCCCAGTCGTAACTCTGGTCGTTAAAATTCAAGAGGTGTGCGCTGTAAGACACTTGAGGTAGATGAACTGTCCCGTAACTTGTTATATATGGCACTCCCTCCATTTGCATTCCCACACTACTGTTGGCCTAAGCCAATTAGGACTCAGTGAGGAGGCCCCAGCCACGTCCCTTCTTGTCTTGTGTTAACTCTTGTTTCCAGCCACAAAGGGTTTGCGTCTTCAATTACAAAATACAGCCACCTCTTCCTTTCCCTCTACTCACAGTTCCAACTTAAATTAAGATCTAATTTTTTTATTATCGTTTTTTTTCTCTTTCCCATTGCCTTTCATGCTCCTTTTGGAAGGTTCCTTTTGAAATTTATCTTCTTTGGGTCAATACTTCACAGCGGTCGAACTGGAAGATTTTTCACCAATGCAATATAGCAAAAGCCACACCTCCCCCCCACCCCCAAAAAAAAGAGCCCAGAAAATTGCCCCTTCTGGTTAAGATTCTTCAAACTGGCCAGCAGCAAACGGCTTCCTCATTGGCTCTGTCGCTTGGAATCCTCCACTTCCTTGTGGTGCCATCTTGTGAACATTTGAGAACAAAATGGAGAATGAGGAAACTTCATCTGCCTGGGCCATGGAGACGGTCCGCCATCTGTGGGGAAGCTCTAATTTCACTGGCTGGGTTCCTTCCCTCATGCAGGACTACAGGCCACACAGATCAGGCTTGTAGGAGCCTTCCAGTGATGTGGTTAGCACCTCATTCTCTGTATCTTCTATTCCCTGCTGCGAACTCTGTCATCTCCCTGCCTCTGAATTCTGCCCCTGCCATCCCTCCCCTGCCTCCTGCCCTGTTAGAACGTTCTGCCCTCAGTTTCTCACATACCCCTAGACTCCTTTCTCACTTGTAGAAGTCCTATCTCTCCTTTCCAACCCTTTCCAACTCCTTTTCGGCACACAAACAAATCATCTTCCTTAATAGATTGTAAATTTCTTGAGGGCAAAGACCAGTGATATGAGCCTTTCTCACAGCGTAACACACCAGAGGAAGTTCTAGAAAGGACCAGCGACAGTGAGCCAGGCCAAGCACACCGCTTTTCTTCTGCATGATAACCCTTGGGTCAGCCTGACTGCCCCCTGAAGGAATTGGAAAAGTTAGGGGAGCAGGCTTCTGGCATCTACAGGAGACCTGCTGCTCTCTGAGAGTTATCTCATTCTCTCCCTACTTTGAGAGAGAGAATTTTTCCTCCGTTGGATTGCTGGTAGCCAAGCATGGGTTCAGGGCCCTGTTTTTTATAAATGAGGGACTTATCTGGAGCTTGTTTGACACAGTTTACCAGCAGCTAGAAACACTCCAGCTGGGTTAGTGACATCACCTCCTGCATCAACGAAGAAGGCTTCAATAGAAATTGATGAGAAAAAGCTACCCAGACTTCTTGGGCCCCCATGAGCAAAAAGTCAACAAGGAGAGTGGGGTTCCAGAGCAGCCAGGTTCAGGGCTGTGATGTTTACCACCACCCCAGTTCTTGGCTTTGCTCCCTTGGGCAGGCTCCATCTCTAGATCTCTGTGGTTGCCCTTGTTGGCTTCCAGCCCACCCCTGGTGGTTTTCTGATGGTGGTACCTCCAGACCTCTCCCCAGGTAGCACCCAATCCTGTAGAAGAGAAAAGATTCTTTCCCCAAATCCTGGACAAACATTTCCTTCCATCTCACTGGCTCTGGGCTGCAGCTGGACATCAGAAACATTCATTGGCCTAAGACCCTCAGGGCCTACCCCCAGGTCTGGGGATGTTGTGAATTGAATTTCTAGGAATGGCCCTTTAAGATCCCATGCCCCCTCACAAGCTGTAAATTTAATGAGATTTCACTCCTATGATTGTGTTATGTTATGTGGCCCAGTTGACCTTTAAAAAGGGAGATGATGGGCCTAATCGAATCACATGATCCTTTAAAAGCAGAGAACTTTCTCCGGCTGGTGGCAGAAGCCGAAGAAGGAAAAATCCTAGAGATTCAAAACAGGAGAACAACTTGACGTACCCTGTCTGGCCTGAAGATGGAGGGGGCTGGGTGGAAAATGTGAGGAGGAACTAGGTTCGGCCAACAACCTGAAAGAGCTTGGAGTGGATTCTTTCCCAGAGTTTCCAGAAAGGAACGCAGTCCCACTGACACCTTGATTTTAGCCTTGTGAGCTTCTAAGCAGAGAATCCGGCTGAATGACTCTATGCCGGGATTTCTGACCCGTGGAAACTGTGAGCTAATAAATGGTTGGTGTTTTAAGCTGCTAAGTTTATAATAATTTGTGATGCAGCAAAAGAAAACTAATACGGGGTTAAAGCCAACTCCATGCCAGACACGTAGTTGAGAATGGAGGCAGAGTGGTCTCCTGGGTAGGGTTGCCAGATAAATAAAAATACAAGACTCTCAGTTAAATTTGAACATCAGATAAATTTACAATGTTGCGTTAGTTTCAGGTATACAGCAAAGTGATTCAGTTATGCTGAATATATATATATATATATATATATATACTGAATATATACGCATATATAATATATACATTCTTTTAAAAATTCTTTTCCATTATAGGTTATTACGAGATTACTAATATATTTTTAAGTATAAGTACGTCTCCATTTTGAATTTCAGATAAACAATGATTTTTTTTTTTTAGTGTAAGTACATCCTGTGCAATATTTGGGATATACTTATACTAAAAACTGATTCATTAAACAATTGAAAAATTAAACAATTAATTGAAAAAAACAATTGAAATTCAAATTTCACAGCCCAAGTCCACATATAGGCGCTATGGTCGACAGCTGACCTCCTAGATGACAGCCAGCATCTACCGCCAGGCCTGTGCGTGTGCCATCTTGGATGTGCAGCCCAGTTGACCCTCCAGAGGACTCCACCTCCAGGGAGCACCTGATTGCAATCATAAATGGTTGGTTTATGTCACCACATTGTGGGGTGGTTTGTTATACAATAATAGATCATTGAAACAGGGAGAACGTTCTCTTCATGGATATGACAATTATTTTCAGGGGGATAAGCAGGACTTTCTTCCCCTTACCACCGCTCTCTCCCCACCTTGAAACTCATTCCTTAACCATTCCATACCACTGCTGGTGAGCTGAACTTTTCACATTCACAAATGTGGCAGCATAGCAGCTGAGGGCAAAGGCAGATCAGTCAGACAAATCTTGGCTTCTGTTTGACTTTCTGCAAATTACTTCACCTCTTTCAGCCTTGGATCACCCATCTGTAAAATGGGAATAATGGGCTGCTTCCCCCAATTACAGCACGGTTGTGAGGCTCCCATGAGAACATAGAGTGCCTGGCATATAATAAATGATTATTAAATGTTAGCTATTGTTATTATGACTAATGACCTCCAGCAATGATTTTCATAAAAACTTCTATCTAATTATTGGCAGGAAGAACTCTAGTTTAATTGTCATGTATCAGAAGCCATTGTTTGCGGCAACGATTTCCCAGCTTGTACCTGGTGCTTGGTTTGTAACCCCCGGCGCTCATCACCTGGGTCACCTTGGAGCACATTTGGCACTAGTTAAGCTTGGAGGATTCATTAGGAAGTCACACTACCAAAGATGAATGACTTTCTTTTTTTAATGATTTAGGTGGGTGTTTAGTTATAATTGTCTTAAATTAGAAAAAAATTCTCCTGGTAGAGATTATTGTAGCCCTGCTTGATGGCCTGGAACCATGGTGGCACCTTGGTCACTCTGTCATCTCAAAGTTACCCTGTCCCTGAGGGATCCCCGAGCAAGTCTCTGAGCAGTGGTGGGAGTGGGGGGTCTTCTAGTTGCAAATTGTTCTGATCAGCTCAGTTTCACAGGAGGATCCCTTCTATCTCCAGTTCCATTCAATGTTAAAGCTACACTTCCACCCCTCACCAGCAACCTGAGAAGTTACACGCCAGGAGCCCGGGAGAAGTAGTGTCGATGGAGAAGTTTTTTTTAGATTGAAGTATAGTTGTTTTATAATGATGTTTCTGGTGTACAGCAAAGTGATTCCATTATACATATATACATATGTATATATATTCTTTTCCCATATAGGTTATTACAAGATATTGAATATAGTTCCCTGTGCTATACAATAGGACCTTGTTGTTTATTTTATATATACTAGTTTGTATCTGCTAATCCCAGACTCCTAATTTATGCCCCCCTTTCCCCTTTGATAACTGTAAGTTTGTTTTCTATGTCTGTGCGTCTGTTTTTGTTTTGTAAGTTCATTTGTATCATATTTTAGATTCCACATATGAGGGATATCATATATTTGTCTTTCTCTGCCTGACTTACTTCACTTAGTATGATAATCTCTAGGTCCATCCGTGTTGCTGCAAATGGCATTATTTTGTTCTTTTTCATGGCTGAGTAATATTCCATTGTATATGTGTACCACATCTTCTTTATTCATTTGCCTGTCGATGGACACTTATGTTGCTTCTATGTCTCAGCTATTGTAAATAGTGCTGCAGTGAACACTGGGGTGCATGTATCTTTTCGAATTATAGTTTTGTCCAGATATATGCCCAGGAGTGGGATTGCTGTGCCAACTACAAATTGGCACATGCCATCTACTCTACAAGGATTAAATCATGAGCCACTGCAGCTGCCGACCTTCAACACCCCCTGAAAGGATTTCAGGGTGGAGATCAGGAATGAGGCCCTCTGTGCTCTGGGAAAAACTGGCAGAACAGGTCTTTAGATAGTTAGATATTTTCAGGAGAAGATTTTATGAGCCTAATTATTGCATCTCTTTGTATCTAGAAAAGCATTAAAATCATTAATGGTGACGTCTGCTCCTCATGACTAGCGGCCAGCCTCTGCCAACATGTGTGCTTCACTGCACGTCCCCCTTCACTAAAGTCACATATAACACTGACCTTCCGCCTGCCTCTCTGGAGCAGTTCCTCAGAGCTCTCTGAAATGCCGTCTCCTGGGCTATTGTCCTCATTTTGCCCCCAATAAGACTTAACTCACAATTCTCATGTTGTGCATTTTTTTTCATTTGACAGCTGGATCATATGGTAGCTCTATTTTTAGTTTTTTAAAGAACCTCCATGCTGTTCTCCATAGTGGCTGCACCAATTTACATTCTCACCAACAGTGTAGGAGGGTAACCTTTTTTCCACACCCTTGACAGAAGTTTTGAAACCTGTGCTGCCTCTTTTTGGGGGTGTTCTTCACTTTCTTTGGATTCACAGACACCTTTGCGAATCTAATGAAAGCTATGGACCCATTCCGTGGAAAAAATGCACACATGCATGCACTTTTGCTGATAGCGCCAAGGAATCCTGAACCCCTTGAATCCTGGTGCATGGCTTCTAGGCTACAAATCTTTGCTTTGGGTATTCTGAAGTCTGTCCCATGGGAAGCCACCCCAGTGCGGAGACCGCTTTTGGTCCCCACAGAGTGATTTTCCTTGAACGGCATCTAGAAGTTCTCCATCAGCTTATTTCGAAAGAAGTTGAGAAAGTCTCTATGGTGTGTAGAGGTGTACCTTGCTCGCCCTCATTGCCGTATAGCAGTGCGCGTGTGGGTAGAAAGCCTTGTGTTCTGTTGCTGTGTGTAACATGAGAATATTGTTCATGATATTATATTTATGATAATCCACGGTGGAAACTTGCCTCCTCCTTGATCTGCATGTTAAGAATACTTGTGCTTCTCCTGATTGTTGGCTTTGTTTTTACATCACCAGCTCTGTAAATCACAGTGTGACCCGGCTTCCTTTTTCACATGGGTTGCTAGGGAACTCAGCCTCAAACTTGTGTTCTGCTTCCAGTATTTTTGTATAGTCTCCTCACTCTTGGCTCCATCTTACTTTCCTATCCTTGTTTTCCCTTTATCTCCTTTGTTCTTATTTGTCTCTTATTTACTTGTAATTTATTTTATGCTGTTCTAGCGTATGCATCTTTGCAAACCTTAAATACATCTTTGGAACAAGGCAGATATAAATCAATAAAAATGCATAGTGGCTAATGGAAGCTCTGGACAGCTTTCTCTTTGTGAAAACAATTGTCCCTGAATGTAGAGGTCTGTTTCATGGGGATGTGGAGGGCAGTTGAGGAGGGAGGTGAGAGAAGAAATGAGGAGAGCCTTGAGGAGTTTTTAAGTGGAGAAGTGTGCATGGCTAGGAAATCTACACTTACTGGACGAGAAAGAAGTACAGGTCATTGAATTTGGAGTTTTTTCCCCTATCTTTCATTAAAAACAATAATCACAACCCTCCCCCACCCCATGCCGGAAGATATGTATTTTAAAAATAAGGTGATTTTAAAAAAGGTATTTTATCATGGAGAATTTCAAATATACCTGGAAGTAGATTAAACAGAACAGTGAGCCCCCATGTACCGCTCACCCAGCCTCAATAACCATCAATCCATGGCCAGTTTTGTCCTATTCATGTGCTTCTCCTGTGTGATTATGATTTTTAATTTTTAAATGAAATATATATATATATATATATATATGCGTACATCCTGTAAGTAGACACTGAGTTTTCTATCAAGTAAGGAGTGTGGCTCTGGGCTGACGGCAGCCACTGAAGGCTGGAGTGTTGGTCCCAGCCCTTCACCCCCGCATCCCAGCTTCCGCTGTCTTCACCTGACAAAGCACTCCGCTCCATAAATTGTCTCAGGCCACACCGTGATTGTCAAAGACTCTTTCAAACAGGGGAAAGGAAGGCGCCACTCTCCCTGCCCGGCTGTCTGAGAATCACTGGGCTAGAAGACAGCTGCAGAAACAGCTTGGAGAAAATACTTCATTCAGTAGCATTTATTCTTCAAACACTGAGTTTTACTTTCTTCAAAAACTTTTAATTATGGAAATTTTCAAACATAGTCAAGAGTAGAGAGAAGAGGGTAACGAACCTCCATCATGAATCCATGACCCAGCTTCAATAACTCCTCCAAACAAAATTTTTTTTTCTGGCCGCCTCACGCGACAGGTGGGTGCTCTCTGAACAAGGATTGAACCCTTGGCGCCCGCAGTGGAAGCACGGAGTCCTAACCACTGGACCACCAGGGAATTCCCTCCTGCAGCATTTATGAAGAAACGAGCTTGCGTTTCAAGATTGCCGATTTATCATTTGTCTTCCCTCTTCAAACTCCATCAAAATGGTCAAAAAGTAAAAAAAAAAAAAAAAAATGTTGGGGGGTCCTGAGGGGAAGTGTGACTACAGATGCACCAATTTTGTAGTCATTAAAGCTGGGTGATGGGTCCATGGGGGATTCCTTACAATATTAACAATATTTAATTGTAGTAAGATACACAAAACATAAAATTTACCATCTTAACCATTTTTAAGTGTCCGGTTCAGCAGTGGTAAGTACACTCACATTTTTGTGCAACCAATCTCCAGAACTTTTTTCATCTTGCCAAACTTGAAAACTTTTCATCTTGCAACTCTATTCCCATTAAACACCAGCCCTTGCACCCCCTGCCTCCCGTCCCATTCTCCCCTCCAACCAGCCCCTGGCAACCACCTTCTTTCCACTTTCTGACTCTATGATTTTGATTACTAGGCACCTCACATAAGTGGAATCTTACAGTATTTGTCTGTTTGTAACTGGCTTATTTCACTTAGCGTAATGTTCACTATACATTTTACCTACTTTTGTACATACATGAAGTCTTTCATACTGAAATGTTACATGAAACCAAGAGCTTAGCTGGGAAGCTGGGAAAGGTGTTATCAGTTGCTCAGAAATTTGGGGAAGATGTAAAGGAGGTAGGATCCTCACAGTGGTGCTGAAGATCCCAGAATTCTACACAGGAGAAAGAAAGCTCTCCCTCTCAAAGGTGAATTTTCTGGAAAACTCTGGAAGAATCCCGAGATCAGAGGCAGCAAGGGCTGGAGGAGGGAGGATGAACTGTGGGACTATTGGTGAGGCTGTGAGTTAAAGGCTGTTTGCCTCCGGGCTAAAGCCGTGAGAACAATTCTCCAATATGGGGGTTGTCACCCAGGAAACCAGCCCCTCCCCCAGTGGCTGGAGAAAAGGGCATGCATGGCCCCAGTTGGTGGACAGTAGGGAAGGCAGTCCCTACGCTCGGAGAACATGCTAGCAAATGTCAGCAAGGAAAGGTGGCTTGATCCAAGTCCTTCGTCACCGAAACAATCCTGAGAGTCCAGGCTTCCATAACCAGAACTGGCTTTCACTGTCTTGAGAGCGGGCATTTTTCACTGGAGCTTAGAAAATGCCCACCAGCCTCCACCGTAGGTAAGCCTAGAGCTTCGTCTATAATAGGAACAGACAGTACAGAATTATCAAACGTACTCGAGGAAAACCAACACTGTGAAAGAGAGGCACCGAACTAAACAAACAAGAGAACTAATCCCCACAGAATTCTCCCAGGATATGGAGAGAGATTTCAATTAAGTAAAAGTGCTATCCATAAATAAAGAGCTGATTGCTGTCAAAAGAATATATCAGAGTTCTGGGAATGAAAAAAAACTGCTAATATCAGAAGCTCATTGGATGCAGTAGCTGATCGGCCATGGGCAGAGACTGAACCGATGCCTAGGCTGAAAGATTCTCTCAACGAGTACAAAAAGACAAGGAGATTAAAAAAAAAAAAGTATCAGAGAAAAATTAAGAGACATGGATCAAGACCTGAAATTCACATATCGATCTAATAGGAATTTTCAGAAGCAAAGAACAGAGAGCTTGAGGGAGAGGAAATTATCAAAGTAATACTAGAATAAACAGCTTCCCTGAGCTGGAGAAAAACTTCAATCTTTAAATTTAGAGAGCAGACCATGTGCCCGACAGGAAGATTTATAAAAGACCTGTGCCTAAAGGCATGGCGATTTTGAACTCCGGGGGTAATTACAAAAGAAATCCACATTTTCCAGAAAGATAAAAAATAGTAACCTAGCGTGAAACACCTCAGCTGGAAAGCTAGAAGACAATGTTGCATTTTCTTCAAAGTTCTGAGGGAAGATTATTTTGAGATTTGAATTCCATACTTAACATCAGCCAGGGTCCAACCAGGGAAAGAGGGACCAGGGGCTGCATCTCTTTGGAGGCAGGAACGTCAAGTTTCTCCCTTTCTCCTGCCTTCTCACCTCCTGCCAATGCCTCCTATTGGCAGAACCTACGAGAAAGGCAGCTGGGAAACGTCGTTTGCTATCTCCCAGCCCCAGCAGTACACAGCTGAGTTTCAAAGGGCGGTTAGAGTGCTGAGACAAATTAAGTATTCAAGTGTGGGAGCATATGAAGGATGTTTTCGGATACAGAAGGACTTGGGAAGTTTAACACTTTCTGAATGAATCATTCGAGGTGTTCTCCATCAGATCAATACAGTGAACCAATGGAAGAAAGAAGACAGAACTGTCGGACACAGCAAAGACCAAGACAAATGTCCCGTGTCTGTGGCGTCCCCTGTGAGGGAACCAGTGTCGTGCAGAACATCCCAATTCGGCTGCCTTTTCACTTCCTGTGGAGAAGCTTGACGGGCGGGGGAGGGAGAGCGGGTGAGTGAATGTGCGGGAAGGTGGCCTCTGAATGTTGTTTCATCAGAGGTTGAGATGCGGTGGAGGTGTCGGATCTTCCCTGGGAAAATACTTGACCCCGATCCCAGCGCCTTTCCCCTTTTAGCAAAGAAGGGTGAGCCCAGCAGTGTTCTGGGACCCCTCTCCTAGTAGCACCCCACCTGGGCCTCCTGTGCTCTCGTTCTGGCCTCTGGCTCTTTGGTGCCCACTTCCCAGCCAGCCTCTCTGGCCCTGCCCTGTGCTCTCCCCATCACAACCTGCTCTGGGCTGACCAGAGCTACATCATTTGCCATTTAATTTGCACTTTCATAGGAAATAATAGATTAACCAAAGGAACGAAGCACTGACTTTAGACTTTCAGGCTATTTATGGCCAGTGGAAGGGAGGGAGGGCTATTTCGGGACTTCGCAAATTGTTCCAGAGAGGCCACAGTTTTATATAAGCATTTCCAGGGAGGAGAGTCATGCAAAGACAAGAGAGAAATGGAGGTTGGTGGAGAGCTGGTTAGGGAAGGGTGGGGACGGTGCAGGCCCTCTGGATGCCACCTGATGAAAACCACCTTAAAAAGGATCTTAAGAAGCTCAGGTAATAAAGACACGGATTTCCCAAATGTGCCAGGTATTGCCTACCCCCGACCATTCTTCTCTTTTCCTTACTTCTTGTCTTAGTCTACTCAGGCTGCCATAGCAAAGTGCCACAGACCAGGTGGCTTAAACAAGCAGCAATTTATTTTCTTACCGTTTGCCAAGTCCAAGGTCAAGATGGCGGCACCTTGGCAGGGCTGGTTTCATTTTGAGATCTCTCTCCGTGGCTTGTAGATGGTCACCTTCTCTCTGTGTCTTCACGTGGTCTTCCTTCTGTATGTTGTCTGTGTCCTAATGGCGTCTTCTTCTAAGGACACCAGTCAGATTGGATTAGGGCCAGCTCTAATGACCCCATTTAACTTAATCACTTCTTTAAAGACCCTATCTCCAAATACAGTCATACTCTGAAGCACTGGGAGTTAGGACTTTAACATATGAATTGTAGGAAGACACAATAAGCCCATAACATTCACAGAGCTCCGATTTTATGGATGATGGCAATGTACCCAGCTAAAAACATAGATTTGCCAGGCTCGATTGTAGCTACCGGTCAATGAAATGTTAAGCTGGAGTTCTTGGGTGGGATTTCTGGAAAGCTCTTTAGAAGGGAGGCCGAATCAGCTTGGGAACCCCCTTCTGCCCTTTCTCTTTACCCTGCCTGAAATTCTGATGTGATGGCTGGAGGTCCCGTGGCCATCTTAAGAGCATGGGGTGATGGTAACCCCCTCAGAATGAAAAAGAAAAGGGCTGGGTCCTTGGTGGCTGTATGGAGTAGCCGTACCAGCCCTGGATGGCCCATCTCTGGACTGATACTACAGGAGAGAAAAAGAAATCCCTCTCTTTTTTAAGCCACCAGTTTTCAGGCCTGTGTTACTGCAGTTGAACATAATATCTAATTGTCAGGGCAATAAGTACTTTCATTTTCCAGTCCTAGAAACGTGTTCCCTGCACCTTGACAGGGCAATCTGTAAGGTGGGGCCTGGCTGGAGGAGAAGCAGGTTGGGGAAACCGTGTCTCCGCCACTGATGGAAAAGAGACAGAGAGCGACGCTCCGCGCGGATGATTCCGTAGCTGAGAAATTGGCAGGCGGCGTTAGGCCCTCTGAGGATCTCGAAACAGACGGTGTTTGAAGTGGGGTGGGGATGCCGTCCTGCGTCTTCTGAGAAGCACCTGAGGATAAAAGCTCTGGAAGCTGAGGTGTCTGTAAAAGTGACATGCCGAGAATCACTGAATGGCTGTGAAGGCTCCTCAGGTCCTTTATGTTCCCTCTGCGTAGAGCAGGAGGCCCCTCCGCTTAGGCAGACGTTGTCCTACTCTCGAGGGGTCAGTGTGAGTGGCGTTCGTCTGGTGGGGTGTCACCGGTGGGGAGGGAGGGCTGTCGCCGCACGGAGCACGTGGGCAAGGTTTTCAGCGGCATCTTCTCCCTGGGCATGCACTCAACATACCAAATGAACCTGAAGCTGGGATTCGTACATGACAGCAGGGAGATAAGCAGGGAAGAAAAGGCACATGAGGGGGATGATGAATATTCTATTTGTGACATTTTTCCTGTATTCAGTCAAATAGAAGAAAGTGTTCAAATAACGAGCAGTCACTTTGGTGGCTAGTGTGGCAGTTCCTTGGTAACGCGGCACTTAACTCGCTCCCTTCTGAGGAGGGGCGGCCTTTTGTGGGGTGCTGGGGGCAGGTGGGGCGGGGGCGTGGGAGTGGGAACAAGGTAGAGATTCTGGGAGAACGTTCCACGCCCAAGTCTGCCCCTGACTTTTGCTGGAGGGGCTCCCTGGGCCTCTTTCGCTCTGATCTTCCTCCCATGGAAGGAATGGAAAGGAAGCTCTTCTGCGGTGGGTGGGAGGAACCAGATGGGGCCCTGGTGTGTGAGGGGGATATGAGTCCTAGGGATGGAGACAGGGGTGCCCAGTCCTGGGCCTGACCCCTGGCCCTGACCCCTGGTCTGTTCCTGCTTTGCCACAAAGGCACACACGCCAGCTGTGAGTTGTTTTGGGGGGGGGATCTGTCTTAGCTTGGATGAAGGAGTTGATTCGTGATGGGGGTAGGTATGAGAGAGAAGGAAAGGAAGTCGACACGGAATGTGGTACAACGAGCAGATGAGCGCTGGGGGCCATCGGGGCTGAGCCCCACTGAGGACCTCTAAGAGACAACGTAAAGCTTGCTCACGGGGTGAGGGGCACGAGCCACCAATTCCGTCCAGCAGCAGGAGTGCCAACCCTGCAGCCCTTCAATTCCCCTACCATGCAGCCCAAGCGTGCCCCCGTGCACAGGAAAAGCCCTCGGGCAGAGCTGCAGGCGTCTTCAGTAAAACACTGGTGGTGTGGGATCAGTCAGTGCCAAGGGGTACGGATGGGGCGCTGGGAGTGACTGCTACTGTGCTTGGGCAGTGTGTTGCCTGGGTGTGCGTACAGGTCTGGGCCAAGTAAATGCTATCACATACACCAGTTTGTTTCCAGATCCATCCCTGCCTTTTCTACCCTGCTCTGTCTCAAGGGGAACTGCATTTCCCTGCTCCCTTGTTTTCTGACTTCCTGGTATGTTTGGCCAACAGGAGACACTGATGGAAATCCCAGGGCAGGAAGAGGGAAGACACCAGGGTATTTCTCCCCACATCCCTGCAGCAGCTGGGTCTCTGCCACAGCTTCAGTTTCTTTCATAGACTGTGGCTGCAACTTTTGCCAGGCGGCCCCAGCTTCTAAAGCTGTATTTCTACCACCCCCTCCTTTTGACTTTCTAGCTGGAAATGTGGTTGCATGGTTGGGCTTGCCCTTTTGCACCTCTGTCATTGCCATGAGAAAGCATTTTCCCCTGTAGCTGCCCCTTGTCCTGGGACCCAGAGTCAGACTTGACCCCAATCTGTGATGAGGAGCCACACCCGGGCAAACTAACAGCCAGAGGCAGAGCTGCCCAGTCGAGTCCAGCTGAGATTAGCTGACCTAAAGATGTAAAAGCAAGCATAAATGAGTGTGGTTTTAAACTACTAAGCTTGAGGTGATTTGTTACGCAGCAAACGCTGACTGGTAACACTACCCATTCTCAGCTTCCTTTATAACAAGCACTACTGTATCGTCAGGGAAAGCTGAAGCATGAGAGAATCATCCAGGGTAGTTAGAGAGTTCAGGGAATATGAGATAACATTTTGTTGAGGAGCCATTATGTGCCAGGCACTGTGCAAGAGACTTTGTGTGTGTTTATGTGTTCTTCAATTCTTGTGAAAACGTTGTGAGATGTATACTGTTTGCAGCGTTTTACAGTGAGGAGGATGAGGTTGAGCGCCATTCATTCTCATCACCTCTCACCTGCTTGTCACACAGATGCCCATTCGTTCTTTGGTCCAGGTCTCTGGCCACGCCCATTGTTCGTGGCCATGCCCCGGAACCACCCGCCATCCCTCACCCTCTGTGGGTGGATACTCAGCAAACGTGGCTCCGTTAAGTCTCTCCCTGAGAGCTGCCAGATCAAAACTGCTTCCCAGGGATTCAGCCATTTCTGGGAACCTTTGAGTGAATTTATTTCACCAGGATGTGTTCATCATCTCTCTCTTTTAGGACATTTCCTACAAGGATGAGATTAGGTCCGTTGAATGCTAATCACATCCAGTGATGTCTGCA
This sequence comes from Balaenoptera musculus, assembly GCF_009873245.2. Classification (NCBI taxonomy): domain Eukaryota; kingdom Metazoa; phylum Chordata; class Mammalia; order Artiodactyla; family Balaenopteridae; genus Balaenoptera; species Balaenoptera musculus. The sequence goes on along the minus strand of NC_045806.1, from coordinate 34,726,686 downwards.
TGACATCAAGACTGTAGCTTCGTTTGATGCTTCAAATTTATTGGTAACTCAAATTAATTCACTTGGCAAATAATTACTGCTCTCCCACTTGGAGGCAGGCACCATGTGAGGAGCTGGGAAGGCAAAGATGCATAAGTCACAATCTAACTGAAATTTGAATTTTAAGGATATCATTTTTCATTTGGTATGGCTACCTAAAATATTCGTATGGTTTTTAGTTCCCTCTGAAGAAGTAAGACCAAGTGGCATTTTGGGGCCACCCATGTCTCTTTTGGGAATGATAACCCAAAGGGAAAGTCTGCTGCAGACAGAAGATGGGCGTTTTCTCTCTCTCTGCTCCCATGCATGGTCCTCTGAGTAATCAGTAATGGTTGGATGCCTTTCCTGAAAATTCTGCTTAACCTGTAATAAGAATAGTTTGTTGTTTGTTTTCTCTGTTGGTTTTCAAATAGAAGATGAGGAAAGTTCTGTGATGGGCAAGTCTATCTTTATTCCAGGTAACCCTCCCAGGCCATCAGCAAGTTCTGTAGTTCGGGGCTGGGGAGGGGGTTATGGGAATCTTCTGACTCTGAAATCAACAGCCCGTTGCCACTGTGGATTAATACCCTCTGAAGCAGCATTCTGCAAATTGCAGTCTACCAAACGCCTCCTCCAAGTTATGAGGGGAGGGCTTGGAAAAGTACAGATGCCTTGGCCATACCCCAGATTTACTGAATCCAAATCTGGGGGGCTGGAGTCAGAAGAGCTGCATTTTTAATGTGCCCCCAATCCCCCCGCCCCCGCCCCAGTGAATCTCAAGCACACTAAACTTTGAGGTTATACTCTCCTGCTTCATTGCAACTTGAATCTCACCCTAATATTGTCCACTTAGTGTTCTGATTCTTGGGGGGAAAAATCTAGAATTTTCTCTTTAAGATCTAAAAGCACACATTACGAAAGGGGAGGGATACTGTTGTAGTTATCTGTTGCTGCCGAACAAACCATCCCAAAGCTTAGTGGAATTAAACAACAGTTTATTGTTATCGCTCATGATTCTGTGGTGGTTTTTGCCTGGGGTCCCTCACAAGGTTGCATTTAGAATGCAGCTGGGGCTGGAGTCATCTGAAGGCTCGACTGCACTGGACCTTCAAGGTGGCTTCTGCACTCACACGTCTGGTGCCCCAGTACTCTTGCACATGACGTCTCTCTCTAGCAGAGTAGCCTGGACTTCTTTCCCGGTGGCTCAGGGCTCTAAGAGGCAGGAAGTGGAAACCTCCAGTTCTGTTAAAGGTAAAGTGTACAACCAACAAAACTCACGTCTACGGAATTCTACTGGTCAAAGCAATCACAGGTCACGTAGATTCAGGAGGTGAAGGAATAGACTCAACCCCTCAGTGGGGAATGGAATGGACGTGGCTGGTTCCACTCCACAATTTGTGGAGCTGAGCGCAAAATAAAAATGTAGGGCCCCTTGTTCGAAAAACCAGGAAAAAGTGCTGTTACAGATACTTAAATATAAAGCTTTTCTCCTTTCTCTCAGGGTCTTTCTCTTGATCTGTCATGGTGTTTTAAAATTTTCTATTTAATGTAGTTCTAAGTAAAGAAAAATTAAACATTTAAATTATTAACATGAATTTACCATTTATCTATATCTTGTGCAATGTCAGTTTTACATGCAAATGTAAGAGCATTGAACTCACGCAGAATCGGTGAAATTACACAATTTGTGTTTCGAAGCTTGTACACCCATATGTATTTCGTTCTTAGCAGAACAGAGGAAACGCTGCACAAAACGAACTCGACTGTTTTACTTGACTTGATATGCGTGCATTCTGCCAGCACTCTACATTCTGCTCACTGATAAACAAGGAAGGGGAAGGAGTGAAAGAAAAGGAAATCCAAGGTGCCTTGTCTTTCCCTTTTCTTCTACGTACATCACCATTTTCAGTGTGAGCGGTTGGCTAACACGGAAGTAATGCAAGAAGGAATATGATAGGGCTCCTTGGTCGTTTGTGTTTCTTCAAACGCCAGTACTTTCTTTCTGCATCTGGAGCAAATACTGTTTCAAATGGAAAGCATGGCCTCTTAGGGCGGTCAGCTCCCCCACTTACTCAGCTGTAGACATCACATACTCACTTTGCATTTGCCTTGAGTCTCACTGAACTCCCATGCCTTGTGGGTTCACCAGGATTCTGTGCTCATGGGGCATCATGAACCCCAAGGCTAACAGGGCAATAAGAAATGGTGGACACACTTCTTGTATGTATTTCCTCTCGTCACGTGATGTTCCATCAGCCCATCAGACTTCACTGACAAAACACAATTTCAAACATAAAATTATTAAGATTGCTCGTCCATGAAGTTGGCCGTGGGTGTATATATACACAGCGGTATGCTGGTAAATGTTGAATAACCAGATATCTGGGGAAAGAAAAGCCCTGATTGATAGTATTTACCACCATGGCTGATTTCAAGCTATCAACATGATGTCACTTAACACAGAGTTGGGAGGAAATGCCCACTATCAGCTCTGGAGAGTTGGTATGAGCTGCTTCCAGAACAGAGGGGAAGGCATTGATGATGGCAGCCATCTTTGTAGACAAGCTAGCACATATACAGTGACCCTAAAAAAATAAAGATAGAGAGATACATATACATACCTGTGTGTATAGAAAGAAAAAAGACTGAAAGGATATATACTAAAATGTTAACAGTGATTATTTCTTGGTCATAGGATTAGAGGTGATAATAATATAATAATTATTTTTGCTTATCTGTAGTATCCACATTTTCTAAGATAGATAGGCATTACCTTTGTAATAAAAACATCCACAAAATGTCTCCAAAAAGTTAGTACAATCTTTAAAGCATAGGTTTAAAGGAGTGCAACTCTGTAATAGTTGCTACACGCCATGAATAATTTACAAATTAAATTGATTTTAAAGCACAGCTAAAATAAATTTGATAAGATGGGCCTCAGTTATGTTCTTTCTTATCATTCACATTTGTACACTTTATAGTCAATGAGGAGTGACAGCCATTATTTAGAATTCCAGCAAAGAGCAACCATAACTCTTTGTCACCTACTCAGCATCTAAACAATGGCCTGACTGCTCACCTGCCTGGCCTGGGCCGGAGGGAAGGGAACCGGAGTCCACACTAAAGAACCAAGTTTATGACCGCTGAGCCAGAAGGGAGGAGAGGATGGTCTCTTTGCAAAACTGACGAGAACAGTAAGGAGGGCTGAAATATGTCAGCGAGACCTAAGAGGAGGGGAGAACGAAGGGGGATATCAGCACGTACCAAAATCTCACACCGAGGCCGTGAAATTGTGTTTCATAAAGATGAGGAGATAGGGAAACATTTCAGGCCAGGAGCTGGGGAAGGAGAAACAAAGCAACGAGGGATGGAGGAAAAGAATTCAAATGACAAATCCCAGAGAGCCCCTGGGGAGTAACCGGCCTGTAATGAGCCTGCGTCCTACGTCCATGTGAATGTTGGATGAGCACAGGACCGGCCAGAGATATTCCTAATTATCTTGGGGGTGAATGGGGAGCTGCAGCATTGTAGTAAAATGAACTGTGGTCACAAGGAACCTAGCTGGATCCTGCTAAGAGGTTCCTTTCTCCAAAGGAGAGTCCTGGGAGGAAGCCCGCCAGCGGGGGAGGGGCACGCCTCTGGTCTGTTGGAAGGGAGGAGAACTGAGCATCTGTTTGGCGCATTCGATGCAACATCAGGGACTCTACCCGCTTCTCAAACTCTAGTGTGCCCTTGAATCACCCGGGGAGCTGGTTAAAATGCAGATTCCAATTCAGCAGGGCTGGGGTGGGGCCGGGGAATTTGTATTTGTAAAAGGTTCGCAGGTGATGCTGACGCAGCCGCCGGTGAGGGGACCACAGTTAGCAGCTGGGTCACAATGGCTGGATAGGACAGTCCCCTCCTCTGTGCTCAGGTTCTAATGAACTGGCGGAGCATCCCGCCCAGTGCTGTTGGCTTTTGCAGCCTGCCTGGCCGGGCATCGGTGGGTCGGGAGGAAGGAGCCAGGACAATTTCCCCACATCCCTTCTTCCTGTTTGGGTATTCAGTATCTCTCCCGCCTCCCTCGGTCTTTCCTTCTCCGCACAGCCTTCCTCTTTGCAACAGCCTCGTCATTACTGCAGGAGATTTATTTTTAGAGTCAAGGCCACAGAGTTGCAGATTCGGCAAGGCCTAAAACAAATCGACAAACGGAAAGTGTTTGTCTTTGAAGCGGTGTGAATGAGGGGCCCGCTAGCCCAGCCTGTCGAGAAGCTCTTATCTCTGCTTGTTTCCCGAGTCACCCACGTGGGCTGCCTCTTCCCCCCTCCCAGATCAGAAAGGAGGTGGAAACACAAGAAGCAACTGAAATCTCCTAATCGTTCCCCTTGAGATCTTGCCCAATCCCCCGTTTAGCCAGCCACCCCGACAGAGGTGGCGGCTTGCAGAAAAGGGGCAGCACGAAGTAAGACAGAGTTCGGCCATGTCTGAGCCCCAAATCCCGAGTGAAGGGATCAGGGTCAAAAAATAACATTCATAAAAATAAGTAAATACGAGGTGGAAATGATGGAGGTCGTGAGAATTGTCTTTCATTTTCCTCGAGCTCCTAAGTGGGGACTCAGTGAAGGACAGGGAAAAAACAGCCTCGCTGCGTGACAACTGTCTCAGAGCCCTTCCAAGCCCCGCCCTTGGGGACAGAACAGCGACTCGGCTGACTCTTGTTCACCCTCCCAGAGGCCTCACCAGTAAATTTCGTCTTGATTCCCTCCTCTGGGTTCCAGGGCCAGGTCCCCCCAGCTCCATTGCTGTGCTCACCTTAGGTGGTAATTACTTGACAGTCAGTTCTTAGAAACCAGCTCAAGACCACCTTTCCCAGGTCCTCCAGTGTGCTAGGCACTGCGCCACATGCATCCTGATAATAGAAGAAAAGAGTCCTAAGCTAGCATTTATTGAAGGCTATCATGCATAATGTACAGTGCTGAGGGTTTTTATCTGAATTTAATTAGCTCCCTTAATTCTCACAGCGGTGCTCTCAGGTAAGTATTACACCCATTTTACAGAGGAGGAAACAGAGGCCCAGGTGGGGTTAGAATGGATTCCTTCTAATTTTTGGCACTCCTGATTGTGTGAGCTTTGGACTCGGGGTACAGAGGTATTCCCCTCACCCACACACACAGTTTCCCAGCTCAAGATTCTGAGTTCCTGGTTTTCGGATTGCCTCTTTTTGGGGGCCTGGCCTGAGAATCCCAGAGGTCAGTGACTGCGTAGGTCAGAGGTTTATGGGGAGTTGGCAAGGTACGTGGGAGGGGGTGGGAAGCAGTTTTAAAGGCTTTACTTTTTAGAGTAAAATGTAACTACACTAGCTATCTATTTGACATTTGGTAGTGTATATAAGTCCATGCCACTCTTTCACTTCGTCCCAGCTTACCCTTCCCCCTCCCCGTGTCCTCAAGTCCATTCTCTACGTCTGCTTCTTTATTCCTGGATGTGGACCATTTTTAAAGTCTTTATTGAATTTGTTACAATATTGCTTCTGGCCGTGAGGCATGTGGGATCTTAGCTCCCCGAGGAAGGATCAAACCCGCACCCCCTGCATTGGAAGGTAATGTCTTAACCACTGGAACTCAAGTCCATTCTCTACGTCTGCATCTTTATTCCTGTCCTGTCCCTAGGTTTTTCAGAACCTTGGACCAACCCCCCACCCCGCCCCCCACCCCACGTCCAATTTCCTCTGCTTTGTATGAAGAGGTAACTACTCCTAAAATCAGATCATGAAGGAGGTGGAGGTGCCCAGGTCTGTTCATTTAACCACTATTTCCTGAGTGCCTGCTATGTGCTCCGGAAAGCACATCCCGGTCCTCAGGATTCGTCCACTGAATGGGAAGCCGGGCAACAAACAAGTAAATGAATGAATGTCTCATGTAACTTACACGGAAAGGAGTCACATTGGGTAAGGAGAGGGTGGGGGCGGGCTATTGTAGGCAAGCTGGTCAGGGAAGGGATTTGGAGTAGAGACCAAGACAAGGTGAGGCAGACGGGCAGCAGGGGGGAGCTGTTGCCTGGTGGGAAAAGCAGGTGTCTAGAGGCAGGACCAGGCTTGTAGGGTTCAGGAAACAGGCCAGCACAGCCTAAACAGGGGCTGCCAAGTGTCGGGGCAGGGAGAGCTGGGGCCTGATTAGTAGGCAGGACCAGATCAGGAGGGTCTTGCGGGCCATGGTGAGGAGTTGGGATGCTTTTCTTGAGTAGTAGGTCAAGATGGCCTTTGGTGGCCATCACTTAGCTAGAGAGTGGGTAAAAAATGTCTATTCCAACCCCTCCTCAGGTACTCAAGCCTAAGGTCTGCACGGCTGGGGGAAAGCATAACGAGTCACCCTGGTGATTCCCAAGTGGAGGGTCCTGGACCACACTTTGAGAAGCTGGGCTCTGAGCTCTGATCCCTGGTGGAGCAGTCACTGCTAGTGTCCTGCCCATTGCTTCCCAAGTCTTTCCTCTTGAGGGCTGTGATTGGCTGCCTGCAGTGGGAGTTAACCCATCCCCTCAACCAATGACCATCAAGGAGTTGATGGATGGGTACTTTGCTTCCTTGCCCCTTGGTGGGCCAATTCAGAGGTGTGTTCCACATGGTCTCCAGTGATTTTGAGTCCCAGTTGCCCACAGTGGGAACTAGCTCATAAACTCTCCCTGTATTGCCTTTCCTCCTCTCTCCATCTCACTTCCTCATTTCCCTGCTGATGCTCCCTGGGCTCACCTGCCAAATAAACCACGGACACCCAAATCTTTGTCTCCAGGTCTGCTTTTGGGGGAACCCAAATTAAGACATCTGGTCAGGACTTCCCTGGTGGCGCAGTGGTTAAGAATCTGCCTGCCAGTGCAGGGGACACGGGTTTGAGCCCTGGTCCGGGAAGATCCCACATGCCGCAGAGCAACTAAGCCTGTGCATCACGACTACTGAGCCTGCGCTCTAGAGCCCGTGAGCCACAGCTACTGAGCCCGCGTGCCACAACTACTGAAGTCCATGTGCCTAGAGCCCGTGCTCCACAACAAGAGAAGCCACCGCAATGAGAACCCCGCGCACTGCCACGAAGAGTAGACCCTGCTCACTGCAACTAGAGAAAGCCCGTGCACAGCGATGAAGACCCAAAGCAGCCAAAAATAAATAAATAAATAAATTTATAAACAAAACAAAACAAAAACTTATTTAAAGAAAAACAACATAGGCAGAACACTCTATGACATAAATCACAGCAAGATCCTTTTTGACCCACCTCCTAGAGAAATGAAAATAAAAACAAAAACAAACAAATGGGACCTAATGAGACTTAAAAGCTTTTGCAAAGCAAAGGAAACCATAAACAAGACGGAAAGACAACCCTCAGAATGGGAGAAAATATTTGCAAATGAAGCAACTGACAAAGGATTAATCTCCAAAATTTACAAGCAGCACATGCAGCTCAATATCAAAAAAACAAACAACCCAATACAAAAATGGGCAGGAGACCTAAAGAGACATTTCTCCAAAGAAGGTATACAGATTGCCAACAAACACGTGAAAGGATGCTCAACATCACTAATCATTAGAGAAATGCAAATCAAAACTACAATGAGGTATCACCTCACACCAGTCAGAATGGCCATCATCAAAAAATCTACAAACAATAAATGCTGGAGAGGGTGTGGAGAAAAGGGAACCCTCTTGCACTGCTGGTGGGAATGTAAATGGATACAGCCACTATGGAGAACAGTACGGAGGTTCCTTAAAAAACTAAAAATAGAACTACCATACGACCCAGCAATCCCACTACTGGGCATATACCCTGAGAAAACCGTAATTCAAAAAGAGTCATGTACCAAAATGTTCATTGCAGCTCTATTTACAATAGCCAGGACATGGAAGCAACCTAAGTGTCCATCGACAGATGAATGGATAAAGAAGATGTGGCACATATATACAATGGAATGTTAATCAGACATAAAAAGAAACAAAATTGAGTTACTTGTAGTGAGGTGGATGGACCTAGAGTCTGTCATACAGAGTGAAGTAAGTCAGAAAGAGAAAAACAAATACCATATGTTAACACATATATATGGAATCTAAAAAAAAAAAAAAGGTTCTGAAGAACCTAGGGGCAGGACAGGAATAAAGATGCAGATGTAGAGAATGGACTTGAGGACACGGGGAGGGGCAAGGGTAAGCTGGGACGAAGTGAGAGAGTGGCATGGACATATATACACTACCAAATGTAAAATAGATAGCTAGTGGGAAGCAGCCGCATAGCACAGGGAGATCAGCTCGGTGCTTTGTGACCACCTAGAGGGGTGGGATAGGGAGGGTGGGAGGGAGACGCAAGAGGGAGGAGATATGGGGATATATGTATATGTATAGCTGATTCACTTTGTTATAAAGCAGAAACTAACACACCATTGTAAAGCAATTATACCCCAATAAAGATGTTAAAAAAAAGAAGGACATCTGGTCTATGTGATAAGCAGGAAGTCCCCATTTAATAGTCTCTCTCTCACAAGTGATGGCACAAACCAGTTGTCCAGATATCTTGTAGGTAGAATGTGGGGGCCATTAGCTGGGGAAAAGGACAGAAATAGCAGTTGGGAGGGCCACAGGCCAGCACTATCACATCCCATACAAGGACAACAGTGGACCTCAGGAACATGGGCACAAAGAAGAGAGAAAACAGTTTGCGTAGAAAATTGAACATAACATCAGCTCCATGAGAACCAGGATGTGGTCTGTTTGCTTCACTGCAATAAAGCCTGGTCTGGCATCTAGTAGGTGCTCAATAGTATTTGTTGAATGAATAGATGAAGCAAAGAAAAAGTAAAAAACCACAGGGTCCCATAGAATGGGAAGCTATTGATGATCATTACTCTCTCGTCCAGCCCCTCCTGAATCTCCTCAATCAACTTTCTTTTGGACTCTGTGAGGTATCCAGCATCCTCTCGGTCATCGCCATCCAATATTTTCCTGCCCCACTTAAGCTAGTGTCACGTGCAACCCAAAGAACTTTACTAGGACAGTAGTATAACATTAATGACCATGGCCATGCCAACACTGTTCCCACTGTATCCATTTCTTCATCTTCCTGAGTCCACAGCTAGACTACATTTCCCAGGCTTCCTTGCAGTTAGGTTGGGGCCATGTGACTGAGTTCTAGCCTATGGAAAGTAGGCAGAAGTAGTATATCTGAACCATAAAAATCTGTCACTCAGGAACCTCCATTTTCTCATCTTGTTCTACCTTGACCTTGGAAGCCACATATTGAAGTTCGTAGTGCTGTTTTCCACAAGATGAAGGGATCCTGGATCCCTGAATCACCATGTGCAAGGCCGTCCCTGGAACGCCTGATTGGAATGTGATGTGAACGAGAAATAAGCCTTTCACGCATTCTGTTAAGCCACAGAGATTTGGGGGATGTTCGTTACAGCTCCTTGCCTGTCTCCACTAACTGAAAGACCTTGTAGCTCAGGCGTGACTGTTGACTGAAAGGCAGTGGGGACGATTCCTTGGGCAAAGGAGCAGCTCCACGCCAGAAGCATCCTGAAAGCATTGTCTGTGATGCTGATGGAAAATAGGAGGGATCCACCCTTTACCCCGCACTTCTAGAACTCCTCAAGGGGTCTTTGAAAATAAAAACAAACAAGAATTCTGCACAGAACCTTCGGTCGTGCCAGGTACAGAGAATCTACTGGGAACAGAGCCCCCTGGAGCAGCAGTAGCCCCAATTCCCCTGACTTCATCAAATGGTGATTTTGTACGGGGATGAATTTGCAATTTGTTTCCCTGACCTGAGACAGATGGTTACGATGCCAAAATCTTACATTATTTATGAGGCTGTGCAACGTTGGGGAAAGGACTGGCCGGGTGGTTTCAGGTCTGTGTCACAAGGGCAGGTCATGCTGCCTCTCCCAGCCTGTGTCCTGGTTCGTAAAGTGAAGGGTGGGGCGGGGAGGGGCGGGATGTGTGGAGCAGACAATTTTTGGAGGTGTCTTCCAGGACAAATAGCTGAGAATTCAACATCTGCATGCCCAAAGGAAGGAGAATACATGCGTTTTGAAAATGAAAGGAAAACAGCAAGGTGAGCCTGAGGACTGGGGATGTAGCCTGCGCTCCGAGATTGAAATCTCCAGGCTGTCTTTCTCCCCCACGCTGAGGCTGAGAAACAGGCAACCAGACGCAGCAGGAAGATATCCACGAAGCCGGCCTTTCAGGCTCCTGGGGAACAGCACGGCAGAAGGGCAGGGTTGCTATAGGAGAAAGAAGGCTGGAGCCAAACACGGAGCTGCCGTGTCTGTGACCCAGACTGGCCATCGCTGTGGAAGGCCAAACCGGGGAGGCCTGGCACAGGGCCAGAGCTGTCACCGTCTGGGCATCTGAGCCCAGGGAGCCCCCGAGGTCAGCTGTCTCCCCAGAGTGGAGAGCGGCCAATTTGCACTATCTCAGCTGCCAGTTGCCGCCAAGTCACAGCAAAGCATTCAAGGTACCAAAGACAGCCCGTGTTGCCCACATCCGCTCCTGTGACTGAAGCCGAGGCTGGGAGGGGCCCTGGCACACAGGACTTGCAGGCAGCCAACTTTGGCAGGGGGGTTTTAACCTTTTGTGGACCATGCACCCCTTTGGCATCTGGTGAAGTCTGTGCGCTTCTTCTCAGAATAATGGATTTAAATGCATCGTATAGGATTACCGAGGAAACCAATTCTATTGAAACGCAGTTATCCAAATATTTAAAAACAAGTTTGTGAGGGAGTCATATATGTGCTTCTTTATTAATGCATTCAACAACAAGATTTAGTGGCAGATCTAATAACTACTCTCATTTCACCCTAGTGAGGAGTGTAAGCGATCTTTAAAGATATCTGCAACAGCTCTGATGTGCTGTAAAGATAGCTGTGGCTTCTACTGGTGACAGTCACAGGGACTGCTGATGCTACTATGGTTTCTTGCCTACGTTCATGATGGAAGGAAGTGCTCGATTTCAGTTAGAGGTTAGTAAAACTGAAGATGTAATTTTTTTTCCCATCCGAGTTCACGGACCCTTGAATGTTACTCACAGACCCCTTTGCCTGGTATGGAATGGCTGCTAGGGGACGGGAGTGCTCTGGGGACACAGAAAGGGCTCTGGAGCAGTTCTTTTCTCATCTGTAGGCAGGGCAGGTAGGACTAGATCGGGGTTGGCTAATCGGTGCGAAGTGCTGCCTCCCCGCTCCCCTGCCCGTGGTAAGCCTCGCTAATTGATCGAGGCTCGGCTCCCCACAGAGCCCAGAGATGGGCAGCCCGCTTCCCAGCCCAGCGCTTCAGGCAGCCATCGCTAAACGATCGGAGCTGGCACCAAAATGAAACCGATTTGCCATTCCAGGGCTGGAAGCTCTCTAAGGCCCATTTCTGCCCTGACATGATATGATTACCCATGATTAAAATATGGTCCCTGCCCTCAAGGAACTTCTGAACCAGTGAGCATCTTAAAGGTCGGTGGGGAGCGAGGAGGGGGGGACATCCCTACACAGTTCCTCACCAGGCATTCAGTCATTTCACAGTCAGGGCATCGATTTTACTTTTCGACTTGTAATTTCCACCTCCTGGATTCCATTATCACTCGCTCAATACCCGATGACTTGCCATTTCTCTGGCCACCACTCTGAGACTCATGCATTGCTGAGCATAAGCTGAAGACATTGCCTGAAACACATTACTACCTGGAAGTAATGATTGGGTTTTACACAGCCAAGACCCTGATGCTTCCGTACATAAGCAATCATTCCACCTTCCTCTTTCCCAGTCACGTGGACTCCCCGGAGGGAACCCAGAATTAACCCGCTGTGCTCAAGCCCCAGACCCGGGACACCCCAGCCTCTCTCATCCACGCTCTTTCCCTTCATGTATGAAATACCCCGCAGCTGGGAGCTGCTGCTCCCGCCTTATGTTTTAGATATGCTGCCATTAACAGATTTTTTGGAAAACACCCAAATCTGTCCAACCATAGCTGCTGGAAGCATTTCTTTATTAACCCGATGGGGAGGTATAACGTAGTGGCAAAAGTTTTAAGCCAGTGGTTCTCCAAGTGTGGACCCCAGCTCTGAAGCATCAGCATTGGCTGGAAGCTTGTTAGAAAAGTGAATTCTCTTCGGGATACTGATTTCATTTCCTTTGGATGACTGTGGCGATTATTTCACAATGTATACATAGCCTGTGCTCTAGAGCCCACGAGCCACAACTACTGAGCCCGTGTGCCACAACTACTGAAGCCCGCGCACCTAGAGCCCGTGCTCCGCAACAAGAGAAGCCACCACAATGAGAAGCCCGCGCACCGCAACCAAGAGTAGCCCCTGCTCGATGCAACTAGAAAAAGCCCGAGTGCAGCAACGAAGACCCAATGCAGCCAAAAATAAATAAAAAACAAAACAAAACAAAACAAAACATCAAGTGTGACTCCTGAAATATGTACACTTTTTTATTTGACAACTATACCTCAAATAAAGATGGGCGTGGGGAGAAAAAAGAAGCAAAGCTAATTCTCGTCCACAGGAGAGACCCACTACTCAGAATCTCTGGGGGTGGGGCCAGCCCCTGAGGCCCCCAGGGAATTCTAATGCGCTAAAGATGGAGAACCCTTGGATTGAGGTCCATTGCCATCACCTTTTTTGGCCTCAGTTGATTCCTCTGTAAAATGGGAGCAACAACACTCACCTCCCTCACCTCATGAGAGGAATGACTCAAACAGTGAGTGTGAGAACCGTTTGCAAAGCCAAGGCAAGGCCAGCTATTATTATTGTTAGGCACTTTGTTGCAGGATTTTGGGGGTGATGGGGGAGAGTTAGGGGCGATTTCACTTTAAGCTGAGAGACTTGAACTCCACCCCGGTTGGAGGAATGCGGGGATCGTTGTTTTCCACAGCTGGGATACTCTGGGGCTCAGCCCCAAGGGCTTGCCTGGCTGAGGCCATGTCACTACTCCCCATTGACTGGCTCTCTGGGGACTTGACTTCCCCACCTGAAAGTCACAGGCATTTGAATCCCCCTCAGATCTTTCTCCAGTGACTCTGGTTCACACAGTTTCTAATTCAGGTCAATTAAAATTCCTGGGTCTGAGCCGCCTGGTGGGGAGGGAGATGACAGGGCAGCAGCTTTGGCAGTGGAGACCAAGTGACAAAACAAGCCGGGCTGTTTGCAGCCGTGGCCACCCCCTTAGGGTGAAAAAACACAGACAAATGACAGGCTCTGGTCAGGTAAGCCAGCAGATGGGATGAGCTTACTGCCCCAGTTTAGCGGGCCAGGTGGTCTGTCAACCTCAGATCAAACCAAACAGAAGGCAGGAGAAAGAAAAGCTGGCAGAGAAGTCCTGTGGGCCCAGCGGGCTGTCCTCCCTGGATCCCTGCTGAACCCGGCTGGGACCTGTCGGTGGCCTGCTCTTTGGGCAGGACCGGAAGGAATACCAGTCTCATCCTTCTACTTTACTTGCCATGGGAGATCTGAGGCCCTGGAGATCCAAAACTTTACTTAGATAAACTTAGATATACTTAGGATACCATTTAATTTTCTCAACAACCCTATGAAGGGGGGGGGGTACCATTATTATCCCCATTTTACAGATGAAGAAGTTGAGGCACAGAGAATTAAGTAACTGGTCCACTTGACAGAGCTAGGATTCAAACCCAGCAGCCTGGCTCCACAGCCCAAGCTCTAAACTGTGAAGCTAAACAATCCCCCCTCCCCAGAAGGACCTTGCAGACAGGAAGAAACCAATGTCATCTAACCTGTCAGAGGGATTTTGCAATTTCTTAGGCGCTGGAACATTTTCCTCTGAAGGATCTCATCTTGAAACCATGTTCTGCCCCCAGGGAAGGACTTTTTAAGTTTGGATGTGACAGAGGGAATCAGAAAATAGAAAGTAAAAGTTAACTACACAGATAATCAAAGATGCTTAACAGAAAGACAAAAAACTCAAACCACATTCCAATCAGCTTATGAAGAAAAAGCAGACTGAGGACAAAAAATATGGTTGATATAGTTATTTTAGGAAAGAGCTCATCCGAATTGATGTGGAAATATTAAGAAATGAGCAGAATACCAGATAACTTTTTAGTTATCTGTGTATAAGCATTGGTATAGCAATACTTAAGAGGTCAGAAGGGTAAAACTGCATACATATGTAGCTTGTGGTGGTTTAAAAAGGGGCAGCGACAAGAACTTCTGTTCTCTTTGTCCAAGTGATCTGATTCCTGGGAATTTATTCAAAAGAAGGAAAAAAATTACAGTAAGTCCCCTACATATGAACAAGTCCCGTTCCGAGAGCGGGTTCGTAAGTCCAATTTGTTCCTAAGTCCAACAAAGGTAGCCTAGGTACCCAACTAACACAATCCACTATATAGTACTGTACTGTAATAGGTTTGTAATACTTTTCACACAGATAATGTGTACATAAAAAACAAACACGAAAAATAAATAAAACATTATAAATCTTACAGTATAGTATCTTGAAAAGTACAGTAGTACCAGTACAACAGCTGGCACATAGGGGCTGGCATGCACGTTCGCATCTTTGAAAGTTCGCAACTTGAAGGTTCGTATGTAGGGGACTTACTGTAGATAAATTAGCTGATATATGCCCCTCCTCTTCTGTCTGTGGGCTGCCAATGGAAGCCACTCCTCCTAGCCACTGCACTGTCCCCACATTCTAGGCCCTGGAAGTCATCTAATGACTCTGATGTCTGACCAAGGGATGGAGGCCCAGGGCATTCTGGAGTCCCCAGTCCTATTGGCCTCAGCCTACTTTTGTGTTTTGGTTTAATTCCAAGGTAATTATTACTGGGAATGTTTGATATCTTAAAAAAATATATGGGCCAATGAGCACCTGAAAAGATGCTCAACATCATTAGTCATTAGAGAAATGCAAATCAAAACCATGATGAGACACCACTTCACATCCATAGGATGGCTATAATATTTTTTTTAAAATGGAAAATAACAAGTGTTGATGAGGATGTGGAGAAATTGGAGCACTCCTACATTGCTGGTGGGAATGTAAAAGGTATAGCCACCGCAGAAAAGAGTTTGGCAGTTCCTTAAAAAGTTAAACACAGAGTTACCATATGACCAGCAATTTCACTCTTAGGCATACACCCAAAGGAGTTCAAAATGTAGGTCCACACAGGAAACTGTACATGAATGTTCTTAGCAACACTATTCATAATAGCCAAAAAGTGGAAACAGCCCAAATGTCCATCAGCTGATGAATGGATAAACAAAATGTGGTCTCTCCACATAGTGAAATAGCTTTCCACCATAAAAAGGAATAAAGGACTGACACATGCTACCACATGGATGAACCTTGAGGACATTGTGCTAAGTGAAATAAGCCAGTCACAAAAGGCCACATAGTGTATAATTTCGTTTATATGAAATGCCTAGAATAGGCAAATCTACAGAGACAGAAAGGAGGTTAGGGATTGCCAGGGGTGGAGGAGGAGAGAATAGGGAAAGGCTGCCGAATGGGTACAGAATTTCTTTTGGGGTGATAAAATATTCTAGAATTAGATAGTGGTGATGGTTGCACACCATTGTAAATATACTTAAAGCCACTGAAATGCGCACTCTACAATGGTGAATTTTTATGGTACGTGAATTTTACCTCAACAAGACAAAATATGACCTACCACCTCTTTTGTGGACCAGGTACTGTGGTAGGAAGACCACTCTGTTACTTCTAACTCTTAGACAAAGCCTTTGGGCATTGAGGCAGGTATTAATATCCTCATTTTATAGGCACCGAGGCGTCCAGCAACCTGTCCCGGGCCCAAGGTCACACTGTGGTAAATTTGCGAATTGGATCCACTTTGGGAATCTGCTCCCAAAGTGTGGGACCCTTCTGAGAGGGTCCCCACCTACTTAGTCTGTGTGGCATCAGGGATTCTCAGGGGTGCCCCCATTCTGAAGCTGGCACAGAAGCCCAACCCCATGCTAGTGGCACACACTCACACTGATACATGTGTGTGTACCTGTGTGTATGTGTGCGTGGGGTGGCTGTTTCTACCCCATCTCCCACCATCCCCTCCGCTCCAACTCCCTACAGGCTGACTTCCTCACAGAGCAGCTGGAGGGCCTTGAATATTCTGGTCTCAGGTGCCAGGAGGGGCAGCTAGTGCAGGGAACCCAGTAAGACCCTGGATTCACAGAGAACTGTGGTCAACTTCTGCAGCAGACGGTCTTGGTGCCAGGCCCAAAGTCCCTTGGCATTCATCAGTCCAGAACATTCTCAAAGGGCATGAGATCCCCACCTGAGGGCTTTGAGGCAATGCCCCTGGGAGCATCTCCCAGGCACTGATACATGGGAACGAGAGGACGAAGACTCCAGCTTTGCCATTGCCCAAGTGGGGTGGCGCTGAGGCATCTTATACAGGGTCTCTCAGAGAAGCCCGGTGGGTTGACTACCAACGTCTCACTCTGGGAACTGGCTTGACAACACCTTCCTTACTGCCCACTTCCCTTCTCTGCCTCACTTCCCCGCTCCCAAATCAATCACTTGGCCCCAAATCCTTGTCTCAGGTCCGGAAGAGCCCAGCCTAAGACATTTTCCCTTGGTTACTCTTGCTGTATGTCCTTGGGCAAGTCTCTCAGTCTCCTAGAGCTTTTCAGGGGTGAAGAGGCCGACCCAGGGGACGAGCTCAATTACGTCTGGATTGTTCATCTGACCAGGGAAGACCTAGAGGGAGGATTAACTATGATCAATTCTCCTCCTATACCTCTGAGGGGTTCAAGATAAGCCAGATCACAACAGCAGGGGGGAATTTGCCAACCTAAGTCTGACCACTCAGGGGCTGTAATCTAGAAAATGTAGCTGGAGGCTATGTGTCCCTTCCACCCCTCGCCCAGCCCCCAGGACAACTTCTTGGTCAGCCCAGGAGGTTGGGGAGGGATCTGAGTGGGAGTGGGTATCAAGAGTGCCTGGAGGGACAGAGCCCCTGACCACCCCAAAGACAGTGACTTTGGGTTGGCCTTGCTTGGACTACCCCTGGCCTGCCCAGAATGTTCCAGAGCAAGACTGACAGGTCTGGGGGCTTCAGCTGGACCTCCAGTGTGACAGATGGCCTCCCTTGGCTGGGCTGGGACTAAGCTGGCCTTGGGGCCGGGGCGCCTCTCGTCCCCCTCCCCCCGCCCCCCTTCTTTGTCTCCAGGCCTACTGCAGGCCTGGCTGTAAGCATGTTCGCTTTCGGTCCTATGTGCTTGTCCCTCGTCTGTACAGCCGACTGACCTTCTCAGAGGGTGTGTGTGTGTGTGTGTGTGTGTGTGTGTGTGTGTGTGCGTGTGTGTGGTGGGTAGTGGGGGGGTGTGGGCTTGTCTGTAAATGAGAAAGAAGCAAATGAAATACCTCGGGAGGGTGGGTCCCTGTTCCGTGCATTTAGGCCGCCAGCCTGGCACCTG
Organism: Balaenoptera musculus; assembly: GCF_009873245.2. NCBI lineage: Eukaryota > Metazoa > Chordata > Mammalia > Artiodactyla > Balaenopteridae > Balaenoptera > Balaenoptera musculus. Next base: position 34,709,265 of record NC_045806.1, on the reverse strand, counting down.
GAAGAGCAGGGCTGCCTGGGGAGGGGAGGGGGAAGGGTGTCTCTGAGTCTGTGACCTTGGCCTCTAGGCCTCTGGGTGACTCTCCTGGGTGTCTGGCTGGTCTTGGCCGGCTCTGTAGCTGTTGAGGCTGCCTGGGCTGCCCGAGGCCGCTTTCTGCCTCTGCCACATTCTTTTTCGCAGACAAACAGATTCCTTTGCTCCCTGGAACAGCCGAGCGGGAGGAGCAGCTGTGAAAATAAACACACGGCAGCTGATTGGAGGGCTGCGGGCTGTTTGCTGGGGTCTGCCTGGGTCCAGAACTCCCCAGCCCCAGTGGGTGCCCTGGCCTGAACCCAGGCAGGGGAGGGTGGGCCTGTCCCTTTGCTGCCTGGGAGTAGGCCAGCCCTTCTCCCTGGGTTTTCCTCACAGAGACAGTCGTCAGGAGGCTCTTGGCAGGCCTGGTCCTCTCTCCAAGCCCCCTGACTGGCTGTGACCGTCTCCAGCCAAACCCAGAGAGAAAATATTTAGGGAAGGGCCTTTCCTAAGCAGAGCCGGCCCTTGGGTCATTGGGAGTAGTCCCGGGCCTCTGTCCTGAGACACCCTGGGGTGCCTTGAGTGGGCAAAGCAGGCCACGTGGATACTCCCTGAGTCTGTGGGCTGGGAGGACAGCTAGTTATATCTCTGATTCTATTCCATGGTAAGTGACGAGCCATATGCCTATTGGAACTGGGAAACCTTTCCTCAGAGGTAAGGAAACAGATGCAGACAGTGGTGGTGGCCCAGAGCTGGTCAGAACATTCTCTCTTCTCCCCTTCATGGTGTGGAGCGTACACGGTATGGGGCTGCCAGCCACAGCGTCAGGGCCGCAGCTAACAGCTCTTCGCTTTGCAATCAGCGCGCACCTTCGCCTCCCGTGCAGCCCTCCCAGAGCCCGGACGTGTGGTAAGCGGGAGGCTTGCCCAGCCCGGAGCCCGAGCACACCAGCTGCAGATGATCAGCCAGGAGTCCCTCAGCAGTGCCTGGGCCTCCCCATATGGAACAAAACCCTCCAGGGCTAGGTTTGGAATTGTCTATACATTTAATCAACCAGTGTTATTAGTCTGCTCTGCTCAGGCTGCCATGACAAGGACCACAGACTGGGTGGCTTAAACCACAGAAATGTACTGCCTCCCAGTTCTGGAGGCTGGAAGTCCAAGATCAAAGTCCAGCAGGGTTGGTTTCTTCTGAGGCCTCGCTCCGTGGCTTGCAGACGGCCGTCTCCTCCCTGTGTCTTCAAGTGGTCTTCCCTGTATGTGTGCCTGTGTCAATAGACTCCAGTCAGATTGGATTGGGGCCCACCCATGTGACCTCATTTTACCTGAGTCACCTCAGTAGAGGCCTTATCTCAAATACAGTCACATTCTGAAGTCCTGGGAGGTGGGGAGGGCAGGACATCAATGTATGCTTTTTTCTTTTGCAGGGGGAACAATTCAGCCCTTAACAACCAGACTGCCACTGACCTCTCTGAAAAAGAGAGGGGCCACCTCCCCTGGTAAATTCCGCTCTGTTTGCTCAGCTCTCTGGGCCACGTGCACGAGGCCCAGGGCCACAAATGCAGCCTAACACGAGGCCGGAATGTCAGAGCCAGAAGGCCTCAAAGGCCACCTGAGCCACAGGTGCACATTTCTTATCTGGCAGGTGAGGGGTCGGGCCTGGAGAGAGGATCTGTTCAGTGGCCCCTCAGCCCAGCCCGGATGGGAGGGAACTTGTGTCTCCCAATGGCCAGGCCAGGGTCCACTCCCTGCACTGCACCAATTCTCCCCACTGATCTCTTCTTCCCACTCTGGCCTGTGGGTCTGTTTCCCACCCTGCTTCCTGCCTCTCCTGCAGCTTCTCCAGTCGGGCTCCCCCAGCCTCCCACCTAGCAGGTGCTATTCCCACTGCTTTTCCTCCGAGGAGAAGTGGGGGGAGCAGAGGCCTGTCTTCCTGGGGGGGTGGCTTCCCCTTCCACGGCAGTGGAAGTGGTACCGAAAACTTGGCCTCTGTGCACCAGTGCTGAATCGAATCTCGGAGACAGAGTTTTGGGTGAAGTAGAAAAGAATAGCTTTATTGCTTTGTCAGGCAAAGGGGACCACAGCAGTCTTGTGCCTCTCAAAACTGTGTCCCAACCCAGCGGGATTTGATGAGGAGTTTTATAGCAATGGTTCAAGGGCAGGGTTGCTGATAAGGATCAGGGTGTGTGTAGGGCCTGCACCCCTTTAATCTGGCCTCAGGTGGCCTCCTGATGAGCTTCTTGAGGTTATCCAGAATGAAGAATGCTAACATCTTCCATTTGTTGGGGGTTTTAGTTCTGTAAAGAGCTCAAAGATATTGTTATGTATATCCCTAGACGGGGAACCAGGACCCTGCCCCAAGGCTGCACTATTGTTTCTTTCTTTCTTTCTTTTTTTTTTTTAAATTAATTTATTTTTGGCTGCATTGGGTCTTCATTGCTGCTTTTTTCTAGTTGCGGCGAGCGGGGGCCACTCCTCACCGCGGTGCACAGGCTTCTCACTGCGGTGGCCTCTCCCGCTGTGGAGCACGGGCTCCAGGCGCGCGGGCTCAGTAGCTGTGGCACACGGGCTCAGCAGTTGTGGCTCGCGGGCTCTAGAGTGCAGGCTCAGTAGCCGTGGCGCACGGGCCCAGTTGCTCCGCAGCATGTGGGATCCTCCTGGACCAGGGCTCGAACCCGTGTCCCCTGCATCGGCAGGCGGATTCTCAAAGACTATGCCACCAGGGAAGCCCCTGCAGTATTATTTCTTGACTGCTTCTCCCTTGTCTCTGCATCCCGTCCCTTCCCTGATTAGCAACTGTTAGGATCTGCCTTTTGGAACTCAGGGAAGGTCATGGAGGCTGGAGTCTATTCCCTACAAACAAGAAATGGGGGGGGGTGGACACCGAAAGGCTTCTGTGTCCAGGAGCCCCACAGGGTCCTGCTCGGTTTCAGAAGGGGCAGGATGGAGCCCAGGCCCAGCCTTGTGACCCCACTCTTTCTCAGCACGGGCCCAGGGACAGCTACGTCTTGCTCTCCCATCTCCCAGGCTTTGAGGGTGATGAGGGTTGGGTTCTCTGAGAAACCGACTCTGAGGTGGAGTTTAGCACGCAAGGTGTTTACTAAGGAGGGCCCTTGGGATCCACACCTGAGGAAGGGAGAGGAAGGAAGCAGGAGTGGGTGAGGGCAGAGGGAAGAACTGAGCTGAGATCTGGACCAACAACAGCTTGGCCGAGCCCACAGAGAGCTCTGCAGCTTGATGGCCCATCAGAGTGGTCCCCAGGTGACACCCTGCAGCCATCCGTCAGTGGGTGTGGGCTGCCCCGGGAGGGGGCTACCTCAACGTGGCGGCTCTCAGCAGCTGAGGCAGACCCTGCCCAGAAGGGGCTGGAGCTGAGGGCTGGGAGGTGTGTCCGAACTCCCGCCACAGGGGATGATGATGACGTCATCACCCTAAGCTCGTGAGTGCTTTGAAAGCAGGACCTCGATGACCTGTCTCCCCCGTCCCCCTCCCCTCCCGCCCAAGTTACCTGGCACCCAGGAGGTGCTCACTAATTCCCTGCGGGGTGGTGGAGGCATCTGACTCCCCAGCCGCAGGCCTCCCTAGGAAGTGTGCTCCATTTCCAAGTTGCCAAGAGACTGGTCCTTTTGTAGATTCTTGGGTCTAATGAGAGGGACGCCTCCATTTCCCATGAAGCAGCAGTATTTTCATGTGGATTTTCAGCGAGTCTCAGGTTTCCAGAGCATCAGGGGATGGCTGTGACTGCTCGCCCAGGAAGCTATTGTTCAGCTTTGGTCAAATTAGACTGTGTCTGAATCCACAGGGGAGAAATTGGGTGGAAGTCAGGCATTGTCCGGAGAGACTGTTCCTGTAGTTCCTGTTTTGTGTCAAGAGGGAAGTCATGACCAGACAGCAAGAGGAATGCACAGAGGCTGATCCCTCTGCTTTGGGAGGATGGTGGGAAGATGGGGCCTGGAGCTGGGTAGCAATCTGGGGGAGTTCTAGTCACCCACTCTGGAATCTGGCCGGCGAGAGGTACATTTGAGAAGTGAGGGGACATGTTTGCCCCTGGTTGGATTGGGGGCTCTGGGAGGACAGTTTGGAGGTTGCACCCCACACTCATCTGGTGGACTTCACATTAAAGAAAACTCAGAGAGTGGCACAGTGTGGTGAGCCGAGCTGCCCTTGGTTCCTGGGGGCCGGCAATGGCACCCAGCAGTTCTCTCAATGGAAAGTAGCTGTGTTGAGGGCCAGTGGCCTTAGCCAGAGTCCAGGTGGGGGACATCACAGAGTTTTCAAGGTTTCATGGTACCAGTGAGAGGTGAGGGAAGGCAGAGCTGGCTGGAATGATGGGGCTGTGACTTCGCCCAGGGAATCGGACTTGGGGTTCTCCAGGCTCAGACTTCAGTCAGAGAGGCAAGGCCGTCCGCGCCTCAGCAATCACCATTCCAGGAGCAGTCAAGATCAGCCACTCCACTGAAGAGACCTGGAAGCTTTGTGGGGTGGGGGGGCAGGGAACGTGGGAGGGAGTGTCCTAGGACCTGATTCCTCCCCCTGCATGAGCCTCCTACGCCCTCCGGAAGCTATTCAAAGTGTGGTCTCAGGACCAGTATCCTCAACGTCACCTGGGAGCTTGGTAGGAATGCCGAGTCTCAGGTCCCAGCCCAGACCTGCTGAATCAGCATCTGCCTTTTAACAATCTGCCCAGGGCATTTGTGTGAGAAGTGCAGGGTAGAAACCTGAGAGAGCCCCGGCATTTGCTTGAAAGGACCATTTACACAATTGCACTGCACTCCGTCTCCTGGCTCCAGCTGAAATCTCGTCACCCCGTCCTGTCCAGTGATGCCGAGAAGGATTGGATGGGATATGGACAAAGAAAAAAAACTGGCATCTTTCTTCACTCATCTGACCATAGTGTGAGTTGATTTGTGGGTCTGCTATGTGTAAGGGAAGGCGGCGGCTCAGAAGGGGAAGCCATGCAGCCAGTTAATGGCGGAGATGGCATGAGAACCCACACGCTTTGACCTTGACTTTTCACCGCCGACCCTCAAAGTGGGCCACTACCACAGGCCAGTGCCCGTCCACAAACTGGAACCTGTCCACCGTGAGCTGAGTACAGAAATTGGGGGTGAGTGTTTAGAAAGTTTGATAGCAGCTTGACCGACTCTGTTTATGTCTGTTAAAGCGAACGATAAAAGCCAGGACTTGTATTTCCTTTTCATTTCATTTTTTTCTAGCAAACCATTTTTATTGTACTTTACAAATGTATCCATCCGTGGTGGATTGAAATTAATTAACAAGCAAACAAACCCAAACAAGACGGGTCCTACATCCGCAGACGGTTTGAGAAACCCTGCTTGATGCCATGCCATTTCAAGTCAAAGGGAGAGATTCTGGAAAACAGAAAATCATCATAAGCTTGCCCCAGCCTGGGCAAAACTTGTGAGCGCTGCAGCCTGGGGGGCAGGCTAACTTGGAAGGTGACAGTCATTGTAGCTCTGTGTCCCCAAGTTTCCCGGAGGGCTGGCTACCATAGGGAAGTGGAGGTGTTGGGGGCAGGTATTAGTGGGAGCCTTAGGTTAAGTCATTCCATCTCCCTGCGTCCCAGTTTCCTCACCTGCTACTGGGTCACCTGCAAGGGGACCAGTGGAGCCGTCCTCCCCCGATGCTGTTGCCACCTGCCCTGAAGAAGCAGCAGATGTTCGCCAGCCTCCCGATCTGACGGATGACACTGCCTTGGGCAGAAATGTCCGGGCATCAGTAGCACTCCCCTCTTCCCGCCGAACCTGGCGCGTTCTCGTCTGGCAGAGGGACAAGCGCTTTCTTTTTATGAGCCTGCAAACCTCCAGCCTCCCAGCCTCCCAGCCGGCACGGCGCCAGGGGCTGGGCCTGACACACAGGCCAACATCACCATCCAGACCCACGGCCCAGCTGCTCCCAGTTCTGGAGCGTCTGAGTCACCCCGCCTCGGCCGTGTCCATGAAAGACTTTACAAGGATAAAGGAACAGGCTCTCCCAGGGGCCTGCTGATTACAGTCTATCACCGCGTCCACACTTGGGCCTCCTTTCCCTGCAGGCCGTGGATGCCGCTAAACCAGCAAAGAGGGTTATGGGTGTGAAAATGTGAACTGCTAAACCGGGGAAGGAGGCCCAGCAAATGTGCGATGTGTGAGCCTCTCTCGTCCTTCCTCACAGTGTTGTCTGTTTCCGTGCACGGTAAAGGAGGGCGGCAGGCACCGGCACATTTGTCCGGAATCATCAGACCACCCGGCATCCGGAGCCCTCAGGGCCGAGGCGCGCCCGTCCACCTGCGGGAAGCCGGCGTCTGGAGGCGGCCCTGTCAGATGCGCCCCGAGGCTGGCCTCTGTTTAATGAGCTCGGCGCCTGATGTGCCGAGAACCCCCTGCTTGTTTAGACAGCCTCACTGGCCACGACACGCGTCCCCTGCACCAGACCAGGAGGGGCAGGCCCCTGAGGAAGCCTGATCCTTTATTCTTCCAGAACCTGCCCCGGCTTGGGTCAAAAGGATCTTGACCAAGGTCTGCTGGGGCCCAGAGAGCCTTATTTCCTGAGGGGCTGAGGCCGGCCAAGGGGGTGACAGGCAGTGTGGGATGCTCGGGTTCGCAGGGGATGCTCGGGGTTACAGGGGATGCTCGGGGTTACAGGGGATGCTCAGGGTTACAGGGGATGCTCGGGGTTACAGGGGATGCTCGGGTTCGCAGGGGATGCTCGGCGTTACAGGGGATGCTCGGCGTTACAGGGGATGCTCGGCGTTACAGGGGATGCTCGGGGTTACAGGGGATGCTCGGGGTTACAGGGGATGCTCGGGTTGTAGGCGATGCTCGGCGTTACAGGGGATGCTCGGCGTTACAGGGGATGCTCGGCGTTACAGGGGATGTTCGGGGTTACAGGGGATGCTCGGGGTTACAGGGGATGCTCGGGGTTACAGGGGATGCTCGGGGTTACAGGGGATGCTCAGGGTTACAGGGGATGCTAGGGTTGTAGGCGATGCTTGGGGTTACAGGGGATGCTCGGGGTTACAGGGGATGCTTGGGGTTACAGGGGATGCTTGGGGTTACAGGGGATGCTCGGGGTTACAGGCGATGCTCGGGGTTACAGGGGATGCTTGGGGTTACAGGGGATGCTCGGGGTTACAGGCGATGCTCGGGGTTACAGGGGATGCTCGGGGTTACAGGGGATGCTCAGGGTTACAGGGGATGCTCGGGGTTACAGGCGATGCTCGGGGTTACAGGGGATGCTCGGGGTTACAGGGGATGCTCGGGGTTACAGGGGATGCTCGGGGTTACAGGGGATGCTCGGGTTGTAGGCGATGCTCGGCGTTACAGGGGATGCTCGGGGTTACAGGGGATGCTCGGGGTTACAGGGGATGCTCGGGTTGTAGGCGATGCTCGGGGTTACAGGGGATGCTCGGGGTTACAGGGGATGCTCGGGTTGTAGGCGATGCTCGGCGTTACAGGGGATGCTCGGGGTTACAGGGGATGCTCGGGGTTACAGGGAATGCTTGGGGTTACAAGGGATGCTCGGGGTTACAGGGGATGCTCGGGGTTACAGGGGATGCGGCAGCAGCGGTTGCAGCCAGTCCCTCCTTCCCCTGACGGGCCTCCTGGAGCCGAGTGCCGGCCACATTGCTCCGGCCTCTCTGGGCTTTCACATTTGATTGTCTTTCAGTGTTGGCGGCAAAGGAAAATTGCAGGAGCTGTTTGGTGGGCACAGGCTGGGCCCCTTGTTAGCAGACCGATGGGGGACCGGGTGGCTTTCCCTAGGTCCTGATTTCTGAATCAGGTCTGAAAGCCTTGGTCCTTGTTCCCTCCTAGGTCGGGGGAAGGGGCTTTCAACCTTGGCCCTGCTTCCCCTCCTGCTGCCCCCGCCCCCAAAGTTTATACTCCACCCAGCAGCCAGAGTGAACTTTAAAATTTTTATTTTATAAACCTTCGATTTTGAAATAATTTCAGATTTGAAAAGTTGCAAAAATAGTGCCAAAAGTTTCTGCCTCCCCTTCACCTAGATTCCCTGAATCTACCAATTTTCGAGCTCTTGCTCTCTCCACACACACACACACACACACACTTTTTTCCCCTGAAACTTTTAAGATTAATTTACAGACGTGATGCTCCTTTGCCCCTGTATATTTCAGGGTGTATTCCGTAAAAAAAGCAAAAGCAGAGCAATGATATTCTCTTAAAAGACCACAGTATCGTTTATCAAAATCAGGAGATGAGCACTGATATAATACTATTTCTTGATTGACAGATCTTATTCAAATCTCATTAGTTGTCCCACTCCTGTTCTTTATAACAAAAGAAATAAAATTTTTTTCTTGCCCAAGAGCCTATCTAGAATCATTCATTGTATTCAGTTGTCATGTCTCTTTAATCTCCTTTAATCTGGCGCAGTCCCTTAGTCTGTCTTTGTCTTTTGAGACGTGAACGCTTCTGAAGAGCACAGACTGGTGACTTTGTAGACGGTCCCTTAGTTTGGTTCTGATGTTTCCTGACTAGATTCAAGTTCTGCATGTTTGGCAGGAACCCCACTGAGGTGACATGTGTCCTTCACGTGATGTCCATTTGATCCCTGACTGGCCATGTTCACTTTGATCATTTGGTAAGGTGCTGTCTGCCAGGTTTCTCCACTTTGTTACTAGTTTTCCCTTTATGATTAATAAGTATCTTATGGGCAGAGCAACCTTTTAAAAACTAGAAATCTGATTACGTCACCTCCCTCCTCTAACCTCAGTTGAAATCCCAACTCCTTACCTTGGTGCCCCCAGCCCTAGGTCTTGGCCCCTGTTGAGATCTGTGAGATCATCTCCTATCACCTTTCTGGGAATTGCAGGCACACTGGCCTTCCTGCTCTTCCTAGAACACATCAAGCTCGTTTCCACCTCAGGGTCTTCGTACTAGCTGTTCCCTCTTCCTGGAATGCTCTTCCATCCAGTCATTACATGCCTGGCTTCTTCTTCTTCTTTTTTTTAAGGATTAAAAAATATATATATTCTTCATGCCTGGCTTCTTTGTGTCTTTCAGATCTCGGCTTACAGATCCCCTGAGGGAGGCCTTACCTGCCCACCCACCTAAAGGAGCTCCCAGTCGCCCCACCACAGCACCTGGTTTGGGTTCTTAGCATAGGATTTACTACCATCTGCCACTTGCTCATCTGTTTGCCATCTGTCTCCCCCATAAGAAGAAAGCAGGGACCCCGTGTACCTTGCCCCGTGCACCTAGCACAGGGCCTGGCCCACGGCTGTGGGAAGAATATTGATTGAGAATTTGCTGAATGAACTCCTGATGAAGGATTGCTTAGTAACGATTGCAAGCTGGGGTCTTAACCCGGAAGTCTTGGAGTTCTGCCAGATCGTCTATGTTGGCCGCAGTGCAGCTCTGCTGGGCTCGTGCGCAAATAGGGCAGATGGCAGCCCCGTGGCTTAGGGGTCCCTGCACGGTGCCCTTAAGGGGGAACTAGAGGAAACAACGAGAAGGCATAATGAGATGGGGTAGGGGGATGGAGGGATCTTTCAGCCCTGCAGTACAGATCCACCCTTCCTTCCTTCCTTCCTTCCCTGTAAAGTGTTGAGAGTGGGGAGTAAAGGCTGGGGAATCCGTCATAAATACATGTACATTTAAAGCACAAAGGCAGCCTAGAGGGAAGGCTTACAGAGCAACAGGAATTGCCAGGCCAGCTGGACCACTAGAACAGAGGTGGGTTGGCTCGTTCTGAGTGGAGGAGAGGCTGCCAGGTTACCAGCTTCAGGGAAAGAAGCAGGGGAAGTCAGGCAGTTGTCTTCAGATGTCGTCTCCCCTGTGCTCTGGCCAGAGGGTTCACCCAGCCACCCCTAGCTCCTGCCGCCTGGCAGATAAACATGCACACAGGGAGGGCGTGGTGCCCCTCTGGGAGAGTTTGCGTCTGACCACAAGACTGTGAAGAGAGAGTAATACTTAACACAAGGGGCAATTTCAGGGGAGAGATGTAAGGATGGGACTTTCCCAGCAAACGTCCCCCCAGTCATGCTGCCTGCCGGGGATGTCTGCATGGGACTGTGCTACCGAAGATGTGCCAGGACAAAGCCCTTCCCTGTGCCACCAGCAGCCAAGCTACAGGGACCTGGGATAGCGTCTCTCTCACACTCCTTCCCTCTTTGTTTCTCTCAGAGAGTGTCTTAGTCAGCTTGGGCTGCCGTAACAAAATGCCACAGACTGGGTGGCTTCACCAACAGACATTTATTTTCTCATAGTTCTGGAGGCTGGAAATCCCAAATTGAGTAGGGTTGGTTTCTCCTGAGGCCTTACTCCTTGACTTGTAGATGGCCACCAAGAATGCTGTGTCTTCACATGGCCTTTCCTTTGTGCACACACAGAAAGAGCAAGTTCTCTGGCATCTCTTCTTATAAGGACACTAATCCTATTGGATTAAGGCCCCAGCCTCATGACCTCATTTAACCTTAATTACCTCTCTGAAGGCCCTAGTTCCAAATATAGTCACACAGGGGTTAGAGCTTCAATATATGAATTTGGGGGGGGGGCGGGGAGACAAAATTCAGTCCATAGTGGGGAGGGACCTTTGACTCTCAGCAGAGAGTTGTGGAGATTTTCCCACCAGATAGGTGTCTCAGGAGGCATCTCATCCGTCTCTTAATGCTGCTAGGGCTCAGGGATTAATTTTGAGAAATCCTCCCAGAAATGTCAGGGTCCACCTAGGTAATGCCGCTGACCTTAATGAAATGAAACCCAGGCCCTCTCAGGTGGCCCTAGAAGGAGAAGCTTCGATTGGCAAGATGAGGGGTGAGGAGTGCTGCATGTGGGCCCCGGGGCTGGGATTCCTGCCTGAGGTTCATCTTCTCCCATGTCTCTGTATGTGTAAGTGCACTTCTGTGCACACAGAAGCATGCGTTCTTAGATTAGAGCTGCCAGGCAGGGAGGGGCTGCTGGCTCCCTCTACCCTGATCTCCCTCACTTTGGACACTTGACACCACCAAGCTGTGCTCCCTTTAGCCCTCTAGCCTAGGTGTGGCCCAGGACCCCGGCTTTTTTTCTCAGGAGCCTACTAAAATAAAATTGGAACTTTCCAGAAACCTCTGTGGTTGCAGGGGACTCACATATGCTGGCATGCAGGCTTGTGGGGCAGAGCAGGTGTCTGCTGCAATGGTCTCTTGCTATATAACAAAGCCTCCCAAAACTTAGTGGCTTGAAATAATGACATTAATTTTGCTCATGAATACACAATTTGGGCAGGGCTCAGCAGGGACAGCTCATCTCTGCTCCACTTGGTGTCAGCTGGGGTGGCTTGAAGCTGGGGGTTGGATTATCTGAAGGCTCGCTCACTCATACGTTTGGTGTCAGTGCTGGTCGCAGGCTGAGACATCAATTGGATTGTCGATCAGAATGCCGATATGTGGCCTCTCCAAGTGGCTCTTGGCTTCCTCACAACGTGGCGGCTGGGTTCCAAGGGCCAGTGCCCCGGGAGAGAGCCATGTGGAAGCCATTACACCTTTTACAACTCAGCCTTGGAAGTCACGTAGTGTCACTTCCACCAGATTATATCTGTTAGAAGCCATCACTAAGGTTGGCCCACATTCAAGGAGAAGGGACTGGACTCGACCTCTTGATGGGAGGAAGGTTAAAGAATTTACAGCCATGCTGGAAAACCACCACAGTGGTTGACAGCTTCCTTCCCATTCACACAGGACTTGGGATCTTGCCCTTCCCAATGCCCGGTCTCTTTCTTCACAGGGTCACCATCATACCAACTACCACCCAGCAGTGCCTTCATGGAAGCCAGTCCAAGAGAGAGAGCATGCTCTCTCTGATCAAGGCCACACCAAGACTCAACAGCACTCTGCATGGGGGAAGAATTTTGTGCCCCTTCGCACTGGAAAAAATGGATTTCCTGTCAGAACAGCATGGGCTACAAGGCACAGAGAGATGTAAAATGAGGTAGAGGTGTATTCCTCTCTCACTAGTGGTCCACGCCTGGTATGGAAGTTCTGCCTTATGATGTCCTTAGGAACCCACACTTCTCTATCTTGCTGCTCTGCCATGAATGGCCTCCAGTGCTCAGGTCACCTCGTGGTCCAAGATGATTGTTGCAGCTGCATTCGGATCTGAAAGGATCAAGAAGAAATAGCAGAGTGTTCCCAGAGCTGTCACATGATATTTCTGATCGTATCTCATTGGCCAGAACTTATCCACATGGTCACTCTTCGCTGTTGAGCTGGGAAATAGAGTCTATTCAGGGTGGCTGTGTGCCCAGCTGATATTCTTAGCACAGAGAAAGGATACTGTGGGCTGAGAAGCAGACTCTGCCAAACTTATTAATTAAAACATTTTATGCAGACAGATTTACTCACTAATTTGCCTCCCCTGGCTGTAGAAAAAATTAATGGTCTAAAAATATGGCAAAAATCTCTTACACTTTTTGTATTTCTTTGACTCACATCAGTTTTCTTTGGCAATTTCTCAAGGCAGACAATTTGGTGGCGGAAGCATATTGAAGGGTTTACAAATTACATGATAAAATGAATTATCGTTTGTGGTAAGTAAGAAAGTTATGCCATGCTTTATTTGGTTTCAGAATTTCAGTGATCGCAGCTATATGTGTGTATTACAAAAATACCCAAAGAGAGGGGTCAGCGCCGGCTAGGGGTGTTTTTAAATTTTCCATATAAGGCTGCTGTTTACTTTGGTAGGAACTTGTGGAAACTTACGTCAACAGGCCTAGGTATTTCTATTTATTCCAGGGATATTTTGGACCCTCTAACAGACTGGTGTTCTGGACGGCTGCCCAGCTGGCCTGCCCAGCTAGCCTGGTGTCTGAGGACACTAGGAGGCACTTAGCAATTTAGAGAAGACCTGGGCTCTGTCTGAAAGGTATGGCCTTGGCCTCATGGTCCTCAATAGGTGAACTCTGCCTCTGGATACCACCCCAACCCTGATATTCATCTAAGAGACTGGTCTAATTTCCTCAGGCTATTGTAACAGATCACGACAAACTGGGTGGCTTAAACAACAGAAATGTATCGTCTCACAGTTCTGGAGGCTAGAAGTCCGAGATCAAGGTGTCGGCAAGGCCACATCCCCTCTGAAGGCGCTAGGGAAGGATCTGTTTCAGGTCTCTCTCAGGTTCTGGTAGTTCCTTGGCTTGTGGCAGCATAATTCCAATCTTCACATGGCATTTTCCCTGTGTACTTGCCTGTGTCCAAATTTCCCCTTTTTACTGGGACACCAGTCATATTGGATTAGGGTCCACTCCACTCCAGTATGACCTCATCTTAACTAATTACATTTACAATGACTCTGTTTCCAAATGCAGTCTCATTATGAGGTACTGGGGATTAGGACATCAATATATGAATTTTGGGAGGGACACAAGCCAATCCACATCAAAGACATCCACATATGAGACGAGTGTGTGTGTGTGTGTGTGTGTGTGTGTGTATTGTCTTTGCAAACCCTGACCTAAAGTGTCCTGATTTTTTGGTGGGGAGGGTGGTTTCCACCAGTGCTAGCAAGATGGCAGTCGGGAAAGTGGTTCACAGGGAAGCCTTTGGTTCTTTCCCAACAAAGCAAAGGCTACTGGAGTCTAGGGAGAGTCTGAAGTTGGACAACCACATACAATATCTAGAGCAGGGCCATTACCATCTGTTGGAATGGGCATGTTTCTGGAGGGAGTTGAGTTTGAGTTGGTTACAATACAATGGAGCAGGATGTTTGCAGCTATATTCAATTCAGTTCTAATTACAAAAAGCTCACTCAAAATGGCCGAGACAAGAGGGAGATCATCATCTCCTGTGACCCAGAAGGCCAGAGGCAGGACATTTTGGGGGTTGGTTAATTCACTGCTCATTGATGGCATCGAAGACCCAGGTCCCTCCCACCTTTCTGCTCTGCCATTCTCAGCACACTGCTGTTGGTCCTCTGTGTTGCCTCCTGGTGTTCACAAGAGGACTTCACTGGTTCCAAGTGTCACATTCTAACACAAGTCCAAAGGCTTGACGAGAGAATGTCCCTTCTTCCAAAAGAGTCCTAGCAGACTTCCTCTCACACCCACTGCTGGGAGTTGTGTCACTGGGATAGGAAATGGAGTTGCCACCACCGGCTTTAACTTATCAAGCTTCACCCTCTAGAGTTGGGAGGGGGCCAGTCGCCCTTGACGTCTATTGATGGCCCTTTCCCTGGACAAAATCTGGGCTAGGTTGGTGGGGAAAAGGGGGTAGGTCCCCGCAGAAGGCAACTTGCAGGGTCTGCCGCCCTGGCCCTGAATCAAGCAGAGGGGCAGGAGGCTTTCTCCCTCTGACCAAGGTAGGGGGTGGTTAGGGAAGGCGGGGATGGGGAGAGCAAGGGAACGCCACGTAGAGTGGCCAGTCGATATCTTCTTAGAATAACAGCTCTCATCAGGCACTGGGTCTGACTTTCAGCTGACAAATGATTTTCCTTCACAATAAAAGTACAAACAGAATCCTAATTAATGAATTTGCCAATAGCTGTTGCCTATTTTATGGGCCTCAGCCCAGATTCAGCCTGTGGGCAGGATGAGTGAGTGTGTGTATGCGGATGTGGACATAAATCACCCGGGGCCCAAGACAAGGGCAGTCTGGTTGGGATCTTCCTAAGCAGCCCTTCCTCAGGGAGCTGAGATCGCCCCGACAGCCATGAAAGCCACAGCTGCCATGTCAGCCGCCGGGGCTAGGACAGCCGCAGCACCCACCAGAGGCCCGTGTCAGCAAACGCTGGCCCCAGTTCGCTGTTGCTGTTGCTTCTTGTGACTGAGAAGACTACCATTTTCCTTAAGAGGTCATTTGCCCCATGTCCTGCCGCCCCTGGGGGGTGGGTATTTCACCTTTGACTCTTTCCACCTAAGGAGAGGCCATGGTGCCTTCAGTAATCTACCTGCTTTTGAGGAAACTCCTGGAAGTGGTCATTCTGGTTGGGTTGCGGATGTGCCTGTGTCGTTCACTCAACCATCTAGTGTCTGACTACGCTCTGGGCACTGTGAGGGAGGCACAGTGACGCATGAGGCCATCTTGGTCTTGTTCTGGGGCCTCCATGATCGTGCTGGTCAGAGGGATCGTGGGGAGGGAAGAACTTTCTGGCAGCCCTTTGTTTTTCATGGGAGCCAGCAGAAGGGGGAGGTGTGGTGAGGCCCACTCTCAGGGCATGGAAAGGGCCGTTTTGACAGACTATAGGACAACTGATGTCAGATAGCAAAGTGAGTAAGCGCTAGACATCCTGAGAGATTTGCTCAAGTTAGAGGTAGCATAGGTCACCTGTATTTTGATTCTGATGGAATCGCCTTTCCCTCTTTTACCCAGCCCTGCCTCCCACACTGCCTCAGTGATCATCACCAGATTACAAGAAAAGAACTAATCACCTCTCACACACTTAAAGACGGTTGAGCATCTCCTCTTTCCAGAGCCTTCTCAACCCCATTCCCTTTCATCTGCCCGCACAAGCCTGTTTTCTAACCATTGTTAATGATTAATCATTTGTTTAGCATTAACTGAGCTTTCTAGGGTTTCTGGTTCATATTTTCCCAGCCATTTGCTCGAATTCTTCAAAACCAATTCTTTGCCTTCACACGGCATCAATAAATTAATTTCCTTTATTTTTGTCCTTGATGTGGCTGAGAAAGCCCAGTGTTCTGTTGGCAATACTTGGCCCTTTGACATTTCCCTTGTCTTCCCAGGAATGATATAAACTCTGCAGGTTGGCACCTAGTGGGACAGCCCCTAGATGAACCCTCCAAAGTGAACTTACTAGGGTGCACTGTTGAATAAATTTCTCATCTCTGTCTACATCGGTGCCATTTAAATACTTCATTTCCTTCAGAATCTTAGAATGACAATCACTCAGTCCTACTGACTTATAAGAGTAGGGTTTCCACTGTCTTTACTAACTTTGTCTTTCGTGACACGTTATTACCCAGGAAGTTAAACATGGCTGCCATTACTGTGGTTCTCGCAAGAGTTCTTTCTGTCTGCCTTCATTTCCTCTGGCTACTGGTGGCTCTTGGGGCTGGAAGGTTCTGAGTCCCGCCAACGCCCTGCAAACACCGTGGCCCCATGTCTTCTTGGCTGATCCCTCTGTCAAAGTGAGTCTCAGTGACCCACCACTTATAGCTGTTAGTTACTACTCTGGGACTCTGTTTCCTCATGTTTCAAAAGGTTCTTGGGAGGATGGAACTGATAATACTTGCAAGTATCTAGAGGTGCGTCTGGCACTAAAAACATACCATTTCCATGCATAACTACCCACTTCCAATCATCAGAACCCACATCTCCTTGCTTGAGGGCTTTCTTTGGCTACCTGAGCACTCTCTGCCTGTGTGCACAGGACCCGGAAGTGCCAAGGAATACGTGGTCCCCAGAACAGCCCACAAGCAAGGACTGATAGGAATCAGTCCCACTCTCTACCCTCAGGTGGGAGCACTCTGAGGTGTGTGCTCGATACTGACCCCCGGGGGTCCCCTGCAGCCCTGAGCTTCAATTGCCTGCAGTGCTAACTTGCTCGAAAACTCACCCTTGGTTGGTTCCTTCCTTCCCCATTTCACATCTCTATTCTCCTCTCAGTATTTCCAGAAATCATCTCCCTATAAACCACCAGCACACAAATCCTGTCTTAGAGTCTGCTTCTGGGGAAACCTGAACTAGGGCATTTTTTTCTAGCTGTTCCCCTCCATTTCTGGTACTGATCCCCAAATTACGTCTGGATGACCTGTGATAGCATCAAACTCAATATATACATGAAATGATACTAGTCTCTTCTCCATCAAACTAGCCCATTCTCCTGTCTTCCCCACATCATAGCCACACCATTTCCCCTAGTCATTCAAGACAGAGACATGGACTTATCTCACCATATCCAGTGGTTATTGTCAACAAATATTTATTGAGCTCCTTTGGTGGGAGAGCTGCTCTGTGCTGACCCCCAGGCCATGACTGTCTTTGCTTAGTAATATCCCTTCTCTCACCCTTCATGCCCTCCTCAACTCATACCAGTCTACTGGCCTCCCTGTTGTCATCGTGCAGAAGAGAATTCTATTGACTCTTTATCACACCTTGTCTTTGCTCAAAGCCCATCCACCGCTCCCCATTGGCCGCTGCATAAAGTTGGAGCTCCACAACTGGGTAGGGAAGGGCCCTGAACCTCCCTGTCTCGGTATGAACCCCCTTGACCTAGCCCAACTGCTGCACCCTTCATTGCACCCTAGAGTCATTGGAGCTTTCCATGGCCATGTTTTTGCTCATATTAAATCCAACCTGTACCTTAGGGTTCAGATTAAATCCCACTTCCTTCATTGCAGCCCATCCCCACTGGGAAAGAGGCCCTCCTTTGATTCCTGCAGCAGGATTGGAAACAGCCATGTTTATTCAAGAAAGCACTGTGTCCCAGGCACCTTGCTCATTACCCGTGGGGATATATTGATGAAAATAAGCATGATCTCTGCCCTCCTGAAGCTCACAGGACAGTGGGGGAGGAAACAGAAATAAAATAATCACAGAGGTGTAAAATTATCAATCGAGTTAAGGGCTATGAACAATTGACAAGGTGTTATCAGAAAGCCAAACAAGGTAGAAGCTGATTTAAGTGGGAAGCACTGGATGTTCAGATGAGATCCTCTCAACATGAAGTATGACTAGGAATTAGCTAGAAGAAGGGTAGAAAATAGTCCAGGTAGAATGAGTATCTCATGAGAAGACTATAAACCTTTGAGGCACTAAAAAAGGTCAGTGGGGCTAGAATTTGGTAAACAAAAGGTCAGTATAAAGGGAAATGGGGCTGGAAGGATTGTCAAGAGCCAGATTACCCAGGGTCTTATAGACTGTAGTAGTCAGGTTTCTGCTGCATGAAAGCTGCATAACAAACAGCCCCCCAAATCTCTGTGGCTTACAACATCAAGCATTTATTTCCCGCTCATAGGTCTTTTGATTGCCTGTAGTTCAGCGGGGCTTAGCTGTGGCTCGGCAGGTCCTGGCTTTGGGTTGGGTTCAGGACTGCTCCACGTTTCTCTCATTCTGGGACCAAGAATAGAGGAGAAACAGCTATGTGGAGCGGGCTCTTCTCATGGCCAAGGGTAAACTCAAGGGGGTAACTGGAAACAATGCTTTTTAAGGCCAAGGTTTGGAACTGATATACTGTGACTTCTGTCCACACTCCACTGGTCAAAGCCAGTCATAAGGCCCAAGTCAGTGGACAAGGAGACATCTTGGATATCGTCCACCAGAGTTATTGGAGCTTCCCATGGCCATGGTTTTGCTCATATTAAATCCAACCTGTACCTTAGGATTCAGAACTTCCTTCATTGCAGGCCAGGTAGAATTACACACCCACGCCCTTTACACGCAGTCAGGTGGCAAAGGGCATGGGTGTGTAATTCTACCTCAGGTAGAGGGAAAAACTGCACACAATAATCCTATCTACCACATGGGCCAGGTTAAGAATTGTGCTTTTTATTCTAATACCAACTGGAAACCTTTGTGTCTTTCCTTCTTCCTTCTCTCCCACTTTCCCTCTCTTTCTCATTTTTTTCTTTCTATTTTTAGTTACCCAACTAACACAAGAGTCCATTTCCATTGTAAATTATTCAAGCTGTATGGATAGAGCCAGAGTCCCCTTTGTTATTCCTGGTGGCCCCCAATCCAAGGCCCTTTCCCAGAGATTACCACTGTTATCTTGGATGCTTTTTCTCTAAGATTTAAAAAAAATGCATTTCCATACACATACATGTACATAGCAACCTAGGATTTTTTGAATGGGTTTTAATCTGAACAATATCATATTGAATGTATTGTTTTGTATCTGCCTTGAATTTTAATGTTTTAACAAATAACTTTTGAGCTCCAAGCCAGCATCTGGGAAGGTCACACCATAACATCTTCAATGCTCAGCGTCTCCAAAGGTCTTACTTTGACCTTGGTTAGAAGGTGTGAGGTCTCTCAAACAACAAGCCCCGGAGAACCACATTAATATTTCCAGTATGGCATGCTCTTCCAGAACCTTGACATACACGTCCCTCTCAAGAGACAAGTCTATGTCCTCTCCCCTCGCACCTGGGTGGGTCTTTGTGGCTGTCTTGGCTAAAAGAGAAGTAGCAGGATATGACTCCTGAGGCTGGGCCATAAAAGGGTGATTCAGCTTCCACCTGGCTCTCTCTCAGAATGCTTATCCTTGGGACCTGGCCGCCATGCTGTGAGGAAGCCCAGGCTACGTGCAGAGGCTCAAGTGCACAGGGACCATGGCCCCCGGTCCTCAGCTTTGGCTGAGCTCCAAGCTCACTGCCAGTCCTAGCTTGTCAGCTGTGTGAGCCAGTCATGTGGAAGGTGACTCCCCTCCAGTCCTCAGGTGAACCGTCCCAGATGATGCCATGTGGTCCAGAGATGAGTCTTCCCCACTGAGACCCGCCCAAAGTGCAGATTCAGGAACAAAAAGAATGATTGCCATGTTTTAAGCCTCTAAGTATAGAGGTGGCTTATCATGTAGCAAGAAACCCATGCTTACTGGAACCAGGTTCCAGGTGGGTGGGGAAGCCCTGGCAAGGCTGAATCCCCAGGCTATGAATTCAAGAGCCCTTGGTTTCCCCCGAGAAGGAGGTTCCTGTTCCCCATAGCCTAGGGCTGGGCTGAGCCTCAGGGTGGGGCTGCAGTGACCCCAGCTGTGGACATGGGGGGGCCTCTGGCTTAGTAGGGCACAAGGAACGTGAGAGGCAGTCCCTGGGGAGAGTGATGGGTTTGGCTGTAAACATGAGGAGTGTGAGGAAGTTCGGGGCTGGGGGTGGGCACAGCCAGTGGAAAGAGCACCAAATGAGGAGTCCAGGACCTTGGGCCCAGATCCTTGACTTTGACAAACCACCACTGTGACTTCATATGTTCCTATACTTCCTCAGGCCCCACTGGTAGGGGTGCTGGATAAAATAGAGGCCATCCAGTACAAGTTGAATTTCAGATAAACAAATGAATAATTTTACTGTAAGTATGTCTCAAATGTTACATGGGACATCCTTCTTCTCCAAAAGTATGCATTATTTCTCTGAAATTCACCTTTAGCTGGGCAGCCTGTATTTTCATTTGCTAAATCCGGCATCCCTCCCCAGTGGCCACATTTGTAAAATGGGGCGTAGACAGTATGGCCTCCGAGGCAGTGAAGTCTCGAGGCAAAGCAGCCTCTGGATCCACACCCTACCTGGGTGTGATCCCAGCGCTGCCAGGGGCCACACCGTGACCCCTGACAAGCTCCAAGCCTCATCTGTAAAATGGGAATAATAATGGCCCTTCCCTCACAGGGCGGTCATGAGGATTCAATGAGATCAGGTGTACAAAGAGCTTAAATGTGCCAGGCACACAGCAGGTGCAAAATCAAAGTGAGATATTATTATTACTCTCCAGTGCCTTAGTGTTGTGGTCTGCACGCAACCATTATTGAGCAAATGCTGTCTTTGCACCCTTGTGGGTAAAGCTACGTGTGTGTGTGCGTGCGTGCGCACAAGCAACACAGGCACCTGATGCCCGGCCAGCAGTTGTGGCTTCCCATAGCCGTAGAAGTCCCATACCCACTGTGTTCAACTCCCACAGTTAATAAGATTACAAAATGAGGGCTGTAGATGCATTCTCCCTTCCTCGGCATCTTTGTGGGCAGGCTTTTAATTTTAAGCAGGAGAAAACCCATCAGGCATTTGAGGCTCCTGGGGGGCAGCTAATTCTTCCTGTCAAATGCTCACCCTGGGGTGCTTTGTTACCCTGACACCTCCCAAACTCGGAGTCAGCGGCAAATTGCAGGACAAAATTCTTAGGCTGCAAGTTTATTGCATATTCATAGAATTTAGGCCATTAGGCAACATTAGCTTTTTTTTTTTTTTTTAACTTTTTATTGAAGTATAACCTACATTCAGAGAAGTGCACATATCCTAAGTGTACTCTTGGTAAATTCTTACAAGCTGAAACTTCTCATACAGGAGCATCCAGGTCAGGAAAGAGTACATCACCAGCACCCATGGAAGCCCCTCTCAAGCCCTCTCCCAGTCATTGCCTCCCCCAAGGGAGGCCTCCTGACTTTATACCGAGAGCAGTTTGCCTATCTTTGAACCTTACATAAATGGAATCATACAGTGTGTCATCTTTGGGGTCTGATGTCTTTTACTCAACATCGTGATGCTGAGATGTATCCACTTTGTTGAGTGTAGTTTGCTCGTTTCTGTTGCCGTGTAGCGTTCCGTTGTGTGACCATTATGCCATTTATTTATCCATCCGGCTTTGGATGGGCTTTGGGGTGGGTCAGCCTTGCTGTGGACATTCTAGTACATGCCTCTTGGTGGGTACCTCTAATTCCCACCGTGGGTGGTTACCTAGGAGTAGAACTAAGGGGGTATGTATGTCCAGCTTTAGTCAAGAAAGCCAAACCATTTTCTAGAACATCAGCTTTTCATTCCTGAACATAGCAAAGAAAGGAAAAAATACAGTTACAAAATTTTTTGGATATGTTTTACATTCTAATAAATTGTGGAAGAAATTAGCAAAGTAAACATGGCAATGAGAAAGGGAAATTCTGATTTTAACCCTGTGCAGTGACAAGCTTTGGAAGTGCTTTTTAAAAGTGATCTGTTCCATCTGCTTCGCGGATTTCCTCTGCCAGAAGCTTCCCCTGGCTCTTCCCGGCAGAAACAGGTGCCTAGAGCGCAGACTTGCCTTTGCACACGAATCCCCTGGGATCTTGTTCAAATGCAGATTCTGATTCAGGAGGGGCCAAGGGAACCTAAGATTTGGTACAGGCTCCCGGGTACTGTGGCTGCTGCTGGTCCAGGGACCACACTTTGAGGAGCAAGGGGTCCAGGGGTCACTGTCAGAGTGTTTGTGGTCAGACTGTCCCCTCACCTGCTCTATCTGCTTCATAGGCACAGATGGTGCATCCCCTGGCAGGCACTGGGGATCAAGAAATGGGGATATAGGGCTTCCCTGGTGGCGCAGTGGTTGAGAATCTGCCTGCCAATGCAGGGGACACGGGTTCGAGCCCTGGTCTGGGAGGATCCCACATGCCGCGGAGCAACTAGGCCCGTGAGCCACAACTACTGAGCCTGCGCTTCTGGAGGCTGTGCTCCGCAACAAGAGAGGCCGCGATAGTGAGAGGCCTGCACACCGCGATGAAGAGTGGCCCCCACTTGCCTCAACTAGAGAAAGACCTCGCACAGAAATGAAGACCCAACACAGCCATAAATAAATAAATAAAATTAAAAGTATGGGAAAAAAAAAAAAAAAGAAATGGGGATATAGCTTCTGGCACCAGCACAGTGTGGAGAGAAAGCGGTAAAAACGCTGCGTTCTGGAATCTAAAAGAACGATGATCGTGTCCTGGCTTAACTTTACTAGCTGTGTGACCTTGGGAAGGATTCTTAACCTTCCTGAGCCTCAGTTTCCTCATTTGTGAAATGGAGTCATAGTTTCCCCCCCACCCCGCCCTGCACTCACCGCGGGGGTGTTGTCGGAAATACCAGCTGGGTGCCCGGCACACACTGGGTCACTGATACATGCTGGTCATCATTCTTCCCGATGCCATCACAACCAAGTTTTTAGGCAGGCGAGACGAATCTAGACAATTATTCAAGTATATGTGCAGACAAAAAGGTAGAGTCCCTATCAAGGAGCTCACAGCCCAGTCATGCAGGCCAAAGACACATTCTTCCAATAAATATAATTGCCACAAGTGACATCTATGTGTGTGTGTGTGTGTGTGTGTGTGTGTGTGTAAGATATTGTAGGGAGACAGAGGAGCGGGTAAGAACCTCTCTCTGGAGGGAATCAGAGGTCTTACAGTAGAATGGAAAATGGGTTTTGAAGGATGAGTAGGAGCTTGCCAGGCAGATAAGGCCGACGGCAGGCGGGGTCAGAGGGGTGGGGTGGGAAGGGACAGTCATTCTGTTACGGAGAATCGCATGTGCAAAGGCACAGGGGCACAAGAATGGCCTGATTGATCATCAACTGCCGAGTGCAGGGGGCAGAGAGTAGATGGGGGCCTTCACTCAGAGGACCTTGACTGCTGCACCAAGGAGCTCTGATCCACACCCCAGCAAAAGTATAAAAAATGGTATGGGCCCCTGGCCATCCTTTCTGGGCTGGTTTATCCTCCTTCAAGGAAACCCTGCCCCTCTTCTAGCTTTGGTGTGCTTAACAGTTCAGCCTTCTTCCTCGCCCCTGACAAAGAGTGCTGTTAAGAAATGATCTGAGATGTACCCCTATGACTCAGCCAGGGGGCCCTGCCTTCTGATCAGGGACCCCAAGACTGAATTCAGAATTGGGGGCTCAGACTGGGGGTGGGGGCCTGGCGGCCCACGCCACTTCCTGGGGGTCCCAGGGTGGGCTCGGGCTGGTCCCACACCTTAGCCCCCTTTGCTGCCTCACCCCCCCTGAGCGGGACAAGTTGCCCATTGAGACACCCCAGGCCTGAGCTCAGAACGTGACTCTCAGTTGCCCCACGGGTCACCTCCTCCACCAAGGAGCGTGCTGGCACAAGGCAGGACGCCGAGGAGACTACTGGGCTTGGCTCCTGCAGGCAGGCCTTGGGCCAAGGCATTGTGTCCAGCCAGCCCTTGCCGGAGGACAAAGTGTGACACACAAGGCCTGGTGGCCGCTCGGGAAGGAGGAGCAGCAAGGCCTCGGAACCCCGAGCCAGCTTCCCTGGTTTGTCCTTGATGCCTCCCAGGCCAGGGGACACTTGGTTAGGGGGAGGGGAGCTGGAGATCCTCTACTCCGGGGCTTTCTACATTCTTGAGTTTGAAGTAGCAGAACCCTTTGCTAAACAAGATCATATCTGTCTGTAACCCCAGGCCTCGATCGGCTCATGGTGGGCCCGCTCTGGGAGAAGCAAGGTGGGGTCCCGTACCCACCCTTGGACTCCCTGACACAGCTTTCCAAACCAGACCTCGGCTCAACCCCCCACTCTTCAGTTGAGGAAATGGATGCCCAGAAAGGGCGGGGGAGGTCAGAGAGAGGCAGAGATGGCACGAACCTGGGTCCACTGTCTCTTGGGGCCAGCCTCAGGGATTGCCAAGCTCCTGGGATCAGCGCTCTGTGGAGAAGTTTCCTTGAGCCTGAGGAGGCCCCCCGTCCTGAAGGTGGGGGCATCAGAGCCAGAGACTGGCTGGACACTGCCGGGAGGCAGGGCCATGGCCAAGGGTACGCTGGGCAGTTGGCCCTGGGCTGGGGGTAGGGTTTCTCCTCCCCAAACGCACGCTGGCTCCGCGCCTCTCCTTGCTGAGCGTGGAGACCCCTGCACCTCCGGGGGGCTCCTGACGGACAGGCCCCCTTCCTTCCAGAGTCCCCTCCTTCGGCAGCCCTCCCCTCCCCTCCCCCTTCCTTAACCATTAGACTGGAAGCTGCTATATTAATGTCCCTTCTTCATTCTGAGCAGGCCAGTGGTATCACTGCTAGGTTTTTTTTCCCTCCTAATGATTTGTCCTGGCAGCAGAAATATTACAGCGATGATTTCATGTAGAATTTCATTTGCTGGTTTTTTTTTTTTAATCCCTTGAAGAAGAGGCTGAGCGATTAATGGGTCTTTGAGAGATCAAAGCTCTATGTGGCACAGAGTGAATAATAATCAGAGCTAACATTGACTGGGGACTTTGCACGTTCCAGGCGCTGTCTCACGGTCGCAACAACTCTTTGAGGTAGGCACCGTTATCACTCCCATTACTGAGATACGGAGGGGCCATACTGGGGTCCGTGGCACCAGGATCGGAATTCACGGTGGCGTGTCTCCAGTGTTCTCCGTCATCTGTTACGCCGCCTTGTGAAGACGTGGGGAGAGCACTGGATTGGGAGTCCAGAATACTGGACAAAAGTAGCTCTCAGGCCCCACCCACCCTGCAAGCTGCAGCCAATCAGAGGTCAGGCTGAATCCTAATCATGGGAGCCTGAAGGGCGGCTGAGTGGGGACCAGGCACGGTGAACGATGTCTCCAGTGATGTTTTGGCATGGCTCATGGGCCACACAGAAGCCTGGACCCCATCACTCTTTCACTGGCCGAGTAGGTCATTTCGTGCCTCAGTTTCCCCATCTCCTTTCACAAGAGATAATAACAGCTACCATTTGTTAAGCACCTACTGTGAGCTGGGAGCTTTACAGAAGATATGTCTACTGTTCATGGCAACCCTGAAAGGTACATATTATAACGTCTTTTTGTAGATGAGACAGGCTTGGAATCTACTACCTTGGCTCAAGGCCACACTGTCAGTGGTCGAGCAGGTTCTAGCCCAGACCTGTTTAGATACCAACGCCCAGGCTATTTTCCACCACCTCTAGCTCACTTCCTTGAAAAGAGAATATCTACCACATGCCACGTACTTCTTGGGAATGATCTCTTTTCTCACAACATCCCTGAGAGGTTATGATCATGACCCCATTTTACAGATGATGAAATAGGTTCAGAGAGGTTTTGTAGGTTGCGCAAGGTCACACAGCTCAGGGGTGTTGGGTCTGGTTTTCAAGCTTGGGTCTGTCTGCCTCCAAGCCCTCCCTCTTTCCCTGATGTCATATGTGTGGAATGGCAGTTAACTACGTGTGACCATTTCTTTTTTTTTTTTTTTTTTAATTTTTATTGGAGTATAGTTGCTTTACAATGTTGTGTTGGTTTCTACTGTACGGCAAAGTGAATCAGCTATATGTATACATATATCCCCTCTTTTTTGGATTTCCTTCTCATAATAGGTCACCACAGAGCACTGAGTAGAGTTCCCTGTGCTATACAGTAGGTTCTCATTAGTTATCTATTTTATACATAGTGTCAATAGTGTATATATGTCAATCCCAATCTCCCAATTCATCCCATCCCCCCCTTCCCCCTTGGTATCCATACGTTTCTTCTCTACATCCGTGTCTCTATTTCTGCTTTGTAAATAAGGTCGTCTATATCAATTTTTTCAGATTCCACATATATGCGTTAATATACGATATTTGTTTTTCTCTTTCTGACTTACTTCACTCTGTATGACAGTCTCTAGGCCCATCCATGTCTCTACAAGTGACCCAATTTCGTTCCTTTTTATGGCTGAGTAATATTCCATTGTATATGTACCACATCTTCTTTATCCATTCGTCTGTTGATGGGCATTTAGGTTGTTTCCATAACCTAGCTATTGTAAATAGTGCCGTAATGAACATTGGGGTGCATGTGTCTTTTTGCATTATGGTTTTCTCTGGGTATATGCCCAGTAGGACCATTTCTTACAGGAGGTCACCTGGCTCTTTGTTGTCTCCCAAGGAACAGAGAAAAGGGAGTGGCTTAAAGCCATAGTTGGGAGAAAGTAGGCAAGACACTTGCAAAAACCTCCTGATTGTAACAGGTGTGAGGCTGCAGAGCAAGAAGCCAGCCTGTGCTGGGGAACTCTGCTCATCCATCTGTCTAACCGTCCCTCAACCATCCATCCATCCATCTGTTCGTCCATCCATCCATCCATCCATCCATCTGTTCCTCCATCCATCCATCCATCCACCCATCCATCCCTGATCTTTGAGGAGCAATGAAGAGCGCTGGGGTGTTCTGCTGGCCTGCCTGCTTGGTAAGCCTGTGTCACCTGTCCTGGGTGTGACCTCAGCGAAGGGAGGTGTCTCTGAGCAAAAAGAGTAAGTATGCAGGGGAGCCTCTGGCCCCATCAGTGAAGGAGGTTCTCCTCGTGGTGCTCTCCCCTTTGTGGGGCAAAACATAGGTCTTACAGAACACTCCAGGGGTTGGGATGTCCGTCACTTTCAGCTCAGGGAGAGACCTGAGCCTGGAGAACATGGAGTGGGGAGAGGGGTTGGCAACCTTCTGAGGCGACTCTGAGATCCCCTCACCCTTCTGGGTCTAGGACTTACACTGGAGGGAGCCCCCACTTCATCTTGCCCTGCCACACCGATGTCTGTGTGGCGGAGGGGAATTTAGGGAGGACAAGGGAGAGGAGCAGGAAGATGGTTCATTCAGGAACCCCACTTGGCATTTGTGGCCGCTGATTCCACTTCACTGATTGGATTTTCCCCAAATCACCAGCTTTAGACGATTGATCTGAAAGACTGCTCAGGGCCTTTTGGGGATTGGTCCTGCAGAATCTGCCCAAGAACTTCTGCACCCTTGTGATTCTGGTCCCAACCTACACGGCACTCTGGACCCTGCAGTGTGAGCTTTTTACACTGGGTTCTGCTCCTTTCCTACCCTCTCTTCACAGCACAGGCCCCCAGTTCACTTTGAAAATCTTCTGCAGCCCTCACAGCGTTATCTGCTATCTTCTCCAACACAAATATTTACTGGGCCCAACTCATGCCAGACATCACATGAGGCCTGGGAGGCAAAAGTGACTTGGGTCTGAAGCCAGACTCTCCTGTTACTCGTAGAGCAACTCTGGCCCAGGGAACTTCTGCTCCGCTGGGGAGGCCGCCCTGTGTGTCCCTTTGAGGTGTGCCTGCTCCATGAGCCCTTACAAGACCTCATTTAGGTCCAGTTAACGTCCATTTCATAGATGACAAAACCGAGGCCTTGAGAGTTTCCCATTTACCCTAGTTCACCCAGCTAGTGTGGCAGAGTTGAGATTTGCACTCATATGGATTTGAGTTCAAAATCTCTATTTCTATAACATTTCATTGACTCACTCAGGCCAGTTTCCCAGAGCCTTAGTTTTCCCAGATGTGAAATGGGGACAATTTTATTAGCAAGCTTAAACCAACGCTGTGAGAATCAGATGGGGGCTTTGGAAAATGTTACCCAGTGTTGCTTTCTTATTATGATTATGAACTGGGGCCTCTAGGGGTCCTGGGAAGCTGCTCTGCTCTATGGAATGATAACTGATCATATGACATCATCATAACCTCAGGAAAGCCTTTGCTGAGTAGGTGTTTGTATCTTTGCAGTGAGCAGTGCCGGCTGGTCCCCACTCCCCCCACCAGCATCCTATTGTGAGCCTGGGACCCTATAACTGGACATTACCTCCACACTTTGATTCCTTAGAGTTCCACGCAGGTGTCCTGGGGAAGAGGAGAGTCAGCTATATCACAGAATGTTCCAGGAGGTCTTTCAAGATGATCTGATGAAAATCCAACCCCATCAGGATACACAAGTGGAAGCTGAGGCCCAGAGAGGGGCAGGGACTTGCCCAAGGTCACACAGCTGGTTAGTGGTAGAGCTGGGGTGACCAGGCAGCTGCTGGGGGGCGGCTAACAGGATTTGTTGATCAAGTTCACGTCTCAGCTGCTCCAGCATGAAAGATTGAGGCCCCGGGGAGGGATCTGGGAAAGCCCCCCCCACCCCAAGGTGCCTGCAGGAGGGGAAGGGGAGGAGCAAAGTTGGCAGGACTTGGTGGGGGACTCAGGCACTGCCTTCTGCAAACCATTGAATACTGGAGCTGATATAACCCGGGCGATCCCCAAACTGGCCAGGCGCCCCAGGACACCCACCTGTAGCGAGCCAGGAGTCTGGCACTGGAATCTGTTTATAAATGAACTCCCTGGGTTCCGGAAGCGCTTATGGTGGCCCGAACCCTCCCTTTGATGGAGGAGCAGGACCCCCTCTTCCGAGCAATGGGATCAGTCCCAGTCCCTCCCCGCCCCCCCCCCCACCCCCGCCTCCACGTCTCCAGTTGACCAGAGTCCTCTTTGCCCACAGCCGCCTTGGACCCCATAACAAACACACGGAGCCGAGGCCTGGAAGATCTATTAGTGCCACTCCTGTCACCGCCCGCAGAGCGGGAGGAGAGGCAGCCAAATGCTGTGCTAATTATTCTAGCTTCCAGCAGGGTCTCGGAGGTCCCAGCCATGGTAAATCTTAACTTTCATGCTATGGTGCACCGGGATGCAATTTACTTCAAAGACAGCATAAATCCCCACTGCGGCGTGTATCAGAGGAGTGTTACATAAAAGTGGCCCATGTGCTTCCCACCCTGGCTGCCTTCGCTCTCTCCCCTCCCCTCCCTCCCTCCCTCTCTCCTTGTAAGTTAGAAAAAGCCAGCCCGCGGTTGGCTACACATCTCGCACGCAAAAACATTTACACACACGTCTGCTCCCAGCCTTATAAATCACCAGGCTTGGCGACTTGGCAGTGGGAACACAGGCGAGCTCTATTTTTACCAGCACAGTCCGCAGACAGCCCCCGGGGCCCCTCCTTCCTTATAGTGACACCTACTGGTGCCAGCTTGGGCCAAAGGCAGCCTTTCCGCTTCAGACCCATTTCTCAGGCTTTGAAAGGCGGTAAGTGACCCAGGCCTGCTCCTTGCCTCCACTCCTCCTTTCTCAGCCCCCTCCACCCCTGGGGAATTCCTCCAGCAACAAATCCCCACCCCCCTCCCCAAGCCCCGCCCCCCCGCCAGCGGGCCTCACAGCCAGGCTGGCCAGAGGGGCAGGCGGCCATCGCTGACATAACGATTATCTTCCACCGAGGCCAGCACAGCTCATTAGGATGTCAAAGGATCATGGGAACGGGGGAGGGGGCTGCCTACCAGGTCACCCCCCCTCCCCCAAAGCAAGGCTCCCTCCCTCTAATGCAACCTCCTGGGGGGTTGTCCAGTTGTGTTTCAGGCAATTATTTCCCCGTGAAAGACATCTGTTATCTTCGCTGACACACACGAGACTGGCGGCCGACGTGGTTTCTGCGAGGGGCTCGTGAATCCTGGCATTGTCATCTCGGCCCGGCTGGGAACGCAGGGGGTGGGGTGAGACAGAGGCGAGTCTGTCTCCTGGCCCCTGGCCCCCCGCCCCGGCCTCCTCCCAGCGACCTCTCCGGAGGCAGCCGTGCCAGGTCTAATGCTCCTAATGTCATCTTTGCAGATCCATTTGTGATTCCTTGATGCTGTAATTACCGAGGCTTCGCTTCCCTCGCAGCCGCTGCCATTAGCCGGGCAGGCTGCAGGCTGCGGTGACGGTGACGTGGCCCTGGCAGCCTGAGGGGCCTCTGCGGGTGGCTGGGAGTGGGCAGGAGCCGCCCGGCAGGCCCAGAGCTGCCCAGAGGCCCAGGGGGGCTGGTGGGCCTGGCTAAACGCTGGATATTAGTGGCTTTCTCCTGAGCGTAAGCCCTGGCGGTCAGTCCGCTGTGGAAATTCCCCTCTGGGCGGAGGGCAGGCTGACCACACTCAGCCACTGACACACTGGTGACCCTGGGCAAGTCACAGCCCCTCTGAGCCTCGGTTCCCTAGGCTGTTAAAAGGATGGGGGTGGGGTCCCTGGGCCAGAAGCTCCCTTCCAAGCCGCCATTTGGGATGCCTCTTGTTACCTATCTCAACACCTGGAAGGGTCTGTACAAACGTTGAGTGCTTTTTTAGAGGCCCAGGCAAGCCACCAGGTGCATCCCTGGGGCTGGAGTGGAAAACAAACATCCCAGAACTCTGCCTTGCCAAGAACTCTGGCCATAATCTCACTCTATCGCTTTCTATAGTCACACTTTCCTTCTGGGGACAGAAGCCCTGGGAGGGAGTCACAGGTTAACGCAGCCTGGAGTCTGGCTTTGAGGGTCAGAAGAGAGGAAGGAAGTGAACTGGCTTTGTACCTCCAACTTGACCAGGGCCCCTCCCGTCTAGATCTCTCCAAACCCCGGGCCCCCGAGAAAACTGCTTTCTCCAGGCAGGCCTCCTGCCTTTCTCTCCCCATGAGGATGAGTCACGTGGCTCATCCTTTTCCATCTACTTTGGAAGCAAATGGCAAGGGGGAGGGTCTGGGGGGACTCTATACACCCTCAGAAATGAGGGAAAATAATTAGACATTGAGAAAGGACAAACCAAAGTTTTGCACTCCATCCTCCACTTCCCCATTCTCCTCCTCATCTTAAGTGTTGCCCTAATGCCACTGATCCTGACGGAAAAATGTTGCCCTAGTGTTCAAGTGACGTTGAGCACTTGGCTGAAGGTGAAAGTGGGCACTGTACAGAAGTCAGCCTCATGGTGGTTTTGAAACATGGCAGCCAAGTCTTTGACACTCTTCCAATTGACAGGTGGGTTCTATGACCCCGCCCCTTGAATCTGGGTGGGCTTGTGACTGCTTCAACCAAAAAAACACTATAAGAGTGATGCTATGTGACTCGCCTATGTGACCAGGTCATAAAAGGCCATGCAACTTCTGCCTTCTTTGCTGGAACACTCAGACTTGGAGCTCCAAGCTGTGACAAGTCTGGCTATTCTGGCTGCCATGCTATGAGGAAGCCCAATCCACATGAAGAGACTACAGGTGGGTGGGCCAATCAACAGTCCCAGCTGGGCCCAGCTTTTGAGTCATTTTAGCCCAATTGCCAGACGTGGGAGTGAATGGGCCTCCAGATGATTCCAGCCCCCAGCCATTGAGTCACCCCTCGGCCATTCAGGTCTTCTCAGCTGAGGCCCCAGACCTCATGGAGCAGAGTCAAGCCACCACAGTTGTGCCCTGTCTGAATTTCTGACCCGTCGAATCCAGGAGCATACTAAAATGGTTATTGTTTAGACCACTAAGGTTGGGTGATTTATTAAATAGCAAGAGATAACAGAAACAACCGCTCAGCCCAGGCTCCTGCCTGATATCCAGCCTAATGCATGAAGACACGGACACCTGTTTTCCATAAAGGAAGCAGGAAGTTTTCTAGAAGGCTGAGAATGGCACTGGGCCAACGATCTGCTGTGTGGGCCGCAGGCTTAGCCCCCTGGCTGCAGAATTCTGCCCAGTTCCAGAGGGAGGCTGAATTCTGGGCAGGACTGTGGTCGCTACATCAGTGTTTGAGTGAGACTCGGCAGTCGGTGGCCTTCTTCGGCCTGTTCAAGTCTCCTTTCATTTCCCGTGTGCCCAAAAGCCTTCTAGCTGAGGTTGGAAGGAGAGACGTTCTGACCCTGTTATTCTCCCCCAGTTTGTAACTTGGGCGCAAGGGAGATGGCTTTCAGGAGTAGGGGGGATTGAGCGAGAGCAAGAACAAGTCCACATCTTTTTGTGGTTTATCTGTCAAAGGACGGAAGACAAATTCCCACCCGGGCACCAAGAATGTCATCTGGCATTGTGACGTTCAAGGCCCTGGCTGCCACTTTATAGTTTTATGAACGAGCAGGGGTAGAGTCACGTTTGGCTGCTTGTAACCAGAATCAGCTTGCTGGTCTGTGACTCCTACAATTTACAAGGAAATCAGACCTGCTCTCTCCATCCTTTGGAACCATCAAAAGACCGACCGTGTGTTCAATATTTAAGTGCATCATGGACTATCCCACAATGCATTGAAATATTTCCTGGAATTTATAATCATGGAATGAGCCAATTATGGCTCGATTTTACATATAAAAATCAACCAGTGACAAATTCCTATTTGCTACCTGGAATTTGATGATGCCGTATTAGAGTGCTCTGTTTTTTGATTCCAAAAGTGTTTGGGAGCCTAGATTGATTCATTGTTTCCTACAGAGTCAAAGAAAGCAATCCCGACATGAAAATACAAATCTTCTCAAGCTTGCTTTGACTTGCCGTCCAGTGGAACTTAGGAATTCTCATCTTTGAAGGGACACATTTTGGCTAAGTGGTAAACTTGACTGTGAGTAAGACCTGATAAGCCACTAAAGTTTGATTCGTTGGGATAAAGATTTAGAAATGAGGCTTCGGAGACGAGGAGAGGAACAATTCGACTTCTCAAAAGAAGGTGCTGCAAGGACTAGGGGAAGAAGATGGGCACCAGAAGCAGGGGATGGGGGCGGGGTTTGGGCCTGTAATTAACTGATGTCCTTCTGATGCCCGTCCTCCTCTTTCACATCCTAGGAAGCAGCCACCTGTCTTCCAGCTGTCCGGGACTGTCTGTTGGAGCAAGTGACATCACAGTGACCAGAAACCACCTCCCCTTTGTCTGGAGCAGTTATGATGTCATTCCCTCTGGCAGAGAAGCAGGATGTCGGCAGCTGGGATTCCTTCGGGTCCTCCTGAAGTGATAATTGCCTTAGATTTTGTTATAAAGTGCAGCTGCTAATTATCTTGTTAAATCACAGCCATATACTTTTTGGATTTTTTTTTTCTTTGCAATCCATTTAAACAGTCTGGGAGATTAAATAAAACCACATACCCTAAACAAAAACAAAAACGCAACCCAGACGCACACACAAAAATTGCTGCTTCTTTCAAACACCGTAAGAATAATTTAAAAAAAAAATGAAAAGGGCGCAGATATGGCATAATTAGATTGCTTCCATTAAAAAGTCATCATTTCAACATCCTCATATAAATATCTGCATCCCGTTGCATATTTTAAGCAATTGCATAATAAGCCCCCGAGTGAAAAACAGAGCAAAACTCATTTCCTGACCACAAAAGGAGAAAGGAATCACTATGTGCTCTGGGTTCCTAGCAGAACTGGATTACATTCCTCCCACACAGATGCAGGGAGATGGAGTTCATTGCTCCAGGGGAGAGAATTATGACAACACTTAACCGCCATGACCCACGCTGCTCCACGGCCCTCCACGCCGCTGAGGTCAGAGGGAGGAAGTGGAGGACCTGCCCCGTCCTTTTGAGAAACCTGCCCTGGGCTTCAGCATCAACAGGTGAACGAACATCAGGCTCGGTCCAAGCATCCCTTTCTCTTGACTGGCCATCTTCAGGCTTCTGATTTTTGCGGTCCTGCTGGAAGTTTGCCAAGCAGGGGCAGACGGGGGAGCCGGGTGTGGGCCGGCAGTGGTGACCAGGGAGGCCGAGTGGTACAGCCCAGACCTAGGTCTGCATCCTCGCCCGGTACTCCCCGCTGAGGCTCATGTTGGAAAAGCACCTATGGAAGGTTGGCACTCAACCAACATCAAAGCCAAACCCCTATCGTAAATATGTTGCAAGGGGGCGCACCAATTATGAAGGCCACTCTTGGGGCGGGTCTTGTTTCCCAGGAAGGCCAAGGTCGGGACTGTGTTGGGCTTCTGCCCTCCCACTGCCGCCCTGGGCTGTGATCACCTTTGGCCAGCAGAGCCCCCCCCTTTGCCCCTCCCCTGCACTGCTCCTCCTACCAAAACCCACCCTGCTCAGCCAATCCCTCTTGCCCACTTCCTTGGGGGGGCAGGCCTGCCACCCAGACCTGCACCTGGTCTGCTGGCCTGGAAGGAAGGGTCAGGTCAGAGGCAGGCCAAGATCCCCTGTGT
Source organism: Balaenoptera musculus (assembly GCF_009873245.2). Lineage (NCBI taxonomy): Eukaryota > Metazoa > Chordata > Mammalia > Artiodactyla > Balaenopteridae > Balaenoptera > Balaenoptera musculus. The sequence goes on along the minus strand of NC_045806.1, from coordinate 34,675,210 downwards.
GGAGATGTACTGCTCTGTTAGCTGGGATTCCCTGGTAACTTCTCCCTCAGGGGCTGGAGGCGCCTCACAGGACAAATGGCTCCGAGACAGCTGGCAGGAAGCTCTGTGGAGCGCAGTGAGTTACCCTTCCCAGGCCTCCCTGCAGCCCGGCCCGGCCTGCCCTGGCCTTTTGGTGGAGGTGGGGCTGAAGTGGGAGGGGGAGGAGGGGGGTGGCGGAGGCAGGTCTCCTCCAGGGTCAAAATGCTCCCCCTCCAGCAGAAAATGCACACCTAGGAGCCCAGACCCTAGTACAGAATGCGTCCATTTGTGTACAAAGCGCATGTGAGGGGAAGGGCAGAGACTGGTTTGCAGATCGGCTTGTATATCCACGCAGCGTCTCTGTGGAGAAGGATAAGACCCCAGTACTATTGGCTGCCCCAGAAAGGTGACCCGGTGTCTGCCAGAAGGATGGGAAGGAGACTTCATTGTCTACCCATTTGCACTTTGTGAATTGTGAGCTGTGTGAACTGGTTAGTTGTGTAAAAATAACTAAATAGAAATAGGTACGTACAAAGTCATACACAAATATATATAAATACACATATAAAGACATATAGATATATACGTACACGTATACATATACATGTGCATGTATACGTATACATAGTAGTAGATATCTGTTGTTTGTGTCTACACAGCACCCTGCTTTCCTTTGGGGGTAACTTCTAACCCCATTCTCAGTTCCTGGAGCTTGGATGATACTGACTTTAACACCCTCCCCTTACATACACTCTGAGGGTGGGCATATGATGCAGGCTTACCGATCGGAGCTCAGGGTACCCCTGGCTGCCATGATCGGTTTGGGCTCGGGCATATGACACAGTAAAGACCATGAAAGCGCTTCCTGCAACTTTTGTTATTGTGATGAGAAAAGAGACACGTGCTGATGTCTGGTACTGCTGAGTGAGCAGAATATCAGTCTGGTCCAGCCAGCAACTATCTTTGGTGGGAGAGAGGAGAGATCCTACCTTGGAATGAAGCCAGCACTGAGGAGAACAGAGGGACATGGAGGGAGAGAGAGAAGAAGAGAGGAACAGCCACACAGGCAGAGAAACAGGCTGTCTGTCCTTTGACATTGCTTGAAACTCTGGATCCAGCCATGCCTGAAGTAGGCTATATTCTGTGAACTGGCTAGTTATATGAGCAGATAAACCCCACCCTGGTGTTTTTTTCCTTCAGTCCATTTGAGTTGGATTTCTGTCCTTTACAACTGAAGAAGTCCCAATTGCGCACATATTTACATGAGGCTGAGTTAGGATGAAAGGAAATATCTGGAGCAACGTAGAGCAGCAAAAAGAGTGTCAAAGAAAACCCCCTAAGAGGTTCTCTGTAAGTCCCACCTTTCCCCCTCGAGGATATGGGGATTGTATACACTCAAGCCTTGGATACTCTTGCTCCTTTGCTTAGCAGTGGCTACCAGCCCCTCTGAACCACTGCCCAGCTGTCTGATCTGGTCACAACAGGGTCCCCAACCATGTGACCAAGTCCAGTTGCTGGCCTTCTTTCTCCCTTCATCCTTTCGGCCACCATCTTGGTTATCTGGCACAATGCTTCACTTTAAGTCATTGAGAACATACTGCTTCCTTGCATTATAAGAACGAGGCAGAGAGAAGAGCCTGGAACAGAAAAGAGAAGACCTGGGCCCACGCCTCTCTTTGTCCTGTGACCTTGGGTGAGTCCTTCAGTGCCTTCATTTGACCTTCATTTTTCTCCTCTTAAAAAGAGGCTCTACCATACATGCTCTGCAGCTCTTGAGGACAATGACCTTGTTGGTCTGCTTTCCCCTCTCCTTCCTTCCTTCCCTTCCTCTCTTTCTTCTCGTCTTTCTGTCCTTTGGCCTTTAGATGCAGACAGTTGAATTAATCTAACACCACAGATCATGTCACACTGCCATCCTCATTGATCCAGGCATAGATCCTTCTTGTTTTACTTATTTTCTGATTTCTCCCCTACATCCCTCATCCCTACTCCATTCTTCTCTCCCCATCCTACCTCCAGGTCTGGCACCTCCTCTAATGTATATTCTTTGAAAGGTATATGGTGTGTTTTGTGCTTTATATGATGTATGGCATACACGTGCTTTTAATTTATAAGAATAGTAATTTAATATAAAGCCATAGATCTTGTTCCTTTTTCACTCAACACTACGTCTTAAAGATCTGTCCATGTGTTGTATGTAAATCTGGTCCATTGCTTCTGAGTGCTACAGGGAATTCCATCATATGTACCTACCGCCATCATATGTATCTATGTGCTATACGTCTACCCCATCTCGCTTCTTCTTTCCCCTTGTGAGGTATGCCTCGGTTGTCCCCCACTCTCTGGCACTGCAAATGCAGCTATGATGGACAGTCTCAATCATGCCCCCTCATGACCCTGTACAACAGTTTCTCTGGGATGAAGAGGTAGGGGATTTCTAGGTCATAGGGTTGGCACTGACTTCATTTCCCCAAGCGCCACCAGATAATCCTCCAGAATGACAGTGTCACTTTGCAGTCCCACCAGCAGTGCATGGGAGTTCCCATTTCCCCACATCTTCTACAGCATTTGGCTTTACTCCACTCTGTAAGTTTTGCCAATGTCTTAGGTGTGAAGGGATGCTGTTTTAATTTGCATTTCTCTAATCACTTATGGGGGTTGATTATCTCTTCATCTTCTTGTTAGTCATTAAGGGTTTCCTATCTAGGAATTGCTTACCTGTATCACTTGACCTTCTCCCCACTGTTTCCCCCTGTTCTCCTTATCTACTTGGATAAGAGTGAACACAGACAAATACCTAATGAAGACCACATACAAAGGCAACTTATGACAATCTGTAACTTGAATATTGCTTATTGTTTCCCTTTAAAGTCTGGGTCACTTCTTACTTTTTAAAATAAAAACTCAAGCAGAATGGTTTCAAAGCAAATGAGCAGCACCCTGCTGCCCGCCCACAAAAGAGTGTACTTTCAGTGTTTTCAGTTCCTTGTCTAGTTTTGTCAGATACAGAAGGAGAGGAAAAAAGAGATTGAAGGATGAAAAGACAGGTTGAAAGAACGGAAAGGAAGAAACCAAAAGAATCTAAAAGAGGAATGCAGAAAGGGAAAGAGATCAGGGAAGGAGCCAGACAGAGAGAAGGACGAGGAGAAAAAGAGAAGAATCAGGGGAGGGGGAGGAGGAAGAGGGGGGAGGGGGAGGGGAAGGAGGGAGGAGGGGGAGGAGGAGGGGAGGGAAATATAGAAAAAGCCAAAATGAAATAGAGGCACACAAACAGACAGCTGGAGGGAGAAAAATTTGAATAGGTTTTGAGCCTGTTCTTTTTTTTTTTTTTAATTAATTTATTAATTAATTTATTTTTTTTTGGCTGTGTTGGGTCTTCGTTTCTGTGCGAGGGCTTTCTCTAGTTGCGGCAAGCAGGGGCCACTCTTCATCGCGGTGCGCGGGCCTCTCACTATCGCGGCCTCTCTTGTTGCGGAGCACAGGCTCCAGACGCGCAGGCTCAGTAGTTGTGGCTCACGGGCCTAGTTGCTCCGTGGCATGTGGGATCCTCCCAGACCAGGGCTCGAACCCGTGTCCCCTGCATTGGCAGGCAGATTCTCAACCACTGTGCCACCAGGGAAGCCTTTGAGCCTGTTCTGAACCCCTTCGCCCCACCTACTCAACTCACCGTCTCCTCAGCCTTCGGCTCCTAGATTTCTCTCTAATGCCTTCTGGTCTGATGAACCTAGAGGAACCCATTCCTCGTCCGGTAGCTGGCGCGGCTGGATCTGTGTTCTTGGACACAACGTGCAGGGCTCTGACGCCACTGTTTCCAATTCCTTCTGTCTCCTGCCCGGTGCTTTACCACTTCTGGCCTGTGCATTATTCTCTAGTGGGCGTTGGGAAGGAACTTGCTCCCTAACCAGACCGTGAACTTCCTGCACCAGAGTCCACCCCTTGGCTCGGCGTCCTACCTCCCCCTGGGGCTTGCGCCTCGGTCCACAGTCCATCAACACTTGCCCAGCGGATGAACCCAGGGGTCCCACTGCTTCCACCTCTCAGCGCACATCACACCTCGGTGACCCGCCAGCAGCCAACCTCTCAGCCTTCCAGGGCTCGTTCTCGTGAAATGGCTTGTCCAAGCGCCAGCCTTTCAGCTAAGTCCAAAGGGCCGACTCGTCTCCCCATATTGAGTCTGTGGAATGCCGATGGGAAGGCAAATGCTGTAGTCCATGTTGAATATGGATGCGTTTCAAACCTCGCAAATGATCCGAGCAGAGGAGAGTGCAGTCCCTGTGGAAGGAGCATTTGTTCTGGAGTTATGTCACAGCCACCTCTGCCAAGGGAAATACAGCAGTTTTATTCTTTTGATAAGATGTGCACAGGATGTCTGTTGGGAGGAACCCGAGGCTTTGTGGAAACTCAGCCAAAGATGGAAGCCCCGGAAAAGGGCAAGATGCTTCCCTGGTGTTGTTTGAATGACAAGGGAGGAGAACTTGTGTTTCTCCCAAACCGTGGGATTACACTTCACAACTGTGCATTCTAGAAACCGGGTGGAGGTGGTTGGGGGAGGGGGAACTCCACAGAGCTCACGGCGGCAGCCCCCGCTGCTTCCTAAATCAAGTTCCTTCCTTATGTGAGTCCCACAATATATTGCAAATATCAGATTGGCCTCCTTAATGAGCATTAGATGGTGGCTGAGATACTTAACATTAGGTAACGCCACTTTTGGCGAGCCCTAATAAGACGCTCTTTCCTGCTACTTCAGAACTGAATGAAATGCAAGAAGCTGTTTGGGGCTTGGTTCTCATTGCCCCGCGGAGCAAAGCCAGGGTGGTAAGGCAACAAGAGCTCAGAAAGCCTGTGGTTTTTAGTGATCAGGACAGTATTCTTTACTTCTTAATTGAACTGCACTAGGCTCTACGCCCTCATTTTGAATCTAGGAGCTTTTAATAGTTCAATTCTTCTCCCCCTTTGCCCCTGTGATAGTAATTGGTTCAGGGATGTGTGGATGGGGTAAACTGGGCCAATTGGCAGCTTCCCTGAGATTTGTTATGTCAGTGCTGTCGGAGACTCTCACTTCCTCTGGGATCTCAAACTGTAAAGATCAAAAAATCCTCAGGCCGACAAATCCAACTTCCCATGACACAGAAAATTAGGACAGAAAAATGGAGAGAGAGCGACAGAACACTGACAACATCACCTGAGCCTTTGGAAACAGTTGAACTGGAATTCAATAAAACCCCAGACTTCCTAGTTATGTAGCAAAAGGGAATTTGAATTGAGTTTCTGTCTCTCATCTAATAAATTTAGTAGCCACACCCTGTTTTGTGGAGTGGCTAGTAGTGTTTGTATAACCTACATTATTCTTCTTTTGGGGCCTGGCCTGTGGCACTCATGGTAGGTTGCATTCTTGCTCCCAACTCTTTACTCCATCTTGATAATAGGATTTCACAACCACACCAATGTGACATTGCAGGTCCTCCTGTTAGAGTAAGGCAGGGTGGACTGCCCTGTGCTATTAATGTTGCTTGGCTCTGTGACTTGTTTGAGCCAATGGGAAGTCAGAAGAAGTGACGTGAATAGAGGCTTTAAATATGCTTGTGTGTTTCACGTTGGCCTCTTGCTCTCCTACTAGTTGCTGTGAGAAGAACATGAGCTGGTAGCTGCTGGTCTCAGAAGGCAGAGTTAGGTAGAGCAGCTCTGAAACCCACCTGCTGCCTGGAGCCAAGCTCAGCTGAAGGAAAAGGAAAGATTGTTACTGTAAGCCATCAGGACTTAGGGATTGTTTGTTATGTGGCAGGATTGGCAGAAACCTGACTGATACAAGGCATGAGCCTGGGGAGCCAACAATATTAACTAGACTCCCTGTTTCCTCCTTTCCCTCACACCTCGATTTTCCCATAACACTTGGCACAGGGCTCTTTTCTGGCACTCATGGTGTATGGGGCTAGTTGTATCTCTGTCCAGCTCTCTAGATAGCTCATGAGACCTTCAAGGGCCTGGCACAGTGCCTGGCACATAGTGGGTGCTTAATCAATGACTAGTTGACTAACTGTGTGTCTCAGTTGCTCCTTTTGCCTGTTGATGGGGCTGGGGATGGGGTCCCCCTCCTCTGCAACATCTTTATTTGCCTTCACATAAAACCAGCTTTGAAGAGAGAAGTAAAACAGCCATGAGCACAGACATTCAACTCTGAACATAAAATTTGGTGCCATGTCTCTATTGCTTGGGCAAGTTACTTGATCCTTCTCAAATATCAGTTCCCTTATCTATAAATTAACTTTACCTCAGAGGACTGTAAAAAGGAGTAAATAATAATAATAGTAATAATAGCAACAACAACGACAATAACAGAAAACATCTATAACTCTTATTATGTGCCAAACACTTTATACATATTATCTCCTTTCACCCTGGAGACCGTCCCATGAAGTAAGTTATCTTAGTAGTAGTAGTAGTAGTATATCTTATTATTAGTATTATTCCTAGTTTGTCGAGGAGAAAACCGAGGCACAGAGAGGCTGTAACTTGACCAAAGTAACACAGCGGTAAGTAGCAGAGTTGGGATTTGGACCCAGGCAGTCTGGCTTTAGTCTTGGCTCTCAAACAGATGTAAAAGTACCTCACATAGCAGTAATAGATTGATCAGAAACAAGACCCACATGCTGGCCACTAAAGGCTATTTTCAAATATCCCAATGTAATATCACAAAGGTTTAATCAAGTCATATCTGTGTGATGAAAAACATGGGTTTGAAAAATGGTGCCTGTGATGTATCCGGCTGTCGTAATGATGGAGCTCAATCTCCTGCACAGCCGATCTGATTGTCTCGAGAAATCATCACTCATTAAGGCATCGGGAGAAAAATGAATCGACCCCAGAGGCCACATGGAGAGGCAGCTCCTGGGCGAGCTGCTCTAGGACAGAGCAGAACTAGACCCCAGGCAGCCAGGGAAGCCAAAGAGAATTATATTTAACATGAAACATAAACACCATCTAAAAAGGTGGATGGTGCAGAAAAATAGAAATGTGATCATTGTCTGGTGAGTCAGAAATCCAGTGGCCTTAGAACCCACATCCACACCTAACATCTGAGTTATCCACAGCATCTCAGATGATGAAATAGAGTTCTTCATTAAAGACTGCTGCAAGAACAGTGAAATGTTCCTGGTGATATTTCTGAGATGGGGACAAGGAGAGGACAGAGCATGATAACATCATAGCGGGGAGCCTCGGGTGTTCGTTTCTGTGAACACGGCCACGTGGCCACCTCTGGGTCCTCAGAACATGGCCACAAACACACCACCAGTCACTCTGCTGTGGGTGGCTGCATGTCCATCTAAGCCACAAATGATACAGCCCCGGCTGTATCATTTGTGTAACCCCGGCAGGTACTGTCATTTCCCTTCTTCCAAGGGCTCCTGAGTTTTCCAGAAACAGAATATTTCTCTGTGGATTAGGCAGGAAGACAGCACAGCCCTCCTCATTTGAATAGTTGCAGAAATGTCCGTACTGAGAGAAGTCAAACTCTCCCCAAGGTCACGTGGCCGCAGCAGGAGCTGGCCAATGGGGCGTTCGGTTCGGTCCTTGGTCCAAATTTCCAGGGGCAGCAGATCCCCGCTGCCTAGCCAATCCTAGGGGGATGCTTTTGGAAAGTGTAGGCTCTGCTCCAGCTTGCCAGTACCTCTGGGACGGTACTTTGCCAGTGTTTTACAAAGGAGACGCCGTAGTCTCGGTCTCTTGAGGGCGGTCACACATACAGGTCATCGAGTGCCTTCCTCACTGTGTTTCCTGGACAATCCAGGGCCGGGCAGGGAAAACGGCCATCTCACCCTTCTCATCCTCACCTAAAGAGAGCTTCCAGACCCCCGCATGAGAGCACGAGAGTGACTTGGGAGCACGCGATGCACAGTTCAGCATATGCCATGAATTAGTTACCATCGTGCACAATGTTCCCCAGATCTCCTTCCATACATTTTTTACCATTTGTTTTTGCATCTCCCCACCCCTGCAGTGTGCTTTTCTCCAGCCAGCACTGGAGGTTCCTTTGCGGAGCATCGCCCCCAGGCGACTGGAGCTACTTTGCCTGCCGGGCACCACCCCTGCTCTCCCAGCCCCCAGGCGTATGTTGGTTAACCGATGACTGGCAGCGAGGGAGTGTGAAAGCCCAACTCCCATGCCTTTGGTCAGGAAGGCTCTGAGGTCTGACTCACACTCCTGAGCCCCCAAAGGAGCAGGCTGAGGTACCCTCTTCCAGGACCTTGCCGGAAGTCGCATCTTGCTCGGGACCACCCCCTTCCCTGTCTTGCTTCCCTACCTCCTTATCTCAGGATCTGCTTCTGGGGATCTCAGATGAAAACCATCACTGTTCTGGACAAGAAAGATGTGGCTGGGCATATGTACAGCCTAGACTATGGACTCCAAAGTGGGTGTGACGGCAAGGTTGAGATATGAGACGAACCGTAGGTCTATTTCAAGTTGTGTTGATCTCGCCCTTTAATCTTTTCTATTTTTTTTTAAAGGAATTCCTTTATTTTTATTTTTTATTTATTTATTTTTGGCTGTGTTGGGTCTTCGTTTCTGTGAGAGGGCTCTCTCTAGTTGCGGCGAGTGGGGACCACTCCTCATCGCGGTGCACGGGCCTCTCACTATCGCGGCCTCTCTTGTTACGGAGCACAAGCTCCAGACGCGCAGGCTCAGTAGTTGTGGCTCACGGGCTTGGTTGCTCGGCGGCATGTGGGATCGTCCCAGACCAGGGCTCGAACCCGTGTCCCCTGCATTGGCAGGCAGATTCTCAACCACTGCGCCACCAGGGAAGCCCAATCTTTTCTATTTTTGTGCCTGTTTCATCATGAAGATAACATGAGGAGAATGATATAAATTAAAAGTAAATAATTTTAACCATATTATGGAGTGAATGCTCAATAGGTTTTTAGTAATAGGGAACTGAGAGCAAAAAGTTTGAACACAAGAGGTGGCCGTCCTGGTGGTAGAGGGTAAGCATGTCCCCAGTAGAACAGGGATCCCCACGCTGCCATTTTCCAGCACAGGAATATATTGAAGACTGTCATTAAGGCCCCCTTAAGGTCTTTTCCATTCAAAACCAGCCCCACCTCTCTAGCTTTTCCTGCCAGTGTTATCTTCCTGTCCCTACATCATTTCTGTTGCTTTTCTTTGGGCCTTCTCCAAGTTCTACAGGCCTGGCATTAATTGGAAGGCCCAATATTCCTATAATTGCAGGGTAAGTATTTTTGTGCAGTTCACAAGCCTGACCTCCTTTGTTATTTAGTTTGAGCTGGATTCTCCGTGGACAGAGGGAGAGGCACGAATTGAGTAAATATTTAATTCAGCAGACGCCTGCGGCTTCAAAATGTTCTCCCATTTGCTGGGCGCTGGCCCACATATTGAAGTTGCTTCGGTGGAGCTCTGGGTTGTGCCTGGCGATCAAGGACGGGCCTGCCCCAGGAACTTGAGTTTTCCCTCTCAGCAGCACCTTGAAGATGGCTCTGAGCGCGTGGGCGAATGGGAGCCCAGGAAATGACTGCACAGCAAATGGAAATCAATGAACAGAAATAAACGCCTCGACATTTGCAGGTATTCTTCACAGCTACATTAGCGATGCTGCCATCAGCAGCTCCTGAAAATTCCATTTGCTGCCAGTGGGAGGTCCTGGGCCAGGGAGGGGACTCTCCTGGGGTGGGGCAGGTGCTGAGGTTAAGGACTGAGGTGGAAGAGGAGGGCGGAGGAGGGGAGGTGGCAGACAGGAGGCTCATCAAGCAGGTGTGGGAGTTCACAGCTTGGAGGCAGGACCAGGTGGTGATGAGGGAAGCACGGGCATCAGAAAGGTAAGGAGTGGGGCAGAAAGAGGAGATATTCAGAGGCAACTGGTGTTTGGAAAAACATACTCTGTCCCTGATCTGTGATGCTGTGGGCAGTCACCTTCACCAGGATGTGCTCAGTGCATGAGTTTTCCAGCTGCCATGTCCTCTTCGTGACCAGTGGCTCCAATCTGAGAATGAGCTGGCTGAGGCTCCAGCGTAAGTCTGTCATCGTGGGGCAGAGAAGCTGTTTTCCGAAACCATCTGGTTCACCAGGCTCTCAGCTACAACACACCTGTACTCATCGACTCCTTAGCATTTAGACTACAAAAAATAGAAATTAATGAGACAGAAATGACATATAACCAAAGGTATGAATACTGTTGCAATTTAAAGACTGCATTAACATTCTATTACACAGTAAGGTCCTAGATGTCAGAGAACTTGCTTTAAATGAGTTCTGTTAGTTACTAGATAGTGGAGAAGGCTCCAAAATGTTATTAAATGATAGCAATGATGTTAAAGATATTTGAGCACTTACAATACACAAAGTGATTTAAAGAACTTTAGATGAAGTCTTTAATAGGATTATCTCCAAGCAAAAATGCTTCTATTCTGTATAGGGTTACACTTCCACAAATTCCAACAAGTGAGTATTTATCCATCCATCCATCCATCCATCCATCCACCCATGCATTCAACCAACCATCCATCCATCCATCCACCCATGCATTCAACCAACCATCAATCCATCCACCCATCCATCCATGCATTCATCCATCCATCCAACCATCCATCCATTCATCCATCCATCCATCCATCCATACATCCATGCATTCAACCAACCATCCATCCATCCATCCATCCATGCATGTGATATGGACCAGGCACTGTGCAAGGCACAAAAGATGCACAGAAGAGTAAGACATTCTTGCACTCAAGTCAAGTTAGAAGTACAATGGACTGCTAAGTTACGTGACAAAGGGTGTGGATGCAGGCAAAGGGGAAGAATTGGGTCCAATAATTCATTTCCTACAAGGGGAAATAGAAAATTTCTAAAGTGAATATGTAGTGTAGAGATTTTTCTAATCCTCTCAACAACTCCAAGTACAGGTGATTAAGATGTCCTATTTTACTTTGTTTTATTATTTTATTTTTCATGTCCATTGAACTATAATTGACAAATCAGATTGTCAGATATTTAAAGTGTACAGTGTGATGATTTGCTATACATACATATTGTAAGAGGATTCTCCCCATCAAGTTAATTAACTAGTACAGCGAATTTTACAAAGCAACAATTGAGTGTAAAATAACTAAATGACTTGGTCAAAGTCCCCCAGCCCATCCGCATGGTTGTCTTTCCTAGGCATAGCATCATGGTCCAGGAATAAGTCCCCTGTCCATTGAATCTCCCTTCTGAACAGACCCAGGCCCTGCTTTCCCTTTTCACATGGCCTCACCCCCATGGGCATTTCCTGTTTTCAGCCCGGGAGTGGGCTGGCTCTGATCTCATTTGCATAGCTGAGCTGATTAAGGTCTGCTGACCCCAGTAAGAGCTCAGCCATTCAGGCCTTAGATGCTCTGCTCTGTTCTCTCCTGTAGAATTTTGTGTAGCTCCCCCAAGAGGAATGGTTTGCAAAGCTCCAACATTATTATCCATAATGTATAAAGCCCTCAAACATATATTGATTGACATTAATACAACATGTAGTAAAATAGAGGGTCATTCTCTCACATGGGTGGGAATGTTCTGGGTATAAATTACCTTTATAACTATCAGGCAAACGCCTGTTAACATTACGGTGGCCTTTCATCAGACTCCAGGCTATGTAGTTTGGAGTCCTCACTTCTATTTGAGGCCTTTTCATTTTATCTACATGTATTTGTATAAAATGTTACCTTTTAAGTTTATTTTTACCTGTATATTTGTGAGGGAAAAACACAGCTTTTAGCATTGGCTTTGGATGGTCAATGAGAGATTGTATAGTTGCAGGAGAAGTAGTACACTTTTCTTTCAAAATACTGGTTTCTGTTTTTGTCATACTATACATACATATATTTTAAACAGTGAAAGAGTTCTACAGGCTTTTTAGGAGCAAACAGAAGTCTCCGGCAAACCTGTCCCCGTTCCCCTTCATCTCCTTTGACTATCTCTTTGTGTATTTACCTCTCCAACTCTAAATAGCACCCTTATACTGCCATGTCATGATTTTTCAGTTTAAGGTGTTATATCTTTTTTTTTTTTTTAAAAACAATCACTTTTGTTATTTATTTATTTATGGCTGTGTTGGGTCTCTCTTGTTGCGGAGCACAGGCTCCAGAAGTGCAGGCTCAGTAATTGTGGCTCACGGGCCCAGTTGCTCCGCGGCATGTGGGATCTTCCCAGACCAGGGCTTGAACCCGTATCCCCTGCATTAGCAGGCAGATTCTCAACCACTGCGCCACCAGGGAAACCCTAAGGTGTTATATCTTTTAATTCCTATTGACTTCCTAGGATGGAAAATGAGTATTTAGCTTTCTTTCACCACCACCACTTATACTTATTTTTCCCTGTCGCACTTCCTCTCAAAATACTCGTATTCTAATTTAGGTTAGATCAATAGTCAGCATTCACATCGTTATGACTGTGTAAACAATATCCATAGCTGAGCCACGTAGTATACTATGGAATTTCCTCACTTCTTACTGGGGTAGATTATTTGTAAAGATGGCTGCAATAATTCCTCCCTGAATGCACACCTCGTTGCAATGTGATCTTGCCACCTCTCTACCTCTTGGTTGGTTTCTCCACTTGCATCTGGGCTCAGCCATGTAACCTGAAGGAAGGAAGGATGGGAGGGAGGAAGGGAGCAAGGATGGGAGGGAGGCAGGGAGGGAGGGAGGAAGAAAAGAAAGAGGGAAGGAAGAACACTGTAAGATCCTGAAGTGGGAAAAACTCTGCCAGATAAATAAGACAAACGGTGGTCATTTGATGAATTAGTTGGGCCTCGAGCAGTGCGCTGATGCCTTATTTTTCATAACTCTGAGTGGCTGGCACATTAGGAGAGTCAGATATCCCAGCAAATCCCACTTTTACATCTTCGATTTCTAATGGTTTGCTGGGAAGCAAATTTCTCCAAAGCCTAGCTTCCTATGGTTCTATTAATGTGAAATGTAATAATACATAACTGTAAACTAGTTTATGTGATTCCCAAATGAATGAGTAGGGGGAAAGTAATTTATTATCAATTTGCATCAAATTTCAGTTAATGTAAAAAATGCAAAGCTTATTTTAATATACTTATTTCTGGCCAAGGCTTTCCATTAAATAGAGTGTCAAGTGGGGGTAACAATGTGCCTGGGGAAGAGTCTTTATGGTTTTGATGTCTGGGTTCCCTGGGAGAAACCACAGGCTTTTGGAAGGTTTTTTTGGTCAGGCCCCAGGTTCAAGGCACAGCGGAGAGTTGAGTGTTTCTACTTCCCTGCTGGCTGGTTAAAACATCATGATGAATGATGACAACAGGTCCAGTGGTCTCTTCTTGGCTGACACGAGGACCAGGGCAAGGGCTAATAGAAGGAGTCAGGCTTGGGAGGAAGTAGAATGTATGGCCTTGATCTACAGCAGGGGTCAGCAAACTATGGCCTGATGGTCAGATCCTGCTCACCCCCTGTTTCTACAAATGAAGTTTTACTGGAACCTGGCCACACCCATTCCTTTGCTTATGGTCCATGGCTGCTTTCCTGCTACAGTGGGAGAGCTGAGTAGTTGCAACCAAGACCACGTGTCCTGCAAAGGCCCAAAGACTTAAAGTGACAGAGTGTCCCCGTGACCTACTGATGTACAATAAAACCACCCCAAACTTCGTGGCTTAAAATAACAATAATCATTTCTTTATCTCCTAAATCTGCAATCTGAGCAGAGCTTGGTGGAGAAGGCTTGTCCTGTTCCATGTGGCATCAACGGGGACTGCTCACTTTTAAGATGGCTCACTCAAATAGCAAGTTGGTGTTGGCTGTCAGCTGGGAGCTCAGCCAGGCTGGGGACCAGGGCCCTCATCTTCTCTCCATGTGGGACTTTCCACAGGCTCTTCAGATTTCCTCATGTCTTCAAATCTGGGTTCTGAGGGCAAGTGTCCCAGGAAATAGGAAGGAGACGATGGCTTGTTTTTTAAGGCCTGGGCCTGGGTACTGGCACAGACTTCCAGCATCTTCTATTGATCAAGTAGCCATAGAGCCCAGATTCAAGAGGAGGAGACATAGACCCCACCTCTTGATGGAGGGGCTATCAAACAATCGGGGGGTGAGGCATGTTTTAAAACTGTCACATAGAATAAGTAACAGTGGCCTAAACAACGTAGACTTTTATTTCATTTCCCATGCCAAGTAGTCTGGAGCTAGGTGTTTACAAGGTTGGTCAAGATGTCCAGTTTATCAAGGGCTACTCTCCTCTATCCCTGTGTTCTGCAATCTTTAGTATGTTTCTTTCAACCCTTAAATCTGTCACCCCATGGTCACAAGATGGCAGTTATAGTGCCATGCTTTATGTCCCCACATAATAGTGTCCCAAGCAGGAAAGAAGAGTGTGAGTTTAAAAGAAACCTTCCTGAAACACTTTCTCTCATATCAGGAAGTGCCCAGCAGAGTTCCAATGCGGACTCCTTATTCAGAATTGGGTCATAAGATCATTCCTTCCTCAGTCGCTAGCAGAAAGAGTTGGGATTTCCGTGGCTGGATTAGAGGAATCGTCTTCTGAGGTTTCCTGCTCAGTTGCTGCTTGCCAGCAAACACCAGGCTTCTGTTAGCAAGGAAAAAGGGAGGAGAAGCTGTTGACCGGTCAACCGATAGTGTCTGCCATGTTGGATATTGTTCTGTTAATGGAGGTCTTGGAGCGGTGGGGCAGCAGGGCTGAGGCCAAGGCCCTGGGAAATGTGGTGAAGCAGGAGCTGGGAGGCAGGGGCCTTTCCTGACGCGTTGGAATCTCAGCTCTGGGACCAACCTTCAGCTAGAGACCATCCCGGTGGAAGCCACTTGGAGGGCAAGTTATGTTCTCCTGGCAAAACCCTTTCTTTAGCACAGCCCTCCTGAGGGTTTTGGAATCCAGATATCTCAGCTGGTTGAAACATCCCACAGGGCTCTGAAAGCTAAGTGGTTTAGGACAGTATTTTCTAAACCCTGCTCCACAGATAGGGGCTCGAATGTCTGGAGATGCTTGTGCAGAACACAGATTCCCAGACCCTACCCTCAGAGACTCTGACTCAAGAGGCCTGGGATGAAGCCACTGAGGGCAGAGATGGGGGCAGCCTTGGGCTCCTTTAGCAAGTGCTCCCAAGTAATTCTGAGGCCCAAACAGGTTTGGAAACCACTGTTTTATGATTCTAGATGCGATTAAAGCCATCTGAAGATGATGAGAAACAGCTGGGGTAGAGTTTTTCGTTAACTCAGTAAATCCCTGCGAGGGAACTGTTTGCTAATTCCTGTGGTGTTTAGCTCCCGGGTGGATGCGGGGGCTGGGAATCCTCTTAGGCCTGACATTTCCTGGGGACCACTGTTGTCTATCTCCCAAGAAGTGGAACCCTCTGCAGTTTTTTCTGGAAATCTCTCAAAGGGTAATTGTGAGGTTACTCCATTCCCCACAGCACTCATGGGAGACCTGAATAGCCTGCCAACTTGGGAGCTTCCTGGGGACCTTGGTGTGTTATATTTGGTGCGTTATCTTTGGTGTGTTATACTTGGTGCGTTATATTTGGTGTGTTATACTTGGTGTGTTATATGGTAACAAGCTACCGTAAAGGTAAGGTCTTAACACAAATTTATTACCTTACAGTTCTGGAGATTGAAGTCTGAAACGGGTCTCACTGGGCTAAAATCAAGGGGTCAGTAGGGCTGTGTTCCCCTCTGGAGGCCTAGGGAAGAATCTATTTCCTTGCCTTTTCCACTTTCTAGAGGCTGCCCACATTCCTTGGCTCGTGACCCCTTTTCTCCATCTTTAAAGCCAGCAATGGCAGGCTCCTGACCTCCTCTCCTGCCTCCCTCTTCTATTTATAAGGACCCTTGTGGTTACACTGAACCCACAGGATAATTCAGGATAATCTCCCCATCTCAAGGTCCTTAACTTAATCCCACCTGCGAAGCCCCTTTTGCCATATAAGGTAACATATTCATAGGTTCTGTGTATTAGGATGTGGACATCTTTGGGGGCCATTATTCTGCCTACCACACTTGGCGATACAGCACTGCTAAGAGTCATAAAAGAAAGGATGTGAACTTTTATGGTTCAAGAGCCATCCCCTTAGCTGAATTGGCTTTTCTCCCTTGGGAAAAAGGAATTTTCATGGAACATTCTGCTGAGAGCACCATTGCTTCGGGAGTCAGACCAGTTCTAGGAAGGGTTCTCATTCAAGGCAATTCCTCTTTCCTGTACTTGGGCAAAGGTGGGTTTGTTGTCCCAGGACATGGTGTGAGAGCAGGGAATTCCCTGATGGAAGGTCATTTATTACACTCCTTTTTCTTTCTCAAACCTGGAGATAGTTCTTTTAAGCACAGGACATTTGTTTTTGTTGTTGTTGCTTTTGCATAATAAAAGATTGGAAAACATTGCCCTTGTGGTCTGTGAAATTGTCTTCTTCTCTTTTAAGTTTTGCCATATCACAGCAAACACACTGAGAATCTTTCTTTTCATTTTGATTTCTATTTCTTCTGTTAGTATTGTCTACTGCTTCTGTCTTCCTTGGGGCATCCCAGGGGACCTCAGCACCCCCATGACACCCTAATCCTAGGGAAGGGGGTCACCTTGATCTAGTTTAAAGTGAGAAGTCTTTTAAGGGTAGAGACAGTGCTGCCTGTCCTTGTTGTCTTGAGATTTCTAGTTGCCATGACCTCCATCTATGGTTACCCAGACCTCTGTAGAATGTAAATTGGTGTAGCCGTTGTGGAAAACAGTATGGAGGCTTCTCAAAAAACTCAAAATAGAGCTACAGTATGATCCATCAATTCCACTCCTGGCTACATATCCGAAAAAAAAAAACCCCACTAATTTGAAAAGATACATGCACCCCAATGTTCATAGCAGCATTATTTTCAACTGCCAAGATCTGGAAGCAACCTAAGTGGTGTCCACCAAAAGATGAATGGATAAAGAAGAGGTGGTGTGTGTGTGTGTGTGTGTGTGTGTGTGTGTGTGTGTGTGTGTGTGTGTATATATATATATATATATATATATATATATGCATGCAATGGAATACTACTCAGCCATAAAAAAGAATGAAAATTTTGCCATTTGCAGCAACATGGATGGACTTAGAGGGCATTATGCTAAGTGAAATAAGTCAGACAGAGAAAGACAAATCCTGTATGATATCACTTATATGTGGAATCTAAAAAATACAACAAACTAGTGAATATAACAAAAAAGAAGCAGCGGCTTCCCTGGTGGCACAGTGGTTAAGAATCTGCCTGCCAATGCAGGGGACATGGGTTCGAGCCCTGGCCCGGGAAGATCTCACATGCCGTGGAGCAATTAAGCCTGTGCACCACAACTACTGAGCCTGCGAGCCACAACTACCGAGCCTGTGCTCTAGAACTCGCGAGCCACAACTACTGAGCCCACGTACCACAACTATTGAAGCTCGCGCGCCTAGAGCCCGTGCTCCGCAACAAGAGAAGCCACCGCAATGAGAAGCCCACGCACCGCAACGAAGAGTAGCCCCCGCTCGCCGCAACTAGAGAAAGCCTGTGCGCAGCAACGAAGACCCAACGCAGCCAAAAATAAAATTAAAAAAAAAGAAAAGAAAAAAATGCAGACTCACAAACTCACAAATATAGAGAACAAACTAGTTGTTACCAGTGGGAAGGGGGGAAGGGGGGAAGGGGGGAGGGGCAATATAAGGGCGGGAGAATTGGAGGTGCAAACTATTGGGTGTAAGACAGACTACAAGGATGTATTGTACAACACAGGGAATATAGCCAATATTTTGTAGTAACTGTAAATGGAGTGTAACCTTTACAAATTGTATAATTAATAAATAAATAAAGTTACCCAGATGTCTGCAATATATGATAAAGCTTCCATTTCCTCATCTGTACCGTGAGGTTAATAACACGTAGCTGGCACCTTGCCCACATTCCCCACACCCTCGCCCTTCAAGGCACGCAGGTCTGTCTTCCAGCTGCTGGCACCTGCACCTCTTGGCTTCCTCTGGCACCAGAGACCCCTCCCCTCTGAATGCAGCAGGCCAGGGGCCCAGCCCTCAACTAATGACCCATGACAGCAGGTGATCCCCCAGTCTTCTTGCCCCTTGGACAGGGAAATCGTGGTGCACGTTCTACAACTGCCAGAGAAAAGGCTAGAGGGGGGAAAGAATGGAAGAAGGGAGACTTTCACGGAGGCATGCAAAGACGTGGCAAGCTCACCCCATCCCATATCTCAGCTGTTATGCATTCCCGACTGGCTTGGACAAAACCCAGGGAGACTCCAGGCTGGTGAGTCTGTGCACGCGAGGCAGGAATGGACATCTCCCCAGGGTCTCCAGCAGGACTCAGTCCTAGTTGCCCATGGTGGTAACTGGCTCAGTAATACACCCCTGAGTGGCTGCCTTCCCTTCCCTGTGTCACCTCCTCATTCACTTGCTGGTGCCTTCTTGAATCCCCTCCTAAATAAACAACTTGCACTCACATCCTTATCTCACAGTGTCCTTTTGGGAGAACACAGATGAAGGCAGTGCTACTGAATAGAGCATAACGAGTAGGAGATTAGACAAGAAAAGCCAGGAAAGTTTACATTACCACCCCTAGCAATCATGAGAGTGCAGGGAGTGCTGGGGGTGGTTGAGAGCCCGTGGTTAAGAGCTCAGGCTCCTGGCTTGTGCCCCGCCCTGACATTTACAAGCCTGAAAAGACTCTGGACTAGTTCTGTAGTCTCTCTGGGCTTTGCTTTCTTCATCTGTCCAGTGGAGATAATAATAGCGTCCTGTGGGTTGGGTGAGGGTTAAAGGAGATAATATACACAGAGTTCTTAGCACAGTATAAGACTCCATAAAAATTCACTATTTTTGTTCGGTTCCTTTCCCACCTGTGGGCCAAGTGAGTATCCAGCCACTTTTGCCTACAAAAAGGCCTAAAAAAAGAAAATCTCAATTCTGGACTCCTGTTGGGAAACACAGGGAAGTGAGAATGGGAAAGAAAATTTAGTTTATTACAAATCTGGACATTTAAAAAATTTCAAAGAGTTTTTGAAGTAGGAAGAATGTCAGTAGTCAGCTTTGTCTCCAATAAGCTTGAGTACTTCCAGAAAAAGCCCCCTGAACCATAGAAGTAGCAGAAACATCAGGCGGGGCGGGAAATGGTCTTTTGGAACCAGGCTAGGGTCTAATGTACAGATGATCACTGGGGAAAAAGGCAATCAGTAAAATCAGACTGTGTGCTATCGACAACACCTTCACTTGTTTCCTTAGTTCCCTGCCCCTTGTGTTAGCTAAAGGGACTTGGGGACAGCAGTGAGGACAGACTCTGAGCTGCTGATATCTCCCCTGGGGAAAGGAATAGCACATGGAGGCTGACAGCTTCTCACTTAAATAGAACCCCACGACCCAGTTGAAGTCCAGTGTGACAGATGACAGAAGAAGGACAAGAGGGAACCAGGGCAGCAGGTGGACCCAAATCAAAACCGAATTGTCATGGCTTCTGCCACACACTATGCAATCTTCCCCATTCCTTGGCACTTGATCTTGTCTGCCTGGTCCAAAGTGAAGGGGAACTGTCCAAGGAGACTTTGAATTTGACTCAGTGCTGTCGCTTAAAATGGATAATATAGACCTTACAGAAAATCCAGCCCTAGAGATCTCCTTTGGACATTTGTGCTATAAAAATTCCATCACTTATTTCTTCATTCAGTCAAAGATCATTTATTGAGCACCTATTATGTGGTTCAGAAGGAGAGACAAGGATTTGAAGGCAAGTAGTTTATTTGGGAGGGGATGCCAGGAAACATCTTAGGGGAGCAGGCAAGTGAGGCAGGGACGGGAAGGCAGGCAGGCAAGCAATGAAGAGCGTGTTATCAAGCCCATTACCACTGTGGGCAACTGGAATTTAATACCACTGGCGAACTTCTGAAGCCAACGTTGAACACAGGTCTCAGTTTTCCCAACTGGGAGGGATGAGAGTGTGCCAACTCCCTCCAGGCATCTTTTGAGGGCTCTTGGGAAGGGCATGAATTCCCTGGCGCTTCCAGCCTGCCACAGGAGCAGCAAAGTGGGCCCCAGGGACTTCCCTGGTGGCGCAGTGGTTAAGAATCTGCCTGCCAATGCAGAGGACATGGGTTCGAGCCCTGGTCCAGGAAGATCCCACATGCCGTGGAGCAACTAAGCCCGTGTACCACAACTACTGAGCCTGCGCTCTAGAGCCCGCGAGCCACAACTGCTGAGCCTGCGTGCCGCAACTACTGAAGCCCGTGCGCCTAGAGCCCGTGCTCCGCAGCAAGAGAAGCCACCGCCATGAGAAGCCTGCGCACCGCAACCAAGAGTAGCCCCCGCTCCCTACAACTAGAGAAAGCCCGCGCGTAGCAACGAAGACCCAATGCCGCCAAAAATAAATAAATAAAATAAATAAATTAAAAAAAAAAAGTGGGCCCCAGAAGCCAGAGAAAAAACTCAGGCAAAGATGCAGACGCTGCCCATTGGAACTGGAGAGGTCTTCACTGAAGTGGTCAGGGCTCAAGGGCACAGGTGGGCACTTGGAGCAGCTGCCAGACTGAGTCTCAGTGTTAGGTGCCAGGAATGCAATGGGAGAAGGTGCAAGCCCTGCCCTCAGGGAGCTTAGAGTTTGCAGAGGCCAACAGCGCAGCTGAGGGTTACAGTGCGGTGTGACAAGTGCCTTGACAGAAGCAAGCCCAGGGTTCTATGGCGACAGGGTGCATGGGAGTACAGAAGCGGGGTGAGGGCATGCTTCCTGGAAAAGATGCAGCTGATTTGAATATTGCTGGATGAGGAGGCGGTATAAGGGAGAGAAGTCAAGACAAAATTTTCCAGGTAGGGGGACTTGTGTGTGCAAATGTATGAAGGTACAAGAGGGCATTTTGACAAATGTCCTTTATGTCTTGTTTTTCATAGCATGCATTCTCTTCTCCTAAGAGAAGCCTTTCTTCAGCTCCACCACACTGTCCGCTGTGCCCATTATTGGATGTCTAATGCACTCAACAAATTCTATTATTTTATGCTGGATGTATGGGGCTATCCGTTAATATCTGACAGTTATTACCCAGAAACTAAATGAACCTTGGAGTGAATATTTTCTTTTCTTTAAAAAAAATAAAATGAAATAAGGAGAAAAGGTGAAATGTCAGAAAAAAGAAAAAAAATATTTGAAGCCATGAATCTTCACAGATGCATGGCACGCTTTTAAAAAAACATGAAAAGATGTGAATTTGAGATGGGGCTAGGATGCATTCCCAAGACCAGCGTGGATGTCTCCCAGACGCCTGTAAATGGCTTATCAAAGGCTCCAGCCGCAGGCCGGACGCATTTGTCAAAGGTCTGACATCTGATGACGTCATAGCTCCAGAAGCTCTCCTGGGCCTGGCTTAGAAAAGGTGTATTGGGAGAGCAGGGTGGGGTCGTGCCCCGGCTGGCCCACACGATTCATTTTTATCTCCACTTGCTTCTTTTCTGTGTGTTGGTGGCTTGTTGGAATTGCTGTGGTTGATGGCGGCTGGGAGAGGGGAGGAGAGGAGGATGGGTTCTTAATTCCCTTAAACACCAGATTTTAAAATATGCTAAAAAAAAAATGCTAGAAGTCTGAACCATCCTTGGGCAAAATTGTGAAGCGGGTAAAGCCCACGTTCCTGAGTCTACGTTCCCCCTGTTTCTGCATTTCTTTGCTGGTTAAGGATGTTCTACTGTCCTGGGAATCAGTGTGAAAAGGTCGACCAGATATTTTTTCTATGGGATGAGGGAATTGCGGTTACCACCACACAGATGGATTTGGGTTTTAAAAGAGAACCGTGGATGGGAGCAGTGCTTAACACAAAGGAAAGCCTCGATAATGGAGGAAATTTAGGCACAGTGGGAGCTGGATTTGCTGACTCCTTTTAAATCACAGCAGATAGATACCTATCTTATTTGCTGTTGTGCAGGGGTGCTGGCTGCCACAAATGGGGCCAGGTATTAACCTAGGGTGTTACAAGTCTCGATAGTCTTGGAGGGTGGGTAGGAACTATAACGGGGCAGGGACTTCTAGGGTGCTAGTCATGTCTGTTTCTTGATCTGGGTGCTGGTTACCTGGGTGTTTGCTTTGGTAAAACTCATCCAATATAAAATCTAATGACATGGAAAAAGTTTAAAAATTTTGCTTTGGAGTCTGGGGAAAGAAGACTTGACTTTGGGAGTGTCTACTCTTTCCCTTGCATTGTCCCCAATGCTTATTATATGTTACCGCCTGTAATCCTTACACTGGCCTTCTGAGCTGGGTCCAGTAATGACATCCATTCTGTAGACCCCAAGTCATAGGGAGGTTTGACCACTTGCCCAAGACCACACAGCCAGCTAGCAGCAGAGCAGGGATTCAAACCTGGGTCTTCCAGCTGCAAAGTCCGTGTCCTTTCAAACAGGTGGCGAACGGGGTAGAGGCCAACTCCCCAGCTCAAACACCTCAGGTGGCTGCAGGGAAATCCCAGTTTGGTCAGGGGGCCCAGCAGGTTCTGTGCTTGTTTCAGATGAGATGACTGTCAGGAGGGAAAGGCCTGGAAAGGGGGCAGCTGGAGCTGGGGAGCCAAGACGGCAAGGATTAGGTTGGGACATTCCAGTGTGGTGACGGTGCTCAGAGCCTGGACAGGAACTGATGTGTATGGGCAGGGACCCTGAGGAGCCACGTGGCCACTGGAATGGTGAGCTGGTTCAGGGCACGATGCAGGGTGGGCACAGCGGGGGCATGCCAAGGGCCTGGTGTTGAGATGACTCAGTGCTGTGGTTTTGGCCTGAAATGGAAGGAGTCCTGGGAACCTTGAATCTTTAAGAACCGAAGAAGTGGAGGGGTGCTTTTGGCCTTGCTAGACCTATAGCTGAGAAACAAGGCAAGTGGACAAGAAAGTGTATGCTACAAAGATGGCCACAACTATAGCTGTCATTCCCACGTGGTCTCCTACGATGGGACCTGCCACCCATCCATCAAGTCTGTGTCTCCACCCCTTTGAATCTGGTGAGACCCTGTGATTCCTTTGAGCAACAGAATATGATGGAGGTGAATCTATACCCTTAACTGACCTGGTGGCTTCCCCTTCCTGCCTCTTGCTCTTGGGACACTCCCTCTCAGAACCCAGCCGCCCTGCAGCGGGAAGCCCAAGCCACATGGAGGTGCTCCAGTGGACAGTCCCAGCTGAGCTGCTGGCCCACAGCCAGCATCAGCCACCAGCCACGTGTGTGCACCATCTCGGAGTCCAGCCCAATCCAGTCTGCAGGTGACCGCTGCCGCATCCACTTGAGAACCCCCAAGTGAGAACGATTCAGCTGAGTCCAGTCCGCTCAGAGGACCCAAGAGACAACAGTAACTGTTGCTTTAAGTTACTAAGTCTTAGGGTTGTTTGTTACACAAGAACAGATAATAGATAACAGAAGGACAAGGGTCTCCAAGGATTGGAGTGCTGGAGGGCTGGCAGTGTCAACCTGGGGTGTAAGGAGGAGAAAATGAAAGGCACCTTTACAGGCTTATATTCATAAGAACACCAGCAAGACCAGGAGCCTGGAAACTTGAGCTGCAGGCTTGGTCCTGCCACTCACTGGCCCCGGAGTCTTCAGCAAGTTATCACCACTCTGGGCCTCAGTTTCCTCATCTGTAAAATGGAGATGATTCATTCCACAAACACAGAATATTGTATCTGGATCCCAACTGGGGTGGGCAATGCAAAGATCAATACAACCCAGCCCTTGAGATCTTGTGCCCATTCCAAGATGAAACCAGGCACTGTGAGAATGTCTGCGTACAAATGCATGTAAGTACACGTTAATTACATGCAAATCTCTTAGAACAGTACCTAGCACATTCTAAGTGCTCAGTTAACACCAGCTGTCATTATTATGCTGTGTCTGCAACTTAATTCTCTGAATAGCCTTTGTACCCTAATTGCAGCTTTAAAAAGCTAACCGGTACAACTACTTTGGAAATCTGTTTGGCGATAAAGTTAAACACACGCCTACCTTATGACCTAGCAATTCCACCTCTGGGTGTATCCCCAACAGAAATGGGTCCTCATCTCCACCCAAAGGCATATATGAGAATGTTCACAACCACTTTATTCATGACAGCCCCAAGTTGGAGACAATCCAAATGTCCATCAACAGTCAAATGGATAAATAAATTGTGGTATGTTCATTCAACGGAATAACACTCAGTAATTAAAAAGAATGAACCACTGTTTCATGCAACAGCCTGGATGAATCTGGCAATGAGTGAAAAAAGCCACAGACAAAAGAGCACATGCTGCATGATTTTGTTTATAAAAACAGGCAAAACGAATCCATGGTGATGGAGGTCAGAATAGTTGGGGGATGCTGACTAAGCGGAGGCATGAGGGAACCTTCTGGGCTGCTGGAAATGTTCTATATCTTGACCTGGGTGGTGCTTCCGAAGGCAGATACACATGTAAAAATGAATCAAGTTGTGCTCTTCTCTGTATGTACGTTGTATGTCAATAAAAACGTAAATAAAAAGGGGGGAAAGCTCGCTGTGGGTGGGCTGCTCCTAGGTGGCCACTGTCAGGGAGTTGGGGGCCGGAAGGGGAAAAGGTGGGGAGGGGTGGGATTCTAGGTGGGGAGTCTTTGGAAGCAAATGTCTTCTTTTTCCCTAGGAGGTAGCAGTCCCGGCTAAGTCTCCCAGTGGAGAAGTCTCGCCCTAGGGCTGCTCTGAGCTGCTTGTGCTTCCCTAAGGCTGTGCTAGGACCAGTGTAGGGTTCCCAGGAGGACCCCCAAGTTCCCCAGGCCTGGGCCCTTCCTTCCACAAGCAGAGTCTCAGCCTCCAAGTCTGAGAAGCAATGTCTGAAAGGGCAGCCATGAAGACTCCTGTTAACATGAAGCCATTAGTGACTTCAAGACAACAGCAGCCGCCAGCGGGAGTGGAGATGCAGGGGGACTCAGTGGAGATTTGTGGAAGTTGAGCCTGGAGCCACAGGGCCAGTTTGCTGCGGAATCCGCTTCCCGACGGTTCGGGACTGGACCACAGGAAGGAACCGGCTCCTGGAGCAGGGGCCTTGGGTCAGGTGTTGGCAGCGCTGCGGGCTTCCCGGAGGAGAAGGGCTAGCTGGAAAAAGGCTTCCCTTCGAAGTCCCCTGTTCCCGCGTCCCTCCCCCCACCTCGCCGCCCCTCAGGCTTGGAGAGGGGGTTTCTCGGAGCCCACAATACATGATTCCCCCTCCGCTAGCGAGGGGCCAGGCGCCCCTTGGTTCAGACCATCCAAGCCCGCCGTAGCCCCAGCCGCGGAGAGCGGCGGATTCAATATAATTAATTTAGAAACGAGTGTGGATTTTATCACCATCCATGCGGGGAGCAGGTTTCGCTTCTGCCTGCGGGCTTCCCTAGGTGAGCACTCCGGCATCAGACCCCGGGGGCATCCCCTCCCCCCAGTGCCCCTGCCCGAGGGCCGCCTGGGCCGCTGGGGTCCCCTGCAGCGCGGCGCAGCCCTCAGGGAGCCCGCTCCTCGGCCCTCCCGCCCGCGCGTTCAGTCCCTGGCACTTCTCCGGGGACGAGGGGGCGGCCCGGGGGCAGCCGGAGGCCTTGGCACGGCCGCAGGGTAATTGGAGCGCGCCGGGGACCGCCTGGGGGAGGCGGGGGAGGGCACGTCCCTCGGGGCGCCGGTCCCCGCCACAGCCCGGGAGGGGGCAGTGGGGACCCGGACGGCCATCCGGGGGGGCCGCGCGGCCACGGAAACCCCCTCCCCCGCTCCGCGCCCCGCCGCGTTCCCCCGGCGGCTCCGCCCGCTCATTAGCGGAGGCCGGGCCGGCCCGTTCGCCTCCTCCGGCCGCCAATTACCCGCCCTGCTGGCTCCGAGCGCGCCGCCGGGCCAGACAAAGGCGCGGGCGGCGGGTGGGCGCGGGAGGGGAAGGGAGGGAAGGAAGGAAGGGAGGGAGGGAGGGAGGGAGGGAGCCCGGGGCGCCCGCGCCTGCAGAGCCGCGGCGGCGGCGGCGGCGGCGGCGGGGAGATAAGGGCGCCTGGGACGCGCCGCGCTCCACATGGAAATGAACCCGGCGAGCTGGGGAGGCGAGCGAGGCGACGTGCCGGCCCGGGCGCCCCCTTCGGACCTGCGTTTTGAACGCGACGACCCCCCCCAACCCCCCAGATGGAGGCGATGGGTCCCCGGTCGCCCCCGGAGCGCCAGCCGCTTGCCCCGCACCGCTGTGTGTTTGGAAAGTGCTGGAACCGGGGTGCCACGTGCCTGGTGCGTCCCTCTCTGCAGCTCCCTAAACCGGCTGTAGGGTTGTGCTTGGCACTGTGCAGCTAACCAAGGCCTTCCCCACTTTCCCCCTGAACAGCCCCCCAGGCCCAGAGGGTCCATAGCGTCCCAAGCAAAGCTGGGAACCTGGGTCGGGGGTCTGTTAAGAGTCAGCCTCGCGCCTTGGTAGCCGATCTTCCGGCCAGCGCCTTTGGTGATCAGGAGATTTGGTTTTTTAATATTTGGAAACGTGAGAAACGGGGAGATAAAATGATTTATTCAGATTAGTGGCTGCGTCTAGGGCGTAGTTCGTGGTCTTCCAACATTTTGAACATCCTGACTTTTTAAGGGAAAAAGCTCCCACTAAAATCTTGCACTCTGATATTTTCAGATTCTGAAGCTCACTTGCTGAGTCCTTCCCGCCCGAGTCTCTTTCCACGAGAGAGAAGACTGTGAGTCTGGACCTCCCTGACCAGCCACAAAGATTTGGAGGAGGTTTAGTTTTTATTAGTTTGCATCATGAAAACAATAGGCAAAACGTTTTCATCATCCAAATCTAGGATTATTATACCAAATATGAGTTTTGAACTTCCAGAATCACCCTCTGGCTGAGGAGGACCCAGAGTTTGGGGGCTGAGTCTGTGAGGTACCCACCCTGCCCTAGGTCTCCTCTCCTGCACCGGGGCTGGGAGCTTTCTGGGGTGCTGCCCTGAGTTACTCTGTTACTCTTCCTTGACATCTGTCACCTTGGCCCTGAGGGGCTTTAAGACGCCACTTCCCCTTCAATCCAGCGCATGACCAGTGCAGGGACAGTGGAGGTAGGGGTCAGGGAAACTCGGGCCTCGGAGCACGCCTGTGGGATGAGATGTAGGCTGCCTCAAATGAAGACAAATGTCCCTCAGTAAAGCGCTGTTCCCAAGGGCCCCCCTTGCTGTCTGCTGTCAGCAGTGGCTTAGGGCTCCTGAGGTCAAGGTCTTCCTTCCCGCGCCCCACCCCTCCTCTGGGCCACTTAGCTTTTCACAGAGAATAGCCATGGGGGCCTTTCTGCTCACAAACACTGGCCTCAGAGATCAGGCGCTGGGCCATAGGCAGAGAGAGCCTGGGAGGCTTGGTGCAAATCACTGCGCCCTCCAGTTGGGGGGCAGGGTGGGGAGACATCTCTGAGCGCCAGCCCTACAGGCCACTACATTTCCGCAGTGTTGATGGCACAGAGCTGCTGATCAGGAATGGACTCTTTCATGGGTGCTCCTTCCTGGGGACCTGGGAGAACCTGCCCTACAGAGCAGTCATCTTTCCCCGAGGCTTCCCACATCTGTCCCGGACGGCACCTGTTCAAGTCCCTCTGTGCTCCTTGGTCAACAGCCCCAAACCCCAAATGCCCTGCTCCCAGGACCCTTCCCAATCCAGCAATGAAAAGGTTAAGAGCAGGTGCAGGGTGGGGGTAGGGGTGGGGGTGGGCTTCAGGACCCTGCCCCAGACTGCTTCCCTTCCGATTGGTCAGTGGGGATGACAGCTGCCCCCAGACCCAGCTTTTACCAAAAATATTAGGTGGCCAGTTGGTGACCTATCGGTGAACTTGAGAGACTGAATTCACCCTCAAATTTCCCTTCTGTGGAGGGAATATCTCTCCCATGATTTCATTGTTTTGTATTCAGCTGTGGCCTCCTCTGTGATCCTGTTTTCAAATGTCCTTTACATCTTCGTCTTTGCAAATCTTGTGCCCTGGGCATGGGGCAGCCGGTGGGAGGCAAGATGCAGGGGATGACGTAACTGCTTGCCCAGCTGGAAGACACAGATGCTGGGGTCTGAGGGTGGGGGGGCTTTGGGGACACTGGGGCCCGAGGTTGGAGTCCCACAGCAGGGCAGAAGGGGCCGCCTGGTCCTCAGCACCCTGGCCTAAGTGCTTTGGGAAATCCAGAGCAACTGCCAAACCCCTTTCCAGGGTTTGGTCACAGCCCTCTGTGGGTGACTGTGTCGGAAGTGGCAACTGGCTCCTGTCCCCTTCCCACATACACATATTCCAGAAGGAAAGCAGAAAGCCCCTCAGCTCCTCTCTGCTTCAGGTTTCCTGAATCAGACAATACAAAGCTGGTCCCACCCACCTTTCGAGTATTTCCCTTTGGAGCCAAGCAGAGCCTCAAGGTCAGTTCCAGCCTAGGATGTACCCTTTTCAGAAGCCAGCTCAGAAAATCCCCCTGCCCCTCTTGGGCTCTTAGTGGAGATGGATCCTCTCATGGGTTAGGGGGCTTAGCTCCTAAAGGCTGCTCCAGATCCTTCCTAGGTTTGACATCTAGAACCCCCGCTTCCTACCTGTGTGCCCTTGGGCCAATCGCTGAACTTCTCAGAGCCTCAGTTTTCTCATCTGTATAAAGAAGTTAATAAAGGTACCAACCGGGCTTCCCTGGTGGCGCAGTGGTTGAGAGTCTGCCTGCCAATGCAGGGGACACGGGTTCGAGCCCTGGTCTGGGAAGATCCCACATGCCGTGGAGCAACTAGGCCCGTGAGCCACAACTACTGAGCCTGCGCGTCTGGAGCCTGTGCTCCGCAACAAGAGAGGCCGCGATAGTGAGAGGCCCACGCACCGCGATGAAGAGTGGCCCCCACTTGCTGCAACTAGAGAAAGCCCTCGCACAGAAACGAAGACCCAACACAGCCAAAAATAAATATATATAAAAAAATTAATTAGTTAATTAAAAAAAAATAAAATAAAGGTACCAACCTCATAAGGTTGTTGTGAGGATTAAATGAGGTAACGCATATATGTATTTAACAAGATAATCACTCTGTCAGTTGCCCCTCCCTTCCTCCTTTCCTCCCTTCCTTCCTTCCTTCCTTTTCAGAATTCTCATTGCTCTTATGAGCTCAGTGCAATACATTTGGCTGTGGGAGAAATCATAGATAGTTTGAGTTAAATTAGGTGGAAGAACAGATAAGTGTGGATGGCTAGTGCAAAAACCATACTAGGTCTTTCAACTTCAAGGGTCTAATACAGGGCACTGGTTACACGGGTGATGGAATTGCTGAAAAGCCCTGGAGGTGAGGCAATCCAGAGATTCACAGTAGCAGGGAGCTGCTACTACCATTCAGGCTGGAGGGCTAAAGGGAGGATATGGTGTTATTGGAACCCAGAAACCAGGTCGGTATGGCATGTGGGGTTGTGAAGGGAGGAGCCTTGGAGCCACAAAAAGGAACCACAGCTGCTGCTGGGGAGGCCACAGGAAGCAGAGCGAGAGAGGAAGAAATACCCTGGCTTCTCCCTCCTGCCCTCTAATGTTCTGCCAGGGCAAAGGAGTCCCGGAACTGTGATTCCCTGCAGTACGGGGCAGGCTAGGAAAACGGTGGGCAGGGAGCAAGCCAGCATTTGACCAGTGCAAAGACCAGGCCTTCTGCAGCCCTGCTGCCATGGTGACACCGGGTGACAGAGGCCTTTCCAAACCTCATCAAGCTGAGTTCACCCCAGCAAAGGGTTACAGGTTTCTGTTGATCTCAGACTCCCTAAGAGTGGCTTCCAGCCTGTAGGAGTACTGGATAGCCGCCTCCACTCTCCTACAAATGCCACCTTTGTCACCAAGGTGGCTGCAGTTGTGGCCCCAGGTCACAATGTGCAGTGGCTTCATTAATTGTCCCCTCAAGCCTCTGATTCTTGGGAATCTGAGGGGAAAAGTGGAGTCATCTCAAGGGGGAAGACGGGAGGGGAAGGAAGACTTAAGCCGACTTTCTGAGGACCCACCTTGAAACATTCCAGGTGAGAAGAGCTGATTCTAAACACACGCCCAAATGGGGCTCTGCATGGTTCTTCTATACGGCATCTTACGTATCTCAAGAACATAAATCGAATTATACTTCTGTGAGGCTTGTGGGAAAATTCTAGATGGACAACAGGCCTGCTTCTGATCAGGTCTTACTTACTGGAAACCTTACTTATCGGAAAGGCCCTTGGGAAGTTGGGTTAATTTGGAAATTGGGGTTAATTTGTTTGGAGCCAAAAGCAAAACAATCAAACAGTGGTTCTTTCTGTGCTTTGAGCGCATGCATTTTCTTTATTGGACATCTTGTTTTGGTGCTGTAGGTTTTCCTGGTTTATTGCTTTAGCTTGATGGGAAGGTCCAGGAGTTCCTGGAGGAAGGTCCTGAGTGACTGGTGGCATTTTTTTTTTTTTTTTTTTGGTGGCATTTTAATGTGATGGTCTTCTTGGGAACCTGTAGGACGCCTGGCTGGAGCAAACTTCTCCTTCTCCTCCAAGGTGGGAACATGGCAGGGCTGAGTTAGTGGGTTGATCGATTCTCTTTTGTCCCTGGTAGTCACCAATGTTTTCACCTTACCCAGACCTGATGCAGGATAGGCATTAATTGACAGAAGGGACAAGAGGCATTTGGAACAAAGAACAGGTGATTAAATTTCAGAACCACTCTGGCAGATCCCAGGCCCTAGCCTGCAGGACGCTTGCTCCTGGGACCTCCAGAGGAAGAGGAAGGGCCACTGCAAGCTTTCCTCAAGTGTTCATTTTCGGGTTGAAGGAACCCACTAGGAGAGAGAAGTTCGCCAAGGAAATGACTACATAAACAACTTTCCAGGGGGCCTATTTAAAATGCTCAGGGGAATAAATTGTTTTAAAGCATTTAAAAAACACCATTTACATACAATTAATATGTTGATTGCACAGCGTTCTTATTAATTCATTATAGCAAGGATATCCACATAGCAAAACAGCTTTTCAGTACTTAGCTTAGTCATATAGCACGAGCTAGGAAATTACATACGTAATCGCTATATATAACCACTATATATAATCACACACACACACACACATATAAATGTCTAAATATGTAAAATTTAGAGTCTCTACTAATTCGAATCTCATTTCTCAGCTGCCATACCCTACCTGACACAAACATGCCCTCTGCCACACAGGGTGGGATGCAGGAGATTTTCTTTTACATCCTTACAAGCCTGGAGCCCCGGTTTGTTAACACAGTAAAGGGCCACGAGCGAGTGAAGCACTTGATAATCAAGATTCACTGTGCAAGAAATGTAGATGCTATGGTTTAATAGAAACCCCACTTTTACTGAGCAGGAGAGATGACTAGACCAGAGGGAGAAGGGTGGCAGTTAGTGGGGAGCTAGAGTAGATCAGTGGATGCTAATGACAGATGCTTGGGAACCTTTCATTAGGGATCACCAGGAAATGTGGTCTTGACCTTGAAGCCACTAGAGAATAATAGAATGTTTTGGTTTTTCATTGCAGCATAACTCACGACCCCAGAAGTTGTTTGCTGGGAACAAAAAGAATCTGATTATTTTTCACGATTCTCTGGGTTGACTAGGGCTCAGCTGGGTGGATCTTCTGCTGGTCTTGCTTGTGGTTAAAGTCAGTTGGTGGGTGGGGCTGGAATGTCTGTGACGGCTTCATCCCCATGTCTGGCTCTTTGAGGGGGGATGGCCAGGAGGTTGAAGCCTCTCTGTCTCCATGTGACTTGGAGAGAGAAGAACTTGGGCTTCTTTCTGTGGTGGCTGGATTCCCAAGAGTGAGTGTTCCAAGAGAACGTGCTTATCCAGCCTCTGCCTGCATCACTCTTGCTAAGGTCCCATTGGCCAAAGCAAGTCACATGGCCAGGCGCAGGGTCAGAGTGCGAGGGGACTAGATGAGGGGGTGAACACTCAGAAGTACAGTTTACAGGGAGCCACCACGTGCCTGTCTATCACAAGGGGGCTGCTGTTTCTGTCCCCTTAGAGGCTGCTATTTTGTATTCCCTATTCTTTCCTCCCTTCTTCCCTCCAGCGCCCTGCTCTTCCCGTCAGAGGCAGATGTGGGGTGGGCGGAAGACAGCAGGGTGGTCAGTGGTGATGGCGGTGGTGTGACCATCCCCCTCACCTCCCCGATCTGCATCTCAGCGTCTTGGGCAAGATGTCCTTACTTCTGAACTTATTCCCTGCCCGCCCCGCCCCCGCCCCCCGAATATGAAGGGTTATACAATATACAGACTGAGCAGGCAGGATGTTGTTTTTTTTGTTTTTTTTTTTTTAAGATTCCAAGTCAGATGTTTTAATATTTCACTGAGCCACTGCAGAAAGCCCTTCATTATGGGATGGAAATGCTTGGAAAATGGCCTTCTAATTAATGTGAAATGAGAGAGTGCCCCTCAGAGCAAGGGAGACTTGGCAGCTGTGAGGGTGATGTCAGCAGGCCAGCACTTCCTGGGCGGGGTGATTGGATGGGGCCCCATCCCAGGATATATTTGCCTCATGGAGCCCATTCAGCATAAATCCTGCCACGGGGCCAGGCTGGAGACAGCAAATTGAGAACCTTCCACAGCTCGCTGAGTTACCGCTTCCCAGAAATTGCTGAAGCCATTGATCTCGATCTTTTTAAATCATTAAATGATTTTGGCGTTCAGGCACGCAGCGGGTCTGTGTTCGGTGACCTGCAGGAAGTGGGAGCAGGTTCAACAGCGGATCCTGGGGCGCAGCTTTGGCCTGGCACAGGCTCAGTCACGTGATGGCATGACAGTGACCTTTACACCAGCGTGCAAGACTGCTTCTAAATAAGACACAAAATGGCTCACTCGGCCAGCCCTCCTTCTGTCCTCTGAGAGTCTCGGTAGAGCAGTGCGTTTATGAGAAACCTTAAAAGCAGCTTGCATCCTGCCCTGGGAGCCCCCCACAACCCACACCACCGGCAGACGGTTACTGGGATACGTACATCTCTCTTCTTGGGTGTCTCCCTCACTGGCCGAAGCATATTGGCAGAGCCATCATGGAGTAAAGGGAATTAAGAACCTTGCTTCAAGCTTGGACCATTGGGTGGAAGTAATAACAACAAGAATATTATCTCATACTTATTGAACACTTACTGTGTGCCAGCCCTATGCTGCCCGTCTTTTTTTGCTTTTGAACCTGACAACAACCCTATGAAATAGGTACTACTACGATTCCCCTTTTATAGACTAAAGATGATAAGGAATATGGCCTAGAGCTCCCTATTGTAAAAAGATTTGCTGCCCCCCCTGGCTGCATGGCTTACTTCTGTGCATCTTATGATATTCGATTTAATCAATATTGATTGAGTGCCGAAATAATGTCAGCGCTGGAGGAAGACAGGCCCTAAAGCACAGAGAAAGACTGTAAAGCTCGAGGGCTTTACAACCCAGGTGGGGCAGGAGAGCCAAGCCGTTTTCAGAGCGGTTCCGAATAGTTGGCCACACTGAAGGCAGCTTTTTCCGCATGTGACTATTGGAGGCGGTAGAGTCTAATGGAAGATTGTAGGTGCTGCTGTCCCCTCAGCCCGGGGTTCAAATCTCAACTCTGCTGAGTGGTTTGGGACAACTTAACCCTCTGAGATTCAGTTTTCCTCTTCTGTAAAATGGGCATGGCAACACCTACTTAGAAGTACCAGAAAGAGTCAAGAGTCTGGCATATAAAGTAGGCTCCCAGTAATTTTCTTAGCAAGTGTGGTCATTAGGGGAAGATGATGAGAGGTGGTGGGTATAGACTCAGGTGGGTATAGAGAGTGGTGGCAGGCTCAGACCCTTTATTGGAACTGGTTGCCCACAAGAAAGAAAGATTCTGTTTCTAGAAGATGAGGGTCCTGGGCAGACCAAAGCCACAGTTACCCATTGAGCTTTCTTAACTATTGGCGGAAACAGTGTTATTAAGGCAGCTCCAGGAGCTTCTTCCGAAAGCAAACTTGCCTTTCAGATTGCCCCGTGGGGGGGCCTGGGGTGGCCGCCAAGAGGGCCTGCCTCCCCCATCCCCGTAGCTGCCCCAGCTGTGTCCAGCTGCATCCATTTAGCCAGGCTATTTGGACCAGGAACAAGGGCTCTCCTTTCACTGTCTGTGGCATTCAGGACAGCCTCGTGCTCAGCCAAAGGGCTGCTCCTTGTCCAGATGTCCAGAGGGGCTGGTTTCATGTGTCTGACAAGGCCGCCTTTCTGAACAGGAGGATCTGAAGCGGGGAGATGTCTGCAGCCTGGGCACGGGGTGATAAATGCCCCCTCTGGAATGCCGGGATGAATTCTTAAAAAGGAAAAAAAAAAAAAAGGCTTTCATCGTTGTTGCAAAGACCCCATACAAGGGGGTTTTCTCATCCCACACTGCAGGATGGGGGGCAGAGGAGGGGTGCTGGGGAAACAGGGAGTCGGGGGGAGGCTGACACGTACACTTGACTGTGAAACCTCCAGGGATGGGCCCACCAGCAATAACTTCTTTTCCTCTGGAGCAGCGCCTGGGGGCCACGGGTTCCAGCCTGAGCCCTGCCTCCTGCCTACGTGTAGTTGAAGTCTGTTAACCAGCCTGGGAGAATGGGGTTGTGTTTGCCTTGCCTGCTGCCCAACAACCCCCCCCCCCCGCCCCGGAGCTGCCCCAGCACAAATGGCTTTGTACAACCAGGGACAAAACGGCCGTTCATTCCCCATCCGTGCCTGGGGACAAAAAGCTGAGTGTGGCCCGGTTTGCTCTGGTTTAGGAAAGACGGAGCTGGTGGGGACGGAGGGAGAAGGCTGGCAGCCCAGGGGCAAGGCAGGGATGCAAATTGGCTGTGACCACGTGAAGGGACTGTGTGACCCAGATCCACTCAGGAAGGAGGGCCATCCCTTTAGTGCCCCTTGACCTGATGGCACAAGAACAGGTCACCCATGGTGGGGACTGATGGCCACATATGGGGCAGTTTCCCTGTTAGGTCCGCTCCTCTGGCTCTCTGGGGCCTCTGGCCTTTACACATCTTCAGAAGTTTTCCTTTACTCAGAGAGTATTTATGGCGTCAGAGCACTGTGGTAGTTAGGCATGGGCTTAAAGATCAGACAGACCTGGTTTCAAAATCCGTGTCACAGTCCTAGCTGAGTGACCTTTGGCTTGTCACTTGCCTTCTCTAAGCCTCAGTTTCCCCATCTGTAAAATGGAAATAACTATAGCATCTATAGGATTGTTGGGAGGATCGAATGACATAATCCATGTAGAGTGCTGAGCGTAGAGCCTAGTACATAGGACGTGCTCAATAAGCATTGATAATCAATAAATAATATCAGTAGCTATGTACACAGTGTTAGATATTGGAGGGGGCCGAGGAATGAGAACTCGGGAAGTCCCACTTTATCAATAAATTGGGTCCCAAAGTTAACTTGTAAGTCTGTAATTTGGACCTCAAAACATGGTTCCCATAGAAACACTGCTAAGAAGAGTCGTGAGGCCCCCGGTTAACCCACAAAAGCCGATTCAACTGTCAACGTACCAGAAATAGCTGAGTGGTGGCTTTAAAACATGGCAGAAAATTCTTTCATACTCTTCCCATTGAGAGATGGGGTCTCTGTCCCCTCCCCTTGAGTCCCTTGGGCTTGTGGCTGCTTTAATCAAGAGTGTGACAGAAGTAACGTAATGTGGCTCAGAGGCTGCGTCACAGACCATGCAGCTTCTCCCTTGTTTGCTAGAACACTCGTCCTTACAGCTGCCACGTAAGGTGCTTGGCTACCCTGAGGCCACCATGTTGGGGAGAGAGAGAGAGACGAGAGATGCCTGATGAGCCCACAGTCATTTGAGTCATTCTTAACCATTCGAGTCTTGCCAGCTGAGACCCCAGTCATCATGGAGAAGAGACAAGCCACCCCAGGGTGCCCTGTTTGAATTCCTGATGGATGACATCTGTGAGCTTAATACAATGGCTTTTGGGGGTTTTTTTTGCCACTATGTTTTGGGGTAATTTGTTACACAGAAATAGTTGTTCAAAACACTGTGCAATGAAGACTACGGGCCAGTACTAACTGGCTCACGGTTGTTTAGGGCTTACTGTATGCCAGGCACTGTGGATTAACTCATTTGTTCCTCTACTAGAAACTAGTAGAAAGTCATCTTAGTCATTAAATACAAATACGACAAACAGTAACTTGAAACGGAGAAAGTTTCTTATAGCTCGATACCGGGACTTGAAGCAAAACAGGCATGAATTAGCTGGGTCTGAGGAGGCACACGGAGACATCGCAGTGATGATGGATGACACTTCTAGACAATGTCAAGGGTTGTTAGAGATTGATGACATTGACTCTTTATTTTGTCTAATTTCACTTCAAAACAAATAACCCTTCTTTTCCTCCATTCAGTTGTATCTTGCAGAAGTTGGCATGGCCATCGCATGGCTTTTTAGCTCAGGTATGGAATGAAGAAAAAGAAAAAGAGATTTTTTTTCCCCCCTGTGATTACCAGACAAGATTTGGAAGAGGGGAGTGGAAGAATAGGAGTAAAAGGGAGACAGAAGTAGCCTGCGACTCGTTGACTGAGCAAAGTCGATGAAAGAGAGGTTACAGGAGACATGAACTCTCCTGGGGGTGGTGACCGAAATGGTGGGGGAGATATGACCAGATGGAGGGAGTCGTCCCCTTGTGGTGGATTGAATCACTGGCCCCAATTCTTCCCCCTCCCTGCAGCCACGTCCTTGCCACGGCTTCGTCATGGGTGGGGGTGTACGCTCCCGCCCTTGACTTTGGGCTTGGCCATGTGACTTGCTTGGCCGAGGGGGTGGCATGGAAGGGACAGCGTTCTGGCCTGAGCCTAAGCTCCAGGAGGCCTCACGAGTCTCTGCTTGTCCTCTTGGGCTTCTGCCATCGCCACTAGAAGAACACACCCCAGCTTGTACCCATCCTGGGAGGAGCGGGAGAGACTTGTGGACATGAGCCCCCAGCTGACCCAAGAACTTGTGAGTAAGAAGTAAATGCTCATTGTTGGATGCTGCTATGATTTGGAGATTGTTACACAGCAGTAGTTGGGTGATACACCAATAACCCACCCAGCTTATAAACGATCTGGTGCAAAAGTGAGTGAGTGGAGGGCATTGAGTACACCAGGAAGTAATTTTCCAGTTGACGGCTTTGGGTCCACCTAACGAGACTGAATAATGTGTTCCAGAATTCACTTTCCTCTATGTTTCTGGGTTAAGGTTGGTCACAGGAGAAATGTGCATGTGATTTGGAAGGTGGGAGCGAAGGGGCAGCCATTTCTGTGGCTCTTGTGAGCGTTGTCCTCTGCAGCGCACACCAGACCTCCTCCCCCAGCTCCCCTGAGCGCTGGGGCGGGTGGGCGTGCGTGTGGCTTCCGGCTAGAGGCCGCCCGCCTGGCCTGCAGGTCATCCTGTATCTTTGAGGTTGGATGTGGTGAGAGATAGATGCGAGTCCCCACTTGTCCTGGCAGGTTCAGCCTGCCCTTGGCCTCCCCCACTTCACATCCATCTTTCCTCCCTGACTGCTGGCTTCCGAGCCATTATCAGGCACAGAAGCGGTAGCCGGGGCAGAGACTGCTTAACCGGCTCCCTCCACCGCATCCGGGCTGATCTCTATCATAACTCCCCCTTCTCTAGTCGCTCAGAGTGGTTCTGCTTCCCCGATCAACTCCAGCTGATACAACCAGTTAGACAACTGTACACAGAAAACATCTGCAAACCTGGGGTCCCTAACCACAAAGGTGCCACATACCTGCATTTAAGGAACTTCCAGTCTTCCTGAGGGGGGAAGACTCAGCTTGGTCAGTGGGTCAGAGACTGGTGGGAGGGTTTAGGCACTGCAGGGCTAGGTTGAAAGGTCCCCAGGTGGGCCACCCACGCCCTACACCCTATGGGCCATTCAGAGGAGGACAAGGCAGGTGATGAAAATGACTGCTTGGAGCGGGGAGAAATTGGAGATGGATTTTGCCTGTAGCCGCCTTAGGAGAATTGATCTTTCTAGACTTCCAGGCAAGGCTGTGTGTTCCAAAGACAGGGGAGGGCTGGGGATGGGAAAGCAGGAAGGAGAGAGAATGGCTGTCACTGCCCTCTCCTTACCTGTAACCTAGATGTAAAAGCAGTTTTTCTTTTCTACCCTCCAGTGGCCCGGGGACCTGTACCCCACAGCCTATGCCAAGGCCGGGCTGTGAAGCAGGCAGTCAGCAAACACCGCTGATCTTGGCCTCCCCTCTTAGAGGGTTTTGCTTCTATTTTTTATGCTGTCAGTGTTCATGCTGCCTGCCTTTCAAATAGATGCACGTTCAGCTACAGCTAATTTGGAACTTGTTTCTCCAAAGCATTTAGAATTGTTTTTGCCTAATGCATCAGATTTAAATCCTGGGGCTAATTAATACCGAGGCATGAGAAAGAAATGAGCAAAGTAGGGTAAAATGCCTGGTGGAAATGAACTGGCGTAACCTTCTCTTCGGCGTGGCACTCAGAGCAGCCTAGATGTGCTGACAAGATGGGAGCTGGTGCCATGCCTATCCCAGATGTCGCCTCCTGGCCAGGTGGACAAGGGACTGGAAGAAATGAGGTGGTGTGTGTGTGTGTGTTGTTGTTGTTATGTGGGTTGTATGTCTCCTGTTTATGCGCATTAAGTAGGTCATGTGTGTCGTCTATATCATATGTGAGTATTATGTTTATGTGTTGTGTGTTGTATACATTCCACGTTTGCATCGTCTGTTGTGGTGTGTGTCTGTGTGTGTATGTGTGTCTGTGTGTGTGAATGAGAGATTTTTTTTTTAGCATCAATTCCCCAAAGCTCGAGGGGCTTGAAATGGGCTTTCGAATATAAGATTCTTTGTATTTGACTTGGAAGTTGGAATCTTCAGCTTAAAGTCAATGGAGTGTTCTCACCCACTTCAGTCTGAATCAAGATGAGTAGGAATAAGAACTGGGGTGGGGCGAAGCTTGAACATTTTAAGGTTCTCCAAAGAAAGTCTCTTCCAGCTGGAATTGTCTAAACTGGGAGGTGAGAGTTTGGGACCCCAAAGAGAGGAGGTGAGAAGTGGTTTAGAAGTGACAGCAGCGGGCCGGGCGGTAAAGGAAGAGAACAGGGCCCTAGTCCTGGCACCTGAGTCACAGGCTTGGGCTCACCACTCACTAAGGGCGAGGAGATCTTTCCTTGGTTCACTCAGGGAGAGGTTTACACTTCAGGCCCTGGAGCCCTTTGTTCCTGTAAAAGTCCTACATGCTGGGTGGTAGGATGAGCTGCAGGCAGGTGTAGCCAGGAAACATACACGTAGACTCCGCTTTGACATTGAGCAGCAGTGTGACCTTGGCCATGTTCCTTGTCCTCTCTGGGCCTCAGTCTCTGCCTTAGCTTGGGTTCCCCCAGAATAGACTTAGAAACAAAGATTCAAGTGCAAATAGTTTATTTGGAACTAATCACTGGCAGGGAAGTGGGGAAGTAAGGCCTGGAGGAGAAGGAAATCAATAAAGTGGGATCTTCAGACTAGTCACTCCTGTGGGCAGCTCAGTCCTCCTGGGACCTCTGGGAGATGGTATAGAACACGCCTCAGTGATGGTCAGACTGAGGGGGGAGGGAGCTGGGGTATTTATCCACCAAGTCCTGTCATTCATTGCTTGAGGGCTGCTCGTTGGGGGTGGTAGGCATTCCTTCCTGGCATTCCTGGTCTGCTGAAAGTATGGGCAGAGATGAGGCCCAGGCAGTGGCAACACAGGCTGGACTCCACCAGAACAGGAAAGCCAAAGAGCATGAGCGGGGATGGCATTGACAACCGCTATGCTTTCCTTGCTGCAAAATATGGAACTTGCACCATGGCATCTTTAAAGTTCCTTTCCCTTGTGATACTCAGTGACCTATGAATGAGCAATTCTTTATTCCTTCCTCCTTTATTTTTATTTATTTATTTTAAAATTTTTATTTATTTATTTATTTGGCTGTGTTGGATCTTCGTTGCTGCTCACGGGCTTTCTCTAGTTGCAGCGAGTGGGAGCTACTCTTCGTTGCGGTGCGTGGGCTTCTCACTTCAGTGGCTTCTCTTGTTGCAGAGCACGGGCTCTAGGCACACGGGCTTCAGTAGTAGTGGCGTATAGGCTCAGTAGCTGTGGCTCGTGGGCTCTAGAGCACAGGCTCAGTAGTTGTGGCACACGGGCTTAGTTGCTCCACGGCATGTGGGCTCTTCCCGGACCAGGGCTCGAACCTGTGGCCCCTACATTGGCAGGTGGATTCTTAACCACTGCGCCACCAGGGAAGCCCCCTTCCTCCTTTATTGATTGAGTAAATATGTAAGCATCTACTGTGTGCCAGATGCTGGTCTTCATGCTCAGGATATGTAGGAGGGCAGGCAGACAGGTAGGGGAACAAACTCAGTACCAGGGGATGTTAGAAGCCAGGGGAAGGCCATGGCGTGTGGGACTCTGGCTGGAGGCATCAGGGGAGAGCCAGGGACCCTTGTAGAAAGAGCACAGGTTTGTCAGGGAGACAAGGGGGAGAAAGGCACTTTAGGCAGTAGGAACAGTGTTGCAGCTCAGGGACATGGCAGCACTGGGGAACTAAAAATAATTCGGGGTGGCTGGAATATCTAAAGCAAGCCAGGAAGTATCAGGGACAAGGCTGGACTCCTCCACAGAGTGTGTGGGGCCTTGGGGCCAATGTCAAGGGCTACCTGTTAGATCCTGGAGGCACTGGGGAGCTGTCAAAAATGTTTGCACTGGGGAGTGACAGGGCCAGATTTGCCTTCCAGAAAGGTCACTTGAATCACAAAGGGAAGGAATGAGATGGGAGGTAGAGGGTTGAGTAGGTAAGCATCTTACTTAGTAGGCTGGGGCTGCTATAACAAAATACCACTGACTGGGAGGCTTAAACAGCAGACATTTATTTTCTCACAGTTCTGGAGGCTGGAATTCTGAGATCAAGGTGCTGGCAGAGTTGATTTCTCCTGAGGCCTCTCTTCCTGGTTTATAGATGGCCACCTTCTCACTGTGTCCTCACATGGCCTTTCCTCTGTGCTTGCAGGACAGAGAGAGCAAGGGCCTGCACAAGCTCCAGTGCGCAGCTCCAGTGATATGCTCTAGTATTGCTTATTCTTATAAGGACACCAGTCCTGTGGGATTAGGGCCCACCCTTATGACCTCATTTAACCTTAATTCCCTCCTTAAAGGCCTCATCTCCAGATACATTCACCTTGGGGGTTGGGCTTCAACACACGAATTTGGGGGAGGCACAATTCAGTCAGACAGTAAGTTATTATTTCTAGGAGAGAAATGATGTGGGCCTGAGCTTCAGTAGTGGCGGAGAATGGGAAAAAAAGAGCAGTTATTGCAGGTGACCAGGAATTAGACATGAGTGATGGGGTGAGAAGATAGAGAGAGGGGCTGGCGGGAGCTCAAGGGTTTTCTATGGATGCTGTAAATGTGGCGCCCCACACCCCTCCACCTATCTCTGAGTTCACCTGCAGTGGCGGTGGGCAGCTTCCGCCTCGGGTACCCACACTTCCCTGGTGCTCTGTCCGAGGCCTTTCTCTGGCACCATGGGAGCTGCTCAGCCCAGGCACTGGGTAGCCCAGAAGTTCCAGGAATTTAATCACCCAGAGCAATTCTCAACCAATGAGGACCACTGGAAAAAACGTCAGCTTCCCCATGCTTTGGTTGGAAAATTTTGAAACGTGTTCTACACACTTCCTCAGAGGGCCCCCAGCAGGAGGGAGCGCCAGCGTCTACACCCTTTACTGGCTCTTTCTTCCCTGTCTCACGTCCCCACCTCGTCACTTGGGATCACCCACGTCCTTGTCTCAAGGTCTGCTTTGGGAGGAACAAAACTAATACAGACTGTCACAGGGCAATAAGAGCGCTGGAGTGCTGGAGGACCGTAGAAGGATGGGGTTTGGGAGGGAAGGCGGTGAGTTCAGGCGGGGCTGCGTTCAGACTGATGGTGGGTCCGTGGAACCCTCCAGTCGGCAGTTGGCATGTGTGGCCAGAGCCTGGAGCCAGATCTGGGCTGTCCTCTTCCCTGCTCTGTGAGGACCAAGAACACGAACCTGGTTTCCTAAAAACCACTCTCCTAAGGCGACTGTGAACACAGCTGGCTTTACTGAGGTTCCAGGCTATGCTGGGGGCTGGGAGGGGGCGTGGAGAGTCACATCAACAACTCAACTTATAAGAACCAAGTTCTCTCTTCACGTCATTGTGAAGATTCGCATCCAGCCAGCAATCCAGCCACCTTCTTCCTCTCCCTGCCAACCTTCGCCTTTGCTCTCTTCTCCTCCCGACTTCCTGTTTCTTCGTTATGCACAGGGTTTTATCTACCTGATTTAGTGGTCTCCCTCTAAAGAGTGTCTCCTCTGCCCCATCAAGGTCTTTACCTAAAGCAGGACTCCTTCCTCGCCGAAAAGAGCTCCGTTGCCAGGCGCTAAAATAATGATGTCACCCTGACACACCGACACTGAACGGGGAGGGCTGAGGAAAAACAGCACAGGACGGTCACATGGGGCTGCTTGGCAGTTGCAAAGTGCCGTCACAGACACCACCTCGCTTGAGGCTGGGGAGAGAGGAAAAGGGATAACGGATCATTTGAGGCCGGGTAACCCAGGAGGAGAATCTGAAACGAGGAGTGGGGTGCAAGTGATTTATTAAGGACAGGCTCCCAGGGGAGACCAAGGAGGCCTGGAGGGAGGCAGGACGGGGAGGCTACCTTATTGGGCAAGGTAGCATCTCAGGCCAAGTCTTAGCTCAGGCTGATCCCGCAGGGGAGCTCTGGAGTGTGAGTTATCCTCTGAGTTTATTCCAACTCGAGGCAAGGGAGCTGGGGTTTATGCTCCCATGCCAGTCGGTCTTAGACTAAGTGTATCTCTGGGGCAACAGAAACTCCCGGGCACTTCTAGCTCTGCATAAGCTGCGTAATGC
Organism: Balaenoptera musculus; assembly: GCF_009873245.2. Classification (NCBI taxonomy): domain Eukaryota; kingdom Metazoa; phylum Chordata; class Mammalia; order Artiodactyla; family Balaenopteridae; genus Balaenoptera; species Balaenoptera musculus. The sequence continues at coordinate 34,632,397 of NC_045806.1, read as the reverse complement.
AACTCCAGAAGCTCCAGACCAGCCAGCAAAGGAGAATTACAGGTGTGATCTGTTGGAACTGAGAGCACGGGAAGATGGAGAGGGCCCACAGACACGTTCAAAGGCATCTGAGGGATCTGAGCCAAGCATGTCCGTGTCCCCTACCCTGGTGGACCCATCATTCCCCTGTGGATTAGTTTCCTATTACTGCGTAGCACATTGCCACAAACGCAGAAACTCAAAACAACTCCAATGCACTATCTCATCGTTCTGTAGGTCTGAAGTCCTGTCATTGATGTGACCGAATTTTTTGCACTGGGCTAACATCAAGGTGTCAGCTGGGGCTGTGATTCTCCTCTGAGGCTTGGGGTCCTCTTCCAGGCTCACTGGAAGTTGACAGAATTTAGTTCTTTGGGGTTGTAGGGCTGGGGCTCCATCTTCTTATAAACTGCTGGCTGGGGACCATTCTCAGCTTCCAGAGGCCTGCAGTAGCTCCTGGCTATGTGGCTCTTACAGGCAGTTCACATGGATGTTTGCTTTCTCCTAGGCCATTTAGAGTGTGTCATTCTGCCTTCCTTTCTCTCGACCAGCCAGAGAAAACTCTCTGTTTCTTAAGGGCTCACCTGATTAAGTCAGGCCCATCCAGGATGATCTCACTTTTGCCATACAAGGTAACATAATTACGGGAGTGATATTTCATCACATTCACAGGTTCTGCCCGCACTCAAAGGGGAGGGGATCATACAAGGGCAAGAGTCACTGGCGAGGGTGTCATCTTAGAATTCTGCCTACTAAACCCCACATCCTTGTAGCTATTCCTGAAGCGAATCCAGTAAGCTCAGTAGCATGACTGTATAGCTGTTTCAAGGCCAGGTGTTGGTAGATTCATGGGCACTGGAAGATTCCTGGGCCTTGTCCTGTCCTGCCAGCAACAGTGATTCTATAGTTGGATAGTCAGCTGACAATGGGCAGATGATCCTTGTATCTCCCTTGTTTCCTGAGAAAACCACCTGTGTGAGATTGGCAGAGGGCTCCCAGGAGACATAGTCATTCCGCATCACCCATGTCTCTTACTATCCCTGATGATTCTTTTTCTTTTTCTTTTTTTTAATTGAAGTATAGTTGCTGTGTAATATTATGGAAGTTACAGGTGTACAATATAGTGATTCACAATTTTTAAAGGTTATACTCCATCTATAGTTATTATAGAATATTGGTTCTACTCCCTGTGTTGTACAATATATCCTTGTAAGTTATTTTATATATAATAGTTTGTACCTCTCAAGCCCCTCCCCCTATCTTGCCCCTCCCCACTTCCAGGTGATTCTTGAGGGCTACCGGTTTCAGCAGCATGACCCACCGTTACTTGAGGCCTCTAGACCTGGACCCTTTACTCCCACGGCTGCCACCGCTAACTAGCTGTGTTAGCCCCCCTCTGTACTCCCTTTTCAGTGTCAGGAATCCAGTGACATTTAGCACCCTTCTCCCCCTGCGACCCGCCCCCCCCCCCACTGTGATCGGGTTTGGTAGGGAGTTGGACTTCCCATCTGTAGTAGTGTAACACTAGCTGTTGTAACAAATCAACCCTCCAGTCTCAGTGGCTAACACAACCGAAGTTTATTTCTATTTCATAGACTAGTCTGACGCATATGTTTCTGGTTGGTGGGTGGTTCTCCTCCATGTGAGGATTCGGGAACCCAGGGCTCTTCTATCTTGTGGCTCTGCCATCTTTTAGGGACAATGGTTCTCAAACTTTAGTGAGCATCAGAATCTTCCGGAGGGCTCCAGATTGCTGGGCTCCGCCTCCAGAGTGTTTGATTTAGTACGTCTGGGGTGGGCACTGAGACTGTGCATTCTAATGAGTTCCCAATGGATGCAGATGCTGCTGGCCCAGGGGCCACACTGAGAACCACGGCTCTAGGACTCAGGTATCCTCAGGTTCCAGTCTAAAGGAAGGGGAAAGAGAGAACACAGAGGAGGCAGGCATGCATACTTCTTAAATGCCTTAGTCTGGAAATGGTAAACATTTCCTCTTTCATTCAACAGATAAGAGAACCAGTCACATGGCCACGCCAGGATACAAGGCTAGTTGAGAAACGTAGTCTCTGGCTGCACAACTGTTTATCAATGGCAACTCTATACCCTGCAAGGGGGGATGGGGACACACATTTTGGCTGTCTCTGTAGTACCTCCCAAGTTAGGACTGTTTTGAATTGATTGGCCCAAAAGACTCAAGTGGACGCTGTCAGGGCTTAAGAACGGAACAATCTATTTTGTGCCAGGGATCTCCAGCCACAGCTATTTCCATGGGATGTATGCTGACTATAAGTTGCCACACCCAGCCCAATCTTATGAGATCCCTTACTTCCACTCTCAGTGTTGAAGGGCATATTTTTCTTCACATCAGAGGAAGGTCCACTTGATTTCAGGACACAACCACCAAACCAATGGCCAGACCAATGGACCAGTCAGACCTAAAAGCTGCATCAGTGTTGGTGTCCGCCCTACCCACCCAGATCACTGGAGCTGCTGGGCCTCCTGCTTTCCTGCTGCCATGTTTGGTGATGGTGATGGTGGTGCTGTTCCCACAGTCTAGGACACATGCTTTCACTCACCGTCTGCCTCCCATTCTTCTCAAGACCCTCCCAGCTCTGTCTAGAGCCACCACATTCCCAACCCACTGTTGGTAAGACACAACATTTGAATTTTCTCATGGAGGTAATGGACCTCCACTGAGTCTCCCCCTCCCCTTCCTGCCCCAGCCTGGCATCCACCACTCAGCTGGGTGGTCACTGCACAGAGCACCGCCTGGAGATGACCACTTCACGGAAAGGTTGCCAGCTTCCTGTGCCTGAGAGAGATGAACTACTCAGGAATGAAAGAAAGGCATATTTTCAGTTTCTGTGTGGGGAAAATATTAAAAACATATAAAAATAGCAATGGCAGGAGAACAATAAGGGCCACTTCTAACATGAATCCGGAATGTGAAAGGGTTCAATTCAGGCTTAAAATTCGTGGCACATAATGTCAGATAATGGCAAGACATTCCTTCATTATTTCATTGAACACACAGTTATTCAACATCTACTATGAACGCTGAGTCATAAGGCTCCCTGGAAAGCTACAACTGATAGGTTTATAGGGCCACAGAAATAGAGTAGAAGGGAAATTATTAAGAATGACAATTTGGCTTGCTTCCAGATTACCAACTGATTATTCCAGAAGGTTAGTTGCAACTTTGTAGTTTGGTCAGTGAGAATGACTCCGGTTAGAGCCTTGCTCCTGGCATCAGAAAGCTGGGCTTTTGATCTCAGCTCTGTCAATCACTGGTTGCATGAGCTTGGGTAGGTCATCTTTCCTTGTTGGCCCTTAGGCCTCATCTTGAGGATTTCTATGGTCTGTTCCAGCTCTGACATCCTCTGGATCAGGTATATTCCAACTAGAAACTTACAAATGACCTCACTTTTCCTACTTATATCATCCCAGCTGAGAACATGCAGATAAAGCCATGATTAATTTTATGTCTGAAAGAAGGCACATTTATTGGGTATAGAGGTTTAGTAAAGGCAATTAAAGTTAAGGTGACTGCTCCCTAAATGGCCAGAAGCGTATAAAAAGGGAAATTTTGTTAATGTTAAGAAAAGGAAATAGTTGGTGACTAGTGAGATAAAGGAACTCATAATTGAAAGAACACCCTTTTAGCCACTGTGGATGATGCCAAGGGGCATACTTATGTAGTTAAAAGAAAAGACCTCAAAGGTAGATTAAATAATAATTTAAGGACGAATTTTGTGCTGGATGCTTTATAAACATTATTTTTAATTTTAACTTCATCCCTGCAAAGGAGGTAATCATCATCCCCATTTTACAGATGGCAGAACTTGAGACCCAAATAGAACTATTCTTCCCAAGGAGACCCAGCTGGAAAATAACAAAGCTTATGTATATTTTTTCTCATACTCGGTCCTGCCTCTCTTGTTAATGACTTAGTATTACTAAAACATAAAAGCAAGAGTATTTTTATGTAAAGATCAACGGAAGAGGTACCAAGACACAATCCCCATTATCAAGGAGCAATTCCAGCCAGCAGGGCAAATATTCCAGGGCTTTTAACTCACTATATAGTGAAACTTAGGGCAGTGGTGAGCCTGTATGATTTCAATATTAGAATGTGCAAAAGATGTAAACCAGTATATTTATCTGTCAGAGATACTTAAGGAAAGAATATCAATATCATAGCCAGAAATCTCAGCAAATGGTGGATTTCATATTTGCTTATATAAATAAATTTCAGCTTCTAGTTCTGGCAATACTAGGATAAAGACAACCTGAAAACCCATATTCCACAGTTATCTAGAAAGAAACAAATATTTATTTGAATGAATAGATGTGCACATGGGAAATTGACAGGGGCTGTGAATGAAAAGGGTACTGAAAACTAGGGCAGCAAGCTTGTGAATGATGATGTGACTGCCTTAGGGTAGAAGTGAAGGGGGAGAGACATTGTCTCAGTACCCTAGGGCCTTGGACAATTTAATGCCAACTTGGGGGGAGGGGGCAGGAACTGATGCCTTGGGTCCTGTGAGGCAAGAGTTGGACCTGAGATACAGGAAATTATTGAACCAGAGAGTAATGACAGATAATTACCCAGGACGCAGCACAGAATAAATAAAAATACGAAAGGGCAGTAAAAAGATATGGAGAGTAGGATGAAGAAAAGTCCCATATGCAACTAATAGTTTTAGAAGGAAGAACAGAGAGAATGTGGGAGAAGCAATATTCAATGACATAATAGCTAGGAACTTTCCAGAACTGATAAAAGATGGATTCAGAATGCACAATAAATCCTCAGCAAAATAAATAAAAGTAAAACCGAGCCACATTATCATAAAATTCTAAAGAGAAAGAGCATCTTAATAGCAATCAGAGAGGAGAGACAGATTACCTACTAAGGGAGAATATTAAGACTGGCAGCAGATTTCTCACCAGCAACAATAAAAACCAGAAGACAATGGAATAATATCTTCAAAATGCTGAGTCAAAACAGTATCTAGAATTCTATACTTTGTTAAATTATTATTATTATTTTTTTGGCCACCCCACATGGCTTGCAGGATCTTAGTTCCCCAACCAGGGATTGAACCTGTGCCCTTGGCAGTGAAAGTGCAGAGTCCTAACCCCTGGACTGCCAGGGAGTTCCCAACCACCTCTGTTAAATTATTAATCAGGAATGAAGGTGAAACAAAGACATTTTCAAATAAACAAAAACTGTCTACCACTGACATATTGTCACTGAGAAGACTCCTAAAGGATGTACTCCAGAAAAAAGGAAAATGATCCTAGAAGGTAAGTGTGTGATGCAAGAAGCAATGTTAAGTAAATAAGCTGTCTTCAGAAAGCCTTCCTGGGTTTGGCAACTTCCTCAAAGTGTCGAAATCAAAATTCATCCTTGTTGTCAAATATTTTTCCATCTAGGGCAAAATTTTAGATCTAAAATTATCCCCCCCTTTTCTTTCTTTTTTTTCAAAAAGTGCTCTATTGAGGTATGCTTGACACACAGAAAGCTGTAAATATTTAATGTATACAACGTGATGTGTTTGGAGGTAAGTATACACTCATGAGAATATCACCACCATCAATTCCATAAACATATCCATCACCTCCAAAAGTTTCCTTCCAGCCACTTTTTTTTCCTTTTGTGGTAAGAGCACTTAACATAAGATCTACGTTCTTAGCATATCTTTTTTTTTTTTTTTAACCAGTTGAACAACTTATTTTTATTACCATAAGGAAGATTAAAACAACACAAGGTTACTTTCTCTGCTCTCTACTATGTAGACAACTGCAAAACAGTTTCACTCGCGACACATGTATTTCATTGGCAAATTTACATTTTTGATTTAAAAATATCCAGAGATTTCAAGAGACTATCTTTAAATTTGACTTAATTTTTGTCTTTATTGCTTATTAGAACACTTTAATCTTGCCCAGACTATATAAACTCCTTGTTTTGGAACTGTTGTTACATGAATCCACTGGAGATACTGCAATTGTAAACAAAAGTCAAAGACAGAGTCCAAAAGCCCACGGCTATTGGTTAGGAAGATAAAGCAAAAGTGGGAAGCAAAGTCAAGTCACTAAAAGCAAATACAAAGACTCTATGTAGAAATCAGGCTCTAATTCACAATGAGCAGAGGAGAAATTTTTATTTGCAAGAGGAAAGTTCCAAGACTGTAGAGCCTGAAAGAATTCACGGAATAGCTTAACTCTGATTAGTTGTGTTAGTTAAGGAGCTCCTTGCCTATAGTCACTTCCCATTCCCATTGCTGGCATCTTACATGTATTTTGTGCCCCCGGAACACAGATCTTAGCATATCTTTAAGTATACAACGCAGTATAGCTAATCATAGACCCTATGTTTCTCTGCTTTTCTTTCTTTTTTAAAAAAATTTATTGGCGTATAGTTGATTTACAATGTTGTGTTAGTTTCAGGTGTACAGCACAGTGATTCAGTTATATATATATATTCTTTTTCAGATTCTTTTCCCTTACAGGTTATTACAAAATATTGAGTAGAGTTCTCTGTGCTATACAGTAGGTCCTTGTTGATTATCTATTTTATATATAATAGTATGTGTATGCTAATCCCAAGCTCCTGATTTATCCCTCCCCCCCCCGACATTTCCCCTTTGGTAACCATAAGTTTGTTTTCAATATCTGTGAGTCTGTTTCTGTTTTGTAAATAAGTTCATTTGTATCATTTTTTAAAAATTAGATTCCACATATAAGTGATATCATATGATGCTTGTCTTTATCTGTCTGACTTACTTCATCTCAGCTTTTCTTTAATTACAATGATTCTCTCCATCCCTACTCCCCAGACCTACCTGGGACAGATATTTCCAGAGCCAGGTCTGAGCAGTTATTTTTCATTCACTCAATTTAATTAAAAAAAAATTCACAAATATATGCTTGTTTTAAAAACTTCAAAAGACCCCCCCCCCCATCAGTAAAAAAAAAAAAAATCTAAACTAAAGCCAAGGCGGACAAACAGAACTTCTGAAATCTACAGGATGATCTCTGTACTTATTCCTGGATAGTGGCGTTTCAGACATAATTCTCAACTCTCACCCACATATTTAAAAAATAAATGAGTCTTTTGATTGGCATTTGGAGTATTGGAACCTGAACCCCGGCTTTATTTTTAAAGCCTGTTCCCATTTGTATTCACAGGCAAGCTTTGCTCTCTGGCTCCGTCCGTGCCTTTTGACATTTAGGTGTTACCCGAGGTAATAAGTGGCCCAGATTTTAGTCTCTGAAGTGGAGATGGGATACCTCCATCCTGCTCCCATCTTGTCCTGGGTTACCACTCAAGGGTTTTCACACGTACAGCTCTGTATTTAATGGTATGTAGTAGTTAATTTGGTTTCACGTTTGAAAACGCCTGTAAAAATGGTCGGTTGCTACAGAAGCTTCTTGCGATTGTTCTTGTAAGAATGTACTTCAGTCAATGCATCCATTCCCACGGCTGCTGTCTACTTCTTGTGACCAGGGCATCTGCATTTGTGGCCCCCATCCTCCGTCCCAGACCTTCCTGGTGGACGTGGGCAAAAATTTCAGGGCCATTTCTGTGTAATTCTCTCCCCTTCTAATTCTTATTTTGAAAAATGTCAAACCTTCAGAAAACTAGAAGGAATAGTACAATGAGCACCTGTATACTCTACTACCCTCCATCTTGATTCACTAATTATTATTTTGCCATATTTGTTTTTCTATTATCTATCTATCTATCTTTTCCCCCAATCATTTGAAAGTAATTCATAGGCATAGTGACACTTCACCTCTAAATGTTTCAGCCCCTCTTTCCTAAGAACAAGGGCATTCTCCTACATAACCACAAGACAACTTTTAACACCCAAGGAATTTATGCTGATACAAACATTATCCAATATAGAGTCCATAATCAAATTTTGTCAACAGTCCCTCTACTGTACTCTGTATCACGTTCTTTTCCTGATCCAGAATCCAATCTAGGATCAATATTGCATTTAGTCGTCATGTCTCTTTAGCTTCCTTTCATCTATTTCTCCAAGGAGGCTGGTTGCTTTTGATGGGAAAAATGGTATTTAGAAACCAAGGGCTATGTGGGCTCATTCTGAAAAATTCCTTTTAAGCCTGGATATGAATTGGCTGCAGAGGAGACAATGGCAACTTACACTTAATCAGAACAGGCTCATGGCTTTCTGACCCATCATCTGCCAACTCAGGAGGGCATCCTGGGAGTCCCTGTTGAAGAGTGTTGTAGCTGAGTTGGGAGTCATACAGACATGGATCTGAACCCCCCACCTCCATCTGAAATGTGATCTCCAGAAATTTATGTGAAGTCATTGAGCCTGTTTTCTCATCATTAGAATGAAAAATCATAGTACTAATTTCACTGTGTTGGGGTAAAGATTAGACAAGGCAATATGGCAAAGTTCTCTTCATGTTCTTATTCAGCATGGATTTCCGAAGTATGCCTTCCACTGTGCTACACGCTGGAGATAAAATGGTGAACACAAGTAGTGCACCATCCTAGTTCTCACCAAGTTTACCATTTAGTGGGGGAGAGCCACACAAGGGCATCCAGTTCAGGTTGCAGTCCTCCAGATGGAGAGGCAGACCCTCTATCTTATTCATTTTGGTATCCTCAAGGCCTAGCACAGTGCCTGGGTACACAGTAGGAGCTTAACATATGCTAGTTGGACTCTTCCAGAACTGACTTTAGGACCAGCCAACTCTAGGGGTTTCTTGGAAACTCTTACTTTATTTGGACCCTTAATAGCATTCTGAAGCTTGGCAGGTGAAATCTGTAATGGATCTCTTTTGACAAGTGGCAGGGCTTATGGGGATTGAAAAGATATCCACCAGAGATTTTTCAAAGAAACCACAAGTATAGTCCCAGGTTCTGTTAATCAGTCAACTGGCAAATATTATCCCAGGGCTTACTATGTTCAAGACACTGTCAAATTAGAAATGTACAGAAGTGTAAGGGTCAGTTCCAAGCCACAGCAATCAGAGAAGAAAAAGAAACAAAAGGAATCCAAATCAGAAAAGAAGAAGTAAAGCTGTCACAGTTTGCAAATGACATGATACTATACATAGAGAATCCTAAAGATGCTACCAGAAAACTACTAGAGCTAATCAATGAATTTGGTAAAGTAGCAGGATACAAAATTAATGCACAGAAATCTCTTGCATTCCTATACAGTAATGATGAAAAATCTGAAAGAGAAATTAAGGAAACACTCCCATTTACCATCGCAAAAAAAGAATAAAATACCTAGGAATAAACCTACCTAGGGAGACAAAAGACCTGTATGCAGAAAACTATAAGACACTGATGAAAGAAATTAAAGATGATACAAACAGATGGAGAGATATACCATGTTCTTGGATTGGAAGAATCAACACTGTGAAAATGACTCTACTACCCAAAGCAATCTACAGATTCAATGCAATCCCTATCAAACTACCAATGGCATTTTTCACAGAACTAGAACAAAAAATTTCAAAATTTGTATGGAAACACAAAAGACCTCGAATAGCCAAAGCAATCTTGAGAAAGAAAAACGGAGCTGGAGGAATCAGGCTCCTGGACTTCAGACTATACTACAAAACTACAGTAATGAAGACAGTATAGTACTGGCACAAAAACAGAAATATAGATCAATGGAACAGGATAGAAAGCCCAGAGATAAACCCATGCACATATGGTCACCTTATTTTTGATAAAGGAGGCAAGAATATACAATGGAGAAAAGAGAGCCTCTTCAATAAGTGGTGCTGGGAAAACTAGACAGCTACATGTAAAAGAATGAAATAAGAACACTCCCTAACACCATACACAAAAATAAACTCAAAATGGATGAAAGACCTAAATGTAAGGCCAGACACTATAAAACTCTTAGAGGAAAACATAGGCAGAACACTCTATGACATAAATCACAGCAAGATCCTTTTTGACCCACCTCCTAGAGGAATGGAAATAAAAACAAAAATAAACAAATGGGACCTAATGAAACTTAAAAGCTTTTGCACAGCAAAGGAAACCATAAACAAGATGAAAAGACAATCCTCAGAATGGGAGAAAATATTTGCAAATGAAGCAACTGACAAAGGATTAATCTCCAAAATTTACAAGCAGCTCATGCAGCTCAATATCAAAAAAACAAACAACCCAATCCAAAAATGGGCAGAAGACCTAAATAGACATTTCTCCAAAGAAGATATACAGATTGCCAACAAACACATGAAAGGATGCTCAACATCACTAATCATTAGAGAAATGCAAAAAGAGTTCCAATTCTCAAACACTTAGTCTAATGGGGGACAAGATGAGTAAACACATACAGGGCCCAGTGGCTGTCCAAAACAGAGAACTTCCGTAGGAGAGGTCAGTGTGTGGTCAAGATGACGATCAACTTGCCAATAGATTAAAGGAAGCCTTGCGGTATTGCTAGGCCTTAGATAAGTGGGCATGAGAAGAATGGGGAGTGTAGGTCATGGGGACCACCTGAGCACAGGTGTGGAGCTGGAACTATAATTAGGTCAGTTGGGTTGGAATAAAGAATAACTGGGTTGTGCTTCTTGCCATGTTCAGAAAAGGGTACCCGGTCACTAGGATGAAGCCTGGGCAGCAAACTCTAGAACACGAAGTCCTTGACTATCACAAAGTTATCTAGTTAGAGGAAGGATGGAGAGAAATGCTCTTGATGACAATTTACAAAGGGATGGATCATCAAAGACAAAGAAGGCACGTGTAAGCTGAAGCAGCTCCGAGGAAGCCACACAGCACGGTGGTAAAGACTGAAGACTCGTCCTTTTACCTGTGCAACCTTAGGCAAGTTACTTAACTTCTCTGAGGCTCAGCTTCCTCTCTTGTTAAGTGTGGATAATGACGAGATCTACCTGAGAGGCTGTTGGGTGGCTTAAGTGACATGGGACAGCACCTGACTTACAGAATACTGAATACATGTTGGGCGGAATTATCCCCCCCCCGAAACTTTCCAAAGGCCCCAGTCCATCTAATTAGAGAAGCTAGTGCTGAGGGATCTCCCCCAGCATCTCGTGCACACCCCTCATTTCCCTAGGAGGCTGCCGAGCTCAGCCAACACAAGAGACCCCGGGCTTCATCCCGCGGCTCCTCTGTGCCTGAGAGCAGACGGTAAGGAGAGCAGACAAAGCCAGGCAGGAGAAGCAGCAACTTGCTCTTGAACGGGCTGGCAGCCCCCCTCTCCCCTCCCAGCCTCACCCTGGGCTGGGAGCGCGTGCTGGGAAGAGGATTAAATCAATGCCAATTCACATCTCTCCAGAAGCTGGCTCCCTGATCCGAACTAATAAGCAAATCATTAGAGAATTAGGGCTGGGGAGGGCTCGACGCAGCGCTCCTTAACTCCAGCTGTAAGACAAGCGTAAAAGCCCCAACCCCCTTCCTTAGCGACCTCAAAATGCTCACACCGAGATTTTCTGTGTTACAGCAGCAACAATCAAGCTCTCCTTCTGCCCCAACCTGGCCAAACCCCAGACTCCTAGGGGACCACCGAGGACAGCCAGCACCTTCGTTTTGCTCTGAATGCTGGTTACCAGACCCTGTGCCACGAAGCCGCCCCTCTCCCACCAGGACGCAAACCCCGTGTTCCGCGCGGTATCTGGGTCTCAAGGCCTTGGGAGCCGGGCCTAACAAGATGTGTTCCCCTCCTCCCCCGCCCTGGGCACAAACTTGGCCCCCTTGCTTATTTCCCGGCGAAAGCCCATTATCTCTCATTTACATCTAAACTAGCTTTTCATACTATTTTAAAGGCTGCTCCTCCCCTTCTGTAATCTCCCTGCGAATGAATTAAAAGTTGATTCTTGAAACGCACAAATCTTGGGGGCAGTTTCTTTTTCCTTCTTATTTAAATCATATGCTGTTTTGGACTAACCCTTTTATTTCCTCCCAATTATGATTTCTGGTGTGTTTTCCAGAGCTTTACAACATGGCATCTGATTATACACAAAGCTTCAGAATAAAGCCCTGTTTTTCCCTTCATTAACGACACAAAGGATGGCTGTGTGATCCACACAGCACTTTGTGATTTAATGCAGCTTTACAGTCTAAATCGCACCCGGCTTGGGCAAAGCAGATTTGGGAGTGAATCAACGCATTTTCTTGCTGCCAGGAGCTCCCTTGCAGATTCCAGCAAATTCTTTCACCACATGGAATTAGCATTTGATTAAGCTCTGCAGACACGTTCAAACTTTTACCACTGAGCGCCGGCAGGGCTGCGGTAATCTCCTGAGAGGGGGAGGCACCGAGAGCTGCCGCTGCTACTTCCCGGCTCCCACCCCTGCCCCCGAAGGGTAGACTCTGCAAAAAATCGTGGGAGTGGTGGGTGATGGATGGCAGATGAGAGAGGGGGTGCCAGAAAATGTGAGGGCTCCAAGAGAGCAGGGTGGGGGGCTGATGGGAAGGAACATCAGATGCGCGCTTGGGTCAGAACTCCCTTTTCTACCCCAAACTGGCACTAGACAGGCTCTCTCAGCCAGTGGGCTCACCAGGAAGGCACTTTGCCTTTATGATTCTCTGATGCAGGGTATTGTGACCTTCAACCAGAACCCGGCCCGGCCCCAGGTCGGAGGGAGGGGGAGGGTCTTTTCCGGTACCCCTGCCCAGCAGTGTGGTCCTGTCCCCAGGGTTTGGTGCCTCCCCACCCGTAGCCACCATCACCCAGACAAGCTCATGATTCACTTCCAGGAGAGCTGCGAGTTATGCCTCCCAACAGCCCGGGTTTAAAATCCCGTCCGTTTCCATTATGCAAATGCAAGAAACGGAAGTTTATCAAACTGGGGCTTTGTACCTCGAAAGCGGGCGTGCCAGCATGGGGGGGCCATAAAGGCTTTATTGCCACAACTTTGGGGTGATTGCTTCCCTCGCAAATGCCAGGAGCACGATTGAATTATGCAGGTCTTCCCAAACAGGTGGCCATAAAAACTTTACAGCCTCCCACACCATCACATATTTTGTTTATGCCTCTTAGATGTCTTATTTTGTTAGACCCTTCTGTTACTATGGAAACGAGAGTAGGTGGAGGTGGTTCCAGGATACCTGTTAAGGCAAATACAAAGTAAGTCAGTTGTCATCGGGGTGCTCCCATTTAACCTCTGTTTGAGGAAATAACCACGGTTCTGTGAAGAGGGGAACCGATTAGCTCTGTAACATCACAGCCATTCCAGAATCCCACAGCATCTCTGTAGGGAAGGAAAGGAACATGTGGAAAGAAACCCATTTTACAGATGGTGAAACAGAGGTATAAAAGGCACCTTTCCAGCAGTCAGATAGCAATTGTGCCACATAGGAAGAGAAGAAAAAGAGCCAAAGGAGTGTGTCTTCTGGGTGCCTGTTTGTCCATGGTCCTCCTAGAGCTTCAAAACCAAAATTAATGGCTTGTTTTTGGTAACCTGAGGTCAGGCTGCAGTGACACCTGCTGGCAAATGTGTCACTGGCCAAAGCAGGTTTTTCTGTTGCTGGCAGCTGCCGGGCCAGGAGATAGTGGTCCTTCTACATTTACTGTGGGCTTGTGGATGGCGTGGTTGGGAAAGAGGGTTGCACAGCCCCTTTTGAGTGTGATATGGAAGACAGGCCCAGCCAGCAGGGAGCGGGACTAAGGGCTCAGAAGGTCCAGATTCCAATGATTCTGGATGCCCTTTCAATTTCAGGAGGTACAATTTGCCAGTGGGTGAGACGAAACATCTAAAGTGGATCTCGGGGTTCCTGTTGCCAACCAGAAGAGGTTCTCTGATTTGGGCATCCTGTTCTGCTCTCTCCTTTGGGAGGGGCTGGGTCTCTCATTCCTTATGGAAGAGGGGATGAGGAAGGCAGGTAAGAGAGTTAGGAAGACTCTGAGAGACTCCCACTAAAACCATTAGCAACAGCAGAAAGGAGGGACCCCTGCAGAGGAGAAGATTTTCTTCGGGGTGCACCTGCGTAGACAATGGTGTTCCCTCATCAGAATGAGAAAGCTGGTCCAAGAGGTTATTGGAAATGAGGAGGAAGACCTGGCCTTCACAAACTCTTGTGAACTTGATAAGTCCCATACTGCCCTGAGCCTTGGTCTCCTCCCTTAAGGAAGAAAAAATGTAATACTTGTCCTGGCTCCTTCCCTCAGGAATGTGTCCTGAGTAAAAGTGTGACAAGCATCAACGTTTGTAGAATTTTATACTCAACTAGGGGCAGTCATGTGTTCCTGTCCTGCCAAATCCTTTGCCCAGCGATCTCCTCCTCACGGACATCTCATCCCTTGGGATGCTCTGGCCAATCATCCCAGAGTCCTTTGCGGCAGTGCTACTCAAAGAGTGGTCCGCAGACCACTGCCAACTGGGGAAAGGTTTGTTAACCTGTAAGTGACAGAAACTGAGAACAAGAATTTAGGAACTTAACACTATGACAAAGTAATTTTACATTGGTTGAATCCAAATACTAAAACTTGGGGCTTTTTTTTTTCCAGAGTAATTCATTTTTGTTGTATTTTAGCAAAGATTTGTCTGTGACAGATAGGGAAAACAAACAAATAAAAACCAACTGGTCCCTCACTGCAGATAGTTTGAGAAGCACGGCTCTGTGGGGTCCCATGGCCACTCTCCTACAGCAACCTCCTGATGGGAGATCGTAGGAGGATGTGTGGAGCTGCTTTCCCAGGAAATTAAATTATGAATTAACGACAGAGAGCCCTGCTCTGCGCCAGCGGCTGTGCTGGCAATGGCTCGTGTAGGACATCCATTGGGCTGTTGCTGTGGACGCTCAGACCTCCCTGCTCTCTCAGCCTTGCTGGCTACGCCTGCCTCCTGGGTGCACCCCCGGGACCCCCTCTCCCCATCAATCTTCCCACACTTTGAAAGTGCGCAAAATGAGCCCTTTCTCAGCCCCCCTTTTCTTTTCGTCCTAAGTGAACCTGAGCGTATCACAGAAGCTATCAAACAGGCAAATGAGATTTCATGATCTAGTTCATTAGGCTGTGAATCCCTGGGCCCTACCATCCTCAGAGACGCTGCTGCCGCTTCTGCCTCCGTGGGGACATACCCTCTGCATTATACCCATTAGTGCGGTCCGTCTCCCCCAGGTGCCTCGCCCGGGGCTGCCTCATTTACACCCTTGGTGCAGCCCTCCCATTTCTCTGGGCTGAAAAAACAATCTGGGGATAATTTGGTGGGGGAAGGTGGGTCTTATGTTTTTTGGCAAATGATCTCAGCTTCACTCATCTCATCTGCACGATGCATGTAATAATAGCCACGTTATACAAGTGAAATTGTTAGGAATACTTCCTGGGACCATAGTAAGGGCTCCAAAAGTATTAGTTATTAATATCTGATCATTATCGTTTTCTAATTTTTGTGGTCTTGGGAAATTCAACCTAGAGCTTCTGTTTTCTGGTCCGTAATATGGGGATTACAAGGATCTCCTTCCTACGCTTGTCGTGAGGATTAAATGAAGTGATGCCGGGGTCAGAACACCCACGTGAGTTCCCAGCATTCCCCCCGCCACTCCAGCCTCAAGAGGATGAGGCTTTTTCTGTCCTGTCTTTCCAGACTTACCCTTCTCTGGGAGGGCACGTTCCTCTCTGCTCCCCTGTTCCCATCCTAACGCAGTGACTCACTTTAGTGGGGCATTGTCAGGCATTTTACTTTTTTAAATTTTTTATAAATTTATTTTTTATTTTATTTATTTTTTGGCTGCATTGGGTCTTCATTGCTGCGTGCAGGCTTTTTCTAGTTGCAGCGAGTGGGGGCTACTCTTCATTGTAGTGTTCAGGCTTCTCATTGCGGTGGCTTCTCTTGTTGCGGAGCACTGGCTCTAGGCATGTGGGCTTCAGTAGTTGTGGCACGTGGGCTCAGTAGTTGTGGCTTGTGGGCTCTAGAGCACAGGCTCAGTAGTTGTGGTGCACGGGCTTAGTTGCTCCGCGGCATGTGGGATCTTCCCGGACCAGGGCTCGAACCCGTGTCCCCTGCATTGGCAGGCGGATTCTTAACCACTGCACCACCAGGGAAGCCCTGTCAGGCATTTTAGCAAACAGAGGCCAGGTCCGGAGATACCAGCTACGAGTTCCTAAGAGCACACCATCTGACCACCTACATGATTCAGCTTTTGGTTTCTTCTATGTTTTTTTTTTTTAAATTTACCTCACCGCCAAGATTGCCTAGAGCCAGTTTATTTTTAAAGTACATGGACAGTCGCTTTTACTTGATGTTACTAATTTTATAAATCGTGTGGTTTCCTCTCTCTCTCTCTTTTTTTTTTTCCTGGCAGAACATTCCTCACAATCTTTCACCTTAGCCAGCCTGCCTGGGTGATTCAAACATTTTAAAATAATGAAATAAATACTATCCTGAAGAAGAGTAGCAATAAATCAAGTCATTATATTAATTATTGTCATGATTGGAGTTCTCTAGAGCTGAAAGGCCGTATAGATGACACACATTTTAACACCTATTTAATGTCAAACTTAGTGCTCTTAAATCTGCTCTGCATTTTATTTGACTCTTTCCTCTACAAAGTTGCCCATGCCACTGATAATTCTAGAAAACCCAATTGAGAACTATCTACCAGCTGCTAAATGCTAAGCTCACAGCGGGATACCAGCTGGTATGTGCTCCGTGGTGTGTGAGAGGCTGGTGGCAAGTGGCTACTGCTTAGGCCCCACCCCCAGGCCCCAGCACGCATTGCAACTGCTGCCTTCCTTCTGTAAAGCTTGGACGCTTTTGGCCACATTCTAGGTATTCCAGGTACCAGGGCTGCAAAACAAATTACCCTCAAACATAGTGGCCTAAAACAACCATTTATTATGCTCACAGATTCTGTGGGTGAGGAATTCTGACAGAGCATAGCAGAAATGACTTGTCTCTGCTTCATAATGTCTGGAGCCTTAGCTAGACGACTCAAAGACTGGGGGCTGGAATCATCTGGAAGCTTGTGCACTCATGTGTCTGGCGGTTGATGCTGGCTGTTGGCTGAGATCTTAGCTGGCCTCTCCGTGTAGTCTGTGCTTCCTTACAGCATGGCGACTGGGTTCCAAGGACCAGTGTCCCAAGAGAGAGCCAGGTGGAAGCTGTATCCTTTTAGGACCTAACCTTAGAAGTCACATGTCACTTCTGCTGGACACAGTTGATGAGACCAATCATAGGACACAAGCTCCACCTCTGATGGGAAGTGCAAGGTACTGGAAGAATACACGGGACCATAATATGGGCATGTTTTGAAAATACAGTTGGCCACACTGGGACTGTCCTTGGTGAGGTCCTGTCCTCTCCTCTGGTTGAGAGCTGTTGGTCATGGTCTTTTGGCTGGAAGGAGCAGAGACTTGAGTGATTGCTTCGGTAACATTCAACAGTGGTAGACATATGGATCCCAACCACCTAGCCAGACACACTACCAGAATGATCATTTACAAACTCGATTTGGATTAGGGCACTTCCCTGCTGGCTTAGGCAGTTCAGGTAGCTGTAACAAAGTATCATAGACTGGGCGGTTTATAAACAACAGAAATTTCTCTCTCACAGTTCTGGAGGCTGGAAGTCCAAGATCAGGATGTCAGCATGGTTGGGTTCTGGCGAGGGCCATTTTCTGGGTTGCAGAATGCCAGCTTCTCTTTGTATCTTCACACGGTGAGACAGGGCAAGCTAGCTCTCTGGTCTCTTCCCGTAAGGGCACTAATCCCACTCATGAGGGCTCCACCCTCATGACCTAATTACCTCCCAAAGGCTCCACCTCCTAATACCATCACATTGGGGATTAGCTTTCAACCTATGATTTTGGGGGGGGGGGAGGGAGGGTGGACATAAACATTCAGCCCGTAATGACTGCTTAAAACACTTTTGATGCTTCCCCACTGGCCTTAGGGAAAAATGCAAGCTTCTCAGTGGGACTTACAAGGCCTACCTCTTCGGTCTTCTCTCTTACTACTCATTCTCTTCCTACTCTGGACTCCACTTTGTATCTCAAGCCTACCGTGCCTTTTCTTGCCTACGGGCTTTGAATAAAACATCACCTCTACAAAATGGTGCCTCAACTTAGAACACTTCTCCACCAAGCCCTTCCCTTGCCTAGATATTCAGTTCTCAGACTCTAAAAGATCTAGCTCCTTGAAGACCCTAAAATCAGCCATTATTCCCCAAGACTATTCCCCATGTCAGAACCAGCCCATCTTCCATGACTTTCTAGAACAATGCAGTCCAATAGAAATATAAATTAAGCCACAAATGTGAGCCATGTAAGTAATGTAAAATTTTCTAATCACCACATTAAAGAGAGTAAAAAGAAACTGGTGAAATTAATTTTATTAATATACTGAACCTGCTATATCCAAAAAATATACTCTGTTCTTTTGTCACACCAAGTCTTTGAGATCTGTTGTGTATTTTACATTTATAGCGCATCTCCATTAGGACTAGCCTCATTTCAAATGCTCAGTAGCCACATGTGGCTATTGGCCATGGTATTGGACAGTGCAGGTATAGGACATTTCCATCATCATAGAAACTTCTACTGGACAGCCCTGGTCTAGAGTACGTTTGTTATATCTGAAAGATGGAAGGAATATAATCCCAGATGTACTTGAGTTTCACGTACCAGAGTTGTCCCTGAAAAGTTGAGTTTAAATAGAATTTTGCAGAATTAAATGATGCTTAAACACACTGGAAAGGCTGACTACTTAGAAGGAGATTGAAGCCAACTTTTAAAAAAATTTTAATTGGAAAGAATTTCCAACTTAACAGAAATGTTACAAGAATGATTATAGTACAAAAAACAACCATACACCCTTTATCCATATTCACCTATTTTTAACATTTAAAATTTTACCACATCTGCTTTATCACTTGTGCACCCTCTCTCTCTCTGTATCAATCACTCTATCTATGCACATACACATATATAGTTTTTTCTATACTCTTTTTGGATAGGCTGCATACATCCCAGCCCTTCACTCTGAAATACATCAGTATTTCTTAAGAGTAAGAATATTTTCTTACATAACCACAGTACAGTTACCAACAGTAGAGTTACCAACTTCAGTAAATTTATCAATACAATCTTTTTATCTAATCTACCATTCATATTCTCATTTTGTCGATTGCCCCAATCATGTTTCTAATAGCATTTCCCCCTCCGGGATAGGGTCTAGTCTAGGATCAGATATTGCATTGAATTACCATGTCTCTCTCTTCTCCTATGTGGAACATTTCCAGGCTAATTATTTTCAAGTGAAGAATTCTTTATGAAGTGAGGCTCCTTTTCCTCCCACCTCTAACTTATTTATTTTGTAAAGTTTGATTTTTAATAGATTGGGTTTTTTTTTAAAAGACAGAACTCTGTTGTTTTACAAAGGTGGATGTGAGACAAGAGTCCTCACCAAAGCCCTAAGCTGTCTCCTCCAGTTTGGGGATAAGGCCTCAAACTCCAGTTCTGAGAAGGGACCTCATCATTCCAGCCCTTCCTAATCTGGGAGACTGTTCTCGGAGTGGATCACCTGCTGGAGGGATGGGGCCACAGTCCCGTGTGTTTCACCAGCTACCGAGGCCATGAGGCCGGTCGATCCATCCTCCCCTCTTTCCTTGCCTTATTGGGGACTTTCCTGTACACGCCAGAGAGCCCACCAGGAAGGCAGGCAGTGGCTGGCTCGAACATCGACCTTCCCACTCTGTGATTTAAGACCCGGCTCCTCCACAAGTTCGCATAACCTCTCTTGACTATCTAGATTGCAAAACCAGGCCAGATTTCCCTAAAATCCCAGGAGACCTGCACAAGTCCTCTCATTTGCTCAGTTACAGCGATAGACAGATCACAATGGAAGGAAACACTAAATTAACTATGACAGTCATTAATATGACCTGCTCAGTGGCAGCGACAGTGTTGGGGGATCACAGATCCGATGTTTATAACATATTGGTGATGGGGCCGCCCCCATTGGCTCCTCGGCGGGCCTTGAACTTGCTGGAAAAGACCAGGCCTGCACACAGGGCCCCGTAGCCATGGCAACGGGCTTTCGCTCAGCAAAACACATAAAGATGATTCATTTTGTTTTCCTTTCCTTTCTTTCCACCCAAATTTTCGTGCGGGTTGGAATCTATTTTTAATTTTTTTCCTTGGAGGAGAGACTATTTTTAATTTTGTTACCTCCCTCCTGGGGGCCTACCAGGCCGGGATGTGAATGACCGAGGGAGGTGGGCCACACCAGGCCTAAAATCCTGGAACTTTTCTGGGTGTTTTTGGAGTGGCACGGGGGTAGGAAGGTGCGGTCTGGGATGGAAATGGTGCAGGAGTGGCCTAGGCGTTAAAGCTGGGACCTCACGTCTTGGAATCATACTTAAACTCTTCCCCTCACTGGTCTGTCTAGCTCTCTGCTGGAGCGAGAAGCACCCCCGTCATATTGTTTCTGGTTCTCGTAATGAGTTTGCTTCAGAAAATCAAACTCTTTTCTGGTTTGATAGAGTGCTTTCATATGCATTTTCATATTTGATCTTTGAGGTAGCTAGCTGTCACAGAGACCCCATGTGCCCACCTATCTCGGGGGGGGGTGTCCTCCTTCCTGGCACAGTGCCAGACACCGCTTCTCAGCCCTCTGGCAACCAGGTGGGTGTGGTAGTAATTCTGGCCAATGGAGCGAGGGCAGAGTGACATGCGCACTGCCACTTCCAGGCCTGGTCCCTAAAATGTCCCTCGTCAGCCTCCCCTCATTCTGTCTTTGCTCAGCGTCTACCCACAGGGAAGGAGGTCTTTGACAGGACTGGAGGCCCTCGGGGGACCGTGGAGCCACTGCACCAGAGGTTCCAAACCTGTCAGGCTGTGAACTTGGATGGGGAAAAAAAAATGACATCTTTATTTCCACTAACTTTCTAATGAGATTTAGCATTTCCTTCAATTATGAACGTAGGCAACAAACCGTGGTGGTATTAGCGGTCCCTGAGACCTTGTCTCCAATAGAAATCATAGACACTTCATATCATATTACCATTGTTACCCATATCGCAAAATATCATTTTCACTTATCACTTCTTTGAAATTGCAACAGTTATTAGACCCGCCACTCTACCTTATTAATTACTGCGTTAATAAAGAGGTATATATATCACATATCACGACTGTGGTTTTTTTTTATTTTGATAACTACATTTCAATGTAATTGGTTTTCTTTGTAATTTTATTTTATTTTATGCATTTAAAAAACTTCTTCTGAGAAGCACCCCGTAGACTTCACCAGACTGCCAAAGGAGCCCACGGCACCAACGGACAGAAATCCTGGCACAGTGACCCTAATGTGAATGGGTGACAGACCTTTTATCGGGCTGTGCCAGAGACATTTAGGAAATGTTTGTTAAGGCATCCAGATTCCCTACTGTGACCCACCAGGCAGGATGGCATACTACCCCACTGTATGGATGGAGAACTGAACCTCACATGTGGCAGGTGGCTTGTCCAGTGTCACACATTTGTAAAAATGACACTGAGATTCAAATCTTGTTTTCTTGACCTCAGTCCAGGGTTCTTTCAGACACCCCACATGGGCCTATCTTTTCCGAAACTCAGCCTCAGAATACTTCTGTGCAGAGGTGGTGTGGTAAGAAAGCTTCCTCAGCCTGTGTGTTTGTCAGCTTTTCCTGTTCGTGAGAAAAGCTTGCTGAACAGAGCTCTAGAACTTTCCGTGGTGATAGGCATAGTCTATGTCTGCACTGTCCAATATGGCAGCCACTAGCCACGGGTAGCTACTGAGCACTTGAAATTGTCTTAGTGGGACTGAGGAGCTGAATTTTTAGTTTTATTTTGTTTTCATTAAATCATTTAATTAATTTAAATAATTACATATTCATGACTAGTGTACTGGAGAGTGTAGCTCTAGGGAAAAGTTCTTGAACCTTTAGCGGGCATCAGAATCACATGGAGGGCTGGTTAAAGCACAGAGTGCTGGGTACCCCCAGAGTTTCTGGTTCCAGAGGTCCAGGGTGGGCCCGGCTGTTGCTGCTGGTGTTGGTCCTTTCTCAACCTCGACATTGCTGCCATCAGGGGCCAGATACACTTTTTGTTGCAGGAACTGTCCTGTGCATCATTCTGGCCTCTACCTACTCGATGCCAGTAGCACCCAATACCGCCCCACCATCAGTTGTGACAACCACAAGTGTCTCCAGACAAGGCCAGTGTCCCCTGGGGAGCAAAATCCACCCCTAGTCAAGAACCGCTGGTCTAGACATAAACAAAGACCTTTTTTTTTTTGACATCAGATTTTGAACATATTACGTTAAAAAAAGACAACTATCTTGAATTTAAATCTGAACGGAATTTCTTCTTACATCTGCTCTAAAAGTGCCAAAAAACTTACTATGTTTCATCAACATACCAGCCTAGGTTGGAATTTTTTTTTTTCCATCAAAAATAATCAGTGTGTTTATGGCTGGGTATTCACCGGGCACTAAATGGTCAGGCTGCCCCCCACTTTTCTCTTCTTCTTCCCCTCCCTCCTCCATTTTCTCCCTCCTAGTCTTTCTCCTTTCCTTCCCTTGTTGCCCTTTTTGTCTTCCAAACTCTTCCCTACCTCCTTGCTGGGCTTCTGTTCCCCAGCTTTCTCTCTTCTGTCCGTTTCTCTCCACACCCTAAGCCTCTCCGCCTCCCTCCCCGCGTCCCCTCCTCCGCTGTATCCCTCCTCTCCCCACAGCACAGATCCTCACTTTCCAAGTCCCCTGTGCTGTTTCTTCTCTATTGTTGTCTCTGCCGGTTCTGGCTCTGTTTCCTGCTTTCCCTCTTTTATCTCCAGTCTGTGTTTGTCTTGGGCTGGCCAAGTTTGGCCTCTGGCCCCAGACAGTCTCAGCTCCGACTCGGCACCCGTTCCCTGCCCCGATCAGCCACATCAGCCAGCAGTGGCTCCCCAGGAGCACCAAAGGGTGACAAGGAATTGGAAGATAGAGACGTACAGATAAGAAAAGCGAATGGGATAGGTTTCCTCAGCCCGATGCCAGAATTCCCGTTCAGGAGAGGGCCAAGGATTGTTAGTGCTTCTTTTAAATTAAGCATTTCGAAATTGTCATCGTCGTGGTTATGGAGAGTAGGAACAATCTATGTCAGTGGGACAACTGCACGTGGCTTGGCATTTGTCCTGTGGAGAAGTCAAACATGTCAGAGGCTGACATTCTCATATGGAGGTGACATTAAACAAACAAGGTGGCGGGGAACTCTTTAAATCACCTGCAATATTGCGAGCAGTCAATCAATAGCTCTGACAAGCCGGGGCCACACACTTGCCAGTGACCATTGGGTTTTGCTTCTCACAGAAACATGCTTGACAGGAACTGTGCGGCTAATTTGGGGCACTAAGTCTCTCTCTCTCCCCTGACTTTTCCCCGCTGTTAGTGCATTTTGAAAAAAATGACCTTTGAAAAGACCCAGGCTGAAGATGATTTCTACCGACCACTAAGTAGGTGGGATTACTTGGAAATATCAGATTGTTGACTAATCCTTTCTGTTTTCAGCTGCCTGCTTGGGCTGGTGTCAGAGGCAGTATCTCACCCATGGAGAGTCCCACTCTATTTAAATCCTTATTTATGAATGTCAAGACAGGGTCTGGAGGAGTCCAGGTGAGGCTGGCTCCCAAAGGAAAACCACGAGGCTGTTGTAAATTCCTTGAACAAGATGCAAGGTTGACCACGCTTCATTCCATAGCAAGAGAGAGCACTTCAAATCCAAGTGCTCCCGGGAGAGGGGGTAGGACCTGGGCTTCAATTCATGCTATGTTGTAAATCACTAATATTAGAAAGTCATTCTCAGCCACGTTTGATTGAGGAAGGATGGCCTGTGTGAGGGTTCTGGCCAACCAAGGATGGGGAGTTATGTGGGGGGAGAGAGCATCACTCCTTAAGCAGTGGGAGAGAGGCTGGCACAAAGCTGGGGTCCTCTCTAGTGTGAATACAGGCCCAGGAAAACCATAGGAGCACTCCCTGATGTGTATCCAGGTGTGGTGAGGAGCATTCTGCTTTCATCATTGAAATTGAGAACATAAACCTCAGATGTGGCAGTGGGGAGGGGTGCTGCTGAGGAAGTGAAACAGCCTAAGAGGGGGCTGGGGAGGGGGGCTGGGGAGCAGACAGGAAGCCATGGACCAGCAGGGAGAAAGATGGCAGCATGAACACTTGAGTGAGGACAGCAATGAGACAAAGGTTTTGTGGGCCAGGTGGTGGCCTCAAAGTATTGCAAGATTGGAAGGATCCTCAGCGGTCTCTCTACTGTCAAGTGTCCTCCACAATAAACCTGCCAAGGGATTCTACTGCCTCTACTTGGATATTTTAGTAAAGAGGAACTCGTGACTTCTGAAAACTGGTTCCAATCCCAGACAGCTCTGATGGAGGGATCTACCTTTGTACTTTCTCTCAACCGGTCTTAGGTCTTTAAGTGTTATGAAGAATAAATCCACCCCCTCTTTCATATGACAGCTTTTCACGTATTTGGTGGCCAAGTTCACGTTCTCCATATGGATCCTCTTTTCCAGCATAAATGATATCAATGTCATCAATTGTTCCTTATATCCTGGGGCCTTCTGACCCTTCATGGTTCCCACTGCCCTCCTATGGATGCATTCTAGTTTTCAATGTCCCTCACCAAGTATGACTCTCAGAACTGCACGCAGTTCTTGTTTCAGTTAGCTAGTGCTGCGTAACAACCAAGCACAAAAATCCCATCAGCGTACAACAATAAGCATTTATTTCACTCATGAGTCTCTGGATCGGCTGGAGCCTAGCTCATTTAGGCTGGGCTCGGCTGGGCAATCTTGCTGATCTTGACTGCACTCACATTTCTGGTGTTAACTGATTTAAGTCAGGTTTAGCTGGGGCTATTCAGTTTGTGTCATGTGTCTCTCATCCCCTCCTAGGACCAGAACGTTCTTCTCATGGAGATGGCAGATGCATAAGAGCAAGCCCAGCTATACAAGTGTGCCGTACTCCTGATTTACTGCTTTGCTCTGGCCATCTGGTCTCCAGGACCCTGCTGAGTGTGTCATTACCCCAAATTACAAGATGCTACATTCTGCCTGGAGTATAAGGATACTATCTGCATGAGCATTCTTCTTGAAGCAACAGCCAAACATGCCCAAAATGTTAGTAATAAGAATGATTTTTATTTCAATTATTTATAATCTCAATTATAGTTTGTAAATACCTGTTTATCCCCCAGGAATTAGCAAATGGGCCCTCGCCCAAGTCTAACAGTGGATGGGGGATTAGGGAATGAAGGGATGTTAGTACAAGTTTAACAATCACTGAGTTAGGTATATAACATCTTTTATTTCTATGAAATTAAACTGAAATTGGCCTGGCACTCGATTCTACCAAATTGCAGAAAACTTGACCTATGCTTCCACGTAAACAGAGTCACTTAGAGATTGTAAAAAGCTCAGCCAGTTCAGGGTCTTGCCCCCAACTTCCAGTGCTTCTAAGTTCTGGTGGGCTGACCATTGTCCTGGCATGGGACTGAGGTCTCTTGTACGAGGCTGATTTCTGTCCTGCCTTGGTTGTTGGCCAAGATGTGGGCTCCATGCAGATTTGGTCATTAGCACCCACCATACTGCCAGCGTATGGAAAACACCTGTATCCTTTCTGCATCCACCTTGCAGGGTACTTGCTTTTACCTGGCAGCTTCCTTGTCTGGCTGTGGAAACTCTCCATGCCTTTCTGGCTGCATCTCAGCCACTCTGGGCCAAGCTGAGTTGTGAGTACCTCTCTGAGATCCTTCTCATTTCAAGCCTCCAGACACGCTACCAACACACGCACTCTGCCCCTTGGGCACCATCTTGGTTTGACCTAGAGCGAAAGGCTCCTCTGCTCAGGGATTTACCCAGACTCATCTGCCCTCTCCTCTGGCGTTCCTCTTGTCCTGGTCCCAGGGACCATCCAGGCTTAGTTGGGGATGAGCTAGGTGGTTCCTTCAGATGGTGGATTCACCAGCACCTGAGCATCTAAGCTTGACTCTCCTCTCTCCAGTTCTCTCCTCTGGCCAGCTGGCCTAACCTTGATCTACCTTGAGGCTCTTTCTCGCTCTGTTATTTGCAGCTCCAGTGTCTGTTCCAGGCCCCTAGCTCCTTATTCTCTTGGCACTCAGAAACCTTTGCTCTCTCTCAAGAGCTCCGCGCTTATCATTGAAAGCCCTGTCTTTCAAACTTTGGCCTCTGCTTTGAGTTTCTAAAAATCTGTGCTGAAACTCGAATGGCTTCTTTGTTTTCAGCTGTATTCTCACCCTTTCCTCCCTCCCCATCCCCATTAATGCCACTGACATCATGCACCAAAGGCTTGTAGAGGCAAGAGGAAAAATGTAGGAAAGAAAATTCTGTTATTATTTCAAGACATGGTACCATGGCAATGGGGTTCTTTTCTAATTATCAACCAGATGACCAAATCTCAAAAGAAAGTGGCTTGTGGGTGCTGTTTCTAGGTGGTCTCTGTTTACTGTACTCCTTTTTCTGTGGCCATAAGGAAGAACCTGCTAGAAGACTCTGGTGCTTTGCTGCCTTTCCTGTTTCTAATGTGTACATCATCCATGGTTGCTAGCACAAGCGAGAGCACAGCTCACTCTGGTACTGCACTGGACTAGCTCTGTAAAACAGTCTGCATTCTTATTCCTACTTCTCATATGATATTTGAAGAATTCAAAACCTTTAGGGTGACAGTGAGATTTTGGTTAATTCGAATTTTTTTTTTTAAATTGTAGTTGATTTACAATGTTGTGTTAGTACACCAAAGTGATTCAGTTATATATATATGTGTGTGTGTGTGTGTGTGTGTGTGTGTATTCTTTTTCAGATTCTTTTCCATTATAGGTTATTACAAGATATTGTATATAGTTCCCTGTGCTATACAGTAGGTCCTTATTGTTTATCTGTTTTATATATAGTAGTGTTGAATTTCTTTTTAAATGAGGTCCTGTTTCCCCCCTTCTGCTGCCATATATATAGTAGATTGCAAAAATGGCCACAAATTCTTCCCTTCCCATCAAGATGTAGAGACACTTTCTTCACCTCTTGACTCTGACCTTGACTGTGTGATTTGCTTTAGCCAATGGGATGGACACAGTTCTTGTGCACTGGGGGTCACCTTCTCATGCTCTTGAGGGCCCTGCCCCCACCACCATGTGAATAGCCCTGGGCTAGTCTGCTGGATGATGGCAGACCTGTGGCCTGACTAGGCCCCTGTGACCTCAGCTGACCTCGCAGCTGACCACAGATGCATGAATAAGACTGCCTAAGACCAGCAGAACTGCTCAGTCAAGCCCAGCCCAAATTGCTAGTCCACTTACTCTTTTTTTTTTAATTAATTAATTAATTTTTATTTTTGGCTGCGTTGGGTCTTCACTGCTGTGCGCGGGCTTTCTCTAGTTGTGTCGAGCAGGGGCTACTCTTTGTTGCGGTGCGCAGGCTTCTCATTGTGGTGGCTTCTCCCATTGTGGAGCACAGGCACATGGGCTCAGTAGCTGTGGCTTGCGGGCTCCAGAGCGCAGGCTCAGTCGTTGTGGTGCACAGGCCTAGTTGCTCCGCGGCATGTGGGATCTTCCCGGACCAGGGCTCGAATCCATGCCTCCTGCATTGGCAGGCGGATTCTTAACCACTACGTCACCAGGGAAGCCCATAGTCCACTTACTCTTGAGCTAAATAAATGGTTATTGTTTGAAGCTACTGAGTTATGGGGTAATTTGTTATGCAGAAAAAGCTAACTGCTACACGATACTAAACATAATGGAATGTTTGGTGAATTGGCATTTTATAATTCTTGGGGTCATAGACTGAACATTGATTCCTTAGAACTATAGATTTAAAAGACAGAGGCTGGATTTACACCTAGTCCAACATATACCTTATTTGCTTTTCTAAAAAAAGCTCATCTACATATTATCATGTTTAAAATGCAAATGCTAGAATAGTATGCTAAGTATGATTCCATTAGATTAAATTTGTGCTGTATGTATATACATGGAAAATTCTAAAAGAACACTGAAGAAACTGTTAATCAAAAATATCTCTGGGCCTGGGATAGGGGTAGGAAGAACTTTTACTTGTTGTTTATATTTTGAATTTTTTTTTACCATGATTACCTGCTAATTTTATAATTAAAAAGATACTAAAATTAAAAAAATAAAAGTCCATCACCAAGTGGTTCAAGAGTACCAACGTAGCTCAAGGAACTGTGCTGTGTGTTTCATTTGTACTTTTTTTTCTTAAAAGATCAGTGTCCAAAATACATCCCATTTTTTTAGGATTTTCATCAGTGTAGGCACAAGTGAATTGAGTTTTTAATCTGGTAAGCATTTGCTGCATGTCAAAAATACTGGCTTTAAAGAAAGAAAATGCTTATTTATTTAGTTTTGTATTAATTTCTCACCTACTTCCAAGAAATATTTGAAACTCCTAAGGTAATGCGTTAATTAAACGCTGCTAAGGCAGAATTTCTGGCTAAATAAAAGACCTTGTATTACCATAGCACTACATTTGCAAGTTGGAAAGATAAAGCACCACAAAAATCTGACTTCATCGAGGGCTCCCAGCTCAGACCCACTGAACAGAGTTTGAATTAAAACTAGGATCGAATAGACAACAAGGTCCTATTGTATAGCACAGGGAACTATATTCAATATCCTGTGATAAACCATAATGGGAAAGAATACCTAAAAGAGTATATATGTATAACTGAATCACTTTGCTGTACAGCAGAAATTAGCACATTGTACATCAACGCTACTTCAATAAAATCAAAAAATAATAGTAATAAAGAGGAAAAAAAAACAAAAAAACAAACAACAACTAGGATCCGGGTGTCTGAACTGGGAAATGAAGATCTTTAACCAGAATGAAAAAGACCCAGGCCTTGGATCGTTGGCATTTAGCTGCTATTCAGACATGAGGCTGGTTACCAGGGCCTGGTTACCCATAGGCTGCTGAGTGTCACCTTTGGTTTTGAGTCCCAGAATCCATCAAACCGTTGTAGTAAAGAGCCTGCGGGAAAGTCCCTAGGGCCCTCTCCGGTTCTCCTGGGGCCTGGCTAACCACATGACCATAAGGCATCTAAAGATCATGTCATCAGCGTGCCTGTAACACACTTGCTGCAAAGAGGCAGTGGGAAACTGACCCTCAGTTCAGGCCGTGGAAAAATTCCAGGATCAGGGTTCATAATGGATTTCTCACATACAATACATAATGTGATGAGTATCTTGGCTTAAGGTGCTTGGATATTATGATTTATAAGAAATATATATTTCATCATTCAGATGACCCCAATACATTTCACATTTGTATTTGGTTTCATCCACAGTTCCTGGCTCACAGATCCCAAAACTCTTAGAATTTCCTGAGTGATAAGAACAGTAGGAGCATCTTTTGCTATAAAATTTGGTCTCTTGTCCTCAGTTCCTGAAACTTTATTGCTTCAGAGCCATAAAGGTGAAATGGGTGCCTTGTTATTCATAACAAACCCCTTTCCATCACAGCTAGGATTATGTTAATGAGGTGAGTTTTGGAAAACACCTAAAGATGGGGGCTGCCAGGGGAACCAACCATGTGATTGGAGGACTGGAAATTTCAGTCCCACACCTTGACCTCAGGAAAGGGGAGAGGGGCTGGAAGTTGAACCAATCACCAACGGCCAATGATTTAATCAATCGTGTCTATATAAAGATGCCCCTGTGAACACCAGAAATGACGGGGTTCGGAGAGCTTCTGAGTTGGCAAACACGTGGCGATGTGGGGAGAGTGGTGAGCCCAGAGAGGGCATGGAAGCTCTTTGCCCTTTCCCCACACCTTGCCCTATGCATCAATTCCATCTGCCTGTTCCTGAGTTATATCCTTTTATCATAAACCAGTGATCCAGTAAGTAAAATGTTTCTCTGAGTCCTGTGAGCTGCTCTAGCAAATTAATCAAACCCAAGGAGGGGGTTGTTGGAACCTTGGATCTATAGCCGGTTGGTCAGAAGCACAGGTGACAACCTGGACTTTCAACTGGCATCTGGAGTAAGGGGTGGGGCAGTCTTGTGCGACTGAGCCCTTGGCATGTGGGATCTGAAGCTATCTCTGAGTAGATAATGTCAGAATTGAGTTAAATTGTAGGATGCGCTGCTGGTGACCGAAGAATTGCCTGGTGGTGTGGGGGGAAAATCCCTCTCCATATCAGAATTGGGACGGAACCCCTCTTAGGCATGGTCACAGTGAGCTGAAGGATTGAGGCAACACCTCTCATAAAGACAAAGAAGAATTAGGTTGCAGTGAGATGTGTTGATCTGAGTCGAAGGGAAATGACAGGAATGAGGGTGAGGGAGAAATGCCTTGTAGAGTTAGTTGGAGCAAGTGATTGAGAAGGGTGATGGGAACAGTCCTATTGCTTTAGAAATCCATGCACCTGTGTACAGCGTATGAGCACAAACAAAACAAATTTGAGATGTTGACAGAAGACTTCATAAGTGGCCTTAGTCAAAGCGTTTTGATTAAGCCTACTTACATTGGCTCAATTAAAAAGATGCGGGGGGCATCTTATGAGACAAGGAACAATGGTTTGGGGGCTGGCATTGCGAACAAGCCGTTAGGGTCCAAGGATGCTGACCTCTTCTCCTTTTTGGGGCCACACGTTCTCTTATTTCTTCTTTCCCTCACTTATCTTCCCCATTCTCCTCCGTGCCTTTACAGATGGATTTTTCTGTTAACTCAGGAACATGCATGTAGCTGAAAAAGGCTGCTCCATCCCAGTTCTGTGGGATCCATCTTAATCCAAGCAGTCACATGAAAAAACTGCAGTTTCTGTATCTCTTGGTTCAAGTTTTTGGTGACTCTAGATAGCTGTGTGTTTCCTTCAGTCAGGGGACTTATGCCTGGTTGGAGCAGATGCTGGCAGTGTCTGCCTAGAGCTTTTACCATCTCAGTGCATGCTGGCTGCATTTCCAACTGACAGCCCTTACATCTCTTTATCTGGGAGCTTCTGTGGCCTGGACACTGCTGTGATTCGGCAGGCGTGGCTGGCTAGAAGTGCTGGGTATAAATGCCCAGTGACTGATGAGAGTTAGTTTGTAAACACCCTGATTCCTTTACCCCTTTGGTGGGATAACACCAAGGCTTTTCCTCTAGACTAGTCTCCAATGAGACTGAGCTCCAGTTACCCACAGTGGTAACTTGCTTGACAAGGCACCCTCTATTGGCTGCTTTCCTGTCTCATTTCTCCACTCCACTACTGGTGCATCTCGAAATCACCTCCTACGTAAACTATAGACACACCTCATTTTATTTCACCTCGCTTTATTGCACTTCACAAATGTTGCATTTTTCACAAACTCAAGGTTTATGGCAACCCAATGTTGAGCAAGTCTATTGGCATCATTTTTCTAACAGCATTTGCTCACTTTGTGTCTCTGTGGCATATTTTGGTAATTCTTGAACTATTTCCGAGTTTTTCATTATTATTATATTGTTACGGCAATCTGTGATCAGTGATCTTTGATGTTACTATTGCAAAAAGTTTACGACTCGTCGAAGGCTTAGATGATGGTTAGCGTTTTTTAGCAAGAAAGTATTTTTTAATTAAGGTATGTCCATTGGTTTTTAGACATAGTGCCATTGCACACTTAATACACTATAGTGTAGTGTAAACATAACTTTTATATGCACTGGCAAAGCAAAAGGTTCGCATGACTGCTTTATTGTGATATTTGCTTTATTGCAGTGGTTTGGAACCAAACCCTCAGTATATCCGACATCTGCCTGTATTGCACATGAATCCTTGCCTGGGAGTCCAGCGCTGGGGGAGCCCACGCTAAAATGCTGGTGTGGCCAAAGTTACTTGAGCAGGAGGATCAGCCTCAGAAGCAGGAAATGGAACTATGGGTGGGGCAGATATAGGAAGGTTGATCTTATTAAAAAGAAACTTTTAGAAGGGGAGGTAGAGCATCAAAACATGATAAAAAGATTTACACCCACATGGAAATCCACAGTCCTGGGGGTGGAGCTGTGTTGGAAACCATGTGGGTGGAGATCAAAGGCAAGGGGAGCAGAAGTCATATTGTTGTGGGAGCGCATTACAGGCTGCCGGACCAGATGGGGGAAACTGATGATGGGCTCCTGACTGAGACCACACACCTGGCCTGGAGTCCAGTTACCTTCCGATGGGGGGCGGTGGGGAGTCGCAGCACCAGCTGGACAGCTGCTCAGAGTCGCCGTCAGCTGAAAGCACAGCCTCTCAACAAACGCTTGGCTTGCCTTACTGACAATTTCACCCCCTGTTAAGATTGAGCTTTGACAAGGAGAATCGCTCTTCTTGAGTTCATTCAAACCAAGAAGGAGGAACCGTTTGGTGAGGGAGCAGGATGAGACCTTGGGAGAAGGTCTGTCCTCTCGGAATAAGAGCCATAGGGAATATGGGCTGTTCAGACTTCAAAAGGCTTGGAGCCGCGGTCCTCAGGCTGCAGGGCCATACACACCATCAAGGGCAGATGCAACCCCACCTCCACCCTGCCAGGCTCTGCCTTCAAGATTCTGATTGGGTCTGCTGGGAGCGGGGCCAGGAATCTCTGTTCTCGTTGCAAGGGAGCCCCAGAGGGCACTTTGGGGAAAACAGAGGTAGGAACTCATGGCTTGAGATGTTATAGAGGCTATCTGGAAGGTTGGAAGGACGCAAAAATGAAATTCCAAATCAACCACTACAAAGGAGCACAAGGAAGAAGAAATGATGGACTTGACCAAGAGCTGCTGCTCCGCAGCGAGCCCCGGGGACCTCAGTTTTGTCGATCAGGCCGAAGAGCCGGCGGATAGCCAACGAGCAGCATAAAAAGAGTTGCAGGGAACAGTATGAGTGGTGTCAGGAAGGTTAAAGAGTGAACTGAGCCTTAAATCATGCCGGGGCATCCGCAAGGGCTTTTGCAACTTTTGGGTAGGAGGGTGAAGAGAAAGGCGTCTGCTCACTGCTTGGGGGTCTCCTGCGCTGCCCTTCACACATGACACAGGAAGTGGCTCGCACCCCTGTTTGGCTTTGACGAGTGACAATGACCATTTATTAGACCCCTCTCTGTGCAAATATTGCCTCATTTAATCCTCACAACAACCTTGCGAGGCAGGCATTCTTCGCACCAATTGGCTTTCTTCTATTTATCAGTGGTTTTTATTATAACAGGCATCTTAATGGGTGTGAAGTGGAGGCATGTTTGGAGGCAGAAGACTGAGGTCCGTCGTCCCTCTGCGATGGCTGCTGGGGTGGCGGGGCCAGGCTTGGCCCTGATGGAGCCTGATGGTGTTCAGGTCGTGGGCCCGGGGCCCCATTTCTGTCTTCTTTACAGCCATCGACGCTGCAGGAGTGAGGGGCTTCATTGTCTCCATCGTTGAGATTTTCCTTGCGCTTTCTCTAAATCCCTTTGCTCCTGGGTGCAGACGGAACCCCACTGGGTTGGGGAGGAGGAGGATTTTCGTGACAGATTGCTCCGTCCTCAAATGCGGCTCTGCGCGCTGGCACGGGGCCAGCCTGCTGCTTAGTCAGTTCTCTCTTTCCCGAGGCTGATTCTCTCCAGGGAGCACCCCGACACCAGGGGGTGAGTTCTCCAACTTCCCAGGCTGCTCTGGCAGGGGGAACACTGGGGTGGACCCAGCAAAGCTCAGTGAGATTTCCTTGCACCTGCTGTTTTGGGTCTTACCCTGGGCTCCCCTCAAAGCAGACTCGAGATAAGGATTTGGGAAGTGAGTCCAAGAAGCTCAGAAATGAGACAAGGAAGGAGGGAAAGCCAGTGACGGGCGTTTCATTGAGCGGGTTTCCACTTTAGGCACAGGGGCGCAGTCCTGTTGGGGATCTTCTGAGACTGTCCTACTGAGAGGCGAGGGGGCCAGGCATTTCTTCAACCTTCTGGTTCCAACCCGTCTGGGGTCTACGTGCTTGTGGGCAGCAGACAGTTAACTTCTCCCACCGGGTGGGGGTTTCAGTGTCTGCAAAACAGCTCAAGGATATTGTTTGTGTGTAGATGTTGACCTGGAGGAAGGCGTAAGGTCAGGATGGAGGGTGCAGTCCTAGGCTGGGACCCAGTAAGCAATTTCAGACCCTTAGTTAGTTATGAGTAATATTTAGTTATGAGTCTCCGCTTCACGCCAGGCACTGAGTTAGGAGTTCTCTGCAATATCACATTCTGGCTCTCCTGACAACCTTGTCAAAGAAGGTATTATTAGGTACAATTTTGCAGATGAGGAGAAGGTTCAGAGCAGTTAAGACGCTCCCAGAGGGTCACACAGGCCCAGTGCTGCGTGTCTTAGTGAGTCTAGGGCTCTTCCACAACCCCAACACATCCATCCTTTACCTGCGCTGAGGGTGGTTCAGAACAGGGAGGGCTGGCAAGTCCCACTGGCAGATAGGCCCAGGACCCCCAAATCCAGATATGCCCTTGTAGATGGGCAGTGCTGGGTGTGGTCAAAAGGCACTGCCCTCGGGGCAGTAAATTGGCGCAGGCAGTAAACAGTATGGAGTTTCCTTAAAAACTTAAGACTAGAACTACCCTATGATCCAGCAATCCCACTTCTGGGTATTTATCCAAAGGAAATGAAAACGGGACCTCGAAGCAATACTGATCTGCACCCCAACGTTCACTGTAGCATTATTCACAATAGCCAAGATATGGAAGAAACCTAAGTGTCCATCAACCGATAAATGGATAAAGAAGATGTGGTATATACATACAATGGAACATTATCCAGCCGTAAAAAGAAGGAAATCTTGCCATTTGCGACAACATGGATGGACCTTGAGGGCATTGTGCTAAGTGAAATAAGCCAGACAGAGAAAGACAAATACTGCACTTATATATGGAATCTGAACGAAAGAAAAAAGTCTACCTCATAGAAACAGAGAGTAGAAAAGTAGTTGCCAGGGGCTGGGGGGAGGGGAGATAGGGAAAGGTTGGTAAAAGGGTACAAACTTTCAGTTATAAGATGAATAAGGTCTGAGGATCTGATGTAAAGCATGGTGACCATTGTTGATAACACCGTGTTATATGGTTGAGGTTTGCTGGGAGGATGGAACTCAGATGTTGTCACCAAAAAAAAAAAAAAAAAAAGAAAGAAAGAGAGAGATAGATATGTGAGGTGGTGGGTATGTTAATTCAAATTTTGTTTGTCAATATCCTCAATAAAGCTGAAATTAAAAAATAAAAAGGACACTGCTTTGGGGGGGAGTGGTCCTTGCCCTGACCCATTCACTCTCTGAACACCCCTGGGCAAGTTATTCAGCCTCTCTGATCTCCAAATCTCTCACCCTCCAAATGAGGAGCCGGGACCAGGCCATGTCATGTCTAAGACCATTCCAGCTCTACAAGTCTATGATTTTATGTTATGCTCAGAGTGATACTGAGCAGTAGCCAGTGGGGCTCCTGGGCACAAAAACCTTTCCGTGTCCCCCATTTCTTGATGATAGGAAATAGGCTTCATTCAGCCTCCATGACATTCCCTGAGTTCCAATGGGGCAGGTTCAAACAGATGTTAATTAGGGAAGGGGGGGATGCAGAGACAAGGGAGGAACAGTCAGGAGAGCCAATAGTGCAGCCTTGGGGCAGGGTCCTGGTTCCCCCTCAAGGGACACACAAACAATATCCTTGAGCTGTTTTGCAGACACTGAAACCCCCACCAGGTGGGAGAAGTTAACTGTCTGCTGCCCACAAGCACGTAGACCCCAGACGGGTTGGAACCAGAAGGTTGATGATGCCGACGCCCACTTACCTCACCACCAACCAATCAGAAGAATGTCCACCAGCTGATCACGCCCTCTTTGAACCATTACTATAAAACTTCTCACTACCCCCTCGAGGTCGGGACACACAGTTTTGAGGGCATTAGTCCACTGTGGCCCCCTTTGTCTGGCAAAGCAATAAAGCTATTCTTTTCTATTTCACCCAAAACTCTGTCTCTGAGATTTAATCCGGTGTTGGGCTACAGAGGCCGGATTCGGCTTCAAGAGTGCATATAATTCAAATGGCATATGAGACTCAGCGGTGCAGAACCGTGACACCGGGCAGGGCTGGCTGGGCCTCCGACAGCTCCCCTCAGAGGGACATTTACCTTGGTGGCCTATCCACAGCCTGGTGTGGCTCTCAGCTTTGTAGGCTCAGAAATACAGTCTCACCACGGTCCGTGTGAGTCAGCTCTGGAACCAAGTTAACGCAAGGTGGCTAGAAGGAGCCGGAAGGTTAAAGCTGTCATTTACAATCAGAAACTGTTTGGCTGGATGCTGCTGTTAGCTGGCCCTGGCCCTGCAGTTTGGTCATGGGACGGCCTCATTGTCTGAGGCTGGCAGAGTGGCCCGAACTCCAGGCAAGTGTAAGGATTGCCAGGATTTGCGAGTTTCCTGGGAGCAGGCTGGGATAGCACCTCCATAAGGCTGCACCTGTCAGAGGTGAGGCCATTTGAGCCGGCCTTGTGGAGGGCAGTATTTTCCCTGAACAGTGTTTGAGTGGGTACCCCAACTCCTGTTTCTGCCTCGGTTCCCCTCAGAGTTCAAACAGCAAATGGTGGGCAACGCACACATTGGGATAATTTCAAAGGTGCAATTTACAGAGGAATGGCTTGAAGCATCCCTAAGCCCAAAGCAACGGAGTGGTTAGCAAAACCTAGTTGGAGAAGGACCCTTACGAAGAGCACCGGAGGATCCTTGGTGGCAGGGGGGAGCCAGGAGGAGAAGTAAGTTGACCGCAATCCCCTCCCCCCCGACCACCTTCTGTGGCTTCCCATTAGCCAAACTCCATCAAAGCACAATGGAAGCCATATAGGTCAGCCTGCCGGAGCCAGCGCAGGTTGGGGAGGGAGGAGAATGATTCCGGAGGGAAAAAGCAAGGTGTCCACCCGACCCTGCCTGCCCCCAGCCTGCCACGTGATGGACACATATTAATTTCCTAACCACTTAAATCAGGCCTGCCAAGTCTCGCTGGTCCGGGCATTCCACTCCTTCAAGGTGACTTCACTCTGACACGTTCAGTGTTGATGGTTTACATTACCTCCTACGGGCAAACTTATTTCCCTTCTTTTCAATTCTGGTGCGAGGAGTCACTTTCCAGCCCAAGTAACAGGATGGAGAGATAAGGCTTAACAAGGGGGCATTTGAAACGGTCTGGAGAGCATCAGGGGCTGTTGGGGCAGTGAGTTAGTGACGGAACCAAGTGTAGCTGTGAGCAAGTAAAAACCCTTCCTTCCACCGCTGTGGTGGCTCTGACTATCCCTCCCCCAGTGCAGGAGTGCACGCCGCGCCACCGGCTTTTTACTTTTTGATTGTTTTAGGCTGGGGAGAAAATTGTGTGATTCCCCTCCCCTCCCCGCTCTCTTCCCTCCCCTTTCCTACCCCCTTTCTCCACCCCACCTTCCTTCCTTCTCTCCCTCCTACCCACCTTTTAATTTCAAACATAGGGACTTCCCTGGTGGGCCAATGGGTAACACTCCGCGCTCCCAATGCAGGGGGCCCGGGTTCGATCCCTGGTCAGGGACCTAGATCCCATATGCATGCTGCAACTAAGAGTGCGCATGCCACAGCTAAGAAGTCCGCATGCCGCAACTAAGAGTTCGAATGCTGCAACTAAGAGCCTGCATGCCGAAACCAGGACCCGGAGCAGCCTAAATAAATAAATAAATATTTTTAAAAATATAAAAAAAAAAGAATTTCAAACACATACCAACTTAGACAGACTAGGATCACTAACTTCCATGGACCCATTATCCAGCTGCAACAATGATGAACTCATGCCAGTTTGGTTTCATTTCTATCCACTGGACTGTTCTGAAGCAAATCCCAAACATCCTATCACTTATATGTAAATATCTCAGTATATATCTCTAAAAGATAAAGACTCTTTCCCTAATGTAACCATATTATTTAACAATTACCTGTTAATATTATCCAATCTCGTCAGTGTTCAAATTTTAATTGCTTCATACATCTCAAAGTTTTTTTTAAAGTTTCTTTGGATTGGGATTCAAATAGGTTCTACACATTGGGATTATTGATTTGTCTTTTAAAGTCTCTTAATCTGTAGATTTCTCCTCTCTCTCTCTCTTACTTGTTGAGGGAACCTCGTCATTTGTCCTGTGGAGTATCACATAGTGTGGGCTTTGGTGATCGCATCTCTGTGGTATAGTTTCACTTGCTTCTCTGTTCTGTGTACTTACTGTGATTTGGTAAATGGATCCAGGGGCTGAAGGGGTTGAGGCTCAATATTTGTTAATTCCTTTAGCAGGCACATGACGTCTGGTCATCCCTCTTTTTGTGATCTTAGCAGCCATTGATATCTGATATCTAGATTCATTACTTCATTTGGGGTTACATGCCATGTCCTTGTTATTTCCTACAAGTCCAGTGGAACTCTGACTCAGAGCCCCCATTTCACTGGACTGGAGGAAAACTGAACCACAGGCCTTCCAGGGGACCTCTCCCTCCCCAGGGTCACACCGCAGTTTCAGGATCTTATGCAGTAACAGTGCAGGAGGTAGGGGTGGGATGCGAATGACCCCAGCCATCAGTTCCCGTCTTCCTGCTGGGCCAGACCTTAGTCCTCCTCCTTGCTCCCGTGGTCCTGTTAGTTTGGGGTCTCTCTGCTGCCTCGTGCGGTGCTCAGAGCTTG
This sequence comes from Balaenoptera musculus, assembly GCF_009873245.2. Classification (NCBI taxonomy): domain Eukaryota; kingdom Metazoa; phylum Chordata; class Mammalia; order Artiodactyla; family Balaenopteridae; genus Balaenoptera; species Balaenoptera musculus. The sequence goes on along the minus strand of NC_045806.1, from coordinate 34,593,780 downwards.
GGAGTCTTTGCTGTGGCTGTCAGTAGCCTTGTTCTCACCTTAGACCCTCTGAGGGGCCATTCCTCCATCTCAAATAACAAACAAAGCAAAACAAGACAATTCAAAACAACAACAGCTTCCCTTGACTCTACATCACACGCTAGCTATGATCCTGGGTCTCTCCTGCCCCTCGGAGTCAAGAGTCTTGAAAGTGTGGTCCACACCGGCTGACTCTACTTCCTTCTCTTTTATTTACTTCTCATCTCACTGACACCTGGCCCCAGCCACTGCCACATCTCTGAAATTGCTTGGTCCAAGGTCAACGTTGACCCCCTTTGCCAAAGCCAAGCTTCACTTTTCTGTCCTTCTCCCATGCATTTTGACCTCTGTGTTGGGTCAGTTCAGAGTCTGGTCCTCGTTCAAGGATGGGAGAAAATGATGACTGGGACCTGGTTCACGGTTGCTTTTAGTTTGGTTTCCTTCTAAAGTAACAACCAAACCATAAAAAGGATCAAAACAAGATGTTGATACCAGTGGGTGGGTGGTTCCCTGTCACCTCCGCGGGGGCTCCCGAGCCATGCCCACACTTCAATGGGTAGGGAGAATGAGACAGAGAAGAGAGCAGAGCCAGTAAAGCGGGTCACTGCAGTGGGCAACCAGAGCTCACACCCCTCTGTGGGTCCTCGAAGAACCTTGTGGGATCCAGCTTGGAACTGGGAAGGTTGGGGGATTTACCGGATGGCTCCTGCTTCCCTCAACCCCCTCCAGACTCGGGGGTTAACTCCCTACCTTCCAAACTGTGCCTGCACTTGGCTGAACAATCCCCCACGGGGCCAGAGAAAGTCCCATGACGCAGGGAGACATGAGCACGCAAGGCAGAAGCTGGCAGCGTGCCCAGGAAGGCATGGCCCCCGGCTGCACGTGAGATCAGAGGAGGGCTAAAGGGATAAGGGGAGGGGCGTCGACAGTGTGGGCGGTGCCTGTCTCTCTCCCCCACTTCAAAGTCTCTCTTCCCACAGCCTCTGTGAACCACTCTCTCCTGGTTTCCCATCTCTCTGGCTGTTTCTTCCCAGCACATATTCAGACTCCTCTCTTCCTCCCAGCTTCATGCCTAAATGTGAAACTGGTACCCAGCTGGAGCCTGGCTGGGCCTTTCACTCTGCACTTCCTCCCTGAGGGAACTCGCCTACAACCAGGGCTGCGATCCCCACTTTGCTGCTGACTCCCAAATCCATGTCTGAAGCACAGTACTCTTAGTTGCAATCCAAACCCTCACATCGAATTTCTCCACTTAACATCTCTGTTTTGGGATACTTCACAGGCTTTCCAACTTAACATGTCCAAGACTGAACTCATTAACTGCCACCCTTGCACCCAGCAAACCTGTTCCTCCTCTGTATTTCTTGTCCATGTGGATGGCACCACCATCCATTAGTTGTCTGACCCAATCCCCATTCCTGATAATGAACCCCACTGTGGGACCAGGGGCCACAGTTCTGGCTGATGAGCTGTAAGCAGGCGTCTGCTGTGGGTTCCTGGGAAGGCTTTTGTCTTCCTGATACAAGTGTTGCCCCTTCCCATTCTTCCTGCTGGAATGCAGACATGAAGGCAAGAGCAGTAGCAACCACTTTGTAACCATGAGGGAAGGGCCAAGAGAATCACAGAGTTTAAGGGGCTGACGTTCTTGGACTGATATTTGCCTACCTCCTCTTTTCTTGTGGTGCAAGCACAATACATCTTATTTGTTGAAGCCTCTGTAGTCAGGTTTTTTTGATACATGTAGTACATCGGAGATGCACCACTTGGATTCTCCCTTTAACACGGAGGCACTCCTTTCCGCAGCTGCTGGGAGTGTTGAGTGCCGGATGTCATCCAGTCCAAATATTTCATAATTTCTTCCAAGATTCCACAGCCTGATTTAGCCTTCTTTCTTTCTGTGGTTTACTTATCTGATTTTCTCATGGGCTGTAAGTTTCTGAAGGACAAGACCATGTCTTCTATGACTTTGTCCCTTTGGTACCTCACACAGGGGCCGGCACATAGCCCACTTCTGTGTTTCGTGATCTTTCACGCTCCAGATTACTCTCTTTGGAATGTATCCAGTTTGCCAATGACTTTTTCAAAGTGTGACTTTCAGAACTGAGCTGAATGCTCTAGGAGTGGTCTTAACAAGAGTGGGGCAGTGTGGGACCATCCCTTCCTTTTTTAGAAACATTTCCATCTGTAACTATACCCTAGGGGCGGCGTTCTTTTTAATTTTTCCAGCCACCGTATGCCACTCTTTACTCAGACTGAGCTTACCATTCATTACAGTTTCTTTTTTATCTGAGACACTGCTAAACCACATTGCTCACATCCTATACCTGGGCTTTTCTCTTTCTAGATGGAGGACAGAACTTTATATTTTTTCCTACTAAATGTCACCATTCACACCAGTCCTGACCTCCAATGCTAATTTATACCAGAACTGAACTTGAGTTTTACATTTTTATTTTAATATTTTAACTTAATTTACTACGATTTCTGCAAATCATCTCAAAACCTTTATGAAAGAGGATGAGGAGGCATATAAATAAGTGAATACCGTTTTTTTAAAACATTTTTATTTATTTATTTATTTATTTTTGGCTGTGTTTGTTGTGTCTTCGTTTCTGTGCGAGGGCTTTCTCTAGTTGCGGCGAGCGGGGGCCACTCTTGATCGCGGTGCGCGGGCCTCTCACTATCGCGGCCTCTCTTGTTGCGGAGCACAGGCTCCAGACGCGCACGCTCAGTAGTTGTGGCTCACGGGCCTAGTTGCTCCGCGGCATGTGGGATCCTCCCAGAACCATGGCTCGAACCCGCGTCCCCTGCATTGGCAGGCGGATTCTCAACCACTGCACCACCAGGGAAGCCCCGTGAATACCGTTTTGATAGACTCGCTTTATTGTAACTGTCTGTTGAAACATGATCGTAGTCCAAGTGTTAACGCAAGTTCGTGTGCCTGATGCACAGTGAGGCCAGACAAACTGAAACGTCGGAGTGTGGAGCAGAGAAAGGTTTATTGCAGGACCATGCAAAGAGACAAGGTGGCTCATGCCTTAAAAAGCCTCGAGCCCCCTGAAGGGTTTCGGCAAAGCATTTTTAAAGGTCAGGTGGGGGGGGTGGGGCGTGTCACAGGGTATGTGATCAGCTTGTGCACAGTTCTCTGATTGGCTGATGGTGAGGCAGCAGGGTGGTGTCACAAGGGTTAACATTATCAGTCCTTAGGCTCCAGGAGGCCTGGGACTGTGTGCTCATGGTCATCAAATAGTTAACATCTTCCATTTGGTGGGGGTTTTTCACATCTGCAAAACAACTCAGGAAATGTGCATCAAATACTATTATCTGGGTACTTCAGAGAGGAGCTAAAGCAGAGGATATGGGGGAAGGCCTGTCCCAGGAAGGCCCCATAGGGTCCTGCTTGGTTACACAAATCGATTATCTTCTTGGTAGATTAGCTACTCTACCAACTTGGGGCAATCAGGAATTTGATAGGTGTGTGTCTTCCTGAGGCCCACTGGCTCCATGCATAAAATTGTTGAACAGGGCTGACGAAAGAGGCCTGGAGGGGAGTCTGAAAGTGTATCAGCTACTTTGGATTTTATGAGATTTAACTGAAGCCTCCCCCCGCCCCCACCCGGCCACTTTTCCCTACTGCCACATGGTTCCAGCAGGGCTGATAGTATGTGAGGGCAAGAGATGGTCAGATGGGGACCCAGAAAGGCTTGTGTGTATCGGTTTCTGTCCTTACACCAAATCCAAATCATTTCTTTTTGGATTACCTCCTCTTGAACACGCTCGGTACCTCTTCTCCCCTCCACTAGTGCAGAAAACGGAGTCAGGCTGGTTCTCGGGCCCAGACATGAGTTACCGCTAGGCCCGAGAGGATGGGGTGACTCTCGCCACAGTCGGCTTCACCAGCGCTCCCTGCCAGGTGTGTCCTCTTGGTTACGATGCAGCGATGCCGGGCATACTTTTTACGACCGTGTGTTTTCTCTTTCTTCCAGCATTAAAATTTTATTCACCACATGTCAGCCTGCTTATTAAGAAGTTCCCAGGTGCTCTTACCTCAGCTGCGCGCCTGCCGTCAGCTCTGGCCGCTACTGTTTTCTCATCTATTACGCCTTGTACGTGCCGAAACGCCTCAGTTGGGTCTCAGAAAACGCGCAGCAGTCAGAGGAAAAGGTCCCAGGCTGCAACATACCCAGCTTTCCTGGGAGTGTGGGCGGCACCCACTTACCCCATCTCCTTTCTTTGCACTCCTCCCCCCAGACGAACTGGGCTGTCCCCCAACTCATGTTCATTCCCAGCTTCCGCCACTTTCCCAGTAACTCACTCCATATGTTAATGTCTCTGTCTTCCACTCCAGCGGGCAAACCTCAGGGTTAAACCCCTACTCCTCCGCAAATCGGGGACTGAACTTTCCCCCCTCCCCTCCCTTTCCTTGTCTGAGAGAAGGAGCTCTTAACCTTTTCTGTGCCACGGACCCCCCCAGTGTCTTGCTCAACCGGAATAGAGAATTACTGCAGGCTCTCATTAAAATGCAGATTCCGATTCAGTAGGTCTGGGTGGGGCCCGAGATCTGCATTTCTAACAAGCTCCCGGGAGGTGCTGCTGGTCTATGGGCCACATTTTGAGTAGCCAGGTCTCAGAGGCTTTCACGCTTGTGGAGGGGGAATGGAAAGGGGCTGCACTGGATAAACAGAATCCAGCAGAGGCAGGGCATCGCAGGTGCGCATCCGGCCCGGCCCTGGCCCCGGCCCCGCCGCAATTCATCAGCTCCCAACAAATGCTTCTTTATAATCGGGAAATAGAAACCCGCTCTGGCGCAAGCCGGGAACGCTGAGGGCGCTCCTCCCACCTTTCCGGGCCGCTGCGCAAGGGGCGGACTCCAGGCGAGGCGGCTTCATAAACCAGAAAAAAAAAAAGAGACGAAACAATTAAACCTAGCGAGCCAGGATTGCTCCAAGGAACAGGCTTTCAAAGGCAGCGGAGTCTGGAATTTTTCCAGGCTCTGGGATCAGCCAAAGGGCGCGGGCCTCCTTCCCTCAGCGTGACAGGTGCGCCGGAGGCAGGCTCTGGAATCCCGGCTTGCCTATTGCCCAGCGCCCCGCGTGAGTGAAAATGGACCCGCGGTTGGTAGGGTAACCCCCCCGTGCCATCCCCATGTGATAGGAAAACACGGAGAAAAGCCATATTCCTTTTAGTCCAGCCGTGGAGCTGTGAGCTCCCTGTTTCTTCAGAGCAAAGGTGTAGAATCACACCTTCCAGAGATGTTCTGGAAGCTGCCATTTCCAACCATCTTCCTTCCTTCCATCCGTCACTCCTCCCTCCCTTCCTTCCCCTCTCTCACTTCGAGGCCCTTACCTTTCACCTAAATAGTTATTCTGCTCATTCAATCCAGAGCTGGATACTGGACAGATATTTCTAAAATCAAACAAATAGATGCCACGAGGTCCCAATTTCCAACCTAATACAGACACTAATCACAGATTTAATTGGTAAAAAAAAATTTTTTAAAGAAAGACGAAAATTGTCGCAAAGCAGTGTTCTCAAAGTGTGGTCCCAGGACCGGGAGCATCAGCGTGGCCTGGGAATTTGTTAGAAACGCAGGTTCTCTGACCCTCACCCGAGACGTGCCGAATCAGCCGCTCTGGGAGTGCGGCCTGGCCATCTCTGTTTTAATAAGTCCTCCAGGTTGAAGTTTGAGAAGCACTCCTCTAAAGAAAGAAATACAGAGCCCAGACTCCAGGCCTATGTAATGGACAGGGCAGAGAGCTGGAGAGCAGAGGGGAATTAACATGCTGTCTCCTGGGATGCGGGGAAGGGGGGCACAGGTCTAGAAGATGTCGCATGCAGACTAGCCCTGGTAGCTGCTAATGGGCAGAAGCTGCAGTAAGGCCACTGCTTCATGGGAGCGGTTCCTAGTGTTCCATTTTGTCACCCACCCTCCCACACTAACTGCCAGGAAACACGATTGTCTACTTTGTGCTAATAAGCTGCCTTGGTTCTTCTAACACACCGAACATGATAAGAGATTGGAGGGATGAAATATCTGGAGTAGTTAAGTAATCAAGGCAGGAGTAATTAGGTAGACTAAACCCCAACAGAAATAATCCATCTTTTGGAAAGAAATGACATTTTGAAAAATTTAGAAATCTTCATCAAGCTATTATGCTGCTGAAATATATAAGCCCTTTGCATTATGTTTTCTTTCTCGGCAACAAGCAACACATGTGAGAGTAATTAAGGGATTTCACTCTGTCCTGAGTACTTCATCTCAGTGATGGTGGCACTGGGCACTGGAGACTAATATAAATAACTCATCAGTTATCTTTCCTAAATAAATTGTCCATTGGTTTAAAGAGAGTATGATTTTGTATCCAGGTATTGCAAAGAGTTTTGCTAAATGTTACAGGCTTTTAGGAAGTTTGTATTGTATGAGCAGGGGAAGCAAAACGGGTCCCATTCCAGAAGTTTCCACGAACTGCGAGGGCTCCTTTTCTTCTCTTGTCATTCTTCTCGCTTCATCACTTGATGTTTGTGATTAACCTGCTTGGTGAAATATGGGAATTCTTGCCCTGGAATGCAGGAGAAGATTTTAGCAGATTATATCCTCTTGTGAAAAATGGCCTTTGTCATCAGTGACTGGGAGAGGACTCCATGGTGTGTGCAGATGTATGGATTAGCAAGGGGCACCGTGGTGCCATAAAAGAGAGAGAGTGCTGGGCTTGGCACTGGGAGTCTATCCATGTGCCCTTGAACTAAGCGCATAAGAAACGGGAGCCTCGGTTTCCTCATCTGTACAGTAAGCGGGGGAGGGAGGGTCAACTCAAAGTCCTTTGGGTGCCTTTCACTCTTGACTCTACCAGGATAAATTTGAGGCATTCAAAATCTCTCCAAAATGGCCCCAAAGGAAAAAAATCACAAGAAGGCAGTCTCTCGCTTCTAACGGGAGGCCGGGTGTAGGTATGTCGGGAGCACGCTTTTCTGTGTCTGCCACGGCACACCCTCCCACCCCTTTTAGAAGTTTCTCCGTGCATTTTCTTGGCTCAGCTCTCGCTGTTCTTGCCACAAGTTTGAAATCGTTGCACAAAGATCCACCTGGCTTTAGGAAGCTGCCGTGCCTCGGAGCACATCTATTCCCAGGCATTGCTTGGAGCAGCTGAAGCATGACTTCCCCTAACGTGCTATAGGAATTTGGAGTGGAACAAGCAAGGGGGCTGTGGACCTGGATTCGCCACTTTGGGATGCCACCTCCGATCCCAGCCCCCACCCCTCCTCGCAGCTCTGGGAGTCACCCGAGGTCAGAGATTCTCCTCCCGAGGTGCCTCCTCGTGGCTGGGCTCTCCCCAGTGACAGGGGCAGAGGTATCTTGCTGCATCCCACACCAGCCGTCCACAGGTCTGGTAATTTTCACAAGAGACCTAGTGGTCTCAACCCAGTTTTCAGCAAGATTTAATAGCACAAGATTGTTGTGAGGCCTCAAGCTACCGGGAAGAGAGGTGCTTGCAAATCTGTGGTTTGGAGAAAGCTGCGCACAAAACAACAATTCAGATCTTAATTTACAGCCTGCGGATTTGCAGGGAAGAGGATTTCTGGTAAGATGGCAATTAATGGGGATTTATCCCAAAGCCTAGTTCATTTCCTGCCTTTTAACTCCTTTGCTGCTGTCTCTTCGAGCCACTGCCTTGGCTGGCAAAATCATTTCCCCCATGAATAAGGTCTTTCCTTCCTTCCTTCCTACATTCGTTCAGCAAACATCTATGAAACAGAGACCGTATACAGGCATTGTGCTAGGTTCTGGGAATGATGGATGAATAAGACCGTCCTTGAGGAATGGGGAGCCTAGTGGGGAGAGATGAGCATTATAAACACAGGTTCATGCTACAAGCATGACAGGTGCTACAAAAGAGGTACAGAAAGGAATCTTGGTGGCAAATTTGTAGTTTCAAGGACCAGATCCCAGCCCCAAGATTGGCTTTCCTTGGACTGCAGAGCATTAAAAAAAATGTAGCCAACATTTAGATACTGAATGATTCCACAAAATAATTCATGACTTTTGGCTTTCCTTGAATCATTTGAAGACCAGGCAATTGGGGGCCTGTGTTTGGAGGCGACAAGAGCACAAGTGACGCTGAGCAGTGGCTGCCCCCTTTTAATGGGGCTTGCACTTGTCCAGCTGGTCACCATGACCAGGACGCCCACAACGGGCATATGTGCCCTTTCTCAGCCCATCTCCCCCTGGCAGCTGGCAGCATTTGAGTGGAGGGGCAGAGGTGGATGCATTGCTTCACTGGGTAGGGCGGTATCTATGTGCCACTGTCCAGGTGCGTGACAGACATGCCCACGAGCTCCTCGGTGACCTGGCCTCTTTTTAGCTGGCTGTGTTTCTAGCAGCCACTTCCGGGCACCCGAATCGTCTGTCTCCTATGACCACTGGCACTTCTGGGAATGGGCCCTGCTGTTTTGTATCCTGGGAGATGTGCTGTCCACTTCGCTAGCCTCCAGTCGCGTGTGCATATTTAAATTTAAGTTACAGTAAACCAAAATGAAATAAGATTAAAAATTCCCTTCCTCAGCGGCACTAGCCGCATTTCACATGTTCATTAGCGAGTGGCTACCGTTTTGGATGGAGCAGATACAGAACACGTTCGTCATTGAAGAAAGTTCTAATGGACAGCGTGGCTCTGGGGTTTTGCTTCAACTGACACGCTCTCTCCTTTTGAAGAAATCTAACACCTTGTCTGCAAGCGGCCACCCTTCTTTGAAGAGACCATCTAAGCGTCCTCTCTTCTTGGAAGTCTCCCCAGGCATCTCCTTCTAGGTGGACTTGTCCAAAGCCACCTCTCTGTCTCCGATATTTCCCCCTTCCACACCCATCACCGCACAAAGAACACCTAATTCTGACATCTGCGAGCTTCTTGTGGGTGGAGGCTGCTATTCGTGGCTTGTTTGAACTGGAACTTAGCCCAGAGGTAGCTCCATGGGCACATGGCAGATGCTCTATAAATGTCTGGGGAGTGACTGAGTGGGCATCTGGCGTTCCAGGCAGTAGGAAGGGCGTGGTACTGTGGCTGGGACCTACGGCAGAAGCAAGAGCCCGGGGACAGATGGAGTGGTGGCACAAGGTCATTGCTGATCAGTCCAGTGGTCAAGAGCTTGGGGACAGGGTTTCTGGGGCTCAGACTCAGCCAGCCTCCAAGGAGCACCTGATGTCCCAGACCTGTCAGCGAGGCAGGGATGCACGAGAACTCTTTCTACAGGCTCAGCCTCAGGTGGAACGCACATTCACAGCAACTTCCAAGTCGAGCAAGCTGTTACTGCAAACCTCTAAGAAGTCAGTGTCTCGCAACATTGAGCAATGACCGGTCAGCCTTGTGGGGATGGACTCAGAGTCCTTATTTATCAACTCGTCTTTTTTTTTTTTTTTTCCCTGCCCTTCTCTGTTTCCTAGTCTGTCTCAGGGGCTCCTTCCTGCCAACCCGTTGACCCTCGCTCCCCACCAAACACAGGCAATTTATACCACCACTGTTTACACCTCAGGGTAGCAGAGCTTTTCAGGCCAAAGAATTATGACAAATAGCACAGAACAGAAACAGCTATTAAAAATAGGAATTCACAGTTAAAAATGATGAGGAATGGTAGGATGGGCCACTGTGACTCTGTTTCATGTGGGCAGCGATCAAGTTATTTTCTTCACGGGAAGGGATTCCAGTGTTGGGTCCTAGACCTCGTGTCAGTGAAGGTGATGGTGATGGTAGCTGTGGTGTCAATGCCTAAAGCTCGAAAGATGTATGTGTATGTGTGTGTGTCTGTGTGCTTGGGCATCCTTTGGGGCTTTTCGTCTTGAAACTGCAATTTTCTCAAATTTGACCAGAGGTACAAAGTAATAGGCATTCCTATTAAAATGCAATGTATGTTGTCTTCAGTTGGGTTCCCTGGAAATGGAGTTTGAGCTATGAGATACGTGGGCAGAAGGTTTTTTTAAAAATCAAAACGGCTTTATTGAACCATGATTTACATACTGCAAAATTCACCTGTTTGAAGCAGACCTTTCAAAGATTTTTTAGTAAATTTACCCAGTTGTGCAACCATCACCACAATCCAACTTTAAAACATTTCCATCACCCCAAGAAGACCCCTCATGTCCGCTAGTGGTCATTGCCTATTTCCACCCCCAGCCCCAGGCAATCATTAATCTACTTTCTGTCTCTATAAATTTGCCTTTTCTGGATATTTCATGTGAATAGAATTACACAGTATGTGGTTTTCATGTCCGGCTTCTTTTATTAGGCATAATGTTTTCAAGCTTCATTCACGTTTTAACAGGTATCCATGCTTTGTTCCTTTTTATAGCCGAATAATATTCCATTGTATGGGTAGACCACATTTTATTTATCTGTTCATCTGTTGATGGACATTTGTGTTGTTTCCACTTTTTGGCTATTATGAATAATGCTGCTATGAACACTTGTGCACAAGTCTTTGTGTGGACAGACATATAAGTTTTCATTTTTTCTTGGGTATTTACCTAGGAGTGGAATTGCTGGATCGTATGGTATATTTATGGTTAACTTTTTAAGAAACTGCCAAATTGTTTTTGAAGTGGCTGCCCCATTTGCATCTCCACCAGCAGAGTATGAGAGTTCCAGTTGCTCCACATCCTCACTGACACTTGCTACTGTCTTTTTGATTCTAGCCATCCTAGTGGTGTGAAGTGATATCTCATCGTGGGTTTGATTTGCATTTCCCTAATGACTAATGATGTTGAGCATCTTTTCACCTGCTTATTAGCCATTTGTACAATATATCGTCTTTGATGAAACAGCTATTCAAATGTCTTTACTCATTAAAAAAAATTGGGTTCTTTTTTTTCTCATTATTGAGTTTTAAGAGTTAAAAAAAAAATTTTTGTTTTGGATGCAAGACCTTTATCAGATATATGACTTGCAAATATTTTTTCCCAGTCTGTGGCATGTCTTTTCATTTTCTTAATGGTGTCTTTTGAAGTGCAAAAGTTATAAAATTTGATGTAGTCCAATTTATAATTTTTAAAATTTTATGGATTTTGCTTTTGGTGTCATATTTAAGATGAAGACTAAGTCCAAGTCCACAAAGATTTTGTCATATGTTTTCTTCTAAAAGTTTTATAGTTTTAGCTCTAACATTTAGATGTATCATCCATTTTGAGTTAATTTTTGTATATGGTGAGAGATAAGGATTTCGATTCATCTTTTTCCATAAGTGTATCCAGTAGTCCCAGCATCATTTACTGAAAAGATTATCCTTTCCCATTGAATAGTCTTGGCACCTGTGTTGAAAATTAATTGACCATAAATGTAAGGGTTTCTTTCTGGACTGTCAATTCTTCTCCATTGGTCTATATGTCCATCCTTACACCAGTAACACACTATCTTGATTACTATAGCTCTGTAGTATATTTTAAATCGGGAAGTATAAGTCCTCCAATTTTATTCTTCTTTTCAAAATTGTTTTGGCTCTTCTGGTTCCTTTACAGCTTCATATACATACTAGGATCAGCTCAGTTGCTGCGTGCAGGTTTATTGGGAGTGACTCTAGAGAGGCACCTGCAAGGGAGTGAGGGATGCAGGATGGGGAAGCTGACGCATAACGCAGTTGCAACTGAGGCCTCAGCAGATACGGGGGCATTGGAGCTGAGATGGCCCTTCAGAATTGTCCCAAATTGAGGTGAGGGGGCCAGGCCTTTGTACCCCTGTATCAGCCAGGGATGGCTGAGGGCTGTCTCCTGGGAGGGGAACATAAACTTGGGCGGGGCAGTTTCTTGTGACTGAGGGCAATGCCCAGTGAAGGACCCAGCTGTGAGTGGTCAACAGCTGATATTCTCAGCCACTGGGGGATAGGTGTGTTGGCCCTGACATGGACTGTCTCATGTCCTCAGTGTCCCCTAAGTCTACCCCTGTGCTCTTCTGATTTACTTGCTTCTTAGGTAAGTTTGCCCCGTTTGGGAAGACCTTCTCCAGGATTCTGAATGGTCTTATTTCCCGGGAAACTTACAAAAGAAGATTTAATTGATCTTGTGGCCATAACTGATGTTCACCACCCCCCACCTCTATCATCCATTCAAGGATCCCCTCACACTTGGGTAGCACCTCTGCTAATTCTAGGCAGCTTTCCTGGTGGGGTGAGTTAGACTCTCATTGCTTATGGGTCTGGGCCTCTGGTTACCATGCTTTTCTCAGACTATGGTTGCCTATATTTGCCTATTTACCATTAAAATTGGATGTGGGAGCACCAAGAGGAGATTGTAGCCAATAGGACTTAAGTGCTACATGGATCAACCCTAAGATTCTAGGACATGATAATGCTGGTCCTTCTGCACACCTTGGGCCCTCCACAGTCAGCACTGCCCCAGCTGGCATGCCAGGCTTTGCTGATCTCTTCCACCAACTTCTGTTCTCACTGGTGAGAGAGATTTGAGACAGGAGTTTCCAAGGCACGGGGAGCTGCAGCCAGCCATCTCCAATAGAAACTCATAAGGAGCCAACACAGAATCCAGAACAATCTCCAACAGACCCAGAAAGTCAGCCCTTCTGTGGTCACTCAAGATGAAATCAAATCAAGCAACAACCGTAACCCAAACCATACTTTTTTTTTTTTTTCATTTTCAAATCGATCACCTGGGCTTTATTTAATGGGTTGTATAATACATGTAAAGTTCTGTCCTAGGCCTTAGGTGGAAAAGAAAGAACCCCAAGACATACTCTCTACTCTTGAGGGTTGTAGCTTAGGAGAGGGGTTGGCAAACTGTGGCCCACAAGACAAACCTGGCCAACAGTAGCGACAGAGGTCAACGTGGCCCAAGAAGCTGAAAATATTTACAATCTGGTCCTCTACAGAGAAAGTTTACCAACTTCTGGTTTAGGAGGCTAGGTGTGCAACTAGTCTGACGCCGGCTACTGTAACAAACAAATCCAAGATCTCAGTGGCTTAACACTTCCAGCCATAAAGGGTTACTTCCTGTTCATGTCACAGTCGAATGCAGGTGGGGGCATTGAGGGAACCCATCGTAGTAGAGGCTGCTAGGTCTTTTCTCAGTTCCCCTTCATCAGGCTGGTACCCCCGTCCAGCAGCTGTTGGAAGAGTTGGATGCTGATTGCTCCCCGTCACACCATTATCCAGCTATTTGCCCTGAGCCCGCAGGCAGCCAGTCCACCCAGGAATGCCGGAGAGGACAGGCAGCCCCGGGAGGTAGCCCATAGCCAATGACTCACTGACCCAGAGTACAGATGCCCGGCTCCGTGGCCTCAAGTGGACACAACTCCATGGCAACTCCATGGGGCCACTCAGCTTCCAGAGCTCCCTGGGGGATCAGAGGCTAAACTTCATCTCAAACTACCTGTTTGCTGAGATTCTTCCCTTGACTTATCCTGCTTCTCTCTTTGTAGGTTTCACGTGGGAGCGTTCTATCATTCAGTCCCTCGCATAGGAATCCCCATTACAAGCTCTACCTTTAGGGAGCCTGACCTAGCTTCTAACATGCTGTAGTATTGCCATCTTCAAAATGTGCCTTCAAGGTCACTCCGGCATCATCCAGCAAGCAGACAGGAGCAAGGGAGAGAGAAGGCACCCTCGTTCTTCAGTACCTCATCCCTTTTGCTCACATTTGATTGGTGAAAGCTAGTCTCTCATCAAGATTAAAAGAGGCTTCGAAATTAGTTTAACTGTGTGCCCAGGAAGAGGAAACAGTTTTATTGAGCATCTGGCCCATCTCTGCCCCAAGGCATGTGTCTGAAGCCATTCCAGAGTGAAATCTCAGATCCAGATGATACCGCGAGAGGAGGTCACAAGGCAAGACATGATTACTTTCTCCATGAGTGGAACAGCCCTTGGGGCTCCTACATATTTGTGGTAATCCTTTCCCTGTCGGCCTTCCCAGCTCTTCTTCCAGGGCGGCAACCACGACGGAATCATCTCCCCAGCACCTAGCCCAATGCGAGGCACATAGAAGGAAGTTGATAAATGTTTGGTGAATAAAAGCACTGTTAATCGGGGCAGTCCAGCAGAGGGGATGGAATGCGCGCTTGGCCTTGGAATGGTGGAGCAGACTTGTAGAGGCGTGGAGGGCGGTCCGGGACCATCCTCTCGGGCAGAGAGAATAATGGCGAGCTGATTTCCAAACGTTGGCTCTCCGAGTAAGCAGAGGCTTCCGGGAACAAATCTACTGGTCCACGCGTTCTTTCCCTGGTGGGCCTCAGCCATGTCTCCAAGAACCTCCAAATAAACAGCTCCCTCTCCTCTTGCCAACACAGCTGTCCCGGCTGTTAGCAACTGCAAAGATTCGACTAGAATGAAAGTTTCTCTCTCTGCTCTGTCCCACTCCTAAGGTTGTCTCGGTGACCTCTCTCGCCAGTGCTGTGCTACACATTCTGAGTCTGTTTTGGTCTCTCTGCCAGCTCATTAGTTTCTGAGTCTGGATGTTTCTTGGCTTGATAATCAGCGGCCCCCTTGGCTGGGGGCCTGCCTGGGTCTCATTAGCAGCTGTAGTCCTTGTGGAGATCATAGGGAACCCCCATAGAAGTCATATTTGTAAATATCTGCTGGAATGATAACAAGGCCATGCAGACGGGAACGGGAACACAGTAATTAAAAACATCGCCTGGTCACCAATGTGGCTTGTCCTTAATGAATCATATTAAGACAAATCCAAAGGACACGTAGGTTTGTGTTGAGAGCTAGCAAGGGGGTTGAGTACGTTCTTACTGCAAACCGGGTGCTTTGGGGTTAAATCTGGCATTATCTTCTTCAGGATCTTGTACTTAATTTTACTAAAACCTCTGCGAATGTTGTCTTATTTGTCAGAGACAACTTGCCGTACAGTTCCTGAAGTCAGGTACCATGATTTGCATCTTGGAAACGGGCTCACATATGCCTAACTGTTGGCCAAATGTTTTGAATGCCATTTTTGAAATTCCTGATGGAAGAGTTCCTACTGCCCTGGAGATGTCTCTTCTGCGTATTCTTAGAAACAGAACAATAAACAAGGGCACTTGGAAAAAAAGGGCGGCTTTCCCTGATTGCCAAGTGAAATACAACTTTGTTATTGAGGTCTCTTGCTCCGCCTTTGGAAAAGCTGGGATTACATGTTCTTTTCTCCAGTGTTTTTTTAAAAAAGTAAGACGTTGGCTTCAAATGAATCCACAGAACTTTGAACTAAAATGAGGTTCCTTTCTAGAATACCACACTAGAGAATAACACAGCAGGCTGCCAGAAGCTGGAGCGGGGGAGACCAGAAGGGGCAGAGTTACTGCACGGAGGAGCTTTGGATGGTCGTGTCTTCCTATTTCTCAAAACTGGGTTCCCCGGCTGGCCTCCATCCAGCCCACTAGAGGTGACTCACTCTCCAGGATGCATTGTGGGACCACGTCGGGTGCCTCACGGTCAATGTACTCCTTGGAGCTCCCGAGGAAGATTCAGACTTGATGTTCCCACTTGGCCTCATCCACGTGCTGACTTCTGAGGTAGGGGGCTTTCGATAAAGACTAAGCTGGGCCACGCTTGCCTATTTTGAACAAACACATCTGCCTGAAGGGGGTTTGGAGGGGAAGAAGAAGGAGAAGGAAGGTTCTGTAAAGTTGCATGGTCGTGGGTTATAATGTAGTAAACTCAGAGCTTGCTCGAGTGCTATTTGATCCATGATTATCTTAGTACGTGGCTTACACGTATCTGCTTGCTCTAAAGAAAGCCCAGGAGAAATCACCATCCGTGGATCCCCCCATAAAAGAAAAAACTGGGTCAGCGAAACTCTATCTTTTGTTCGTTGAAGCAGTGGGCTGTGGGACTCCAGGACCCGGATGGGAAGTGCCAGTTGGAATCCCCGTCTGGCCTTGTTTAGCTCTCTGTGAATGTCCTGCCAGCCTTTTTGTCCTCAGGGATGCCTGCGCCCATCACCCCCCAACAATAGAGTGGCTGTGTAAGGGGCCAGGGGCCAGTGAGGCTTCAGGAAGGCTGGGAGTAGGAGAGTGCAGACCAGCACGTAGGGAAGGAAGCTGCATATCACCCGCTCTCAGTTCCAGCCTCTCTCCTCCTACCCAGTGGCAGGGT
This sequence comes from Balaenoptera musculus, assembly GCF_009873245.2. Lineage (NCBI taxonomy): Eukaryota > Metazoa > Chordata > Mammalia > Artiodactyla > Balaenopteridae > Balaenoptera > Balaenoptera musculus. The sequence continues at coordinate 34,577,697 of NC_045806.1, read as the reverse complement.
GGCAAGGTTCTTAATGATAATTTTTAAAAGTGTCAGGCCTCTGCTCATTTGCAAATCACTGTGTCTCATTTGCATACCAGATCCAGGAGGCCCCGACTCCGCATATGGAAAATGGAACACAGTATAAATAAGATAAATGGATTAGGTCAGCTGACTGCAACTGTAGCCACGGCCGACCCACGGGCACAGTGTGCATGAACTACAGTGGAGGTTTGTCAATCAGGCAATTTATTCCCATCCTGGAAGTAGAGAAGCAGGATGTGCACGCACGCACGCTCGCAGACTCGCCAATAATTCCCGCTGGGAAATAGGTCATCAGACAGTTCCTGCACGTTGCTGGCGTGGCCTGCCAGCCCTCAGTGGAGGTGAGAGGAAGCTTGGGGAGACCACCTGCCCTCCAGGAGCACTGTCAGAAAGAAGGTTTGTGTCCGCAGACCGTGGGCGGTCCATTGAAAGCCAGTCTCCTTGAACTTGCTCACTTAGCGAGAGAAGAGTTGCTGGAAGGAGGGGGCTGGGGACCTTTCAGGTCTTCTCACCTGTGCTTGTCCTCAGAGGCCTGGCCATCCTGGGGTAGTGGTCTAGGTCTGGCAAGGCCTGGGGACACAGGAAGTCTTGGCTCCTTCTCAGCTGGAGAAAAAAAGAAATCACCCTGGCACCCGGCCACCTGCTCCTGCCCAGCTACCTCTCCCCCCCTCCTCAGCCTGACACATGAGTCCCCGAGGCTGACCCACACCCTTTCCGGACACGGACCATCCATCATGGCGACGCCATCCAGGACGGTAGCAGGCGGCTTGTCCTTTTGATCAGCACAACTCCGGAAGCGAGGCGCGGGCGATGGGTTGCTGCAGGGGGATTAATATGATGGGATGTGCGCACCTTTTGCAATTAGTTAATGGCTTGGCTGTGTGGGGTAGGCTTCTTTGGCCTTCTGTCTTGGGATTAATGACCTCAGATGACAGATGGAAACTTAAAATCGCTCAGGAAAAGAAAACAAGCTGGGGGGTGTGGGGGAGGAGTGGGTAAAGTGGTCCAGCTCCTCGGGAGGGGGAGGGGGGCGAGGGCAGCAGCGGGGAGGGGAAAGATGGCCTGGGGTCAGTGAGGAGGGAAGGAGTTTGATCACAGAAGTGTCCCGGAGATTGCTCTGTGAGCTGGGATTTCACAATAGTTGTAGACAGGTGTGTGTGTGTGGGAGCACATGCACATTTGGGTGTGTACGTCTATGCATAGGCGATTGTAAGTGTGTGTGTTTATATATGTGTGTGTCGGTGCATGTGTATGCACGTGCGGGAGTGCGTCTTTGTGTGTTCGTGTCTGCACAGGAGCGAGTGTGGGGCGTGTAGCGTGCGGGGTGTATGTGTACGCATGGTGTGTCTGCGGTGTGTGTCTCCGTGTGGTGTGTGTATGGTGTGTGTGGATGGAGCCGGGTCTTGACATGCCGAGGCCAGGCAGGCTTCAGCCCAGTGCTGAATCCACCCCATCTCCTCGGGCCCCTCTCTGCCAGCCGCGCTCTTGATCCAGGGCCCCTTGCTGTCCGCGCGGGGCCGTCCATGGGCTGCCTCCTTCTCTTGGGCACCTGGGGCTCAGCCCGCTGCCCTCTCCCCATGGTGGGGCACCCTCCTTCCCCGACCCAGGCTGGGCTGCCGGATGAGTCACAATCCCTCTCCCCATGGTGGGGCACCCTCCTTCCCCGACCCAGGCTGGACTGCAGGATGAGTCACAATCCCTCTCCCCATGGTGGGGCACCCTCCTTCCCCGACCCAGGCTGGACTGCAGGATGAGTCACAATCTCTCCTCTTCTTTCTTCTCTCTCCTAGAAGGAACACCCGCAGAACCTTCCGGTGTCAGGGTTTCAAAGCTGATCACCATGGGGGGGCGGGGTGGGTAACTACCCTGTGGCCAAAGAGAGGGGTATTCATGATCGAGAAAAAGATTGGGGGTGGTGGCCCGGAAATAACACAAGTGGGCGCTTCAGAAAGGGTCAGGGTTTCTCAAGATCCTAAGAGCAACTGGGTGCCTTTGAGGCCGGATTGCCCAGGATGCCCTTGACGGAGGGCTTTAATCTGTGGCCTCTCCTGTGTTGGGGCTGAGGCTGCTGGTAGCCTGGAGCACATCATCGTTGTGCTGGGGCGAAGGTGCTGGAAGGACCTCTCTTGGCTACGTAGAATCGGAGTTCAGTGATAACGGGGTCTCCTGTGACTCCCTGGCTCTGCTCCTCCCAAGAGGGCTGGTGGGCACTGCTGCTCTGTGCCAGCAGCACAGGCAGGATGGCTGCACTTGGAGGCCTTCTGGCTGGAAAGGGGCTCTGGGGGAGGAAATAGAATTCTCCTGCTACCTTTCTAGGTTCTTGGCTAAGACCCCCCTGTAATAGAAGACAGATGAACAGGAGAAAAACAAACGGAAGTTTAATAACGTGTATACTGTCTGTATACATGGGAGAGCCCCAGGAAAAATGAGTAGCTCCCCGAAATGGCTCAAAGCACCACCTTAAATCCCATCTCCATCTAAAGACAAAGGAAGATGCTGGGGGTGGGTGGTGTGGCCATTTATGGGAGGTTATCAGGAAAAGCACGGTAAACAAAGGTAAGGTTTTTATGCAGATTTGAGTCCGTGCCTGCTTCATTCATAGGAGTTTCTAGAGATTTCGAGTCATCTTCCTCTTCCTGGTACAGAGAGGGAGACACCTGGCGAATGGAAATTTCCCTTATACACGGAAATGCCTCTTACAAAACTTCTACTCTGTTTTCAGAGCTTCTCCAGTGACTGCTGTTTCTTAAAAGTAATCAGCCTAAAATCATCCTTATGCCTAAGAGGCATATTTTGGGGTGGCAAATTTGACTTCCCTTCAGGGCCAATTGTAAGCATTTGCATCTGAGATTCACAATAACAGAAACCAGAGCGGTCCAACCTCGGCTTCATGATGGTGATGATGGTGGTGGGGATTTGCCAAGCTGATCACCCAAGCCCTGGGCCCCCAGGGCTGGGACCCCCGCCATTGGGCTGAAGGTGTGGGTCTGACACTAGAGAGCCACACACTAGATGCCCTGCATCCTGCTTAGCAGGGCTCATCAGCCTCCATCTCCTTGCACCCCGGAACTATGAGATGACTGACCTTCTTTTGGACTAAGTTTCCCCTTTTGTGGTGACAATTTTAGGAATCCCCAAGCAGAAGATAATTTCTCCTAAGTTCCATTTCAGTCAGGGATCTTAAAGTTCATGAGGGTGTTGGGGAGGAAAACATTTTCCTCTACCCTTGTGGGTTCTTTGGCTGGTCTAATAATCAAATAAACACAAGACAGATTAACAGGAGAAAAACAAATTTAATTTTGTACCTAAGGGATTCCCCAAAAATTATAAGACCCAAGGGCAAGTAGAGGCTTATATGACATCCTGAGCCAAGAAATGGGATAGGGGCCTAGGGTTTCCAAGGACAGGAGGGTCAGTCACAGGATGATAAGAAGAGCAGATATTTGGTAATTAGATGTTTGCCCTGCCATGCAGATGCGTCATTCAGATAAAACTTATCTTTGGTAATAGCTCTGTCTCTGAGCCAGGCTCCCCTGTCTAAATTCTCTTAGGTAGTTAAAAGGGGGAAGTAAAAAGCTCTTCCTTGGTATTTTAGGTCTTGACTATCTTCAGCTCAAAATAGTCCACATGCCAAAGTGGCGCATTTTGGGGAGGCCCATCCTAAACTGCTTCAAGGGGAAAACCCAATTCAGATTAGCAAATGCAAACCGGGCAATTCTTGTTTTATATAATTGCAATAATTTGGAGTTCAGGCGTGGCTGGATCCAGGAGCACACCCCATATTGTCAGCTCTCTCTTTCTCTCTTCCATTGTTCTTGACTCTGCACTATCCTCATTCTTTGCTGCTGCATAACAGCTCTCTCCACGCAGCATAAGAAGTTGTTGCCTTCAGAGCCTTCCAGTTTTGCCACCTCATGAAAACAGAGCTTCTCTTTACCATGCAGTTGTATGTTGGTAAATGTTTAACCATTGACTCTCCAAATAAAAAAGCTCTGTTGTGTAGCACTTGCTGATTTCTCCAGAGTACACATATTCCCACCATGGTCCGTTTCAAGGTACTCAAGAGCTGCACATCTCTGGCTCTCAAAAGCTGGTGGAAGGAGGGCTCCAGCACACTGCTGCTTTGGTGTCTGCACACCCATTCCAGGAAATCAGTCTGATCGCCTGTGCCTGGCACTCAGGCCCAGCCCCAGACTGAGCCCCGTGTCCAGGGGAATGGGCTGTGCTGATTGGTCAGGACGAAGTCTCTTGTGGTCTGGTGGCTGGGGTTGGGGAGGGGGCGTAAGATGATGGGACCAAGAGCCAGACTAAAACCACATGGAATGGGAGTGGGAACCCCCAGAAGGGGCCTAAACAACATGTGTTCCCGGGAGGCCTTTTCCGTGGCTGACACTCCCTGGGGCATCTCAGATATTACTCTAGCAGCTGCTTAGTGAAGATGGAAGAGAGGACATGCTGTTAGAGTGACATCCTCAAAGCAGAAATCCGAGGAAAGGGATAAGTCAGACGAGGAGCCAGATGAGAACAAGAAGGGGAAGAGGAAGCAGCTCTTGGATGGGTCTCAGCCCGTCAGGGGATGGAGGAAGGAACATGGTTGACCCAGTTTGGCAGGGACCTAGCAGTATTCTGTGTTCATTTCCCCTAAAACAAAGATGTCAGGCGAAGCCGCAGACTGGCAGGGCTGCCTGCAGAGAGGCAATGTTGCGTGACCAGGAGTTGTGACCTCCTGGCCTGAGCACAGGACGTCGCAGGGCCCCAAGGAGTGGTTGACTCATCTTCCCCTAGGAAACAGACCAGGCATCCAGGTGTAGCTAATCGGAGTGTGATTGTCCACGCACGTGTGTTTGTCTGTGTGTGTGTGTGTGTGTGTGTGTGAGAAGCATGGCAACTGGGCAGGAAGAACAGGGAGCCTTAACAAGGATTACATAGAAGATGAGTCCTGGGCGGGGCAAGAACAGGGTGAGCTAAGGCCAGGCCAGGCCAGCCCATCTGGCAGGGTCTGTGGCCCTGGGGCTGTCAGGTGAGGGGAGCTGTGGAGGGCTGCCCTGCATGACTCTGAGCTGCCCATGGTTCTGCTGGCTGTGGAGCTGTCCTGGGGTGTAGGGGACACAGTTAAATGCTAAGCACAGAAGAAGGGGAGCTGCTCTCGGGACATCTCTTGTTATAAAGCAGTGGATCTCAAAGGGTGGTCCTCGGACTGGCTGCATTGATACCACCTGGGAACTTGTTAGAAATGCAAAGGGAAATGCACATCAGACCTCAGAATCAGACACTTTGGGGGGTTGGGCCCAGTAATCTGTGTTTAACAAGCCCTCCAGGGGATTTGTAGGCCTGCTGCAGCATGAGAACTGCCGTGGTATAGGAAGAGTAGATGCCCAGAAGTGTGTCAAAAGCAAACATCATGGTGAGGTGTGCGCTGTGTGTCCTCTGTTTGCCTTCCAAGACCCATTTCAACTATTTCCCACCATGTTCTGTGTCCTGGAGACCCAGCTCTGTGAATTGATTCTTTGGGCTCCTTGCCAGCTGGCTTTTAGTTGGGTTTGGCCAGTTGCGAGCAACAGATTGGAAGTGAGAGGAGAGAGAGGTCGGGGTATTTCTCCTTTGCCTCCCCTCTGCTCACCTCTCTGCTACTAGGAAGGCCATGGCCCTCCATCACTGCAGCTCCTGCTGGAGGCCCCCCTTTAAGGTTCTACCTCTCCCTGGGCTCCCATATGACATTATTCCCTCCCCTTGTCCTAGGAGTGCTAATGGCTTCCAGCTGATCTTAGTTTCTAGGCGCCTCAACACCCCCGCCTGGTTGCTGTCACCCGTCAGCCCCTCTGCACGTGTCCCCTACAGCCAAGTCTGTTTATCTGCTTCTGTGTTGGTGAAGGTTGCCTCCTGGCAACACCTGACTGATAGCAGGTGAGGCATAAACAGGTACCCCATGCTGATGCTGTCCCCAGCTGACCTTCTGGAGACGACAATTTATTTCCCTGGTGCCCATAGGAGAAGAGAAAGAACTGTAATAGGTTCAGCCACCCACTACATGCAGGGGACCTTCTTGGTGCTAGTCTGTGTATAATCTAATTCAATCCTTTCCCTAGCCCACCACTGTCGGTACTCTATTTTCCAGTTTGACAGCAGTGAAACAAAGGCTCAAAGTCTGACAACTGGTAGATGCAGAAACAGGATTTGAGTTCCTGTCTGTCTGGTTCCTAAGTCTGTGTGTTTCCCACAGCATAGGTTGCCTTCCCATAAATTACAACAAATGCCTGGAATCTTCTCATGGCAAGATGATACTCTCAAGATAGATACGGACCTCAAAAAGACCAGAAGCTTCTTCTGAATGCTGACCACGTGGTTTTTGTTGCCATCAGCAGGCTCAGGGAAGACTTGGTGGGGAGGTGGCGGGGGCACAACCATTGAGGTCTCTGGGACCCAGTCACTTCATCTAGATTGTCTAGAGTAATTATCAAGGGAATCCAACGAGGTGGAGATTATTACCTATTTCACAGATAAGGATTTGAGGCTCAGAAAGGTTAGGTCATTTGATAGCAACCCTCTCCACTAGAATGGAGCTCCAGGATCAGGATTTTTGTCTATTATTTTTTTCCTACAGCTGTATCCCCAGGGCTAGAAGAATGCCTGGCTCATAGTAGGTGCTCAATAAATAGTTACTGGATGTGCCAAAGAAGGTATGTTATAGAGGCAGTAAATTGTAAATCTGGGATCAGAATCCAGGACTTAGAAGTCAAGTTTTCCATGTTATTACCATCCTGCTTTCCCCCAAATTAATACCTAGAAATGTACATTTATTGAGCACCAACTGTATGTTTGACTCTGTCGTTGGTGCATTTGCAAGCACACCCATGATAAGTGTTCTTTATGTTCTTTTGTAACTTAAATTTTTTTTCTGAAATATTTCAGGGTTTGATTTCTTTTTCCTAATTGATTTTAGTGTGGTTATGCCCACTGTCGGGTGGTGTTTTTACTTCTGTGCTCCCCATAAAGGGCCTGGGTCAAGTCACCTGGATGAATGACCTTCCTTCATTATGTGTAACCTCTTCTCTCCTAAAGAAGTCACCATTTCTCTTCAAAGTGATGCCACGTCAGTGGCACAACTATACCTAGTAAAGTGGGTAAAGGCACAAAAGTGGTGACAAATGGCCCTCCAAACCCCACCCTGTGACCACAGGTGTCAGATCTCATGGGGCTCCCGGCTACACCTTGTGCCATAGTGGTGGCCACAGCCCTGACCTACTGCTTCAGGTACAGCTCAGTGATACCCAGCTCATCCTCCTTAAACGTCCACGAGGGCAGAGGCCATGTCTGTATAGCAGTGTTTGACATAGAGTGGGTGCTCAATAAACGCACGTTGAAAAATGACTTAATGATATAGTTGAATGATCACAGCAACATGCTGCATTATGATCACCCCACTTTACAGATGAGGCAACTGAGGCTCAGTGCAGTGAACCCAAGGATTTCTGACTTCCCGGTCACCCTCTTCAACCACCAGCATAGAATCTCTTCACGTTTTGAACATTTCAGTTTAGGATTTGAACCAAGGATCCCAGCAACTGTCTTCTCCCACGATCTGGTGTTGGAACTTCAAATGTAGTTAGCCAGGAAATTTTGCTATAAGAGGCTCTAAGCTGGTGGAAAAAAACATAATTTGGCAACTCATGTCTAGAAATATGTTCTCCTACCCCTCCGACTCCAGCCGAACTCAGGGGGCAGACCTGGCCGTGGGAAGTTGCCACCTTCACTTTGATGACGTCGCTGGGACATGCCACAGGATGGGCCAACTCCTGCATGGCAGCTCTAGCCATGAAAGGTGCAGCCTGCTTCTTGGGTTCAGATGTGGAAGGCTGGGTCTCAGCTCCTTCTCAGCCCACCTGGACAGAAGCCTAGCGAGCTGGAAAGTCTGGGGCTGAGAGCTGAGTAGAGAGCTAAATTCTTGTCTCTGTCACAAATGTGTCTCCATCATATCTCGGGTCATTTGAGGAGGAAAGAAACTTAAAACCACCAAACCGTTCTACTGAGGGTGTTAAGAAGGCTCAATAAATTAAAGTCAGAATCTACAAGTTGAGTGGATTAGGGTATAGTTCCTCACATTCTATTATAGAAGGCCTAACCTCAGGGTCCCTTTAAATGACAAAGTTCCGCCTCACTGGAATGAAAAATATAATTTCTCATTCATTCATTCAACATTTATTGAACTCTTATATGACAGACACTGGGCTAGGTGCCTGGGATTAAGAAATGGGATAAAATGTAATTTATGCAACTCAGAAAACATCTGATGGTTAATTGCAGGTGTTAACTTGAATGGGCTGTGGGAGGCCCAGAAATGTGGTCAAACATTATTCTGTGTGTTTCTTTGAGGGTGTTTCTGGATGACATTACCATTAAAATCAGTAAACTTTGGCTAAAGCAGATTGTCCTCCCTAACGTGGGTGGGCCTCACCCAAACAGTTGAAGGCCTGACTAGAACAAAAAAATTGGCCTCCTTGAGCAGGAGGGAGTTCTATAGCAGATGACCTTGGACTTCATCTGCAACATTGGCTCTTCCTGCCTGATGGCCTTCAAACTGGAACATCGGCTTTTGCTGGGTCTCCAGACTGCTGGCCCACCTTGCATATTTGACTTGCCCTGGAGAACTTTGACTAATAGAATATCCCACTATTATGTTTCTGCTTGTCCTTCTGTCTATCCCTTATTGGAAATTATTTCAAGTGGCTACTGTTAACATACACGCTATACCAAGATGCAATAAAATGGATCAGGAACAAGAGTGAGGTGGGCACCTGGGGGAATTGCTCTGCTAGCATCCTCTTATGAGAACTACAGTCTCCCCAGTTCAAGGCAATACCTACTGCCATTTTGTACAAGATGACCCAATCCCTGCCATAGCTGATTGGCCTGAGGTTAGGCACCTGCTCTGATAGGGCCAATCAGAGCTGTTTCTTGGGAAACAGCTCTGATTGGTTAAAAGAGCTGTTTCTTTTAACCTGGAGTAGGAGCAAGCATCAGGGCAGCCAATGAGGTTTCAAGAGGTAAAGTTCAGGAGCCGCCTGTGACCATGTTTCCACCCTGTGGAGAAAGCTGGGCTGTAGTGAGAGAGGACAAGGAAGAGGAAGTGAGAGAGAAACCAAGATAGCAGGTGGGGGAATGGAGTGGCCCCTCACTGCAGCTGTAACTGGGCCCAACCACATTCTTCTTTCATGGGACACTCCAGTGTTCTTATCATAAATCTCCCTTTTTTTGTTAACATAGTTCAAGTTGGTTTCTGTCACTTTCAACCAAATCACTTTTTCGACTGAAGGGAAAACAGAAATGAAAGTAAAAAATGAAGCTAGGGTTAAGGTTAGTGGATGAACTTGAGGCTCTGTGGTCCCACAGATGTGATAGAACTGGGCCACACGGTTAGCCCTAAGCTTTCTAGAGGCTGGCCCAAAGAGGGAGATGTGATTTATAAGATTCAGTGTCTACACGAATCAAAAGAAATCAATCGGTCAGAAGCAATACCCATCATGGTGTAATACTGAGACCAGACAGAACTTTCTTTGGGGGGGGTCTTTTGAGAGAGGGCACGAGACAACTTGACAGCGATTCTCAAAGGTCATCTGGACCAGCAACAGCATGATCACCTGGGAACTTGTTAGAAATACACATTCTTGCCTTTGTACTCTGGGGGTGAGGCCCAGCAGTCTGTTTAAACAAGCCTCCAGGTGATTCTGAAGCACACTAATGTTTGAGAACCACTACAGTATGACAAGCAATGTTCCCACAACGTCTCATCCCAACAGCCAGCGTAGCAATGAACTTTATAGGACTCTTGCCCAAAACAGTAATTGCAGTGGAGATCTGCTGGTTTTGTCTGCCCCGCACCACGCTTTCAGTTGCAGCCCCTCCTCCACCAGCTTCTGTGGTTTGGGGAAGATGGTCAGTCCCGAAGCCCCACCTGTGCTTGGGCCACAGGATGGTCACATGACCCAGGCCTGGCCAATCATAGGACAGTCTTTTCTGGTCCAAAGTGATTGAACCAGGGAGATCATATGTCCCAAGCAGGGCCAATCAGGAGCCTGTCATGAGATTTGAAAAATGGTTACTGGTGGAGTGTGAGAGAGGGTTTTTCTTCTTTTCTAATAGCAAGTTAAAAGGTGGGGGAGAAAGTGAGAGAGAGAGATTGAGAGAGAGAGAGAAGAGATTGATTTGATAATCCTTATGATCCCAACCCTAGGATCCATGCCCTTAACTACTGTACCCTACTGTCTCTCACTGCAGAAAAGCCCTAAGACTTTCCCAACTGGACTCAGGCCAGAGATGAATCATTCTGAATCTGCAGCTTCCTGGGGAAACTGGCATTACCGTGGCTGGTGCCCTCTGGCTGGCTGTGGGAGCAGAGCCATATGAGTATGGGCTTCTGGGTACATCTTTCGAGTAGCTGGGATGGGGCTAGAATAGAGGGGCAGTGGCTTCTTCAAGGAGGACCCTCTCATGACTTGGAATCTAGCCAGGGGTATATTTTGCTACAAGTTGCTCTCATAAGGGATGCCAGGAAGTTCCGTGGTTCCAAGTTAAACAGCCTGTGAGTTCTTTACTGAAATTTGCAGGGCCGAAATGGACATCTGCTTTAGACATTGTCCAGCCTGAAATTCTTATGGCCTGACCCCTTAACAGATAGGATAAGTGGGAGGGTCCTTCCCTTTCTTCAATTCTCAAAGGCTCTGCAACACAAAAAAGGTTAAGATACACCACTCCGTGGTAGGCAACTCTAGGATTGCCTTTTCTCCTCTCCACTAAAAATGATCAAAACAACTTTCTGAGTAAAACCTTGGCTTTGCCTATGACGCTGCCTTAGAACCCCTCCCCAGCACCCTCCACCCCCTTCCCATGACAGGGAGAGAGAGCTTTGTATCAGGCTGTGTTCTCACCAGGCTCTTCAGCTTCTCCAAATGTCAAAACCCAGCACTGCTAATTGTTAAAGCATGTGGCTCCACATGCAAATGGTAACACTTAATTCCCAAACTCTGGGTGTTTGAGTAGGAGTCTAATCTTGAATGCACTGTGGCTTCGTGCTTGCCAAAGGCTGGAAGAAAAAAAAAGATTTATGGAGGATTTCCTGAAGGAGATGCAATCCATATATCCCATACGCTTAGATTTATCTTTGGATTAAGCCAGAGCTAAGAAGTGAAATGGTAAAGAGGAGTGTGTAAGAGCAGATGTCCCGAGGTCAAGTTCTGGATACACCAATTACTAGCTGGGCTGCCTTGGGCAAGTGCCTTCAACTTTTTGTGCTCAGCTTTTCCTATCTGTAAAATGGGCTTAATGATAGTATCTACTTCTTTGTGGTGGGTTACTTTATTGGTCCCTATTCTTCAGCCCTGTCCCCTCTGCCTTGTAATTTTTCAGTGTCCTCCTGCTGTGGCAGATGGTCTGCCCGCCCCTTGATTCTGGGCCATGTGACATGTTTTGGCTGATGGGATGTTAGCAGACTTGACACAAGCAGATGCTTGGAGTTTGTGCATTGAGTCTTGCTCTCTTGTGCCTCTGCCACAGCCCTAAGGACGTGCAGGCTGGACAGTGAGACATGGGGAAGGGAATTGAGTTGCTCCAGCTGAGGAAAGCCTAGCTCAGCTCACCCTTGCTGTCCTCCAGATGCATGAGCAAGTACAGGCAAGATCAGCAAAGCTGCCCAGCCCAGCCCAGCCCAGTCTAGATCAGCTGAATCCTGTAGATGCTATAGAAGAATAAATGTTGACTGTTGTATGTTATGAAAGTTTTGTGATTATCTGTTACGCAGCACAAGCTGACTGTTACAGTCATGGTTTTGCTGTGAAGAGTAAGTGAGTTTGTACATGTAAAATGCTCAGAACAGTGGCTGGGACATATGCTTAGGAAGTCCCGGGCACGGAACATATGTAGGCCTTATGGATCTGGGATTTATTTCCCAGGAGCTGGAGACCTGTGCCATTCTGCCTACCATGTTTGTGCCAGCCCCCACGCCTGGAGGGAGTGCTGGGGGTTGTGAGTAGCTGAGATGGGACAGACTTCATACCACTGTGCTCAGGATTCGAATGCTGTTCACCCTGTCCTGTGGGACAGCTCCTGGCTCCTGCCTTCTCTGGCTTCGATCTCTTCGGATCAGACATCAGAGTGGGAGCCCCACGAGAGCACAGACTTTGTCTGTCTTGCTCACTGATGTATCTCCAGTGTCCGAGGCAGCTGCCGACACATTGTAGGTCTGGACGTGTCTGACTGGTTGACTGATTACAGACTTATTTGGTCTGTTTAACCTTGGTTTCATTGCTTTTCTCAATTCCAATGAACTTCCGCTAGCTCTTTCTACCTCTTCCTAAGCATGCTTGGAGCCAGTGGGATGGTGAAGTCCAGAACTCCACTGGTGACTAATTAAGGCCTGGGAAGTGGAGCAACCCCCATTGGCTACCCCCTCTCCCCAGAAGCCGCAAACAGGGCAGCTGTACTTGTAAGTGGAGTTGAAAGTTGTCCAATGGTGCAATATGAGGAATATGAGACAGAGACTCTTTCTAAAATAGCCACCCATCAATGACTCCTAACATTTTACCCAGAGCTTCTGTTCATGTTAAGCCATGCCCTTTTCCCGCCATTAGCTTAAAAATTCAAACACTCTTATGAGGCAGGCAATTTTGATGACTTAACTCTTTAGTATGAATGCATTTCTAGAAGTATTCTTTCTCATAAGATTATATAATTATACTTAGGTAATTCATTCAGGAAGCATTGTTGAGCACCTGCCGCCTTGCTGGGTACAAAAGATACGCTGCCCTCAAGGAGCTCTGGGCTAGTGAGGGAGGAGTTTCATGTCTCTAGCTTTACACGGGGGGTGGGGGGGGGTGGAGTGACAAGCACTTTAAAAGAAACAGTGATGATAATAACGGCTGTGTGCAAAAGTGGCCACAGATTCTTCCTCCCCTTAGATGTATGTCCTTGAAATGTGTATTCACATATCAGGAGGGGAAGCTTTTCTCCACCCGTTGAATCTGAGCTGTCCTTGTGTCTCACTCTGGCCACTGGGGAACATTAGCAAATATGCCACAAGCAGACAGTTGAATAACGTTTGCACATCAAGGCTTGTCCTCTTCTACAGCCGGACTCCACCATGTCCCAAGCTCAGGAGGGTCTGCTGGAGGCTGAGAGATACCTGGCCCTGTCACCGCCATTGCCAACAGCCAGCCAACCTCCAGACATGTAAGTGAGACCTCTCCAGACCAGCCAGCCCACAGCTGACCCTCCTACCACAAACGCTGGTGTGATCCTAGCCAAGGTCAGCGGAGCCCAGCCCAGCCCAGAACTGACCAGCAGAATCATTATTGTTTTAAGCCACTACATTTTGGAGTGTAAGTTAATTACACAGCGATAGATAACTGATATAATAATAACAACAACAACAACAATAATAATAACTTCCATTTACTGGTTGCTTATGAAGTCCTGAACACGCACACATTCATTTAATATGCATTCATTTAATAACTACAACAGCTCTGTGAGGAAGGAAAGATTTTTATCACTAGTCCAGAAATAAGGAAACAGAGGCACAGAGCAGTTAAGTCACTTACCCGAGGCCACGCAGCTAGTTAGTGGAGGAACCCATATCAGACCCACATTTCTGCGACTCCACGCTGGTGTTTATAACACAGCATGCGGCCACTTACTGCAGGGTTACAGATGAAAGCCCTTTCCTCTTGAGGGCCAGGGTCACAGAGAGCAGAAAAGGTGGGGTGCCCCCTCTGCCTGCCTCATGATTTTGCCCAGGGCAGGCCCTTGCTGCCAAGAGCAGCCCCGTCCAGAGGAAAGGCAAGGCCCCCTGTCCTGTCTCCCTTCTCCCGGTGACAAATGTCCTCAGCTCCCTCCTTGCTGTGCATAATCAGCTCCTTTCTAGAATTTCACCTGAGCATTCCGCAGTCCCTGGCTATTTCCCAGGGCCCGGTTTGGCTCGCCATCTCCCAGCTGCCAATCCTCTGTGACAAGCTCCCCAACCCAACCCCCAACGGCTGTTAGGGTGATTTGTCAATAATAAATTCTGAAGCAAATTGAAATATTTTGCGACAGCATAAAACAAATGGGAGAAAACGGTTCTCATCCCGAAATGCTGATTGAATCAAATATTGCAATATCGATTGTATGATACATTTTCATATTTAATTCAATGAAAACCGTGGGATTCGAATGCTTTCCATTACTCTACAGAATTTTTCAGTTTGCTGGAGAATTTATGATTGGTGTGCTACCCAAATCGGATTACTATTGAATCAAAACCCTGCCATGTTGTTCAATCAAAGACCGTGATTTGAACCCCAAGAGTCGATCATTACCACATTTCCCGAAATGTATTTCCTTTTCCCTGCTTTACGCGAGAATGCCCGGCCCTCTTGCCTGTCTTTCCAATGCTCTCCCTGTCACCTCCCTGCAATTAAAATCTACCACTGACAAAAATCTAGCAAAAGAACAACTGGGTTTTCAATATCAATCTAGGCTTTTCTGGGAACTTATGCTCTCATCTCCCTGTTTTCACCTCCCCTCCAGGCCCTGGTGTGAGCATGTGTCAACACACCAAAGAGGCAACTAGTCACCTCTGGGTAGACATGGGACTTGAGGGCTCACAGCAAATACTGTCGGCGCTCCCCATGCCCCCTCAAAATCCATCTTCCATTTTCTAGCACATCCTTTTATAGTTGCTTTCCTTCTCAACAGCCAGCACCCATTTTATCTGTGTCCTAGGAGGGCTGGGAGTACCTGGGAATTGAGGTCCCCTCTGCGGGCCTCCTCTAATTGATACTCCGGCTCCCTTGTTCCCCGATCAGGCACCTCTGAGGGTGACCTCCCTCCCTTGCCCAAGAATGCTTTGTGAGGTTGAGCCCAGGTTCCCCTCTCAGGGACTTTGCCTTCCTTTCCTTGTATCACTTCCTCACTTCCTGCTAGGGGTGGAATTGTATCCCTCCAAAATCCATATGTTGAAATCCTCACCCCCAGAACCTCAGAATGTGACCTTATTTGGGGATAGGGTCTTTACAGAGGTGATCAAGTTAAAACGAGGTTTAACTCGTTACGACTGGTGTCCTTATAAAAAGGGGAAATTTGGACACAGACACCCGTGCATCAAGTGAAGATGAAGGCAGACATGGAGGTGATGCTTCTACAAGCCAGTAGATGCCAAAGACTGCCAGCGAAGCACCAGAAGCTAGGGGAGAGGTCTGGAACAGATTCTCCTTCACACCCTCGGAAGGAACCAGTCCTGCCGACACCTTGATCTTGGACTTCTAGCCTCCATTATGGTGAGACAATACATTTCTGTTGTTTAAGCCAACTCAGCATGTGGTATTTTGTAACGGCAGCCCTAGCAAACGAATACACTCCCATACCTCTTTTCCTGGCAGAATTTCTTAATAAAATCACTCCGACACGAATCCTCATCTCAGGGTCTGCCATGAGAAACCCAGGAAAGCAGGGCTCCATCAGTGCCCTGAATTCTGGATGCGTGTTTACATGCCTGCTTGAGATGGAATCTCCCAAATGCAATTAGAAAACCTCCACTTAAATAATACCCTCACACAGGCCAGCATTTCTGATGGCGGACAGCACTTAGCCAGGATACCCTGCAGCCCTGGGCTGGCGGGCCTCTTCCTCCCCTCACACACATCCTTCTTCTGTGCCCCTCACAGCTGTGGCCCTGGCTGCTTCACCAAAGTTGAATTGAGCGTCCCTGAAAAATATAGCATAGCATCCTTTCCCTGCCGCAAGACACTAAACCAATAAATTATAAATCAGCCAGCAGCTCCGTGACATGCGAATGTAATGAGAAATGCAAAATAAGAAAAGACACGGAGAGGAGGACATGCAACTCTCTCTCCCTCCAGAGCACCGGGTCTGCCCCCTTTGGGGCTCAGAGAAAGCCATTGTTTTCTTTTCTCCGTGTGTCTCTGTTGTTACATAGGCACACCACACACACACACACACACACACACACACACACGAACACACACACACACACACACACACACACACACACACAGAGTTGCTACTAACGATCGACCAGAGGCTATTATCGGGAACCTGGGAACAAAACCCAAGATAATAGAATTATTCTGTTCCTGGGGCTTATGAAACTCCTGGGCCAGATCGCTCCCTGAGGCCAGTTTTCTTTGGCGAGGAGTCATCCCAGTTCTACCCCAGGGCTGGCAGTCAGGGGATGCTCACCTTGACCAGTACCTCCTGCCAGGGCATCACCAGTAGTTCATCATGCCACCTTCTGGAATGCCCAGTGGAAAGGGGTGTCTGGCTCATCTACATCTCTTAGAGTGCAGAACCCAGCCGCCCTCCTCTCTCCTCTCTGTTTGTTTATTTATTCATGGCCTTGCATCCATTTATTCAGCTATTCAGTGGCTGTTAGAGGGGCTCTGGGAATGAATATTTTCTAGGCCTCCGGGGAGCAAAATGATGCTACTCGAAATGCAGGAACAGTCTGTGCTCCTTTCCCACCACCCTCTGCCTGGTGGCCAGTTTCCCGTTGGCCTTCCTTCTCCCTCTACCCCAGAAGGGTGCTTGTCGAGCCCCAAACAGAAGAGGCCTCTGCCCGACACCACCTGCCCTTTCCACTTCCTGCCTCCTTCCTCTCACTTGCAGTCTGAATGCTGGTAACCTACTAATATAATATAGCCAGTACCCCGCAGTGCTAAAATCCCCAAATCCCAGAACACGAAGGTTTGGCAAAAACTCTGATGGCAAAACCTGGCCTGAACTGCTGTGAGGCCACTTAAGGCCTTATATAATTCCAGTGAATGTGAATATTCATACACTTTGCTGCAGAAATGTTAATGTCTTTGTGAAGTATGGGATTTCGTGTAATATATGCACCATAAGACCTTCCTAAAAACGAAAAATTCTAAGCTCTGAAACTTGTCTGTTCCTGTGATTGCATAAGGGATTGTGGGCCCATGCTAGCTCCCATCTACTAAGTGAAGGCCAAGTGCCAGGGGCCGGGCTGACCTCTTTCTAAAGTGTACCACATTAGATATTCACAACCCTGTGTGTGTGTGTGTGTGTGTGTGTGTGTGTGTGTGTGCGCATGCGCGTGCACGCATGCATGGGTATAATGCTCTTATTCTCACTTTACAGATGGAAAAACTGAGGCCCAAAGATTTAACCAACTTGCCCTACATCCCCAGCTAGTAAACAGTGGAACCTACTGTATTTGACCTCAAAGCCTGGCCTTTAACCACTGCCTTAGTTATCGTGCCCCTCAGTGGCTGACTGACTCCCAGCCCATCCAAAGTGCCCCAGTAACTAGGAACTTCAAAACTCCTGGTGCTCACCCCAGGACCCAGCACTCACTCGGACTCATGGGAGACTGCTCAAGTGGGGAGCTGGTGGGGAGGGGTGTTCTAATCTACGGGAGCTGGGGGCTGGCTGGTAGGAGAGTGGGGAGAGGGGTGGGAGAAACCTGATAGAGAAAGAGTAAGAGGCCTGCCCTCCACCCCAGGGTAGGGCCAGGGGAGGAGCACGTTCCCCTTAGAACTCTGTCCTGTCTTGCTCTCACTGGGCCGTCCACGTGTGAGGAGGGGTGAGCATATTTGTGCTTCTGCCCCTTTTCCAGACAACTCCCCCGACCCCCACCCCACCCCCCATGTACAGCCACTTGTACTGCCTTCCTCTATCTTATGAAAGAATTCTGTTTCTAGAAAACCTCGTTTAGGGTTACTTCTGATTGGCCTAAATCATAGTTACCAAAGGAGAAAAAAGTTGGGTGCATTCGAGAGCCCCTAAACTGAAACCACCTTAGGCTAAAACAAGACAAAAATCCCATGAAAATGGATACGATAATCTCAATAGTTATCATTAGTTATTATAACACAACCTCATGAGGACTTTTCTCATCAGTAATTACTTTCCAATGTCGCTCATCAGTTGATCTGCTTCATAAGTAATATGCAGTGTACACTTAACACTGTTCCAAGAACAAAACATACATATAACACTCAATGCTTAGTCAATTCTAAATTTAATGAAGAAAATAGCCAAGATGGAAGAAATCAATGAAAAGCGCACTTGATATGATACTCACAGAGCAAGTTACTATCGTAGGGGTCAGGAGAGTTGACCCTTGACGACCAGCAGGCTGTCATGTGATTTTTCAGTACTTATCACAAGACTGGGAGGCATGTACTCTCCATCTCTTTACGCTGGGCTCAGCACATGATGTGCTTTGTTCAAGGGAATGCCAACAAGAGTGACAGGGTACCAGTCCTGTGCTTCTCTGCTCAGACCCTTTGCACTTCTGCCATCGACATGTCCTGAGTAGTCAGTGGTCCAAGGAGAGGACAAGATATGTGGAGCCATCCCAAAGCCACTTAGGAGCCTGAAGCAGATCATCCCTAGATGACCCGTAGATGTGTGAGAAAGAAAAATAAAGGTTTGTTTGGTAAACTACTGAGTTTGGGGATGGTCTGTTATGCAGCGTTATTACACCTAGTAAAGTAGCATTCTTGAACCAAGAAGGGCACACACTGGGGCTGTCTGAAATCTCCCCGCAACAGAGGTGGGTTAGGACCACAGGGGTCCTTTGAGTTACTTAGCCAGCTAAAGTCTTAGTGAACCCTTGAGAGTCTGAGCAAATCCCTTCTTAAGTCGGTGGGTTGGCTTGAGCCCTGAGTGTATCCAGATTGATTTACTTTACTGCCCCACCTCTTGATGCCCTGAGTCATCAAAATGTCTGCATCTCAATATTCAAACAGCATGTTTCAGTTTTCAAATTCTTTCGATAGAAATTGTTTATACTATTAGCAAGACCAAGGCTCAGAATTCCTGCCACACCCATTGCATCCTCCAGAGAAATTCCTTCTGGAAAGTCTCCGGGCCAGTGCCACGGGATGCTGCTGCCCTTACATGTGTTGACTGGACCAAGGGTGGATGGGCACTTGCCGAAGGACAACCAAGTCACAGACTGGCCAGTGGCTTATGCGGTGGCCTACCACCAAAGCTCCACCAAACGAGGGGCATAAATGACAGCTTTCTCCCCCGTCGAGTGGGGAGGATGTAGCAGCCCTCGAGTCTGATATTTACTAGAACTAAGGCATGGCAGATGAATACAGGCCTGTCTACCATTTTCCCTCTCTGACCCTTATAGGAAAGCTGCATCAGCGTCATCAGGGAGTGTGATAAAAATGTAGACTCTCAGGCCCCACCCAGACATCCCAAATGAGAATCTGCATTTGGACACGATTCCCAGGTGAGTCACCTGCACAATAAAGAGAAATATTGCTTGGAGACATAGGTCAAGTTCTCCTCTTCCATGAAGACTTTTCTCATGACCTCCTGTTATGATGCCGCATGACGTGTCCCCCAAAAAGATATGTCGAAGCCCTAACCCCAGTACCTCAGACTGTAATCTTATTTGGAAATAGGGTTGTGGCTGATGTAATTAGTTAAGTTGAGGTCATACTGGAGTAGGATGGGCCCCTAATCCAATATGATTCGTGTCCTTATAAGAGGAGAAGAGACACAGAGACACACAGGGAAAAGATGCCCATGGGATGATGGAAGCAGAGGTTAAACTGATGCATCTACAAGCCAAGAAATTCTTGAGGCGACCAGAAGCTGGAAGAGGCAAGGAAGGATCCTCCCCTTCAGGCTTTGGAGGGAGCATGGCCCTGCCAACACCTTGATTTTGGACTTCTAGCCTCCAGAACTGTGAGACCATCCATATCTGCTGTTCTAAGCCACCCAGTTTGTGGTATTTTGTTGCAACAGCCCTAGGAAACCAGTAAAACCCCCAAACTGTTAGGGAGCTTATTTCAATGTCAAGAAGACATTGAAATAAGGACAATGGGCACAGATTGTGGGAAGCACCAATGAGGATAGGGAGAACAGCCAATAAAGGATGCATTCGTGGGCAAGTTGCTGCTGTGGGCAGCTGGGTTCCATCCCATTGGGACCCTCTGAGCAGCACAAGGAGAACGGACCTCAGAATCGCGCCACTGGAGGGCAGGTTGGCATTTACCTGCTGACTCTTGTCCCTGGCAGTTGTGGTTTGCCCCCAGGGTTGTTAATTTCCTCCCACTTTAGGATTGCGCCTTGCAGTCACGATCTTGCAATTCTTAATAATTTTATCTTTGAAATGGGGTTTTGTAAGTGAAGTCTGATGGGACAACGGAGCAGATGCTCATGGTGCTTCTACCTCCTCTGCTTCCCCGCCTCCCCACCTCCCACCTCTTTAGAATGGGTTCTTGGCTGCCTGCTCCATCTCCCGACCCGGGTACTGTGGCTGATCTCTGCCTCAGCAGGAGCCTGGCGTGGGCAGGGGGAGGACTGGGCATGCACCAAGTTGTGGGGCAAGGCTTCACTGAGGTCTGCCTTTGTCCTGAGAGTAACACTTGCCAGAGGGAGGGCAACATTAAATAACAATTAAAAATCACCAGTAGTGGGATTGCTGGGTCATATGGTAGTTCTATTTTTAGTTTTTTAAGGAACCTCCATACTGTTCTCCATAGTGGCTGTATCAATTTACATTCCCACCAACAGTGCAAGAGGGTTCCCTTTTCCCCACACCCTCTCCAGCATTTATTGTTTGTAGATTTTTTTGATGATGGCCATTCTGACCGGTGTGAGATGATATGTCATTGTAGTTTTGATTTGCATTTCTCTAATGATTAATGATGTTGAGCATTCTTTCATGTGTTTGTTGGCAATCTGTATATCTTCTTTGGAGAAATGTCTATTTAGGTCTTCTGCCCATTTTTGGATTAGGTTGTTTGTTTTTTTGATATTGAGCTGCATGAGCTGCTTGTAAATTTTAGAGATTATAAAGAAGATGTGGCACATATATACAATGGAATATTACTCAGCCATAAAAAGAAACGAAACTGAGTTATTTGTAGTGAGGTGGACCTAGAGTCTGTCATACAGAGTGAAGTAAGTCAGAAAGAGAAAAACAAATACCGTATGCTAACACATATATATGGAATCTAAGAAGAAAAAAAAAAGAAAAAAGGGTCATGAAGAACCTAGGGGCAAGACGGGAATAAAGACACAGACCTACTAGAGAATGGACTTGAGGATATGGGGAGTGGAAAGGCAAGCTGTGACAAAGTGAGAGAGTGGCATGGACATATATACATTACCAAACGTAAAATAGATAGCTAGTGGGAAGCAGCCGCATAGCACAGGGAGATCAGCTCGGTGCTTTGTGACCACCTAGAGGGGTGGGATAGGGAGGGTGGGAGGGAGGGAGACGCAAGAGGGAGGAGATATGGGAACATATGTTTATGTATAACTGATTCACTTTATTATAAAGCAGAAACTAACACACCATTGTAAAGCAATTATACTCCAATAAAGATGTTAAAAAAAAAAAAAAAACACCCACCAGGACGGGGAGAGAGAAAGAGAGAGAGAGAGAGAACCATCAGAAGAGAGGAAAAAGCTAGTGTCCTGCTTTTTGGCGAAGGGGTCACATGTTCTCTTGGCACTGTGTCCTACAAATTATGTAGCTGGCTTGCCCCTGATTCTGGAGGAAGCCCTGAGGCAGAGGAGCCGAGAGAGGCAGGCAGTCGAGGTGGGAAGCTGTTAGCGTGCAGACTCACCGTCATAGGTGCAGGTGAACTCGGGTGTCTGGAGGGGAAATGGGGTGGGGGGTCAGCAGGAACTGCTGCAGGGGTCTCTCGCTTCTTGAAGCAGTGCCTTACAAGCCTTTATGTTGCTCTCTTCTGGTTTTATGGGTGTTGGTCTCTGCCAACCTGATTCTGCATTCCGCTAACACATCTGAATAGGACTTGCGATTCTCTGTGAGCTCCCAGGATACACAGTCCGCACCCAGTGGAGCCTTGTCACCTGCTTCTGAAAGAATAAATGAGATCGCAACATCTACAAAAGCCTCGGGAGGCCCGTGCCTCCCCAAATGCGGAAAAGCCGATAGATATTATTTCTCCTTTCATCTGGGGGCAGAGGCAAAAGCTTTCCCCAGGCGCGGGCCAGTGTGTGTCTGCCTGCCACGCTGTCACAGCAGCGCTGGGCAGCGGGGCAGCGGGGCCAGCCAGCTGTCACTTAGGGGAAGGAAGCTGCACAGTGTCTAGGACCAGCGGGGCTGTCCAGCCCAGCCTCTAGCTGGGACCCCAAAGTCAGCAGAGGACACCCAGATGCAGTGGGATGGGCGTGGCGGCTGGCTGGGAACGGGACCGGAGAGACTGGCCAGACAGAAACAACGATGGGGAAGGCGTGAAGGGAGCCGGGAGCAAGTGGGGGAGGAGGGGCGGGCTTGGCCTCACAGGGCAGTGGGGAGGCTGCTAGCGCCTCCTCTTGGTAGAGCAGTTGATGAATAGCAGTTGCGCCCTGGAGCCAGACCTGCCAGGGCTCAAAGCCCAGCCGTGCCACTTCCTAAGTGCAAACGCATGCGATGAAGAGAATGCCAACAGCATCCACTTCACGGGGGTGTTGTGAGGGTGAAATGCGCTTCGCCCTGCGCCTGACAGGCCTTCCCCAAAGTTCGAACTCACGCCAGGGCCCCTGGGCAGCAGTGGAGGCGTGAGGCCGCCCTCCTGGGAGCCTGGAGGCTCTTATCCTTGACCCCACTCCTCCCACACTGCCCCCACCTTTTCTCTTTGGCCTCTTCTCCATAAGGGCAGAAGGTGCCGGCTGGGTGGCCTAGGTTTTGGGGTAGATAAGGCACCAGGTGTGTGTGGCCAGCACGTGGCCTGTCAGAGGCCACTGTGGAAAGCACGGGTTTCACCCCCTCATCTCTGCTTGGCCAGAGTCCCTTCCACGAACCAGGCCGCAGTGCAGACACCAGCCACACAGGCGGGGAGACGGTATACCTGGTCGTAGCAGGAACTTTGGAGTCAGACTGCCCAGACCCAAATCCCAGCTCCGCCGTTTAGTAGCTGTGTGCTTTGGGCAAGTTACTTAACCCCTCTGTGCTTCAGCTTCCTCACCTGCCAAGTGAAGGTAAGAATAATACCTACCTCATGGAAATGGTATAGGGCTCCAATTAGTTAACATATATAAAGCGTTTGGAACGGTGCTTGGGATAGAGTAGATTCCATATTAAAGTGCGAGGCTTTATTACTGCAAGGCACAGGAGGGTGCTAATGACGGCTCGGGGCCAAGACCTTCCTGGGAGGCGGCCTGGGAAAGAATTCAGTTTACTGTTTTCTGCCCGGGGCCCTGGGATTTCAATGTCCCACACTGGCACTGTCCTTGGTAGTCCCAAAGTCCAGGGGTCGGAGGGCAGGGGCCGAGGACAGAAGGAGAAAGCCTAGGGAAGTCTTCTCAGCATGAAAAGACATTCGCTTGTCCGAAAAGTAGTAGGGGAGGCAGCTGCTGATAAATGAGGCCTAGAGAGGGACCACCGAGATGATTGCAAATTCTGAGTTAATGGCTGGAAGGAGGGAAGGTACATGAAGGCCAGATCACGAATATTCTTGTCTACCCCGTGAAAGGTTTGGACTTTATCCTCAAGGCGATGGGAGAGCATTGGGCTGATAGTGATGAAATGATACATACGAGCTTTGATTGTTCATTCATTCATTTATTCATGAAGTATTCACAGAGTGGCAACCGTGTGCCCTGCACGGTTCCAGACCCTGCAGATAAAGGGTGGTGAGCAAGAAGGGCGTGTCTTGGCCTTCAAGTTGCTGACGAGCCGTCTACTTGGGGAGCCAAGGGCTTGGCAAACCTTCAAGTGATAATAAGCCCCAGCCCTGCTGGACACAAGCCCTAATTCTGAAATCCCCTTCCCAGAGCGGGGACCCTGGGGACAGAGGGGTCTTCGCGTTTCTTCACCAGCTTGTCAGATGCAAACCCTGCACTAACCATTCTGGAAATTCCTTAAAGAGCTGCCCAACTTCACGCTGGTTTCACCCCCAATCATTTGGAGCAGCTGGCCTGGCACTGTCCCTTGGTCGCTAAGACCCCCTAGTGCTCCTGATACTCAGCAAAGCACCTAATATATTTGCATGAATTCGTCAAGCCGTGGTGGGGTGGGGGTGGGAGGGTGGGGTGGGTGGAGGGTGCTGGGGAGGGGCTCTAAGGCAGTGCCCTGGGCACAGCCAAGGTTTTACTCAGAGAATGGTTTTGGCCCTTTTTAGTGAAGAGGGGAAAAGGTAATCCCAGAGTTGCCGGTCGAGCTCTAAAAAGTCATCGGGTTGGGTTTTCCAAGAAGCAGCTGTCCAGACAGAGTGACAGTGAGAGTTGATTTAATCCTTCAGCGACTTCCGGGAGGGACTGTATATAATTGGGCACGAATAATAACACAGGGGCAGCACCCCTGAAAGGAGAAGGGAGGAAGCAGGATTAGGCAGGGGAACCAGCAGGCAATCTGAAAAGCCTCTGCCCACCCAGCAGGACCTCCCAGCGAAGGGTGCCTATCAGAGCCTCAATTTGGGCGGAAATGGCCAGCCCCAAGTGCCACCAGCTTGCTCAGCCATCGGCCGGGGCCACCCCGGAAAGGGCATGACTTCAGCTCGTAAACTGAGGCCGAACCTGCCCAAGTTAACAGCTGGAGGCTGTCAGCTCACCCCACCTGGGGCAGCTGGGCAGAGTCCTTTACTGAAGGCACTCTGAGTGATGCTTCTTTGTCTTTCACAAGACCCGAGAGGAGAATTAGGAGAAGACCTGGGAAACACGTGCATAATTAAGGCAAGGTCTGTCTCTGCCTTCAAGGCTCTCACCACCCAGCAGAATTGGTCAGAATTCATAATATCCTTAGAAGGAAAATCCAGGCAAGAAAACCCCAGATGGAGCTCAGAAGAGGCTGAGCTGATAATGGGGGAAGCTGCCCAGTTTGCCTGTTCTTCTGGGGATTTCCCCACCCAGACCAATGAAACGAATCCTTCTACCGGTGGCGGAGACAACATTTTCTATTTTCCTTTTTCCTAATTTGGTGGAGAAGATGCAAATAGATATGGATTCCATCAAAATGCTCTCACCAGTGATAGATATCCCCTATTTTGTTTCGCTCCCGTTTGGGTTGTTAGCGTGGCAGCAATTAAACTTGACAAAATAGTGATTAAAAAACAATGAGAAGCAAATGTACCAGCATAGCAGCGCGCATCTAGACCATTCTGAAAATGATCTCTTAAGTGTTGGAAATCTGCTTTATTTTCCTACCGCAGGAATGAGTTTTCAAAAAACAGCACTTAGAAAGGGCAATTTGCCACCAGCATTCCCTGGCCCCAACAAACAGTATTTCTTTCTAATGGACTCTCCCCCTCCAAATTTTAGCTGCAGTTTCCAAATCAGATTCATTACACAAAAGAGCGAAGGAAGGCCACAAAACGCCCAGAAATCGAGCCTTTTCCTGCCGCTTTTAATGATGAAAAAAAAAAAAAAACCAAACCAACAAACAAATGAAACTTATCAACAGTAACTTTGCTTCTGGGGTTTCCAGGGCACCAGCTGCTGGGCTGTCCTGGTCTAGAAGGTCACGGCCACCACGGAGCTGGGAGGGCTAGCTGTGATCGACCCCAGAGTCAGCTGTTGCTGCCTTGTCAACAGGATCTTTATAACATCTGGCTGCTTTTATAGGACTGAACTGTGTGACTCACAGTGAACCTTTTGCAGAGAGGAATTAACAGCACAGGGCATTTTCAGCTGTGGGGTTTCTGTTTGTTTTGTGCAATCCTGATGCAGATCTGGCTTCAGCGAAGCCACGGTCACGTCTTTCTCACTCTCTTTCTGATGTGCAAGCAGCTTTCTGGGTCTAATTATAGATGGAGTCTGCATCCTTGATCAATAGTTCTGAGTGTCCTCCTGCTTTAAGAGCTGTTTAGTTCTTGCTGATGGGCTGGCATTTCAACCTCCAGCTCTGCGCAGGAGTTTTCAGACTCTTCAAGCCCATCAGCAAAACCCCGGTGTCTCCCAGAGCGCCCTTTGAACTTTGCAGAGCTCGGATCAACCCTCCCCTCGGGATGTCCCATCTGCGGGGAGGCCTAAGGAGGCTTCGGGCCAGCCTGATAATGGCGAGAAGACCCACCACGACAGGGGCCTAGGGTTCAAAGCGTGGTGACAGCCAGAACCTGGAACAGCATCAAAGAAGGTCCCCTCTGTGGAGGCTCCTCAAAGGAGGGGCACAGGAGATATGCTGGCAGCGGGGATTCGACCTTGGGAGCAAGGCAGTAATCCATGGGCTCATTCTCAATGATCTCTGGTAGAGCCATCATCAGGCTGGCGTTGGAGACCCAGAGAGGCCCTCTGTTTGTCAGCTTCCTGTTTAATAAAGAGAGATGCACAGCACCGGCTTGGTGGGGAAACGAAGAGGCAGAGCACAGTTTGACCTGCAGGGCACAGAAAGCCGCAGAGCAGAGAGGTGCTTAATAAGAGGGTTTTCCTGGATGGGAATGAGTTTTCTGAGCGCGGCCCCAATGGAGTTCTCTGGATCACTCTCCGTCCTTTGCCAGGCTGGGAAAGCTAACCTAGGCATGCAGATGAGTACCCAGTGGAGGAAGGCAGGGGACTCGGGGGTGGGGGGGGGTGACAAAGGCTCCAAGCAAGATTCACCTTGTTGCTCCAGAATTCAGCACATTAGGGGAAGCCCTGCAGCTCCCCTCTACCTGGGCACTTCTCCAGACCTGTGGTCCTTCCCAGGGCAGACCTGGGCACGGGGTGGGGAGGAGAGGGGAGGTACATGGAGGGACCACTTGAAAAGCAGCCAGCGTGGGTAACGCTCCCACGGCTGCCAATCCTGGGCCTGCCCGTTCCTATGGAAACAGGCGCCAAGAGAGGCGCTTGCTGCTGGGAGCCGAGTCCCGGGCGGCTGTGAGGCGCAGCTGCCGGCTGCCCGCTGGGACCTGGAAGTGCCCTTTCCCAAAACCATCCCTGCTGGCTCTGAGTCGGAGAGGTCTCCTGGCATCCACTGAGCTCGGAGCCGGCATGGAGGAGGAGAGGGAGGAGAAGGAGGGGAGCGAATAAAAATATTTACACTTAACAAACACTTTGATGTTTGAAGACTGTGTGTACAAATGAGGGCTGGGAACATCTTTGGTGAGGGGTTGGCGTTTCCAAGCAAATCTCTTCTCACACACACACACACACACATCTCATGCTCTCTTTTTCTCTTGACGGGTTTGTGTTATTACTGCAGCAGAATGCAGAGCTGGCTTGGGAAGGGTGCGCGCGGTGTTGGACAAGCACCCAGCAGGGTGGCCACACCTGCGCGCCTTGGTGGGTCTCCTCTGCAGCCCCAAGGAAGCCTGGGGTGGCTGGTCGGAGGGTGCAGGAGGCAGCTGGAGCCTCCTGGCCGGAGGAGGCCTGCCTGGAAGGCTGCTCGTTGCAGGCGCTGTGCGAGCGGGGGCAGCGGGGCTGGGGAGGCCTGTGTGCCAAGCCCCGTGACTGTGAAGAGAGAGCCCTCAGGCCTGGCACTCTGCTGCTCACGCGGGCACCAAGCCCTTGTCAGGAGAAGCGGTAAAGACTTGGGTTGGGGATGACTTTTATTCTCACGGATCCAGAGAACCGGAAAGGGGGTTTCCTGTAGACCCCTGTGATGCGCTCCAGAAGAGGGAGGAGGGGTGAGGAACAAGCCAGCCAGCCGTGCTTTCTCTCCTGATCTGCCATTTCCTGGCTGTGTGACCTTGGGATTGTCACTTAACCGTCCTGGTCCTCAATTTCTTCGTTTTAGATTTTTAAAAAAATTATTTATTTTTGGCTGTGTTGGGTCTTTGTTGCTGCGTGCGGGCTTTTCTCTAGTTGTGGCGAGTGGGGGCTACTCTGTTGCAGTGCGCGGGCTTCTCACTGCAGCGGCTTCTCTCGTTGCGGAGCACGGGCTCTAGGTGCACGCGGGCTTCAGTAGTTGTGGCACGCGGGCTTCAGTAGTTGTGACACGCGGGCTCAGTAGTTGTGGTGCACAGGCTTAGTTGCTCCGCAGCATGTGGGATCTTCCCAGACCAGGGATCGAACCCGTGTCCCCTGCATTGGCAGGCAGATTCTTAACCACTGCGCCACCAGGGATGTCCCTCAATTTCTTAAGTGGCAGGTAATAATAACTCCCTCTTGGTGTTATTGTGTGGATTAAATACTTTAGAACATACAGAATTCATAGTATTTGCTCAATACATGTCAGTGAGTATTATGTTGACTCAACAGATGATGATGGGGCAGGTACGATGTGCAGGGAACTGGGTTAAGTCTGTGCAGGATATGACAGGGGCTCTGAGGCTGGGTCCATCTAGAATTAATAATATTTATTTTAAGCTAACCCTGCCGTCTAGGACTTAATTCCTTTATCAGGCTTCATCCTGCCATACTTCCAAACATTCTTAGGAGAAGGAATCTGTCCTGAGTCTTCCAAGCCCAGGCAACATGCTCCAAGGGCTCAGAAGAGAAAGACATCACTTCTAAGTTGGGGAAGAAGGGATGCTTTCATGGTGATGGTAACATCTTGTTTTAGATTGGCTTTCCCTTGAAGAGATCCCGGAGACTAGGATTTGTATGTATGCACTTTGTTTGGGAGATCTCAGGCAACACCAGTAGAGAAGTGGGGAAATCAGACAGGGGAGAGGAGAAAGCCAATACAGAGTATATTAATGAACAACTGAGACTCAGTCCCACTGGGCACTGCTGGAAGATGGTGTGGAAACGCTCTTGGGGTTATTACACTGAGGGTGAGGAAACCAGAATATCCACTGACTCCACGCACTCCTTGGAGAGCTGCTTTGGGGAGTGTTAACTCCCTGGCACCCCCAAACTGCCCTGCACAGTTGCTGAGCACCGCCCCCCCCCCACACACACACATTAGAGAATGCCCTCTGGCTGAGAGAGGCTGGTAGTTGCTGTAAGAAGCCATGGGAGCATATGAGGACATATGGGCAGGACACTATCAATGTCAGTCATTGATATGAATTGATTTTCTCTTTTAGTTTTTTATTATGGAAAAGATCAGACATGTATAAAGTTAACAGAATGGTATAATAACAGCCCCCCACCCCATGTACCCATGCCTAGCTTCTACAGTTATCAACATTCTTTCCTTCTTGTTTCATGTCTACTTCTGAACTGGTTTTTCTACGCTGGAGGAAACATGGTAAGAGAAGGAGGACAGAGACAGCTGACCAAAGGCACAGGGATGTGAAAGCAGGAGATACGCGTGCAGTGCTCTTTGACTTGTGTGTCACGGGCAAGATGGAGAGATGGAGTTTGAGTGGAAAGATGGACCGGGGTCAGCCTTGGCTAGCAGGCTAAGGAGGACACGGAGAGACATTCTCTTGGAAGTTGTTGTGTAGGTAAGTAACCCCATTATCTAACTTGAGTGTCCTAGTTGCAGACCGTAAGAGAAGGATTCAAGGACAAGTCGTTATTTGGAAGGTGGTTTCAGGAAACACCAGCAGGGGAGTAGAGAAGTGAGACAGGGAAGGGAAGGCTGAAATAAAGGGTGTTATTAAGCAAGTCCCCACTGTGGGCCACTGGTGCTTAATCCCAGTGGGACATCTGGGAGATGGTTTGGGACACACAGCTCATACTTATCTCAACTGAGGGATGGGGAGCTGGGGCATTTATCTACTTGCTCCTCTTCCATCATTGCTTGAGGGCTGTTTTCTGGAGTACTAATTCTTTGGCCCTTCCAACTTGTGGTTCTGGAAAAAACGCTCAGGATCAGAGATACAGATACTGGCAATTGGAAGTCTGCCGGAACACACCAAACTGGAAAGTCTGGAAGAAAATGAAAGGGCACCGACAGCCTGCCCTCCACTGAAGTTAAAGGGAGCCAGGGAGGGAGATGGATCGGGGCAGGAGACTCAGAGGAAAGGGACACACAAGAAGGCTTTGGCTGTGGTCCAGGTAGGAAGTGATGGAGGTCTGAGCTGGGAGTGTGGGGAGGAAGAAGAGGTGACAGATGGGGGAGAGAGAGATTGGGGAAATATCGTCCACAGAATTCGGCCACGTGCATGTACGCACGTGGGAAGCAAATTACCAGAGATCGATTCTAAACAACGCTCAACCGTAGTAGCTACATTTTTAAACTTCTGGTAAAGCAATCACATTCATCAACAGTCCTGCTGGGTCTCTCTCGACTCCAGCAGCTCAGCCAGACACTTAAAGACTCAGAAGTAGAAGATGATGTGCCCGAGGGCCTGGCATCTTCTTAGTTGTGGCCACAGGCCTGGCTCATTCCAGATTGTTCCAAGCCATGCTGTGGCTAGGTGGGGTAGTGAGAGCAGCGCTGGGTGAGCACATCCAAAAGCAGGTCCTTTGCTCTGCCACTGTGTGACCTGGAGCAAGTCACTGAGCCTCAGTTTCTTCAGCTCTAAAATGGGGAAGAGTGTATGTGCCCTCCCCCAGCACAAAATAGTTCTTGTGAGGATCCAAGACGTTTATGTGTGAGTTTGGCTTTTTTGAATGTTCTGGCAACCAGTTTTCTCTTCAACACCTTCGAACCAAGGAGTTCTGAGGCCGCCACGGCCCCCCGCTCTACCTCTGCCCACCTAGTGGTTTTGCCTGTACATCTTTGCTATTCTATTACTGCTAACAAAACCTGAGTTTCTCAGTGTCAGTGCCCCGCTCATATTCCTCCAGCCTTTCAGTGGATCTGCATATCAGTACGTGAGAGCTTCCTCGTCCCCACCCCAGCCCCAGAAGGCAGCTCTGACTGTGGAGCCGGCTAGAAAGGCCCCGTGTGGTGGGCTGAATAATGGCTCCCAAAGTCTCCACATCCTAATCCCTGGAACCTGTGATTATGGTACCTTATGGTAAAAGGGACTTTGCAGATGTCATTAAAGTTAGGGATCTTGCCAGGGGGAGGACTATCCTGGATTATCCAGGTGGGTCCTTGTAAGAGGGAGGCAGGAGGGTCAGAGTCAGAGAATGTGATGTGATGACGGAAGCAGAGGAGGAGAAGTGACAAGACTAGCATAGATCAGAGTAATGCGGGGTCACGAGCCAAGGAATGTGGCCAACCTCTAGAAGCTGGAAAGGGCAAGGCAACAGAGTCTCCTGTAGAGTTCCAAGAGAAGCACAGATCTGCTGACCCACTGTGGGCTTCTGACTTCCAGCGGATAATAAATTTGTGTTGCTTGAAGCCACAAAGTTTGAGGTAATTTGTTACAACAGCAAAATTTGTTATAGTAGCAATAGGGATGCATTCAGGAATTCACACTGCCCTAGGAGCAACCCTCAACCAATGCCTAATGGAAGCTGGCGGATAAATACCCCAACTCCCTCATCCTTTAGGTAAGTTTACTTGGAGGCACCTGTTATACACCACTTCTCAGTTTCCCTGTGGAATTAAGCTCTTGTCACTACTGCAATAGCTGCCTCATTAATGCACTCTTTATTGCCTTCTTTCTTCCCTTGTATCGCTTTAGTACTTCCCTACCCAAGATCCTGGGATCCCTTCCCAAATAAATCACTTGAACCTTTGTGTCACGAATCCAATCTAAGGCAACTCACAGAGAGGGCCTCCTATGGACCGGGCGGGCTCCGTGTTAGCTACATTTAATCCTCCCAACCCTGGGAAGTGGAATGCGTTCCCATTTTTCAGATTAGGAAGCTATGCTCAGAATCTGGGCTGAGTCCCACAGCTGGGACTTGGCTCAGTCCAGATTTGAAAGCAAGGGTGCCTGAATCAAAAGCTGGTCCCCATTAGTGGGAAAGCTGACAAGAGGGTCCACAAACTCCTAACCCTCAAGGGAGCCCACATCAGGGATTCTTGTCTTCTGCCATTGACCACCTTACCTTTTGGTGGTCGCCTTGGGCCAGCTCCCCCCGTAGTTTTATTGTCTCATCAAACTGTCACACTTGGTATTCGCACCTGTATTGGTTTGCCAGGGCTGCTATAACAAAGTGCCACAAACTGGCTACTTTAAAACAACAGAAATGTATTTTCTCACAGGTCCGGAAGATGGAAGTCTGAAATCCACCAGTTGGGAGGATTGGTTCCTTCTGGAGGCTCTGAGGGAGAATCCCTTCCAGGCCTCTCTTCAAGCTTCCGGTGACTGTTGGCGATCTTTGGTTTTCCTTGGCTTGTGGACGCATCCCTCCAATCTCTGCCTCCGTCTTTATGTCATCCTCTCCCCTGTGTGTTGTGTCTCCTTCTCTTTCCTTTCTTTTTCTTTTTATTGAAGTACAGTTGATTTACAATATTATATTAGTTTCAGATGTACAGCACTGTGATTCAGTCTTTTTACAGATTATACTCCATTAAAAGTTATTACAAGATTATGGCTATAATTTCCTGTGCTCTACAATATGTCCTTGTGTCCTTCTTTCCTAAGGACACATGTCATTGGATTTAGGGGCCACCCTAATCCAGGATGATCTCATCTTGCGATCCTTAACTTGATTAGGTCTGTAAAGACCTTTTTTCCAAATAAGATCACATTCACAGGTTCTGAATGGACTCATCTTTTGTGGAGGGTAGAGCACCATTCAATCCACTACAGTCTTTGATGTTGGCCCCTTTGAGCTTGGACTGAGGCTGATGGAGAGAATGCTTGCAGGTTGACGGGAGAGAAGCGGTTCTCCTGAAAGGTTTAATTCTACCAAAGGGGGCACCAGCAGGCTGCTCTGGCACCTGCCAGGTCAGAGTTGGGCCTGGGGTGAGGAGGAGGGCGCGCTCCCTCCCACTTCACAGAGCCCGGTGTGGGATGGAGACATCAGAGCTGAGCTACCAAGTTAGGACATTAAACTGCACATTTCACCTTGAGCGCCAAAGACAACAGCTAAGAGATTCCAATGTGAGACCAAAATGCAGATATTTTCAAAGGAAATATCAAAGACCCAGTTAAAGGACTTCAAACCCGGAGGAGGATATAAAAGGGGGAAAAGAGGGGGCACTGGGTGTTCTGCTGGCAGATTTCTTTGGTCTCTTGCTGGGAACCCCAGTCCCCGCCAAAAAAAAAGACAGTAAAGATGTACAGGTAGGGCTGGGGGGAGGGAGGGCGTTAAACAAGAGCCTAGAAAGAATGACGTAAGCGCTCCACTTGGAGAGCCTTGAGATCGCGATACTTGACCCCAGCCGTGATCTGGGAGCTGTGGACTGGGGTCCCACACATGTCAACCTTTCTACCCCGGTGGGGTGCACATCAGTGGTGGGTGAATCACAGGCAGTGGGCGCCCAACCTGGCTAGGGATGCTGGCTTGGTCCAGATGCATCTCTAAGAGGGATTCAGTTAAGAGGGCTGCAGCAGTGTCCTTGGTCCTTCCAGATAACCCCTTAGCACTCATCCCTTATAAGCCTAGAGTGTTCTACCTGAAAGCACTCTCTCCACTTAGAAATATGCTTGGGTCCTGGCTGGGTGGTCCCAAAGTTCTAGGGAGCTAATGGCCCTTGGGAGCAGGGCTCAACTTGTACCAGGTGGGAGTTATGAGCCCCCCGCCCCCCGCTGCCCCCAGTTTCCTTCCCTTGGGTGGGACACCCTGATGTGTGTTCTACGCCACCTCCAGTTGTCCGCAGCAGTGACCTGTTCAGAGCACAACCTGGACTTGCTGCCCTCCCCTTCCTGGGATATCTCTTGGGGTCCCCTCCCTAATAAATGACTTGCATCAGGGTCCTTGTTCCTGAGTCTGCTGCGGGAACCCAAACTAAGGTCACGGCTTCTGTCAGAGGGTGAGGGGACCACTAGCACATGTCTGTGTGGGACGGGTGCCACTGAGGGCAGCAGGAGTGTCCGCCCAAAGAGATGCACCATGCCTGGTCACAGGAGATGCTGTTGGAGTCTTCAGAGGGCCAAGAAAGGCTCCCATGGAAGAGCCCTCCCTTCCCATGGAGGAACCAGTGGCTTTGAGCATTGGGCAGCCCCAGGAGCGCATCTTCCACAAGTGCTGTTAAGTAAGAACCTTCTCACTAGTAAGAACCTGCTGTATAAAAAAATAAATAAATAAAAATAAAATAAAATTCAAAAAAACCCAAAAACCCTGCACCCCTTTCTTCTCCTTCCTCCCCCACCCTGGAGAAGACCTGAATTTCCAAGACAGGGCTGCCTGACTTGGGCTCCTCTGACCTTGCTGCCGAATTTCAGACTTGCCCCTTTCTGCACCGGGTGGCGTTTCAAAAAAAACATAAGTCCTCTCATCCCTCCTTCCCAATCCTGGGAGACACAGAATATCCCACCTTTCATCACTGCCTAAAACGCAAGATTTTTCTTTCCTGGATTAGAAAATGTTTCCCTCCCAGAAAGGCCTGATGCTCCTTCCAGGGAGCCCTTCCCTCTTCCTTTGACCTTCTGGAAGCCTTCCACCCACCACCGGCTCCTGATGAATTAAACGAAAGGAGACCAATTCGGGATTCTACAAGAAGAAAGTCAAATGGTCCAAATCGTGCAGGGAGGCGCCCGCCGGGCTGCTGGGAAGAAGCCAGGAGGAGATTTCGGGCTTGCGCCTTCCAGCCTCTTCCTGCAACTCAGGCGAGGGGGCTCAGAAGGCCAGTTTCCTGGAGTCCCCTGGAGCCCCTTTGGAGGATGTGGATGCAGGAGAAGGAACAGACAGGGCAAGGAGGGAAGGGAGAATCGGGCCTCACCTGGTGGTAATTGCATTTAGCCCAGGGCAAGCTAAATGGAAAAGCCTAGAACACACCCTCCCTGGCATTGACTTCAAGGTTGGCAGTAAAGCGTCCCTGCCCCAAACCTAGCGGCTCAGAGAGCTCCTTGCAGGTCAGGCTGAGGCGTGCTGTTGTCCTTCAGCGGCCCAGCCAAGCCTGTGAGGAGGACTCAGGGCCAGTCAGGCCGATGGATCGAGGGTTGGCCTCGGCTAGGTTTGGTTTTCTATATAAATCAGCCCAGAGACACATCACACCTTGCAGAGGGTATCGTTCTGGGAACCCGAGCAGAAAGAGCCCACCACAGTTTGCTTACCGGTTTGGCTTTTTCTGGGGTCTGCTGGGAGACCACGGATGATTTACTCTCCATCTTTTGTTTGTCTATCTTTTTGGTTTAACGTGAGTAATGGTATCATTCGAGCTAATGAGAGCTGGTATTCAAACTCAGCATTCCAGAACTGCCTCTTCCTGAGTGTGGTCTCTGAGAAGGACACCTTGGGAGACGTTTGCCTTACTGCCAGGAGGCTATCATCTCTCAAAAATGCTTTGGGGACACATCTCGTGGGCGTGCCTTTGGGACCTGTGCCATGTGCTTTCACGTGGCTTCAGTGATGGCAGATCTTGGTTCCGAGGGCCACTCTTTGGTGATCAGGTGGGAGAGAGGGTGGCCCACATGTGGAATCCGGGTCTGCCGGGCTTGTGGCGCTCTTCCCAGGAGATATTAGTGGGATCGGGGAATGAGTGAACCGTTTCCAGGATTCACAATGAGGTGTGATGAATCACCACAGCTGGATGACCTTGACTTTCTTGCTTGGCCAGTCGACGGCCCTGGAAGGTGTTTTCAGAAAGCAGCTTAGTGATATGTCACCCCTCTGGCACGTCCCCAGAGTTCATAGTGCTGATACCCATTGCCAGAGGGAGTGCCACGTTTCAGAGGGAGCCGACTTTCCAGATTCCTCGACGGTTGGGACCGTTAGTCTGTGACTCTGGGCACCTCGCCAAGGCTTACTCTGCTCTGATTCTCTAGCTCCGAGCACAGTGTGCGTGGCACATGACATGGCAGAGATATGGGTGCAAGTCCTTTGCTGGGGAAGAGATCCCAGGGTGCACAGTGAGGGGTGCGGAAGTGAGCCAGGGAAGGGAGGAAAGCGAGTGAAATGCACGCTGAGGGGTGGGTGGGCGACAGGCTCAGTGCTGCTGGGCACCTTTTGGAAAACTGCGAGGAACATGCCCCAGGCTGCCCTCCACAGAGGGGCCAGGAAACTGCAGTCCTTCTGTACCAACTCTTGCCCCCATCCCATTGCTTGAGGGTTGTCCCTTGGGTGTTGCCTCCCATCAATTCCAGGCTGCCTGCCATGTGGACTGAGCACACTTCTGCCACCAGAGAAAGCCTGAAGACAGAGAAATGAATGTCGAAGATAGGAAGCCCTTGGAGTGTCTGGAACTATCCACCCTGCAGGGGCTGATTCGGAGGCTTTTGTCATTTACTTTCCCAGAGGTTCTCCAGGGGGACTGAGCCCTAGTTGCCTACAGGGGTGTATTTGTCAGGGTTCTCCAGAGAAACAGAACCAGTAAGATAGCTCTCTCAATATAGACAGAGAGATAGATTTATTATAAGAAATTGACTCACGTGATTATATAGGCTGAGAAGTCCCAAGATCTTCAGTCAGCAAGCCAGACCCAGGAGAGTTCAGATTGTGAGTTCCAGTCTGAAAACTGGCAGGCTGGTGGTCCAGAAAGAGCCAGTATTTCAATTCAAGTTCAAAGGTAGGAAAAGACCAATGTCCCAGCTCAAACAGGCAGGAGGAGTTCCCACTTACTCAGACTTTTTGTTCTATCAGGCCTTCAACTGATTGGATGAGGCCCACCCACAGAGGGGAGGGCAATCTGCTTTACTCAGTCCACAGGTTCAAATGTCAACCTCACCCAGACACACCCTCAGAGATATACTCAGAATAATGTTTGACCAAATATCTGGGTACCTGATGGCTCAGTCAAGTTGGCACATATAATGAACCATCATAAGGGGTAATCTCCTCTTATTGGCCTCCCTCTTTTTGATCTCACTCTCCCTGCTCCCTCACTATAGTCCCTGGGATCATCTCTCAAATAAATGATCTGCATCCAAATCTCAGGCTCTGCTTTTGGGGGGAACCAAACTATGACTCAAGGCAAAGTATGACAAGAGGCCTTTAAATAGCCTGCTAAGGAATGATCAGAGAGGAGGAAAGAAGACTATGGGAAGATCTTGGAAATCTTTGAGGAGGTGTAATTTGATCTGGGTTTTGGAAGAATGTAGGAATTTGACAGGCAGCGAGGATGGGAAGGGCAGTCCAGGGAGAGTAGATAGTTTGGGCAAAGAGAGAGATGGAGGAAATACAAAATAGACTTAGGGAATGGCGAGAAGAAAAGTGGGGAGCAGGGCACATGGATAAAGCTGGGAAGGGGAGGAGAGGCTGTAGGAGATAAGAGTGGGAAAAAGGTCAAAGCCAAATTGTGCTGGGCGTCGCATGCCAAGGTAAGAAGTTTTCACTTTATTCTGCAAATGTATTCACTTCGTCCTGCAAATATATCGAACACTGGGTCTAGGTGACTGCAGGGGGCGGGGCACCGAGGCTGGAGCAGGATGAAACCTACTCTCTTACTGTTGGCTGGTGTTCCTGGAGAAGAGGGAGAGAGGGCAGCTCGTTTGTTTACACCTGACACACTGCTTCTGTTTGCACTACCCCTTTTTCTGAGGATTTCTAGCCATTTTCTCCCTTCAACAGGATGGGGTCCTGGGTAAAACTGTGATGAAAGCTAGGTTTTTCTGTGGGATACCTTTTCCTTTTCTATTCCTTCCTCGAAACTCTCTGCCTATCCTTTGCCATAACTTCCTCCCTCCATGCAGTGTCCTCATGTTCTCTTTCTCCCTCCTTTCCATGCAATGTACTTTTAGGGTAGTTTCTAATACATTCATTTATACTAAAGTGTAAACGACTGATAAGAAACCAATGTATTAATGTACATCAGGGAACAGCATAATTACAACATAAAAGGGGACAAGTCCCTTGTTTGGCTTGAGCCATAAGAATCAAGCTAAGTGTGGAATTTAAGTACAGAATGAGCTGAATAGTTTGTTGGGCTTCCCTAACCCCATGGAACTGCACACAGGCGGTGCCCTTCCTGCCTCCTGGCAGGAGCTGTGGGACCGGTCTCCCTGCCAGGCTGATGGTGACTTGCTGTCAGTGCTGGTTCCCACCCGCTGGGGTTGGAGACATCTTCACTGAACTTCCTGCCTGAGTCCTCACTGGAGAAAGGAATTGCTGGAGTGAGACAAAAAGCCAGACTCCTGTTCTGTTCTTCAGCTCTTTGGGTCTTTCCACATGTCCTGCAGACTGCCTCCCCTTTTCTCTTATGTGAGCTTCTTAATAGGATGCTGTCCCCCTCTTCCAGGAGCCGAGCATGATATCCTGGGCCACCTGGAGCCCCAAGGAGCCCGGGCTCAGACCCGCCTCCCTGCGCTTAACCACTGCCCAGCATAATCCCGCTTCCCCGCCGAGGACTGATTGGCCATGACAACTGCCTGGGCTTAGGCAAGACTTCTTATAATGAAAAAGAGGAAAAAAATTTTTAAAAAGGTGCAAACACTGCCTTGAGTCTGAAATTACCCGCAAAGTCACCTTTTTCAGTGCTCACAGACACACAATGCACTCTGCCTCTGCTCTCAGCAAACCATATGCTGCCGCTGCTGCTGGCTGCGTCCTGGGGGATGGCTTTTTTCCCCTTCAGCAAGCCTCCAGAAATGTCATAGAAATTTATATGCTTATTCACAGAGCCGATAAAGCAGAAAACCGGCATTTCAGCTATTTTTGTTTTGCTTTGCAGATGGAGAGTAAGAGGCATAAATCTCTCTCTCGTTGGACTCCGTGGCCTGCCACTCTCTGTTTTGCAGCAGACACTGCTTAGCCCGTAGGGGCGATTCTCTGGGGTTTGGGACCCACCCCTCCCATGCCACCACCCCTCCCATGCCACCACCCGTGTAGAAGAGCTGACTGAGGGAAGGAACAAAACCCAAGCAATGTTTACTATCCCTTGGCGTACAGAACGCCAAAGGGCCCATCACCCTGGGTGTTCAATGGGGATTAACCTGGAGGAGAAGAGCCCACAGTGGCAACATGCTGCCCTCGTGGCGTCTACCCCTGTACACGTGCGTTGGGGACATCCTGTGACCGGTCCTAGTCTACCTACAGATCCTTGGTGGCAAGGCTCCAAAATCAATGGTGTTTCAATTATTACTGTTGGGCAACCATTTATCCTGAAACTTTACAGCTCTTCTTTGCTCATGGTTCTCTAGGCTGGGAAATCAGGAAGGGCTTGGCTGAGCAGTTCTCACTTGGAGTCTCTCATGCTGTTACATTCAGATGCCAGTTGGGAGTCATCTGAAGGCTGGACTGGGCTGGACATCCAAAATGGCACACCCACAGGACTGGCATTGACTCGGGATGTCAGCCTGGAGCTCAGCTGACACTGTGGGAGTGGGCACCTCCGTGAGGACCCTCCGGCATAGCAGTCTCAGGGCGGTTGGACTTCTTGCATGGCAGTCGGCATCCCCCAGAGTGAGCGTTCTGAGAGCCAGGTGGAAGCCACATGGACTTTTCTGACCTGCCCTTGGATGTCATGCAATGTCACTTCTGCTCCATTCTCTGGGCTACAGCGAGTCACTGAGGTCAGTGCAGGTTCAAAAGGAGAGGACATAGACCCTACCTTCTGACCCAGGGGGTCACAGGAGGGCTCTGAACAGAGGAAGGACATGTTTGACTTAGATTTAAGGATCCCTTGGGACTTCCCTGGGGGTCCAGTGGTTAAGACTCCACGCTCCCAATGCAGGAGGCCCGGGTTCGATCCCTGGTCGGGGAACTAGATCCCGCATGCATGCCTCAACTAAGAGCCCACATGCCACAACTAAAGATCTCACATGCCGCAGCTAAAGGATCCCGTATGCCGCAATGAAGATCCCGCGTGCCGCAACTAAGACCCGGCGCAGCCAAATACATTTTTTTTTAAAAAAAGGATCCCTGGGCTTCCCTGGTGGCGCAGTGGTTGAGAGTCTGCCTGCCAATGCAGGGGACACGGGTTCGAGTCCTGGTCTGGGAAGATCCCACATGCCGCGGAGCGGCTAGGCCCGTGAGCCACAATTGCTGAGCCTGCGCGTCTGGAGCCTGTGCTCCGCAGCGGGAGAGGCCGCGACAGTGAGAGGCCTGCGCACCACGATGAAGAGTGGCCCCCGCTTGCCACAACTAGAGAAAGCCCTCGCACAGAAACGAAGACCCAACACAGCCATAAAAAAATAAATATATAAAATTAATTAATTAATTAATAAAAGCAATCTTTAAAAAAAAAAAAAAAAGGATCCCTCGGTCTGCCTGTTTGCTCCCGAACCAGCTCTGAACCCCACAGGAACTTTGCTGTGAGTAAAAAAGGAGGGGGCACCAGGAAGAACTTCTGCACCGTCACTAACCGCTGAAATCCCCTTTGGTGAGGACAGACCTACCCCCTCATGGCTGATGCTCACATAGATAATTTCTGACAAGGTGGGCTTCCAGGGTCAGTAAATTCCTACCATGCCAGGCATCCTAAAAATGACTTGAGGACACAATATCCCCATTTAAGGAAGAGCAGGGTAAAGGGCAGAAGTGGGTAATTCCACCTCAAGCCGCACTCATGGAACAAGCATGCTCGCATATTGGCTCTACATCTCGCTCAAAACAGCCCAAATCTGACCACTTCTCCCTATCTCTGCTTCCACCTCCCTGGTCCGAGACACCCTCATCTGTCACTCGGATTGTTACTGGCCTCCCTGCTGCTCCCTGTGACCTCTACAGTCTGTTTCCCACACAGAGCCTTAAACCTGAGTCAGACCTGTCCCTCCCCTGCTCAGAGCCCTCTTGTGACATTACCTCTCTCTCAGAGTAAGAACTAGAGGAGTCCTTACAATGCCCTGCAAGGCCCTCTGGGATGTGACCCCCTGTGACCGCCTTGGTCTCACCTCTTCTTTGTCGCCCCCTCATCCTTTCTGTTCCAGCCACACTGGGATCTTTTTTTTTTTTTAATTTTTATTGGAAATCGGGGGGAGGAGGCAGGAAAAAGCATAAATGAAATAACATTGGTTATATGTTAAAAATGTGATATTGGCTGATGGATAAGTGGGAGTTCGTTGTATGATTCTATTGCTGTGCTTATTTGGAATTTCTAAGTTACAAAATGAAAGTGAAGATTCGTTTGAAGGAAGCTTAATTTTTAAAAAGAAGCACATCATTTGATGAAAATATTCAAGAATCTTAAAAAAGGATGCACTTTTTTTCTTTTAAATATTTGTGTTTAAAAGAAAGTCCTTCTTCCAAAGTCTCAGAACATAAATCTTGATTAAAACTTGATTTTCTAGGTAATTTGCTAACTTTGGAAATAAGATTTTATAAAGAATGCGAAAGTATTCTTTATTATGTTGTGAAATTTGGTCATAATCTTTTTTTAAAATTTTTTTTATTTTTTATTTTTTAACATCTTTATTGGAGTATAATTGCTTTACAATGGTGTGTTAGTTTCTGCTTTATAACAAAGTGAATCAGTTATACATATACATATGTTCCCATATCTCTTCCCTCTTGTGTCTCCCTCCCTCCCACCCTCCCTATCCCACCCCTCTAGGTGGTCACAAAGCACCGAGCTGATCTCCCTGTGCTATGCGGCTGCTTCCCACTAGTTATCTATTTTACGTTTGGTAGTGTATATATGTCCATGCCACTCTCTCACTTTGTCACAGCTTACCCTTCCCCCTCCCCGTATCCTCAAGTCCATTCTCTAGTAGGTCTGTGCCTTTATTCCCGTCTTGCCCCTAGGTTCTTCATGACCCTTTTTTCTTTTTTCTTAGATTCCATATATATGTGTTAGCATACGGTATTTGTTTTTCTCTTTCTGACTGACTTCACTCTGTATGACAGACTCTAGGTCCATGCACCTCACTACAAATAACTCAATTTCGTTTCTTTTTATGGCTGAGTAATATTCCATTGTATATATGTGCCACATCTTCTTTATCCAGTCATAATCTTTAGAATCATCTTTTCTGAGGAGATAATGATTAAAAGGCAACCTAAGCAAAACAAAACAAAACAAAACAAAAATTTTATTGGAGTCTAGTTGATTTCCAATGTTGTGTGAGTTTCAGGTGTATAGCAAAGTGATTCAGTTATACATATACATATATCCACTCTTTATTAGATTCTTTTCCCATATAGGTCATTACAGAGTATTGAGTAGAGTTCCCTGTGCTATACAGTAGGTCCTTATTAGTTATCTATTTTATATATAGTAGTGTGTGTATGTCAATCCCAATCTCCCAATTTATCCCTTCCCCCACCTTTCCTGCCTGATAACCATAAGTTTGTTTTTTACATCTGTGACTCTATTTCTGTCTTGTAAATAAGTTCATTTGTACCATTTTTTTTAAGATTTCACATATAAGCAATATCATATGATGTTTGTCTTTGACTTACTTCGCTCAGTATGACAATCTCTAGGTTCATCCATGTTGCTGCAAATGGCATTATTTTGTTCTTTTTTTATGGCTGAGTAATATTCCATTGTATATATGTGCCACATCTTCTTTATCCATTCATCTGTCGATGGACATTTAGGTTGCTTCCATGTCCTGGCTATTGTAAATAGTGCTGCAGTGAACACTGGAGTGCATGTACACACTAGGATCCTTATGCGTCTTGAACAAACCAGCTGTGCTCCTGCCTCAGGTCCTTTGCACTGGATTGTTCCTTCTGCTTGGAATGCTTTTACCTCAGATATCTACATGGCTCACTCTCTTGCTTCCCTCAGGTCTCTGCTCCAATGCTACCTCATCAGAGAGCCCTCCTCAACCATTCGACTTAAAATCTCAGACCTGCCTTACCTCTTGCCCTCTTTCCCACGCCCTGCTTTAATTTTCTCCATAGCACTTATGGTCCCTTGACAG
Organism: Balaenoptera musculus; assembly: GCF_009873245.2. NCBI lineage: Eukaryota > Metazoa > Chordata > Mammalia > Artiodactyla > Balaenopteridae > Balaenoptera > Balaenoptera musculus. The sequence continues at coordinate 34,535,185 of NC_045806.1, read as the reverse complement.
ATATTTATTGGTTTGTTTGTTTACTGTCTAGCTCCTCCACTGGAATGTAGGCTCTGGGAGAGCAGGGGCTGCAACTGGTTTGTTCACTACTGCTGTCCCAGTGTCCACAATGGGGCCTTGCACTTAGTAGGTGCTCAATAAATATTGAATAATATGGGCAGATTCCAGTCCAGTCATAACTCTTGAGGCAAGAGATACAATAGCACCTGAATTCATTTAGACCAGGGAGCAGCCAACTTTTTCTACAAAGGACCAGATAGTAAATTTTAGGTTTTGCGGGCCATACAATCTCAATCGCAACTACTAAACTCTGCCATTGTAGCATAAAAGCAGCCATCATTAACATTGAAACAGATGGGCATGGTTGTGTTCCAATAAAATTTTATTAATAAAAACAGGTGATAGGGCTTCCCTGGTGGCGCAGCTGTTGCGGGTCCGTCTGCCAATGCAGGCGACGCGGGTTCGAGCCCTGGTCCGGGAGGATCCCACATGTTGCGGAGCAACTAAGCCCGTGCGCCACGGTTGCTGGGCCTGCACTCTGGAGCCTGCAAGCCACAACTACTGAGCCCGCGTGCTACAACTACTGAAGCCTGCATGCCCGGAGCCTGTGCTCCGCAACAAGAGAGGCCACCGCGATGAGAGGCCCGTGCACCGCAACAGGGAGTGGCCCCCACTCGCCGCAACTAGAGAAAGCCTGCGCAGCAACGAAGACCCAACACAGCCAAAAATAAATAAATAAAATAAATAAATGTATTTTAAAAAAAAAGAAACAGGCGACAGGCCAGATTCAGCCCACAAGCCATAGTTTGCCAACCCCTGGTTTAGTGACCAAAATGCCCTCTAAAGTCAAAATTGTGGTTTCTGCTTTCTGGTTCAAGCATTTGAAGCTCAGAGAAGTTGAGTGGCTGGTCTGAGGTCACGCAGCACGCTGGAGGCAAAGGGGGGAAGGGAACCCAGGTCTCCTGATTTTTACTCAGGGCTCAGTTTACTCCAGTTGCCTCCCTGTGGGCCACTTGGAGAAGGCCAGAGGGAATGCTAACTCAGCTCAGCTGAGAGGCTTCCATTAGCATCATAGGAAGCTCATATTAAGTGCTAATTGCATTAGGTGCTAAATGCACACAGTGTTAGGCGTTGGTGTCACTGGCCCTAAATTGCTATGAAGAGTTGGGGTGGGGAAGGAGAGGCTGAAGGACTGGGACAGAGGCCAGGGGCCAAGAAGTCAGGGTTGTTGCAGCTTGGGTCTAGGAAGCTTAGGAAGCAGACTCTGAGATGGAGTTTAAAGTATAGGATAATAAAACTAAGGAGGACCGTTGAGATCGACCCCTGTGGAAGGGAAGTGAAGAAAGCAGGAGTGGGCAGAAGGAGAAGTTGATGTGCAATGCAGGCCCCCAAACAGCCTCAGCTGATGCCCCAGGGAGCTCTGGAGCTAAGGGATGGCCCTTCGGAGGGGTCCTCAGTTGGGCTGAGATGGCCAGGCCTCCCTATCCCTGCACTGATCAGTCATTGATGGAGGCTACATTGGGAAGAAGCATGACCTTAGGTGAGACACCCGCCCCCAGAAGGCTGACAGTCAAAGGCTATTTGCTGACACCACTTCCATCAGCTGGGGCACCAAGTCCTTCCTTCCTGAAAAGGGCTCTGGTCAGTATACCCTGGCACCCATCGCAGGGGCTAAGAGAGAGAAAACGCAGAAGTGCTGATGGGAAACTGGAAGGGACAGTAAAATAACCCGCACAAGCCAAAGCCAGGGCCATGGTAATTCACAGCCTGTGCATCTGGAATAGAATTGCTCTACCCTCACTTTACCTGTTAGGATTAGGTTTGGCAATGAGTGATAGAAAATCCAAAATCACAGTGGCTTTAACACAGTAGAAGTAGATTTCTGTCAGTGAAGCTGGAGTTACACAGCCCAAGGCTGTTCAGTTAGGTTCACAAAGTTGTGAGAGACTCAGGATTCTTCCATCTTTCTGATCTACCCTCTTTAGCACATGGGTGCACTTCATAGTTCAAGATGGCTGCAAAAGTGCCAGCCATTACCTCTGCAGTCCAGCAACCAACAGGAAGGGGGGAGAGATGAAGAAGGCATGGCTTTTGCATTTAAGGACACCTCCTGGAAGCCACACAGGGCACCTTAATCCCATTGACCAACAAACTTAGTCACATGGCCAGGTCTAGCTGCAAAGGGCTCTGGGAAATGTAGTTTTTATTCCAGATGACCTTTTTTTCCAAGCACAACTCAGGAAAAAGTGGAGAACAGCTATTGGGAAGATGTACACAGTGTCTGCTTCAAGCTGACAAATTCTTCATCTCTAAAGATCATCTCTCAGGGAAACCTTCAAGACCCCTTACACCCAATGTCCTGCCCTGGGTACAGTTGATGCCCCATACTCTATAATTCCTCAGCACTTTCACTGGGATTTATGTGTCTTTGTACCGGGACTGTGAACTCCCTGAGAGTGGGGACCTTGTACTATTCATCTCCTCCCCCCAGCATGCAGCACTGAGCCAGCTCGTGCATAGTAGGTGCTCCATAAATGCTTGTTGAGCAAATTCCCGGAAAAACCTCATATGAACCTTAGGAATATGTAGCATTTCACATCTCTATTCATTCCACAATAACTATATTTTCAAAAGTGTTAACTAATAAGTTTCATCAAACTTGATACACTGCTAAGGAGTCCTAAGGAACCCTTGCAGTTTGAAAAAAAAAATGACAGATGAGTTTTCTCAAAACTCAGCTACACTGAATTATGGCTGGAGTGCTGTTGTGAACCACAAGTTTCATCTGCAGCCTTGTCACCTGTATCAGACAGGCCTTGGTGAAAGCCTCCAACAATGCCATTAGGTCCTGTGGGAGGTAAGGGATTGAACCAACCTACCTTCAAACCTGTCCCCAGAAGCACCCCCCCCTCCACAGGCCACGTTCTTCATGTAGCAGACACTGTCGTTGCCTCGTCCGGATCCCCTCTACCTGGCTGGTGCACCTGCCCATCGGCCGGGGTCAGTGTTGGCTGTCATCAGCTCACAGCTGCCTCCTTCTCGAAGAACTGCTCTCAGTCAATGGGATCCCCTTTCCCCAGCAGTACCTGGGAGGTTACCCCCTACCCAGGGGTCAGGGAGAGGCACAGCCAATGACCAGTACAAAAGCCTGGACTCTTTGCTTTAAGGGGAGGGGACAACTCTGTGGTGACTTTCCTGTACCTGAGCTCCCTGTGGGATCAGGGCGAAGTACGGTCCCCAATCTGTCCCAGTTTTCTTGGGACTCTCAATTTTCGGTCTGGAAGTCCACATCCCGGGAAACCCTCCTTCCTGGCCAAACCGGGACAGTTAATTGCCCTCGCCCTCAACTAAGCCCATATCTCTGTTTCGCTGGTTGTCCTGCTCCCCTCACTCCTGTACAAGTTTCTCTGGAGAGCCCACCCTCAGTACATCATGTGCACGAGCATCACCCCACCCCATCCCCGCCCCTTTTCCCCACCCCCGCCTCTTTTCTGGTGTTCCTGCCCCTCTGAGTGCGGGCCAGTTCTCACAAGGGCTTTTGGCTGCGGGCAGGGGCTCCGATCCTCACCGAAGGAGTTCACAGCTGAACTTAGCTTTCTGGTTTACTGGTGACTCATCTTACTGCTGTTCTTTTCAGACTTTCAATTTGTAGTTGCCCCCATGTCCCAGCGTCTGGGGCCCCCTTTACATTCTCCACCCTGGGTGGGTGCTGTGCGTTTGGCTGTCTCTCCCACTATTGCCCTTTGATCTAAAACCAAGGCCACTGCTGGTTTCTAGAAGATCAGGCCCTTTTCCTTCGGAGAGGTGGCACGGTGTGGAGTGAAGTGCAGGCTGGCTTCTAGCCCTGGCCCGGGGCAAATCTGTGAACCTCTCTGTGCCAAGTTTCCTGATCCCAGAAAGATGGCTCATTGGGTTCTTGGGGAGAGATCATGAAGTACTTGCATCATGACTGGCCCAGACCCGGCACTCAACAGAGTCACTTCCTCTGGTCGCAGTTGCCTCGCCGGTAAGACAAGGTGGCTGGCTTGGATGTTCTCTAAGGCCGCATCGCTTCCACACATTCACACATCTTCCATTCTGGGTGGGCTGCAAGAGGGGACTGCTGCCTCGGCTTCTTTGCTTGCTCAGCCTTGCAGCTCGCCCCTACCTGTTGGAGCTTCCAAGACTTTTCCTGTGGGCCAGATCGTCCTCTCCTTTCTCCTGGGCTGGGCTCTTGCAGAATCCCTAACACGTCCTCTATCCCCAGGCTTTTCTCCTGCATATCTTCTTAAAATATCACTCTGCTTATCGACTCCCCTCTTTAAGAACTTTCAATGGTTCCCAATTAGTACAACTCGAAGCCCAAATGTATTGGTGAGATGCTAAAGGCTCTCCGTCTGGTAGCCAGCTCCAGGTGTGGCCCCCTCGCACAGGTCGTGCCTATCACCTCTTTGAACCTTTCCTGGTGAGAGGTCGAATGGGACATTAAGAAGGATGCTCAGTTCTGTGAAGTTTGATCCTGCCCCCAGGGCAGAATACGTGGCGCCCAGCTGCTAGACAGAAGCAGCCCTCTGCCCCCTTTCATCAGCAACTTGCTCACTTTTTTGATACTCAGCCCAGAGGGAGGTCCAAGACGTGGGATTCATGCTATCTGCAAACGCCCGAAGGAGCTAGGTCTAGAATCGGGGAATGAAACGGAATGGAAACTTGCAAAGTCCTTGGAGGGTTTTTTTTTTTTAGGTCTGGTTCTGCGGCAGGGAGGCGGGGGTGAGGGAAGGGATGGGGTGTCCCCAAGGAGCCGCGGGAGGAATGGAGGGCTAAGTGGAGGCGGTCACCTCAGGGAACAGGCGACACTGCGATGAATAGAGACGGGCTGGCTCCGCGTGTCAGGAGCACAGACGGGTTAAACGCGGGGTTAACAGCGACTGAGTCACCATTTCACCTCCCCTAGGAGAGGAAGACTCAGTGTGCCACTTCAGCCATGAAGAAAAAGCCATTTTGATGGTTGGATGTGAGCCACGCCGTACATCAGCAGCTGGCCCGGGAGCGACGCTGTGCCTGTGTGTGGCGGTCAGTCCTCCTGGGGTGGGGAAGTGATAATAGAGGGCTGTCTGCAGGCTCGTCAGCAACTCCCCCCTCTGCCCGCAGTCAAGCTTCAGAATCTGTTGAGGTTGCAGAAGGAGGGGGGGGGGGCTTGCCTCCTCCCTGGAGCCGTCCTTCCCTGTCTGGGGAGCTGGACACATGGGGAACGACAGCTGAACAGAAGACATGGCTGTGCTTTATTCATCACTGGGCAGATTGATCCTGGCCTGAGATGGCTTTTCCCAGGGTGTGGGTCGTGGGCAGCCTTTACCATTGGACCTTGACTCAGTCACTTCTGGGCAGAGCCGCCATGGCACACAGCTTTAGGGAAAGCAGATCTCATAAAAATACGACGTGAACGATGTCCCCAAGTGCAACATGGCAGCCCTGCCCACTGGTAACCTGTTCCTTTGGGCACGTTTTCTACGCAGGAAAGGCATCACTTTTACCTTTAAGGAGTCAGTTGGTCTTGGGGTCCTGCCCTGTTCTAGCTTGTACACAATTATGAAACAGGAGAAGTTTCCAGCTTCTTCCCCTCCTGGCTTGTCCCCACTATGGTGGAAGGGTACGACTGATTGATAGTGTAGGTTCCACCCATTGTCTACTATGCAGATATAACAAGAGTCCAAAGGGGTACTTTACATTAGGCCCACAGAAAGAAGACAGTTTGCCCTCTGAAATACGAAGTATATATATTTCAATTAACAGAGGAATAACTGCATACATCAAATTCAGAGTAATCAACAGTGCATTGTGCTGTGTAGTCCCAACTGCTCTTCTTAGTAATGATCTTCATTACTACGGTCCCTACCCCCCTCCACACACACAACCCAGGGAAGTCTCTTTGCTAGATCTTCTTCTTCCAGGTTTCCCAGAGAGACACTGAGAAGGACTATGACACCTTGTCCCATCTCTGAGGGCCTTGATTGATTAGTGATGTCTGCCAGTGGCTTGGCAGGGAGATTGGGGGCACATGTGCTGTGTAAGTGCCATCGCTACCTTGAAAGGCTGTGTAGGCCAGGCTTGCTCACTTGCTTCAGCCCATGTTCAAAGGCCGCTCTAGACCAGGCATTTGTGGGTGATGTCTAAGGAAGTGTGTTCTCTTGAGGACTGGGTAGATCAGCTTTTTCCTTTAGCTGCCCAGCACCCCCTCCTCTAACCTGAGCACTTGGTTCCCAAGTGTGATCAGTCCACTGCTCTAGAGCAGGGAGAGATAGTTTAATTGCCTTTGGGGATGAGATGAGTCCTTTTCTGATGGGGTCTGAATGAAAAATGGACATTCCATTGGAGGGATGCAAAGATACAATGATAATTCCTGTGAAATACCATTAACAGAGCCCCTGCACTACCCACCTCCTATTACTGCAGCAACTTAGAAGCTATTCCAGGTCGATAATTTCATGTCTGACATTGAGTGTGTTGCAACAGTGGTGATCAATAGATGAATTTGAGCTGAGAAATTAATGGCCGAAAATGACCTTCATGTGATAGCTTGGGCATAGAGCATTATGTTGAATGTGCCTTAACTTTCACTATTGGAAACAAAATGAACGTAGATTTTATTCAAATGTAAGATAATGATGAAAAGTGCACAAATCATAAGTATACATTTGATGGATTGTCACAAACCAAGCACACCCACGTAACCACACCTGGATCAAGAAATAGACCCTAGAGAGTGATATCATCAAGATAGTAGAATGGGAGTTTTCTACCATTCCCCCCACTCAAAGAACACAGATTTTGACATTCTCTCACAGATGACACTGCCTTTGTGGAAGTCTTGGAGTCAGCACACCGTTGGAGCAAAAGTTTCTGAGATTAGAGGCATTGAAGAGGGTAAAAGGAACAGTTTCATTTTACTTGAATCACCCCTCTCCCAAGGTGGCACATCTCAGTACCAAGAAAGACCCCCTCGGCCCATGCTTTCTTCTACAGAGGAAGTGAGAACATGTGAGTGAATGCCTGGCTTCCCTGGCAGTGTGGGATGCTGTCCCAGAAACTCACTTCATTTTTGCCTCATCCAGAACGTGAGGTGAGTTGCATTACTAAGGGGCAGGGAGGAGCTGGAGAAGAGCAGCCAGAGATCAGAAGGTATCACATTCAAGGGACCCCCGTAAGGCTATTAGCCGTATTTCTTAGGAGAAACCTTGCAGGCCAGGATAGAATGGGGTGATATATTCAAAGTGCTGAAAGAAAAAAAACTGCCAACCAAGAAAACTTTACCCAGCAAAGCTCTCCTTCAGAAATGAAGGAAAGATACAGATTTTCTTAGACAAACAAAAGCTGAGGAACTTCATCACCACTAGACCTGACTTACAAGAGATGCTGAAAGGAGTTATTCAAGCTGAAATGAGAGGATGCTAATTAGTAACATGAAAACACATGAAAATATAAAATACACTGGTAAAAATAAGCATATAGTAAAATTCAGAGTACTCTAATATTGTAATATGGTGGTGTGCTAATCATTGAACTATAAAAGTTAAAGGACAGAAGTATTAAAAGTAACTTTGGCTACAATAATTTGTTAATGGATACACCATATAAAAAGATGTAAAGTGTGACATCAAAACCAAAAAATGTGGGAGGAGAGTAAAAGGGCAGAGTTTTTGTATGCAATCAGAGTTAGGTTGTTATCAGCTTACAATAGACTTTTATAACTGTAAGATGTTTTATTTAATCCCCATGGTAACTGCAAAGCAGACCTACAGTAGATACACAAAAGGTAAAAAGAAGGGAATCAAAGCATACCACTACAGAAAGGTATCAAATTCACAAAGGAAGATAGTAAGAGGGGAAGAAAGGAACAAAGGGACTGTAAAACAACCAGAAAACAATTAAGAAGATGGCATTAGGAGGTCCTTACCTACCAATAATTATTTCAAGTGGAAATGGATTAATTTCTCTAATCAAAAGACATAGAGTGGCTGAATAGATAAAAAAATAACACTCAACTATATGCTGCCTACAAGAGACCCATTCAACTTGAAGAACATACACATAGGCTAAAAGTGAAGGGATAGAAAAAGATATTCCATGCAAATAGAAACCAAAAGAGAGCAGGGGTAGCTATACTTATGTGTGTGTGTGTGTGTGTGTGTGTGTCACACACACACGAATGTTATTCAGTCATGAGAAAGAAGGAAATCCTGCCATTTGCAACAACGTGGATGAACCTGGAGGACACTATGTTTACTGAGTGAAATAAGTCAGACAGAAAAAGACAAATACTGGATGATCTCGTTTATATGTGACATAGTTAAGAAAAAAGTTGAATTCATAGAAACAGAGAATGGTGGTTACCGGGGGTGAGGGGGTGGGGAAAATGGGGAGATGCTGGTCAAAGGGTACAAGCCTTTAGTTATGAGATGAATAAGTTCTGGAGATTGAATGTACAGCATGCTGTCTCTACACTAATAATACTGTATTGTATACTTGAAATTTGTTAAGAGAGTAGATTTTTAGTGTTCTCACCACACACGCAAAATAGAAAACTGTGTGAGGTGATGGATGTGTTAATTAACCCGATTGGATAATCATTTCACAAAGTATATGTATATCGAATCACCACGTTGTACTCTTTAAATATATAAAATTTTATTTGTCAAGTATATCTTGATAAAGCTGGACAAAAAAAAAAAAAAAAGAAACAGACCATGACAATGCATTGGGCTTGTTTTCCAAGCAGGGATGGTAAGACTGTGCTGGGGTGAATGTTCTTTGTGCATGTCTTGGTGAGCGTATGGACACATTGCACTGAGTATATACTTAAGAGTAGAATTGCTGAGTCATAGCGAATGTTGATATTCAGTTTTAGGTGAACTTTTAAAAATTATTAAAACATTATTTAAAAATAAGAAACATTCCAAACACAGAAAATTATGGGAAGTAATATGAGACACCCCTGAACCTGCCACAGAGGTTAGACAAATTTAATATTTTGCCACAATTCCTTCGTTTCTCTCTTTCATATATTAAAAAATACAAATTCCCAAATACAGTTGACCCTTGAACAACATGGATTTGAACTGCGTGGGCCCACTTACACGTGGATTTTTTTTCAATAGTAAATACTATAGTACTACAACATCCTTGTTGGTTGAATCCGCAGATGTGGAGCCGTGGATACAGAGGGATCGCAGATACGGAAGGCAGACTATAAATTATACTCGGATTTTCGACTGCGAGAAGGGTCAGTGCCTGTAGCCCTGTGTTGTTCAAGGGTCGTGTACAGCGAAAACCCCATCTCTCCTTCCCTCCCTGCTTCCTTCCCCTCAGGGGCTGGCGTGTCATCTTCTGCATGTTTTAGACGTGTACTATGTATGTATGTATGCCTAAACTACATACACCATTGTTTTGAATGTTTTTAAATTTTACAAAGGTGGTAGTGTCCTATACGTATCCTGCTGAGACTTACTTTTATTCACTCAACATTGTTTGTTTGCCACAGCAAAGCAGTGGAAACCTAAACGTCCCGCAATAGAAGCTTTATTCCATTGGTTGAAGTAAATTGACAAATACCAACATGTATAAATAGAGAACACAGAATGTGTGCCTTGATATGGGTTTTTTGGTACTTTGACAGGCTAGGTGTGAGAGGTGGGTGACAGCGATTGTATGTGTGTGTGTGCGATTGTGTATGATTATATGTGTGAGTGTGTAAATACATATGTGTGAGTGTATATGATTGTGTGGGTGTGTGAGTGTACATGATTGTGTGTGTGTGTATGTGATTGTGTGTGTGTGTGAGTGTGTGTGTGTGTGTGTGAGTGTGTGTGAGCCCTTGCATCTGAGCTCGGCGTGTCCTGGGCTGCCTCGGGGAGAGGCACAGGGCAGCCCCAGGCCCAAAGCCCTGGTGGCAGGGGTTGTGGACCCCTACCCTGTGCTCTGCCACTGCCGTGGCCCGGCAGCAGCCCTATCTGTCTGCTTTCTGGTTGGATACCTGTGACTCGGGCTCTTGGCTGTCTGCCTCAGGCAGGGCCCTAGGGTTGCCACCAGCAAAGCAGGCTCCTTTGTCAGGCCACCACCATCAGTGTCAAGGCACAGGGACCAAAGTGCAGCGGGGCTCCTCGGACCCGGGGCTGGAACCCATGCCACTGCAGTGACATGCGTGCTCTCAGAGGCTGCCCCAGCCTGCCCCGCGGGGACTTTGCCCCCTGGCTCCTGGCTGCCACATGCTCTCGGGTCTATTTCTCGGTTAAGCCGAAGCCAGGAGTCTAGAGGACCTGGCAGGATCTGCCACCTCCGAGCCCCAGTCCTTAGTGAGGACATCTGATGGGTCGTTCTCCAGTAACGAGTTGGCTAACTTGGGCCGACAGCCCATGCCTCATGCCCTCAGCCTTGGCCGGGTGGTCTGCGTCTTGGGGTGGGTGGGGCAGGCTATTGACAATTACGCCCAGGACGTCACGGTACCCTCCTAAAGCTCTTCACCCAGCCACATATATGGGGCAGGAGGAGGGTCTCCTGCCCAAGAATGCGAACGTCCTGGCTGTCCGGGTGCTCCTTGTTTAATGAAGTCACCAAGCGCGGCGCGCATTGCTGGTGCCCCACCCAGATTCGCTCCCATCCCTTTTGTCAGGCCTGAGGGACCAGCCCCCAGCTTCAGGGGGCTCTGCTGCCAACAGCCGGGGCTTTCAGAGGGTTGCCCTTAGACTCTGGGGCCTCCCCAGAGGTAGGGAGAGCTGGAAGCGCCTAGAAGTTTCCTGTCCCCGTTTCCCCCTCCACCCTGGGGCACCCATCAGCCAGTGACTGGTGTGGAATAACCACCACCACCCCAGCTCCATTCCCTGGAGGCAGGACAAACTCTGGGGTGTAAGTTGTCTCCCGGAGTCCTCCCATGGGATCAGGCTGAGGCTGGGGCTTGGAGTTGGCATGCTTCCCTGGCTTCCTCCACTTTCCCGTTCTGCTCTGCCGGCCCTTACTGCTTTCTCCTGGGAGCGCATCCCTAATAACTCACCTGCACTGCAAGCCTTGGCTCGACAGAGCTTCCAGCAGGGCCTGAGGCGCGATGCCAAACTCTGTCCCCCACCTCGCCCCCCGAGGGAAAACTAGTGCCCCGGAACCAGGCAGATCTGGTTTCCTCCTGTTTCCATGTGCGAGTTTTTCCTCATGTTTTACCTTCTCTAAGCCTCAGTTGTCCTCATCTGAAACATGGGGACACTAAAAGAATCACACCAGAGGACTTTGTGAGGATTTAATGGGGTAACTCATTGAAAGCCCTTAGCAGGCGTATAGCAATCGCTTAAATGCTAGGTCCTGGGGTTGTAATGAGAATTAAGAATATAATGTATGTCGGATGTGCCTGGAACTTAGGAAATGGTCAGTGTATTTCCACGCCTTTCCCCTCCCTCTTCCAGGGCATCCGGTATAGGCACTTATGCTTAATTTTTTATGCGATGGACAATCAACACTGCAGGACTGATAGGGTAAAACCATCCACACGGAGAAGAATAAAAAGACAAACGCTGAAGAAATGCAGGTTGGTGATCACCTCCACATAACTCACTTCTGGGGTTAATTTTTTTTCTTTTCTTTTTTTTTTTTTGGTATGTTTTCCCAGTAAAAGTTTTTAATTAAAAAAATTCAGACCCTGGGGACTTACAATAAATTTGAGTGCAAAGCTCCTTGGAGAAAATGTCTTGGCTAAATACACGGAACAGATTATTATTATTTATTATTATTTCCATTCCAAGAAATGGCGAACTTTCTTCTGCACTTTTCTTGGTGATTTGTGGCTTCAGCAACTCTGGCCCATGCTACAGGGAGAGAAGAGTGATGCCTTTTCGCCTTTAGAGATGCCCCAGGTTTGCGCTAGGGGAGGGGAAGCGGGTGTGCTATGCACAGCTGTCTCTCCTCTGCATTTATTACTGCGGCGTTTACCTCCCTGGGGCCTCTTCCTTTTCCAAACCAAATAATTCAGACCCTGTTGTTTACCTCTGCAGAGGGATCAAGGTTACACCCACAGTAAAAATGGAGAAAAGCGACCCAGAAGCTTGGCCCTGAGTCCCGCCCTGACTTGGGGGTTGCTTGCCAAGTTATTCTCAGCCCTGGGAATTACCTTCCAGGCTTGGGAACGCCAGGCCTCTCAGCTGCGGAGTGATTTATGTGCCTGAGAGACCCCTCTCCTCCTTTCCCATGACTCCTTGCCTGGAGTCCTTTTCCGCCCGGCCAGACTGAGTCCCCAAGCCGTGGAAAAACAAATGGGGAAATTGAGGCAGGGAGAGACTTGAGAGGAGTGTGTGTCTGGTGCAGATGGGGGGGCAGTGAGGATGACAGAGCCTGGACCCGGCTTTGAGTGCAGATACTTTATTTGCAAGGAGATCGCTGGAGAAACCAGCAGGGGAGCTGGGAAATGAGGCAGGAATGGAAAGGAACCGCCCGAGGAACCGAGCACTCCGAGGGTGGAGGAGCTGGGCTGTCAGTCATGGCTTGACAGCTGCTCTGGGGGAGGGGGGTCGCTAGATTTCTAGGAATTCCAGCCTGCTGCCTTCATGGGCACAGTGGGCTCCAGTAGCCAGAAAGCTCTCAGGCAGATATGCAGTGCTGGCAATCGGAAGTCAAGGCCATGGGCGCCGATATGTTAAGTGCCAAGTGGGGGCGGGCGGGACGTGATGGCTTTTGCTACACCATCCAACTCAGAACAGTCTTCTTTGCCTATGTGCTCACAGTCTGGATTCCTTGTTTTTAAACTTACTTTTCCCCCAAAGCGTTCTCTGAGGAACACTGATCTCTGGGAAATGATCCATGAGCAGAGTGCAGTCCTGGGATCAAAAGATTTGGGGACATACTGCAGCCGCACATGATTCTCTTATAGCCTTCAAGGTGGTATCTTTCAGTGACGGAAACTGGTTGGCTTGGCTTTACCTAGAATTTCTCAACGGAATAACGGATGAGCACTTACTTTGCTTGAGCACGTACTTACTTAAGCTCTGTGGAACTAGTGTTCCATGGAACACCCCAGAAAGCACAGATTTAGCAAATTAATCAGTATTGTGTCTTGTGATGTCCCCTATACACCTTACACAAAAGCAGTGTTGTGGGAAGGAATTAGCACCTGAAGATGGATGGCGAGGAGTTGTCTGGCTCAGGGGAGATGCAACAGCAGCCTGTGAGCGTGCCAGGAGGGCAAAAGTCACAGGAAGCTGAATTTCAGCTTAAAGTCAGAAAGTGATTTTTTTTTCTCACACTAAGAACTGAAAAGATCTGGTCTCCTGCATGGTTAGGCCCTAAGCTTCCTGTCTCCAGGTTTATTTCAGCAGAGGCTGGATCTGTTGGGAATAGACCGGGTTGGGGGCGGGGGCGCTTCTTGCCTTGGGTGGGAGTTGAGCCAGGAGGCCATAGACCCTTCCTGTCTCTCAGATTTTCATGCTAGGCTTAAAGACGTTGATTCCTAGGTAGACTGGGAGTTACTTGAGAGACGAGTTGTGTTTTACATTTCTTCATGTTTCCCACGGTGTCTGGACTGGTTCTGGGCATGTAAATTTTATAAATAAAAATTATTGAATGGATGAATGAATGAATGAATGAATGGGGTTCTGGGGGCCCACTTGCAAAGCTGCTCTTTGGCAGGGTTGACGTGAGATATATATTTATTTATTTATTTTTATTTTATTTATTTTATTTTTGGCTGCGTTGGGTCTTCGTTGCTGTGCGCGGGCTTTCTCTAGTTGTGGCAAGCGGGGGCTACTCTTCGTTGCAGTGCGCGGGCTTCTCATTGCGGTGGCTTCTCTTGTTGCGGAGCACGGGCTCTAGGCGCGTGGGCTTCAGTAGTTGTGGCGCACGGGCTCAGTAGTTGTGGCGCACGGGCTTAGTTGCCCCACGGCACGTGGGATCTTCCCAGACCAGGGCTCGAACCCCTGTCCCTTGCATTGACAGGCGGATTCTTAACCACTGTAACATCAGGGAAGCCCCTGATGTGAGGTATTTAGAACAGGGTCGCCACAGAAGCAGAGGATGCCTGCGTAGACTTAATAGAAGGCTCAACCCGGACATCAGAAATCTAAGAGACATGTGACCAGAATACCTGTAAATTACAGAGTGTCATTACGTTCCAGCCACTGTGCATACTTTCCTTGTTTAACCCTCCTTACAGCATTCCTCTGAGGTAGGTGTCATCATTATGAACATTTTCTTGATGAGAAGACTGAGGCTTGAGAGGTCACCAGGCTACACAGTGGCGAGGCTTGGATCTGGTTCTGGCCAGCCTGCCTCCAAGGCTGGGACCAGGACCACCCTGATCACACTCGTCTGGCTCCAGACCCTCATCGCCACCCCAGAAGCACTCTGCTGCCTCACACAGCCCCCAGGGCAAGGGGCGGGGTGAGGAGGATTCTATACCTGTCGTTACAGGTTGGGAAACTGAGGCCTGATGGAGAGAGTGGTCTGTTCGTTTAGGTAGATAAGAGGCAGTGAGAAAGACAGCATATCCGGGGCAGGAAGAGCTCAGCCAATGCCTTGACTCCATTTTCCAGCCCTTTATGGGTGGCATTGTCTCCTTGCTAGCTCAAGACACGGAAGGAGGAAGGGCAGGCACCGTGGCCTCAGGGAGCAGAGGTGCCGGTACAAGAGGCAGCGTGGCCATCTGGCTGGCGTTCAGGTGCGTGGAGGCATCTGGGCCGTCTGCGTTTGCCCACCCGCTTTCCCTGTGAGCCTCCCTCAAGTGATCAGGGCTGCAGCCCCTCATGCCATGCAGGCTGGGCACTGAGCAAGTGTCTGATTTAGCAGAGATAACCGCTGCTCTGTTCGTGGTTTGGGAACACACCTGAGGAGGTGGCTTGTCCCCGTGTCCTCTGCTGAGCCCAGAAGTTTCCCTGGAAACCTTGGGCCTGAATTCAAGATGCAATGGGACATCTTGTCCCAGAATTTGAAATACAGGTAACGCCAGTCTCCGTCCTTCCTCCTCCCTCTCTCCCCCATCCTCATAAAGCATGCTGATGGTCAGATCTCCCTGAATTTTCGAATGACCCCCGCAGTAGCTTGCATAACTGCTTCCAATTTCTCACCCCTCCCTCTATCCGTGCCACTGGCATGCCTCCCATAAGAGGTGGGGTCTATTTTCCACCCCATTGACGCTGGACTTGGCCGTGTAACTTGCTGTGGCCTTTGGCGTGTAGATGGAAGTGATGACATGGCCGGTTCCAAGCCTAAGCCTTAAGTGGTACCATGAGTTTGCATTTGTCCTCTTGCATTTCTGTCATCATTATGAGAGAATATGCCCCAGGGAGCCAGCTGGTGTCAGAAGAACCAGGAGCTCTGTGAGCCTGACCTGAACCCAGAACTTGGAGTTCAGTCCAGCCTAGCCCAGCCAATCTGCAGCTGCACACCTGAAGCAGAGCCATGCCAGTTCACCCTGAGACCTGTGAGTATGAGAATAAATGCTTATTGTTGTATGTTGCTGAGAGTTTGGGTGTTTTGCTGCCCAGCAATAGCTGACTGATACCACTGGTATCTTCTGTAATCCTCTTCCCACTTCCACCTCTCTGAGTTTGTGTCTGCGACACACATATTGTCTACACTGCAAGTCACTGAAAAAAAAATAGGGAAGGGAACTCCCTGGCAGTCTAGTGGTTAGGACTTGACGCTTTCACTGCCGGGGCCCGGGTTTGATTCCTGGTTGGGGAACTAAGATCCCGTGAGCCACGTGGTGTGGCCAGAAACAACAACAACAAAAAAAGACATTCTTAAGTAAAACTGACCTTAAAAGAAGAATAAGGAAAAACAAGGGAAAAAGTTACAGCACAGAAATGCTCAGCCCAAAATGTGCTGTGTGAACTTGTTTCTGAAAAATGCAGCAGTCTGTCTAGGGATGTTAATTTAATTTGAGAAGGTGTGTTGATAACACCCTGATTGATGGGGCTGGTACATAGGACGGCGCCAGAGTCAGGGACCTGGAGCTGTCATCACGCCACATTGTTTCAGATGCTGGTTCTACCACTTACTATCTGGATACCTTTGGGAAAGTTACTTTTCCTCTCTAAGCCTCAGTTTCCTCATCTGTAAAATGGGCACCTTTCTCAGAGCATCGTTTGGAGGTTTAAATGAGAAAAAGTGTGTCAAGTGTTTAAGGAAGTGTCTGGCTGGTGGCAAGAATTCACTAAACCAGTTAGCTAGTGTTATTTTTATGTACTGTCACAGCAAAAGCACCGAGTGATACTTTAAAGAGTATCACTGACTCATCCTCTCTCTTAAATTTCCATCCAAATTTTGCTAGCTTTCACTCTTCTGCCTCTGCTGAAGAATCTCCCCGAATCATTTTTGTGTGTATGTGCAGAAAAAAATAGTGCAGTGAACCATGACCCCTGAATTGTGGCCCTGGGTCTTCTATTAGCTTGCTGAGTGACCTTGAACAAGCCAGCTTCAGTCTCTGGGCCTTGGTCCTCTCCTCAGAGAAAGGTTGGGATTGATCTCATTTCTAAGGGCCCTTGATGCCCATTATTTTGCACATTCCCTTTGGAAAAGATCTGGAAGAGTTGAAAGAGCTTTTATGAAGATATGATTATAGTTTTGGTATAATAAAGGAAGAATTTATTTTTTCACATAGGGGGTCAGGCATGGAATTGAAGAATCGCAGACCATTTGACCCAGAAGGGCCTTAGGAAACTCGCAGTCCAATGATCTTACTTTACAGAAGAGAACTTGACATCCCAGGGCAACTCAGTGGATCACTCAAGGGCATACTCGCCCTCAGGGAATATTCGTTGAGCACCTGGTGTACAGGCCCTGGGCTGGGCACTGGGGCTCCAAGTGCACTGGACGCCCTCCACGGGCCTCCGAGGCCTGTTGCAGAGAAAGACAATAAACACACGTTTGTAATGCAGACGGGTCCATGCTACACAGACAGCTGTACCGATGCTAAGGGGGACTTGGGGGCAGCCCTGAATCGAGTCTCAGGGGTGGTCAGGAAATAACCATAACGGCTAATGCATCTTCATTCTGGGCCACTTTATACGTATTAACTCCAACTCCAATGACTCCGTGAGGTAGGTACTAGTTTCATCACCATCCCCGTTTACTGTGGGGGGAAACTG
Source organism: Balaenoptera musculus (assembly GCF_009873245.2). Lineage (NCBI taxonomy): Eukaryota > Metazoa > Chordata > Mammalia > Artiodactyla > Balaenopteridae > Balaenoptera > Balaenoptera musculus. The sequence continues at coordinate 34,518,095 of NC_045806.1, read as the reverse complement.
AGGCTCAGAAAGGTTAAGTAACTTGTCCTAGGGCACACAGCTAGCAAGCAGCATAGCCAGAATTTGAATTCAGGGAGTCTGGCTCCAGAGTCTGTACTTTTTACCGCCATGTGGTACTGACTCTTTGGGGAGGATGATCTCAGAGCTGTGACCTGAGGAAGGAGTAGGAGCTGTCCAGGAGAAGGGTAGAAGTTGGGTAGAAGGAGGGGCACGTGCAAAATGGTAAATTCCTACAGATGAGCATGAGTGTGGTGTGTCTATGGAACTGTGGGCTGAAAGTGTGTGTGTCTCTGTGCACGTATCTCTGTGTGTCTCTATGTGTGTATTTGTGTATCTATGTGTTGTGCATGTGTCTGTCTATGTCTGTTTGTGTGAGTCTGTGTGTATGTATATCTGTGTGTGTCTGTGTGTATGTGTACATGTGTCCTCCTGGTGTGCCTGTATATGTCTATAGATACGTCTGTGTGTGTATGTATGGGTGTCCATGTATATGTACATGCGTGCATGTTTGTATATGTAAGTCTGCATGTGTCTGTGTCTCTGTGTATGTCTGTGGATACGTTTGTGTGTTCCACGATCATATATTTGTGTATCTGTGTGTGTCTGTGTAGTTATGTGTGTGCATTAGTGTGTGTGTGTGTGTGTGTGTGTATGGTGGGAGTAGACAGGGTCGGGAGGTGACTAGAGCTATGCAGAGACCAGATCATGATGGGCTCTGGAAAAGTTTACCCTTAAGACATAGGGGAGTCGTCCAGTGAACCGAAGCCTCAGATTGATGTTTTAGAAAAGCCACGTGCTCATCTATACATTTTTATTGAGCATCTAGTATGTGTCAGATCCTATTCCAGATTCTGGGGATGAAATGGTGAATAAGAACAAAATCCCTGTTTTGGGGGACCTTACATTCAAATGAGGAGAGATACACCATAAACACATAAAAGATGTAATATAATGTCAGGATAAGTACTTAAAGGAAAAAAAAAGCATGTTAAGGGGAGAGATGATGGAGGAGGCCATTTGAGCTGCAGTCTGAATAAGTGAGCGTCAGCTCAGGACTGTCGCATGGGGGTGGGGCTGGGGGTGGGGAGAGCATTTCAGGCAGAGGGAACAGCAAGTGCAAAGGCCCTGAGGCAAGTGTGGGTTTGACCTGTCCGAAGAACAGCAAAGAAGTCAGGGGGCCTGAAGTGAAATGAGGTTGGGCACAGAGCTGGGGCTGCTTACCACAGGGCTTTGCGGCCGTGGCGAGGGCTTTGGATTGTGTCCCTCAAATCATGAGAAGCCACTGGAGAATCCCAACCCTGTGGGTGCTGTGGGACCCACGTGGTAGGAGAGGCCAAGTTGTCACACTCCTAAGTCAGTGCCCCCTCCACACTGCCACCTGGAGAGCCAAAACCTAGGTGGACTTTTTGTTTTGGCTGCGCCAAGCAGAGTGCGGGATCCTAGTTCCCCGACCAGGGATCGAACCCGTGCCCCCTGCCGTGGAAGCGCAGAGTCCTAACCACTGGACCGCCAGGGAAGTCCCTCAAGGTGGACTTTCTGATGTCACGTGCAATTCATATCACACAGAAAACAAATCTGTTTTCAAGATATGTTCCTGTATCCATTGACTATTCACTAGGTTCAAGTCCCTTTAACAGAGTTAATGTTGATTGCAAGCAAATAATTTGTGTAGTTTCTTGGAGCCCAGCTAGGCTTATGGTGGCAGAAATTTATCACCGGCTTCCAGACCAAAGTAACTAACACTGCTGGCACAGGGCGTGGCATCGTTTCCGGAACACAGTGAGCACTCAGCAAGCACGTGCTCTTATCTCATTGAATTCATTCACGAACCCTTTGAGGTGGGTGCCAGCCATATTTTACACATAAGGAGCATGAGGTTTTGAGAGTTTACATAATTAGCCCAAAGTCACACAGCTAGTTAGTGGCATCCCAGCCCCCAAGCAAAAAGCAATTTCAAAAGGAGTTAGTGATTTTGCTTCCTAGAGCAGATTGCGAAGCTTTTAGCTCCTGGCATTAGTTGCTGCAAGAGCCTAGGAGAGCAGCTTTGCAGGGGCGGCCCCTTACGGAGCCAGGTGTGCGTGGGGAGGGGGTAATGGGTGAGTTAGGCTGCTCAACATCAGCGTCACTGCCAGGGTCACCATTAAAGCACTATCTGTCCATGGGGCTGGGCTGGACCCTGGGCTGAGCATCCCTGCTTTGAGAGTCTTTCCAGCGTGAGTGGGCCACGCAGATGGGAACAGCCAAAAGGGAGATGAAAAACATCTGAGGGAGCCCTAGAGGGGCCCAACTTACACAACTGAAAAACTAACAAATTCCGCAGGCACTTGCTCCCCCGATCACGCGGCTTTGCTTCCGTAGACGTGGACTCGTCCAGTCGCCTATGGGGCGTGAGGGACCCGGCGGGAGAAGGCAGGTGGCCTCCCTGGAAGGTGTTGTCATGAGGTTATTGTCAGAACTAATCAAGAGACAAGGCAGGACTGTAAGTCACCCGGTTGGTCCCATTATCAGCCGACAAACTGCTGTCCCCAGCTCTTAGGAAGGACATCCCTGTAGAAACACCAGGCATGCTCCCTTCGGACCTGTGAGTCAGGGGATAGTGTTAGGGGAGGTGTGCAAGAAGACACCCTCTGTTGTCCCCCCGGGCCTGGACCAGTGTCAAGACAAACCCAAATAAAAGCCAAGCCAACCCTGGGAATTGGGGAAGCTTAGTTGTTTGTTTATTTTTTTAAATTTTACTTTAAAATTTAATTTAGCTTAATTGTTAATAAAAATTGTATATATTTAAGGTGTACAACATGAAGATCTGATACACACATACGTAGGGAAATAGTTACTATGGTCACGCGAATTCACGTACCCATCTCTGCACATAGTTACCTTTTGTGTGTGTGTGTGTGATGAGAGCACCTGAAATCTACTCTTTTGGCACATTGCCAGTAGACGACAGAGTATTTGTAACTATGGTCATCATGCTGCACATTGGATCTCTGGAACTTATTCCTCCTACAGAACTGTAGCTTTGTGCCCTTTGACCAACATCTCCCCATATTCCCCACCTCCCCGCCCCTGGTAACCAGCATTCATCTCTCTGCTTCTATGTATTTGACTTTTTGAGATTCCACCTATAAGTGAGATCAGGCAGTATTTGTCTTTCTGTGTCTGGCTTATTTCACTTAGCATGATGTCCTCCAGGTTTACCCATGTGGCAGGATCTTGGAAGCTTGGTGTTTTCGTTCCTATGATTGTATGACAAATCACACCCTCCCCCTCCACAACTTATTGGATTAAAACAATCATCATTTCTTACGCTCACAGATTCTGTGGATCAGGCCATTTGGACAGGGCAGGTGGGGATGGCTTGTCTCTGCTCCGCGGTGTCTGCGGAGCTCAGCTGGAAACCCTGAAGGTTGGCGGCTGGGGCCATCTGCAGGGTTGTGCACGCACATGTCTGGCGGCTAAAGCTGGCTGGCGGCTGGGGGACCGCAGCCCTTCTCCCCTGCTCTGTGTGAACGCTCTCCAGGAACTGATTTGGGTTTCCTCACTCTGGGTACCCAGAGTGAGCTTCTGAGGAAGCGAGAAGCAGGTAGAAGCTGGATCTTTTTATGACCTGGCCTAGGCAGTCACGTGGCATCATCTCTCCCATAATCTATTGGTCAGAATCTATTGGCCACCAGCCCCGCTCAACGGGAGGGAACATAGCCCCCCACCTCCCAGTGGAAAGAGTGGCAATCACAGTGTTAGCGAGCATGGGGGATGGGATACATATATTTTTGCGGCTACCTTTGAAAAATCGATCTGCCACACTATGAGTCTCACATGTCCCCCTGGAGGGCTGTGCCCGGGAGAGTAGAGCTAAGCGTGCCTCCCCCTCCATCACTCAGCTGTGAGGGCAGTGATAGGAGGAGGGCCAGGAAGTTGGCAGTGGCCAGACCGAGTGACATTTTCCCAGTGACTTCTGCTAGGACAGTACCAAGTGGCAGGACAGCCCCCCTGCTGGGGAAAAACACACATCAAGGCCCGCGTGAATGATGTCCAGGTCACTTCAGACCCTCCACCTCACGTGGGTACCAGCCAGAACTGTATCTCTCCTCAATCCCACCTCCTCTGCCAAAGATCTGAGTGGAAGTAGTGTATGTGGGAGGTGACCCCAGGAAGCAGTGGTAGGGCTGGGGACATGGGCCAGGGAAGAGAAGACGGGGTGTAGCACAAGCCAGCTACCATTGGGGGTGACTGAGGCTGAATGCCGCCAGGAAACCCTGGGAATGACTGCGGAGCACGTGCCTCGTACTTGTTCCATCCTAGGGGTGAGGGAGCTGGGGCATCTGTCCTCCAGTTCCCATCAGGCATTAGCTGAGGGCTGCCCCTGGGGTGGTGGTAATTCCCCGGCATTTCTGGCCAGCTGAATGGGTGGGCAGAGCAGGCTTTGGTGGCTAGAGACACCCTCAGGCAGAGATGCAGGTGCTAGCAGCTGGGAGTTAGGACCACATGCCAATGTCATGGTAAGATTGAGGGGACAGAGGCGGAGTACTCATAGCATCTGCTACAAACCCCTTTAACTTATTTCCACTACTCTGCTCATTTGCTATTCACTGAACTCTGCCTTACAGTGTTAATTATATTTTACCGTTTAACAACACTTGCAGAAGCTCCTCCCTGTGATATCCATAGCCCTCTGCCCTGTAGCCCCAAACCCCCATTTGTGGCAGGGATCGTGTAACAGAGGGCTTGAGATGGCACACCCTGCAGTGTGAACTCTCTGGGTTTGAATCCGGGTTTCAAGTGGCTCTACCACTTACTAGCTGTGTGATTGTGGACAAGTCAGTTACTTAACCTCTCCAGGCTTCAGTTTCTTTACCTGAACATGAGGATACTGAGAACACAGTGGTGCGAGGATGAAATGAGTTAATTGATGAAATGCGTTTCCACTGGCGCCTGCTTCGCAATAGAGCCCACATAGGCTGTTCTGCTCAGCTAAACACACTCCTGGCCAGCCATGGGCTGCATCCATGTCTCTACGCATGCCGAGAGTGTCTTCCCTGCATTACACGGAAGCTTCTATCCCTCCTTCAAGGCTTTGGCCACATGGACCGGACGTGCCACCCTCCTTCCTTCCTCTGAGCCCAGGTACATGCTATTCCCTCCATCTGCAAGGTTCTCTCCCACCCTCTTCACCAGACTAACTCCTCAACCTTCAGCCATTTCTTCAGGCAAACCTTCCCTGACCCCCCCATCCCCAGACGGTCACATTCCCTGTCGTATCCCCCGATACCTCCTCTTCTTGGAACTTCTCCGAATCCTCCTCTGATGACTAATTAGGTAACTGGATGTTTAATATCCATTTCCTCAGCTAGGATGTGAGCTCCCCGGAGGAGGGACTGGGTCTGTCTTGTTCACCATTTGTGGCAAATACAGAGGACTGGCTTGTGCGACATGCAGCTAGTTCTGGAGACGTTTTTGGTTTTCATCAGTTGGGGAGCTCAGCAAGTCTTGCGCTGACTCATGTGCACGTGACGACAGGCATCCGTTTTGTTGGGTGGGTCGTGGCAGAGGCGCTGCAGTCCAACAGCCAAGGCGGTGGCTTTCTGACCACGGTCTGCATCACGACAGAGCCTTGGTAGCCTGCTCCTGCAGTGTGGTTTGGGGAGCTCCTAAAAGCTCTGTCTTGAACTTGTTTCTATAGCCCTGCCAAACAGTCTGCAATGATTACTTTTCTGCTCAAACTTGCAAAAGTGGATTCCATTCTCTGCAGCTAATCCCAGACCCCTGGATCTCAGATGGTGCCTGGTATGTGGTTGGTGCTCAATATAACTGAATAAATGGTTGAAAGAATCAAGAACTCTTTACCCTGCAATCTGAAGACTGTCCTCTACACGTGCTTCCGAAAGTTCAAGTCCATTGGAAAGCCCTTGGACCCTTCAGCTCCTCTGCTCTCTTCTCACCATGACAGAGGGGTCGGCATTTACCTGAATGTCGTCTTGATTTATTTCCTCAGGCTGAATTAGTAGGAACCCCAGGCCTTTGCAGCTCTGAATCAGCTACGGAAGCATCTGTCCTTAACCTCGAGAGATGCTTAAGAACTCATAAGTGGACACAGTGTAAGCTATTCCAGAGGGGGATGCCCTGGCTTAGCCAGTGACACTGAGGGTGTGATTCCCAGGCTTGCCGGGTATTACTGATGATGCTCCCCACGTCTCCCTCCTAACTGCTCCCCGTAGCTGACTTCATCAGGAAGACCATGCGGCCTGCTGGGTATCTAGTCTCCACCTGGGCCTTTGCGTGGCTAAAGACCTTGCCCACCTCTGCCCTGGTCGGACTGCCCCTGCATCTCAGCCTCTGGAGCTACAGTGGGGCCATCCTGCTGCAAGAAGATGCCAGCCCCAGCGCCAGCATCTTCCATCCAGAGTCTCTCTGTTGAGGAAGCCAGCTCTGGTCAGGCGAGAGTGAGAGTGGTGACTGTCTTTGAGGATGTGAGAAGGCGCTAAATTGAGAGGCTCTGCCCCTGACAGTGGGCTTGCCCTAGCTGTGACCCACGTGTGGAGGCCCAGATGCTGAGTTGGCCTTGAGCTGACCCACCCTCCCTGGGCACATTCTTCTCACCATCTGCTATGCCCGAATGGCCAGAACCACCAGAGAGATGCCCTTTGGGCACAAAGTGGAGGGAAGTACCTCAGTTGACATGAACTAAAGGGTCCTCCCCTCCTAACACAGTAGAACAGATTCTCCCGGAAACCCTCAGGGAGGTGGGGGGGTGGGCAGCAGGCAAGGCTGGACCAGGTGATGACAGGTGTGCTGTCTGGAATCACTCAGCTTGAGCAAGGCGCCCCGATGCGAGCAGGTGAATGAAGGGGATTGATGTTTGTTAGCACTTTTAGTGTGCTGCCTGTGAATTAGAGTGTGGTCCTAGGAAAATCTGGGCAAGCTGCGTGATGCTTGCCACTGTCTTTTGGGAATGTCAAGGTTCAAATTAGTAAATGGAATCCTGGGTCATAGATCCAAGGATTTAGTGGGGGCTGAGGCCAGGATGGGGTGGGGAGGCTGGTAGGGTGGGCTGTGCTTGCTTCCTTTAGAAGGAGAAGACACCACCCTGTCTGTGTTAGTGGTCGGGGAAGGGTTTGTCCCTTGGTGGGGAACAGCTGTAGCACATGCCAGGCCGTGATTAACAGAACAGGGCACTGCACTTGGTATTTGCCGTCTACCCAGGCGGCATGTTCCAAACATTTAACAACCGGTAGGGCACAGTCCCTGACCAATCAGGACAGACCCTGGTCCCAGTGCTGTGGGCCTTAACTGTTTACATGGTGGTTTGTGCGGAGGTCCACAGTCGGGGCGGGGGGGCGGGCAGGGAGTGACAGAGATGGTGGTGCAGGAGCATAGGGTGAGCGTGTCTGGGGAAGGCTGGATTGGTGGGAAGAGCTTGGGGTTGGGATGGGGAACTCGAGGCTGTAGTTATCTGCCACCCAGTCTTAAAGTATGGCAAGAGTCAAATAGCTAGAATATCTGTACCTGTGAGTACTAAGTACGCCTGGACTGCTGCTGATGCGAGAACACCCCCGACGAGGGCTTGCTGGGACACTGAGGCTTGGGCGAGCTGTAGTGGGGGGGAGGGGTTAGCCCTGCTCGGGCCATGAGGAATGGGGGGCTCGACCTCCAGGCTCAGCCCCAGACCTCACCCTGGAGTCGGCAGGAGCCCAGACTGGCAAAATAATTACAGCCATCTCCCCAGCAGCTAGCAGGGTTTGTGGAAACTTCTGAGTTTCCACTGGATGTTAAAGAGCCCGGCGAGCATGGCCTCGCTGCCTCATCCCCACCCTGGCCTCAAGGAACCACTGGCTCTTCTGCCTGTGTCCTGGAGCTCCTGACACGTCCCACTGTCCTGGGTCTCTGGGGCCTGGCCTGGGCTGGGCCCCTCTCCAGCTTCTGCCTGCCTTTTCCCAGAGGACTGACTGGCTCCAGTTCTGGCCCCGGGCTATCCTCCTCCTGCCCCTCTGATCTGGCTGCTTTTGAACACTGAAGCCTGTTTGGAATGGACCTGGCATTCTGCCCTCGCCTCTACTCTGTCTGCTGTGACTCACCAGAGCTTCCCAGGCTGGAGCTGCCGCTTTGGGCGAGACATTTCCCCAGCCTTGTCCCTCCTTCTCCAGGGAACCCCGTGGCCAGGCATTTGAACTTTCCACAAACCATTTGAACTGTCACGTTGATGGGTTTTGAAGCCCTGGCTTGGTTGGTTCAAGCAGCCGGCCCTGCATCCCAAATGACAGCCCCTGCTTGTGGGAAGGCTCTTGGGTGGCGAACACCTTGGGGGACCTATTGGTGGCCCACGTGGGGGCATGTCACATGACCTGGAGAGTTGAGCCAGGTCTTGTGAATCATTGAAAACAAAACGATTCTGGGGGCTCTTTCCAATATTCTGAGCTTTAAACCCCAAACTCGGGTTCAACGTCTTTGCAGTCTCAGTGCACAGCGCCCTGGACACACAGCAGCGCAGTAGAGAACGGGCTTCCCTGCTCCTACGTAGGACACACGCTTCCGCTTCACATTTTACTATTTCCGAAATCAGGATGCCATCATTTCCATTTGACGTATTCTTGCCTGCCTGCCTTGCCTCCTTTCCCCCCTTTCTTTTCTTAATATCTTATGACTGAGGAATCCGGACGTACAGATTTGATGGATCAACTGATCGGGGACCCCCTTTACTGGGGGATGACACTGTCACCGCCTGGCAGCCCATATTTCTTCCTGGGGGTGTTTGGCCCGGCTCCTAGCACACAATAGGTACTCAGTAGATATGTGAGTGATGACTGAATGAATAATTAGTTGTTAATGCCCTCGCTCCAAATAGGGCAGCAGGGTTGCAAGGGGTACCTTCTTTTCAAACACTGGGAGGCAGGCAGCGACCAGTGGGAGGCGGGGGTGTTATCACCCAAAGGGCATTTGTAAGTTGGATCCGCTTCCCATGTACTCACGGGGTGGGGGGCAGGCTGAGGGGGCAGCAGCCCCTAGAGGAATTTCTTCTCGTAGGATGCAGAGACACAAGAGACCAAGGGGATCCTGGTCACGCTTGTCGGGGCCCTGTCCCCTCTGCCTCAGTCAATGGGCCAAAGCACATTGTAGGGTCAAATCCAGAGTCAAAGGGTGGGGAATATATTGGGGAATGAAAGGGGAATACTTTGCCCCTTTAGTGAGAGGAGCTGCAAAGACTCACGGTGAAGGGCACAGCTAAAGGGAAAGGTGAGGAATGGGGGCCAATAATGCAATCTACCCACAAGGTAATGTTTTGGCCAACAGCTGCCTACCTCACAGTACCAGCGCCTTCCCCGAATGGCACGAGCACAGAGGGAAGCAGAACAGAACACACGTCCGGAGCCTTGCACGGTGCACGGTATGCTGCTATAAGGAGCAGCCTTGGACTTGGAACCCAGGTCACCTGGCTCCCAGGCCTGGGACTCTTCTGAAGCATCACGATGCCGCCTCTATACAAGTTCATCACACGCTGAGGCAGCTTGTCAAACCCAGACAAGTCCTGTGGCTATTTTTTCCGCTGACTTTTCACCAGGGAGACGCCAGCCAAACAGAGCGGGTGTCACGGGCCTGACGGGTGTCAAGCCTGGTGTGTGAAGAACGTCCGGGCGCGTTATCCATCCTCCCTCATCCCCCAAACACTTATCTCATTACGGAGGGGGTGAGGGGGAGTCGGGGAGGGAGGGAGGCAGCCTGGAAGTGTTTATTCTCTTACACGAGCGAGACTCCTAATTAGTAGGTGATTCTGCGAGATGAAGCCCAGGTGGGGAATCAAGATGGGGGTCTGGAGTGGTGCTTTAGGCTCCCCTGATTACCCAAATCCCCAGCTGGGGTGAGGACCCCTCAGGTGGGGCGGGAAAGCAGGGGGAATATTAGTTTCCGATACAACCAGAGACAAGAGAATAATTCGACGAGACCGTGTCGAACAAGCAGAGAGAGAAAAGCTCTTTGAGTGCAACAAGGAGCGGGGTTTTAAAATTTCATTTGCACAGCGGCAGGTCTTGCCAATTGGATTCTTTCCAGAAAGCAATCTGCTAAGTCTGACAGTCGGAAGAAATGCCGGGCTGCTGAGCGAGGAGAGGCTGGGTTTTTTTAAGGGTTTATTTTTCATCCAGGTCCTTTGTGAGCAATGGCTTTTTTTTTTTTTAATGCCATTTTAAAAGAAAAAGACACGCAGCGATCCTCTTTGTGAGGCGGGAAAGGGCTTCCCTGACCATCTGGGCCTCAGAGGGACTCGGGGAGAGGTGGCCTTTGTATGGGGGCAGTTAATGCCCGCGCGGCCGCCGTTTATCTTTGCTGCCACTCACACCAGGCTGGCCTCGCTGCTGGCTGGCCCAGGGCACACACAGCAGCTCAGAGCTGTCCTCCAGGTCCTTATCTGTGTCACGGGCAGGAGGCCGGAGGCGGGGCAGTGGGGGGCTATCTGAGCCCACCCAGAGGTCCATTGTGTTGGCTGCACGGAGCGACAGATCCGCACCGCAGAAATTTCTTTGCTCAGCCCCATTCTTCAGGGCACAGCAAGCTCTCTCTCTTTCTCTCATTCTCTCTCTGCCTCTCTTCTCCTCCTTGTATTCATCCCCCTCCTGCCAGCGGGGCTGGGGGCTTTGGGGCGAGCACGGATTCTTGGCCGAGGCCAGCTGTTCCGAGAGCATTTTGTTGCACACACACGCACACACCCTCCCAGCCCTGCCTGTCAGCCGGGCTCCGGAGCCCAAGCAATCTTTTTATAGAAACGCTGAGGTGACGCGGCTGTCTTGTGGCGGGTCCTTGCCTGAGCGCTGGGGCTGTTTTGTCCTCGAAGATTGCACTCCGGCAATGCCGGGCCAAGGAAGCTCGGGCAGACTCTGTTCCCCCAAGGGAACAGCTTTAGCAGAGAGAGCTTTTTAGCTGTGCAGGGGCTTGGGCTATTTGGGGGCTCCTTTGGGGTGTCTGTTTTTATAGCTTCCAGGGCTCACTTTCACACACAAGATCATTTGATCCTCACAATAACCCAATGATACAGGGTGTAGATCCGTCCCAATTCCTGGATGAGTAAACTGAGGCACAGAGAAGCCACACTGGTCTGATTTTACCAGCAGGGAAATTGCATAAGAGCAAAGTGAAGTAAATTGCCTACACCTCATTTGTTTACATCCCAACCCGCGAGATTTAAGGATACACCACCTATGTCCTTGTAGACAGCTATTAACCAGCTCGACATCTCTTGCTTTAAAACCAAGGTGACCTCACCTCACTGACATGTCACAAGGTCCGTGACAGCAAAGCTGCTTTATACAGTAAAAGGCAAGGTCTTGGGGACCCAACGTCACAAAGAACCATGGCCCCTAAGACCAACATAGGTGTTTGAGATTAAGCCAGGAGGAGACAGGGGCTGGGAGCGTGGGGTTGTAGAGACAGAAATAGGACTGGAGGAATCTAGCCCTTTCTTCCCGGTTAGGACCACGTTTGTGGCAATGAGAAGATGGGAAGGAGAAAAATTGGAGGGGGGGATGGGGAGTATTGGCAGGGCCATCCCTTTGGGTATCTGTTACGGGTGGTTGGAAGTGTCTAGAATTGCTCAAAATTTAAAATCCAGCCTTGGAGAAGCATGCTGGGAACTACCAGTTGTAAGTTTCTGCTTAACATGGGCACGGACCTTGGAAGAGCCAGCCATCTAATTCTGTGTCTTTAGGGCACAGCCCTGCATCTGGAAGCTTTTGGCTCAGGGAGGTGGCTCAGGGCTGTCCTCGGCACCAAAGGATGAGGTACTATGGCGCCGCCAAGCCTGGCTCAGGAAGGGGCTTCTGGACCCGGGCTCACACCATCAGCCCTATTAGCTGCCATAGAATTGAAATGCTTCTGCGTCCGTTGTTCTAAGTGTCCCCTCCCCACTGGCTGCCCTGACACAGCTCAGAGCACACAGGTCCCTGCCCCAGGGCTGAGGCTAGCACTCATTCAGAATGGCGGAGGCCCAGGCTGTTCCAGTTGTTGAATATTTTGGATGTCACCCCCGTGGAGCCCTGCAGCTCGCTCCCACAACCGGCATGGGGTTTTGCTCCCACCCACCCAAGGCCTCTGAGCTCAGCAATGCCAAACACTCAGCGAATGCAGGTTAAGCTGGCCTTGCTGCGTTCTGTGAGCCGCGCCGCCCAGAGAATAATAGCAGCTCCCAGGATGTCAGGAAAACAGCCCCTGTTGATTTTCCAGCCCTTGAATAGCAGCTTCGTGGAAAATGTTTCTGATTTGTGCAGAGGCTCTCCCCTAGCCCCGGCCCCCGAGAGGCCGGTGTAATGCTTCTTTTCATGTGGCAGGATCGGATACGACCAGCGTGGGTTCTTTCTGTCAGATATTACGAGTGGTTATTACCGAGGCAGCCCAGCTGCCATGCAGGGCTCGGCCCTCGCTCGGGGTCTGGCGAGGCGCCGCTGTCGTATCTGAATTTCCTCATCTACAAGATCTGAATCCAATCTAGTGGCTGCGAGCCTGTTTGTGTAGCAGAAGGGGGGGGGGTGAGGGGGATGGGGTGGGCGAGGCCCACGTGAGGTCGCCCATCCTTCCGGGAGGCTTTGCTGGTTAATGAAATCTCTGATTTGTTGGCTGGGGGAGGCCCCCTTTGGCTGACGTTGAACAGCTGATGGGGACATCGGCGTGTCAGGATGCCAAATGGTGACAGTTTGGACCTGCACCAACAGAACAGGGTATTTTCCACCCTGACTGCCTCCAGTTCAAATGAGAGTGGGCTTATTTGAATCAGGTAGATCTGGGAAACAATCAGAGAGAAAAGCAGAGGCAGCCTTCAGCGCTGTGTGCGCACGTGTGTATGCGGTGGCCGGCCATCATTTATAATGCCACATTTATAGAATTCGCAGGGCTGCATGTGTTTTTAAGCTTTATTTGAATCCTGATGCTCTCTAGACAGGCCAATTATTTCTCCCCCGAGGAATGCAGGCCCCAGAAGGATGGGGCCCTCAGCCCCACCCGGGCTCTGCTGCGCAGCTCCTGCGCGGGAGGAATATTCCTCCAGCCGGGAACCCAACTTCCTGTGGGCTCTCCCCAGTCCCGTGCACGCTGAGCCTAGGCTAGGAGTCCATGGTTCTTTGATCCCCTTCCGGAAGTCACTGGGGAGAACATTACCAAAAAGAAGGTTCCCCAAACACACGCTGCTGTCTGAAAGGCGCTTGCAAAGGGCAGGCACGTTTGGCTGCCTCAGCTGTGGTTTTAAGAGAGAGGATTAGGAAGGATCTGGCCCTGCTTCATCTCCTCACCTATGGAGAGCCTCCCCGAGGACGGGCACGGGAGGGAAGCGTGCTGCGGTGGGGGGGAAGGGAAGGCACCTTCAGCAAGGTGAGCCTTTCTGCTTGGATTTATTTCAAGTGAAAATCCATGGCTTTTCTCCTGGGTTCACACCAGCCCCAAATGCTCATCAAACCATGCGTTGATAAGTTGATCCGTTGAAATAACGCATTGCTCCGTCAGCCCAAGGCAGCCACGCCCCGAGCACTCCACGGCTGGCCCTGCAGGCAGGCCCTGTGCAAGAAGGGCGAGGGGTGGGGAGGGAGGTCTGGGTGGGTTGCGGGCAGCTGTGCTCCAGCCTTTTCCCAGGTGCTGGGGAAGTCAGATACTTTGCCCGGAGGGTCACTAACCGTGCACGGGGTGGGGAGGGGGGTCTGGGAGGACGGGTGCCGGTGGGTCTGTTTTCTTTCTGCATGCTGGGGATCTTATAGCTCCAGGAAAGCTCTATGGGGGCCGAACTCCCTGAGACACAGTAAGGGTGCTTTCCCTGGTGGCATAGCCAGAATTAACCACTTCTCTCCCAGTCTAGTTTTTCATTCATTCATTCTGTTTTTGATCACTCCTTGTGTAACCAGCACTGAGTAGATGTCCTTGAGGAGCTCAAGATGGGGTACTGGATGGTGACGATGGTGAGTACAACTCACAAGGCTGGGGATCAAGTGCCAGATCCCATCTGGGGGATGGGGAGGTGTGTTTGGGTGGGGGAAGTGCATTCCTCAGTGAAGAAGGGAGAGTCACTCTAATGATAACCGACACACTGATTTAAACATTTATTCACTCCAATCACACAGATACACACACGCACGCACGCACGCTCTCAGCACAAACAGCAGGGAGGCGGCGTCCTGGGGGCTCTACCTTTAGCTACAGCTGGAGTCTTTCTATTGAAGACTCTGCTTATTCTGACCGAGTCTTGCATCTGATGCCACACAGTGTACTGCTGCATTGCACAAACCAGAGACCTGTGGGGACCGTTCTCAGGGCTTCCAAGGTCTCTGATGTAGGTAAATGTGCCCTCTGTCTGGTCTCGTAAGAACCCGGTGACTGTTCCTTCCGAGGTGCTGTCCAGGCCGAGTTCCCCAGGAAGCAGGCTCTGGTTGGAGATTTGCATGTGCGGAGCTGACGGAGGAGTGCCCTCGGGAACAGCATCCGTAAGGGAGTACAGGCGGTAGGATGAGGCAGAGGAGAAATTGAATTGCGTGCGACAGGATTGCACCAGAGGCTCAGCTGATCCCACGGGCAGCTCTGGAACCAGGAGAGCCCTGCAGAGTTGTTCTGAAATTGAAGTGAGAAGGCAGGGACTTTGTACCCCAGCATGGACTGGTCATTTGTAGCTGGCTACACATGGGGAGGGGTAAGTGACCTTGGGTGAAACCAACTCCATTGGCCGGGGGGACTTCCAAGAGGGGACTTAGCTGAGGGTCTTCAGCAGCTGACACCCTGACAGCTGGGAGAATGCGAGCCTCAGCTGGGAAGGGGGGATCTGGGGGGTGCTTCATAGAGTCCATCACAGATGTCTCCACAGAGTTTGCTGCTTTAGGTCAAGACCTCCAGGTGGGGGAGGGAGGACCCACACCGGCCTTATAGGCTACAGCAGGCTGGGAGATGCTCGCTCATGTCCCAGCCCCAGGCCCCTGAGTCACCTTTAGTAACTCCCGGTCACACACACGGACGTGTACCTGGAGTATTCATCACATATCTGGCTTTGATTAAGCTTTTTTTTTTTCTATGAATAGATTTTATTTTTTTAGAACAGTTTCAAGTTTATAGCACAATTGAGAGGAAGGCACAGAGATTTCCCATATACCCCCCTGCAGCCCTCAGCACACAGCCTCCCCCATGACTGACATCATCATCACCCAAAGTCCATAGTTTACATTAAGGTTCACTCTCGGCGTTGTACATTCTGTGAGTTTGGACATCTGATGTGTATCCACCATTGTATGATTTGACTTGGCTTCTTATGTTCCAGCTATACTGTGGGGAGAATTTATCCTGCATAGCCATTTGTCTCAGGATGAGACAAGCACAGCAGACCTGAATCCAATTTATAATCTGAAGTTGAATCCAACTGAGTCCAGCTGAAATCAGCTAAATTGTAGCTGACCTGCAGATCTACGAGTGAGAAAAGCAGATGTTTACTGTTATAGGTGACTCGGCTTTGGGGGTTTGTTTGTTATGCAGGAGTATCATGATGATAGCTGGCTAATACATTAACCCTGCTTGTTCTTTAGAATGATTGGGGAGTTTTAAAATATCCCTATCCTCTGGCATCACTCCCAGAGATTCTGGTTGAATTGGTCTGGGGTGGGGCCCAGGTATTGGTAATTTTTCAAAGCTCCCCGGGGGATTCCAAGGTGCAGCCAGGGTTGAAAACCATGAATCTAGGCCAACAAAGTCATAGCAGCCCATACCTATATGTATTCATCAGTGTGGCCTATGCAAAATTATAGAGTCTTTAACACACCACCTCTTGCTCTAGTGCCCCTTCTGCCTTTTTACCATTACTATTTACTATTGTCCCCCTCCCCCATCAGTGTAACATCTTTTTTCCTTTAGACCCTCTTCTTTTCACTGTCCTTTACACCTTAGTGTGAATTCAGATAAAGGAGTTGCCTCCCCTGGGATTATTTGCAATTCAAGCTTCATCTCTGTGTTGTAGAATAAAAGAATCATCTCCTGTGAAAAGATTTGTGGGTAAAACTGGGCAGAAGAACAGCAGAATTTTGGGGGCACAGGTAAGTTATCCCAAATCCCTCCCGCACCAGGAATTTGGACCTTCTCCTGGAGCAGAGAGGGGTGGGCTGCAATCAGGGGTCAGGCACCGAGACAGAGGTGCAGCAGGTCCCCGACTCCCAGAGCACTGAAGATTAGGGAGCGTGTTGAACTCTTTTCCAATGCACAGAAATGGGTAGGATCCAGGTGGGTTGACGGTCTGCCTGCCTGAGTCTCCCGAATGTTGGGGGAACACAGCCGCTGTTCTGGGCAGTCAGTAACACGATGTCTGCTTCCCACGTCCGCCGGCATCCCAGTCTCCTGGACCACAAACTGACCCTGAGACAAGCTAGGGCAGTCTCCTCCACTAGGTTTGGGGCCCCGAAGTCCCCTCCCTGGCCATTCCTTTGCCCCCCTTATTGCTCCTCGGGCCAGACACCCCTTCTTTACTGCCTCTGACCCCAGTGAGCTGATCCTGCCCTCTTTTGCAGGCAATTGAGCTTGATTATCTACAACTGGGTCCAGACCTTTAAATCACAAAAATCCCTTTATACGCGGGCTTCAGGGAGGCCCACATGGGCCTGGTGGCTCCCCACTTTTTATCCTTAAACACAAAAGGCCAATTATTATCCAGCCTGGTGGGACGTCATGCCTCAGTGCTGACTCACACTCCCAAAGGGAGCCCGAGAGATTCCCTTGTCCTGCTCTAAACACAGTAAAGATGAAAATTCAAGTTTAATCTCCAACAGGACATTCTGTTACAACCTCTTTTCCTAAAGGTTAAGGTGTCACCGATGGAGACATCGGTGGCATGTAAGATGCAGTAGCAAGCACTGTTTTCATTACATATCTAATATCTTCCATGAGGATTGGTGCAAATGACAGCATTTGGGGCGGGCTCTGTGATGCACGTCTCGGGGCCCCTTTAGTGAAGGGCTGATTGACCCAGATGCTGAGAGTGGTACTGAGTCTTCTGCATCTTCGGGGGCTGCCTCAGAGGGAAGGACCCTCGGTCACACCTCTTCCTGGGGCAGCTCATGTCCAATGACTAATCAATATGATACTGTAAAAGCCTGGCCATTTCGGCCCAATGAGGGACAACTTGGAAGGTCATTCTAGTTTCAGAGCTCCCCGTGGAGCCAAGGTCTTAGCTCTCTTTTGCTAACAGGGCCCTGGGCCCCTCACTTTTTGATGAGTTTGTGATAAACTCACTTCCTCTTTGCTTCCATTTCTCCTCATCTCCTAGCCTGCTCCAAAGGGCTATTGGTCCAGTGTCCCCTGAAGAAAGATGCCCCGTCCTTGACTTCCTGGGATTGCCCGCTGGGTACCAATGCACTGCAGTCCCTACTTAGCATTTGCGACAACTGTTCACAGAACTTGTGGCCACCAGTTTCCTGTGGTCAGCGGGCAATTCCCCCCACTTCTTAGCAACCATCCTTTCATATGGATTCATTCTGCTCTTCTCCATCTTTAGAAGGAGGGCATGTGTCATGCTGGAAATAATTAATTCTCGATAACTAGTGGTCTCAGAAATGAGTAGATGACACACTCATAATCACCAGATGATGCTGATAATAATAATAATTATTATAACAAAACATTGTGCACTATTTATTTGACATAGTTGTTTACCTTCCACTTTATGGAACTTGGAATCAGTTTATTAGCAAATAAGAAAATTTACTGACTTGAGCTTTGCCTCTTGTATCTTCCCCTGTAAGAAGACTCTTTCCGAGCACCGAAATGGTCGAAAACATGCAGCAGGAGGGAGCACCTAGAGGGGCAGCCAAGGGGAGATCCGGGTAACCATCCCCCAGATACCCGGAAGTTGGTTTTGCTGAGCTTCACTACTTACTTTGTAACTCTAGTGGATGTTTGTGTTTTTGTCTCCCCTATATCTGGTAATAGCATCATTTGAGAAATTAACTGTGATGGTTAATTGTAGGCGCCAATTTGGCTGGGTCACGGTATGCCCAGATATGTGGTCAAACATTATTCTGGACGTTTCTGTAAGGGTGTTTTGGAATAAGATTGACATTTAAATCGGTGGACTTTGAATAAAGCAGATCACTCTCCCTAATGTAGGTGGGCCTCATCCTATCAGTTAAGGCCTGAGTGGAACAAAAGACTGGCTTCTCCTGAGCAAGAGGGAATTGTCCCAGCAGATGGCCTTTGGACTTGAACTGCACCATTAGCTCTTTGTGGGTCTCCAGCCTGCTGGCCCACCCTGCAGATTTTGGATTTGCCAGCCTCCCTAATCCTATGAGCCAATTCCTTAAAATAAATCTCTCTCTTTCTATATATATACACATATTGGTTCTGTTTCTCTAGAGAATCCTGACTCTCTCCCATTTCAGGGCATGGGGTTTGCTGGGGCAGCTGCTCACACCCTTAGCTCTAGGGGCAAGCACATGTCCCAGGTTTTACCCATTAACAGAAGCCAACCACTAGCCACACAGTGATTTATCCACAGAGACATGAAACACAAGCCTGGCCAACGAGACCTAATTCTGAGACATTGGCTGGAACTATTCGAAAAGAGAAGCTCTCTTTCTGCTGCAATTTCTAAAGCAGTAGGATGTAAGCCTGGAGTTGCCAATGGGGTGTCTTTACCACAACTCCAGAGAAGCTTTCCTGACGATGAAGTGAACGCAAAGAGGGGCAGAACCAATAAATGGGAACATAGAGAATGAGTACTAATGATGTCATTTGAACACCTAGATCCAGCCATGCCTGAAACTAACTACCTCTGGACTTTTTAGTTACATGAAGCAATAAATTCACTGTTTTAAGATAATTTGAATTGAGTTTCTATGACTTTTCCACCAAAGGAATCCTAATTGATCCAGTAACTCAGAGGCTTTTTTGCCTAATGTGTGTGGCCGAGTGGGTCAGCCCCATCAGGGTAAAGGTACACGGGGAGATGATAATGGAACACCCCTGGTTGTTTGATGATATATCCTGGGAGGTTGATGCTGTGTGCATGGTTAATTAAGGAGGCCTTGCAGTGTTGGAGCCCCCTGTGGTGCCCTGTTACATTGGTAGCCCCCAATGAATCACAGCTTCCAGTATTCATGTCCTGGTGTAGTCCTTTGCCATACCAATCCTGCAGACTGATCCATGTGACTTGCTTTGGCCAGAGGGACATTAGCAAGCATCATGCAAGCAGAGGCTTAATAAGTACTTCTACATTGGAGTTTGTCCCCTTGGAATGCTCCCATTTGGTACTCAGTAGCCATTTTGTGAGGAAGCCCAAGCCAGTGTGTGGAGAGGGCACGTGGAAGAGAACCATGGCAACCCTGCTAATAGCCAGTGACAAACAATAGGACTGTGAGTGGGGCCATCTTGGGCATTGGGAGCCCTGGTTAAACCTCCAGATGTCTGCAGCTGCATGAGTAACCTCAGCTAACAGAAGATCTGCCCAGTCAAGACTCCTGAGAGAAATCATCAATATGGTTGTTTTAAACCACTAAGTTTGGGGATGATTTGTTATGCAGCAATAGATAACTAAACATCCTCCAAAGCGAGCGGTAACAAGAACATGAATGAGGATAAGTGACCAAGAGCTCCACTGGGGTGGGTGACCTGTGCCTCACCCTCAAGGGTCAATGGTTGGGAGAAATAGAGCTCTGGGTGTGTGTGTGTGTGTGTGTACACGCTGTAGCATCTAGGGACCTCCCATCTCATTATCTGAGATAGAAAAACGGCCCCTCCAAAGGCCAAGCTGTAGAAGGGGCTGGACACTATGATGTTTTCAAAGCCCCTACATCTATTTTTGTGTTTTCGCGTTAAGTATGAACAAATGAACAAACAAGCCCCAGGAATGGAGTTGATGAGGAACTGAGTTGATGAGGACTGTGAAGGGAGGATTTTGAGAATGGAAAGGAGACATCTTCGGTTATTAAGTCTCTTAGCTAATAATGTTAATTTCTCAAGCTTACAGAGTGCTTCCTAGGTGCCAAGCACGCGCTAAGTGCTTCACAAGCTTCCTCCCTTTCAATCCTCATCGTGATTTCTCTGAGGAAGGTTCTGTTATTGCTCCAGTTTTACAGGTAGGTAAACTTGAAAGTTAAGTGATTTAGGTGGGGTTTCTCCCCGAATCAGACCCTAAGCTGAGATTGCAGCACCAGTGGTGAATAAAAATGGTGCTTCCGGTAGGCACCAGAAGGAAGTGGAGGTGGGGAGCCAGTAATGGGCAGGTGAGTGCCGTGGGCAACTGGGACCCAGTCCTCCTGGGGAACTCTGGGAGACCGTAGAACACACCTCAGAGTTGTTTCACCCAAAGGCAAGGGAGCCGGGGGATTTGTTTTCTAACTCCTGACCTCATTGGCTGAAGACTGCTCCGGGGAGTCTCAGTTTTTCTGGCACCTCAGTCCTGCCCTGTGGAAAGTGGCATTTGCTCCTGCAGCCAGAGAAAGCCCTTAGGCTTCTCGCAGGTTCTTGCAAGTAAGCAGCTGCCAGCTTGCCTGGGGATAGTGAGTGCCGGGTGCACGCAAACAGGACATCGGCAGCATCTGCCACGTTAACTACTTGCCCAGGGTCACAGCCAGGGGCAGTGGTGAAGCTGCGATCTGAACCCAGTCGGCCTGACTCCAAGTGTGTGCCCTTCCTTGACCTCTCTGTGCCCCAGCGTCCCTCTCGGTGGAAAAGAGCAGACCTACGGACAGCACCTTTTCCTGACAACCCATTTGAAATGGTGTTAAAATAATTCAACCCAAGCAAGGCAAAGCCACAGCTTCCACACCTTGAAAGAACCCCAACGAGTCTGTAAAATAAATCCTTCGTGACACATCCCTGAGCTGTTGCTGACCTGCTGTTCCGGAGGCCCTCAGAGGCCAGTCTTGCCCTGGGTCGGCTGCATCCACCCTGAGAGGGCGTGATGGACCCCCGGCCAGGGGCAGGGAGTGAGATCAAAGGCCCTGTGCCATTATAAATGCCTTTAGTGGCTACGGCAGGCCAAAGGCACAAACACAGTGTGGTGTGTCCTCTGTCCAGGCTGCCGGGACACGTTGCCTTTGCTCAGCCCAGATTTCCACTGTGGGTTGGGTCCCCAGCGTTGCCTCCATAGCCCCAAGACAGGAAAATAGGCTAGGAGGGGGGCAACATGAAAAGCAGAATCCAGCCACTGAAGGAGAGGAAGGAGGCAGTGCGGTGATGGCATGGCGAGTATGCCAGCAGGGCTCTGGTGTTTGCCGGAGAAAACCTTGGGCTCAGGAAAGCACGAACCCCATGGAGGCAGAGGAGATTAACCTCGCTTCTCAGGAGAGAGCCTTGCAAAGCCAGCCTCAGGCTATAAGCGATCCTGAAACTGCCTGGGAGCGCTGGGCCCCAGTGGGCTGGGCTTGAGGATGGAGAATCGCTTGTTGTTCAGCGGGGGGGACAGCTTGAGCCAGGAAGCCTCGGGGACACTCGGGGCCTGAAGAGTGGCAGGACCTCGATGATGCTGGCAGGGCCCGCGGAGAGTATGTAACCCAACTTTGATTCTCAGAAACTGAGACTCAGCTGCCCGACCCATGGGTGCTTGGGGCTGGGAATTCAAAACTGCGGGCAGAGCGGGCCAGGCTGGGTAGAAGGTAGGTGTGCCTTCTGCCCCCATCCTTCTCCATAAAATAACTGAGCTTTATTTTTTCTGTCTCTGCCTTCCCTCCTGCCTCGAAGCCGTCCGTTTCCATAGTGCATGAATTTCCGAGCAGGTAGAGAATGCCTCACCCATCTCTCAGGAAATACACGTTCTTTGAACCCATCTCATCAGTATGATGAAGAAACAGAGAGCAGATCTAATCTATTGGTGTGTTTTTCTAATTACCAGATTGATTTACTAGGGAAGTCTCCCCAGGAATTTGAGTTCCTTGCAAGGTCTTGCAAGCTCTAAATGTGTTCTCTGAAAAAAGCCCGGCCAAATCCACACAGATTTGGGGGAACCGGGTCCCTCTAATCAGGGCACAGAGTTTATTTGTTTTCTAATGGAATCTGAATAGAATTTAACGCACAGCCATTCCGTGTGGAGTGCATTCATATTTTTAATTAACAAATTAGGAGCTATTTTGTTCCCCTTTGAACAGCAGTCATGTGGGCCTGGTTCCTTTTCGGCCAATTTAGTCAACTTGGATGATTTTAATTATAACAGTCACGAGCACCAGAAATTCCTGCCTCTGACAGCTTCCCGACCTGGTCCATTGACTCTCATTTAAAAACAAGTTCTCCCAGAACAGAGATCTCCGAGGGCGCCTCTATGCGTCGGGAGAGGGGGCCGGGGACTGTGCCCTAGGGCACAGGCAGAGAAGAGCCTCATCTTCTATTTTGAGACCCATTAGTCCTGATTACAAGGTTTTAAGGAGCAGCGGCCCCTCACGGGAAGCGCTGGCGAAACACGTGGATGTGTAGGAAAACAGTCCCAGCTCTCAAACTCCCTGGCCCTGCCATCCTTTCCTCAGGAACTTGGCCTTGGTCCCACGCTTCTTAAACTTGAACATGCACACGAAGCCCCTGGGGCTCTTGCTCACGTATAGATTCTGACTCATTTGGCTTGGGGTGAGGCCTGAGATTCTGCATTTTCAACAAGCAAGTCACTGCTGCTGGTCTACGGACCATATTTTGAGAGGCAAAGCTTTGGCTGGCGTATCCGTTTCTGGGGGCGGTCCAGAATCTAGAAGGGGACAGTTGCCTGGAATGCACTCAGGAAGGGCAGGTGCGGTGGTGACTAGGATTGGGTACGGGGAGACACATGGAAGGGAGTCTTTGCTGCAATCACAGTACCTCCTTGGGGCTGCTGCAGCACCAGAGACACACCCCACTCCCATGCCCTGGCACCCCTCAACACATTCCCCATCAAGGTGGTTGCCTGAGCCCTCAAGGCAACGCCAGTGGCCTTGGCTGACCATCACGGAGCAGTCAACCATGTGCGTGAAGGTCTGATGATTGGGCTGGTTGAGCAGGGGCGTCTGGGGGAGGTCAGGAACTCTCTGGGGGCTGATGGAGCCAGCCAAACCACTTTGGAGGCAGAGACAGTCCATTCTGGAAACCAATCTGTCCCCCAGCCCTCCCTGTGCTGGCAGAATGGATGCTGAATTAGCAAAGCGGAGGGAACCCGGGAACACAATGTTCCCTGAGAGGTTGCAATCAAAAGGGTCCCAGCCCCCCACCCCCTGCTGAGAATTCTGTGAATTTATGATGTGTCGACAGTTTGAGCCCCAGCACATAGCAGTCTGATGGGCTACAATTAGGAGTGTGTGTTAAGCCCCTCCCGATTCCTCCATCATGTATTCATGGAATTTATGTGGTATCAGCAAAGTGAGCTATGTGCACATTTGGGGCAGGAATTTTAGAACTATGATGTAATCATCCCCAGAGAGGTGGCCACGAGAGGAGAAAAGAATAACAGTAAAGATGAATTAAGAGTCCCAAGCCTATTTGGATCTGGATTCAAAACAATGTGTCATGATTATTTTTATGACATTTCTGAGACAACTGGAGACTTGAACACTGTGTATTTGATGGCATTGAGAATTTTTGTTAATTTGGGGGTGTGATAATGGAATGATGGCTATGTTAAACAGAGAGCCCTTATCTTTAGTGATGTGTGCTGAAATATTGATGGATGAAATGATATGATGTCTGGGATTTGCTTTAAAATAATACAGGGACAGGAGAAGTGGGTGAGAGCGTGAAAGAAGATTGATCGTGAATTAGTAATTGTTGGAGTTGGGCGATGGGTACATGGGGGTTTACTATATGATTCTATCTATTTTTGTATGTTTCAAGTTCTCCATATGAAAATGAAAAAAATTCTAACTCACATCATGCATTTTGCTGATACCACATAAATGCCATGAATGCACGATGGTGGGTGGGGAGGTTTCCAAGATTGTGGAAAAGACACTGCTCTCGTCTTCCCTACGCTCTGGGCTGGAAAAAGGGAGAAAAAGGTTAAGAACATGATAAGCTGATTCACCCACACCTCAGTGATGTACTGCAAAGGAAATGAATGAGACTTCACTTTTGAAGACTGTCTGGGGAGAAAACACGAGTCTATTCTGGAATATGTCTCCAAAGCTCTGAATTCATTCATCCATCTCTCTCTGTGGATCTCCTTCTGGATTTTCAGATGAATAGAATCTTGGGAGTCATCTTATTGATTTGTTTGACCCTTATCCCCACCCAAGGCTGGTAGACCAGCTGCCCCAAGCAGACTGCAAGACTGACCTTGAGAGTGTTAGAGGTGAGTCTCTGAATTGCGAAGGTGGGCTGCACCGTGTTCGTCATGGCCAAAGCAATCCAAGGTCAAAATTTTAATTTAGCCTCAAACTGAGTTGTCCAGGGGATGCTGAGGAAAAGGATCATCATGTGACTAGACGTGATGATCATGCGACTAGGTGGAGTAGAACTAAGTGGGGTGGGAGCGGGGAAGAGGTATGGGTTTCAATAATTTTTGCTCAGGGTCACCTAAGTTTCCAACAATGTCACTGTTAGCAAAAATCAACCTGGTTCGGTTTTAAGTATAACAACAGATAAACGTCACTGAGCATTTGCTATGAATCTAACACTGTGCTACCACTTGATGAGTACCTCTGCAGTAGGTATTTATTCCCATTTTCCAGATGAAGAAACTGCGGCTTAGAGAACTTAAGCCATTGTCCAAGATATATAACTAGTAACATTCAGCGTCAGGGTCTGGACTAGGGTGAGGCAAGTGAAGACTCAGGGCACAAAATGTGAGGAAACCTTCACTCTCAGGGTCAAGTCACCTTAAATTTAAGGTCACCTTGCTTGCCTCATCCTAACCCTGGCCCTGGTCAGGATTCAAACCCAGGTCTGTACAACTTCCGCGTCTACACTCCTAAGTGAGCGTCCAGGGATCTTTCTTCTTTAGTAAGGGATTGATTGGATGGGGTAGGTGGGGAATTATGATCGAGGGAGCCAGAACTCTAACCTGGAATTGGTGGGATAAGACGGGAGGACTGGAGAATAATCCCCTTGTACTCCATCACGATAGGCTCATCCTTGAACTTGACGTCTTAGGATCATAGTTTTTTTTTTGTTTGTTTTTTGTTTACTTATTTATTTATTTATTTATTTATTTATTTATTTATGGCTGTGTTGGGTCTTCGTTTCTGTGCGAGGGCTTTCTCTAGTTGCGGCAAGCGGGGGCCACTCTTCATCGCGGTGCGCGGGCCTCTCACTGTCGCGGCCTCTCTTGTTGCGGAGCACAGGCTCCAGACGCGCAGGCTCAGTAGTTGTGGCTCACGGGCCTAGTTGCTCCGCGGCATGTGGGAACTTCCCGGACCAGGGCTCAAACCCGTGTCCCCTGCATTGGCAGGCAGACTCTCAACCACTGTGCCACCAGGGAAGCTCCCAGGATCATAGTTTTTATTGTAGGGCTTTGTTCTCTCTCTATGAAATTGCACCTTGCCTGTCCCATGAGTCTGGGTACTGGAAGTCCGAAATTTTTCCACCTGAGCCTTTGCAGCCCAGGGTCTCTGCAATAGAACTAGGCATAGACTTCTTTGAGGCCTTCACGTCAAACTTCTAGTAATCAGTATTGCTTTCACTATGATCAGTCCTGGTAGACAGGAACTTCCTTACTCTTTGGGGTTATTTTAATATTAGACAAAGACCTTTGCCAAAGTCTTTTGCCCTGTACACTGCTGGTGGGGATGTAAATTGGTTCAACCCCTTTGGAAGGCTGTTTAGCAATATCTACTAAAGCTAGCCCTAAGCCAACCACCCAGCAATTCCACTTTCAGGTATGTGTGCAGAATGTTCACAGCAGCTTTATTCATGATGGCTCCAGACTGGAAACCACCCAGCTATCTGTCAACATGAGGATGGGGAAATAGACTGTAGAATACTACACAGCACTGAAAAAGAAGGGCCAGGGATGAATCTCACAGTTTAAAAAAATGCTGAGCAAAGAAGCCAGACACAAGAGAGGTTAGAATGTATGATTTATTCCATTAAGATGAAATTCAAAACCAGGCAAAACTAATCTATGGTGATAAGAATCATAACAATGGTTACCTTTGGAGGTTTATTGATCGGGAATGGGTGCAAGGATGTTTTCTGGGCTGCTGGCAATGCTGTAACTCTTATTTCTTGCATTTAAAAAAAGACCTTAGTTTTCTCTCTTTTTCATTTGGCAGAATATCAAGGTTCTCGCCTGCAAACCACAGAGTCCACTCTAAATTGCTTAAGCAGAAAGGGATTTATTATGAGATATTAAGTAGCTAAAGAATCCCTAGGAAGTCCAAAGACCAGGCCTTGGATGCTTCAGATCCAGGGCAATGCAGACAGGACAACTTAGCAGGAAACACCCGACCACAACAAACGAGTGTTCTAGCTGAAGCATCCCTGACCCCTCTGCCTACAGCTTAGCCCCTTTGACCCTCAGCAGTTGGTACCAGAAGCTCTACCTCGGCTGTCCCGAACTCCATGCCTCTGCCACAATTCTTGCCAGAAGAGCTGATGTCCTTGCGTGAGACTGATGCCTCGTATCGCTCACATTTGCATCCAGATCTCACTGTGACTGATCGGTGGTACTCAAGTCACGTGCCTGACCCCTGACTATAGAGGATCCTGGGGGTTGTAGTTTTTAGCTTTTGGGCCCTATAATGATGGAAGGCAATCCAAGGGCATTAGAATGGGTGTAAAGTGAGCCACTCACACTTCTCTTTTGCCTTTTTATTTTTCATGGGGAGCTGGGGCAATCAGCACTAAGCAAGTGATATGGCAAAGTCCTCGTCCCTGGTGGGGAGGCTGGATGCCCTTTTTCTATGGGTCTTGTCCACATTTAGCCCTGCACGACTCTCTCCCATGCCCTGAAGCAGGCCTTAGCTGGCTTCAGATGAATTCCCTCACATGGTTGGCTAGGAAAGACCAAAAGTCACTGATTTGGAAAACACAGCAGGACCACAGGCCAAATTTCACCCACAAGATAGAAATAAGAATAACATCCAGGATACCTCAGGGGAATTTCTGTGAGTATGCTCTTTTCTTATATCCTGAAAAATTCAGAGCATTTTTTAAAACTTAGAAACCATATTTGACAATCCCAGCTGATTTTTGCCAGTGCAATAAGATGGATAAATTTATATGATTGACATGTTTCTTAGGGAACGGACTGTATGTGTGGAACCATCTCAGGAAGCCTTTTGGGGTAGAAGCTGAGTTGGGTGGGAAAATTACTCTTCAGGAAAAGAGAGAGGAATCTAGCTGCATCTGAGGGGGAGCTGGTTTCAGGAATAAGGAAGTATGGAGAGAGACAACCCGATGGCACTGACCAGAGGCTGCGTGATGTAAAGTCATCAAGAACTTTACTGAACTCATGAATTCTTTGGTAAGAATGAATGGCTTGGGGATTCTAGGATTATGATTCTGAAGAAATAAAGGATACTTGGCATCTGTTTTTTTCTTTTTTTTTTTTAGTCACACCATGCAGCTTGTGGGATTTTAGTTCCCCAACCAGGGATTGCCCTCGGCAGTGAAAGAGCAGAGTCCTAACCACTGGACTGCCAGGGAATTCCTGCCATCTGTATTTTTAACAAGCCCTCTTTATAATCATGATGCAGTTGGCTTGGGGAACTAGTAGTGTGGAGGTCCTGTAAGAAAAATATTGACAGTATTAGAATTCCTGTTAGGCTGACCTGCTTCTAAGATGACCCCAAGTGTTATTTACTTCCCCTCCAAGCGGGTTTTCAAGAGGACTCACCTCTGACATTTTGTTTAGGCCTTCCCAACCTTCCTCCCCACAGTAAAGCATTGCAGAGGGCTCTGCAGAAATTGATGTTTCCAGAGAACAGATGTTTTCCCAGTGTGATATAAGAATGTTTGGGGCTGCAAGTAATAGGTTAGCAAACTAAATGTGGTTTAAATAATGAGAATGTCTAACAAGAAGTCTGGTTTCAGGGTTGGCTAATTCAGCTTTTTAGACAGGTCATTAAAAACTGAAGATCTTCCCATCCTTCTCCATCGCCCTCAGAATATTGCATTTTAATCTTCAGCATGTCTACTCATGATCACAAAATGGTTGCCACAGCTCCAGGCATCATATTCTTACCCAATCATGTCCAAGGCAGAGCATAAAGAGGAGTTCCTCATTAGATACCTTTTTCAACCAGGGAGAAGCATCTGTCCCAGAAGTTGCCCAAAAGCCTCCCCTTCAGGTACCCCAGGGTTATATGGCCATGACCTAGCCACAAGGGAGCCTGGGGAAGTGAATATTTGGTAGTTTCAGTCTTTTAGGGTAAGAAGGCTTTGAAGGGAACAGAGAAGTAAGAGAGAAAAAAACTGTTGGAGAGCATCTGCCATGGCTACTACTTCTAGTAACAATGAAGTGTCTTCAACTGTTTTTGATGTTTGTGTTTCCCTCTCTTCTTGAACAGAGATACTGAACCAGCCCTCTTTTTATGTAGGTTCAACATAGAGCAGAGAAAAGAGAATACCCAAAATATTAGTGAATTTGTGTTTCTCTGCTGACTGGCTGTGAGTTCTTTGATAAGTCACACCCTCACCTCCTGTTCTGTGAGATCAAGACCTTTCCAGCTCTAGCCTTTAGCATCATGCCATCCCTTACAGCACTGAGGTTTCACAGCTGTGTGTCTACCTTTTGGGTTTTGTTTTTTTTTTTTGGTCCAGTATCTTGACATCCAAATGTCAACTGTTACTTCTTCTGTTGTCTTTATGCCTGCCATTTCTTCCTTCTACCCTTTTATTTCTAATTCTATTCTGGACTGAGAAATCAGATAACCAGGTTCCAAGTTTGTTAGGAATCTGTGTTGATTATGAGTCAGTAAGCTCTGCATGGGGGACCAGGAAGTTTCCAGTGTTAGTGCAATGTCTAGAGTGGCTCAGAGGCGCAGAGACTTTTTCTGAGGAAGGAGGTAATCTATCTATCTATCTGTCTATCTATAGGTCCCACATACCTCGGAACAACTAAGCCCGTGCGCCACAACTACTGAGCCTGCGTGCTGCAACTACTGAAGCCCGTGAGCCTAGAGCCCGTGCTCCGCAACAAGAGAAGCCACCGCAATGAGAAGCCCGCGCACTGCAACGAAGAGTAGCCCTGGCTCGCCGCAACTAGAGAAAGCCTGCGCATGACAATGAAGACCCAACGCAGCCAAAAATAAATAAATAAATAAATAAAACCTTTTTAGTTTGAAAATAATCAAGCTTACAGAAAAGTTACAGAAACAGTATTGTAAATTCCTATATACACAAGTCATTAGGAGTCAACAATTCTTAACTTTTTACCTCATTCTCTTTTCTCCCCCCCATCTCTTTCTCTCGGTGTACACACACACATACATATATGATTATTATTGCTACTATTATTACTGTTGTTATTATTGTTATGGCTGAACCACTTGAGAATACATTGAAGACATCATGATATTTTAATCCTAAATACTTCCACATGTACCTCCTAGGAACATGGACATTCGCCTACATAACCACAGTACGATGATCAAATTCAGGAAATTTGACATTGAGACAACTACTATTTACTATACAGGCCTTATTCAGTTAGTGCTAATTGCCCCAATGATGTGCTTTATAGCATTAGTTTTCTGATCCAGTGTCCAAATCAAGGTCCCATGTTGAATTGAATGAGACCTTTTATTTTTTTTTATTATTATTTTTTTAACATCTTTATTGGAGTATAATTGCTTTACAATGGTGTGTTAGTTTCTGCTGTATAAGAAAGTTAAGACACCTTTTAAAATCACTATTGAGTTGGGGTCTGTCTTCTGAGAGCTGACGGTGCCGGACAACTCATCTGCGGATAATGAGTTCTTCTCAAGGCGGACAGCTAGAGAGGACTTTAAACTTTTCCAAAACTTCTTTCACTTATTTATCTCACTTGATCCTTACAACAGGCCTGTGAGATAAGTAGGGCACAGGTTAGCATTTCCATTTCATGGATGAGGAAACAGAGCCTCAGAGGGTCACACGGTGGGTTCAAGCCAGGAGATCTGCGGTCTGGCCCCGGCTTTGTGCTAATCCCCGGACCTTTCCTCCCCAGCAGATTAGTGGGCAGATGAGAGTTTAGCCAGGCCTCACCCCTGTGGGAGTTGGCACTGTTGCAGATGACACCACCTGTCTCCCGGTCGGCTGTTGTCCCTCTGGTGCCAGGGGCTAGGCAAGCAGAGGTCTAGAAGAATGCCAAGGTAGGCAAGTGGGGAGGGTCTTCCCTCCCCCCTAGTCCTGGCAGCGGTGTTACTCAATGACATCTGAGTGCTACACCGGGGCAATGAGTGGCTCAGGGACCAGTTTTTCCAACCCCTGCAGAAGAGGCTGGCCCGATGGCTTCGTGGTCCCTTCCTGCCACATGAATCCAGAATGCTGCGGCTGCCCCACCCATAGCCCTTTGGCCCTTACCATTTAATTCACACCCTGCCCTTCCAGTTGCCAGCCCCTCTGCATCTCTTTGTCCAAGGGCTTTTGCTGCGCCTACACACACAGTGAGAGAGAACTGATGCCGACCGTTGCCTGAGAGCAAGCCTCAACTGGTGCACTGTTACATAAATACCCCAGCTCCCTTGCCCCTCACATGGGGGAACTCTGAGACACAGGTGCAAAGTGTGGTCCTTGGGCTGGTGCCAGTCTGGAAACTGTCTGTCACTGGTTTGCAAAAAGAACCAAAATTGAGAGTAAGCATTTGGAAACTTCTGTAGTAATTTCATAGAGTAGTTATGGGTTTCACAAGTTTTTTTTAAAAGAAATTGGGGCTTGTATTTTGTATGTTTTTAAATTTTTCTAGTAATTCCTTTTTATTGTCTATTCAAAAGTATCAGGGGGAAAAAGTATTGGTCCGTTGGAGATTTAAAAAAGCCCAAAAAACCCGCAATCCTTCACCGTAAGTAGTTTGAGAACTGTTGTCCACTGTTTCCCAGCAGTGGGATTCAGTCCTGGTTCCCACCCCTCAGTAATGCATGCTCTGTCGCTTATGTTCCCTTCTCTGTTTTGCCTCCCTACCACCTACAATGCTTCCTGAGATAGTCCCCTAAATAAACTATTTACATGCAAATTCTTGTCTCGGGGTCTGCTTCGAGGGGGAACCCAGCCTAAGACAATGATTTCTATTCCTTTCCAATTTATTCTAGAACCCAGTGACATCCTGTGATTTTTCAAGTGTTTATGCTTTAGGAGATGAAATGCCTAAAGTTTCTACTTGGAAATACCCTTTAAAAATACCTCAAGACTTTAAGAGCCTTTAGAATCATTCAGGAGGCATTTTCTTTTCTTTTTAAATAATAAGAAAAATGTATTCTCTTCATTTTAAGAAGCCCAGTCCGGACTCAGGGTTGGGTAATTCAGTGGCTCAGCGACGTCACCAGTGACCCAGGTTTTCCATCAAGAGGCATTTTCTATCCCTCCCATGTCTTAATTCATTTTAAAAAAATGATTATGAGTGAGACTTCCTGGAAGGTGATCACCTATACCGATCCACACCTTAATTTCACAAAAACGTCTAATTGCGTGCTGCCTTCTACTCCCTTTACCCTGCTTCGCCGCCACAAAAGGCTCGAGCATTGCCTATACTTTGCATCTGTCTCCTCAGCCCTGGAGTTCTCAAGACCCTGGGAGAGACCAGGGCTGTGAAGCAGGATCATTTTCATTCTCAGTCTTCCAAATACAGGGGATTTCAAAAGAGCTGATCACAAATCAAAGTAAAGAGCCCCAGTCCTGGCTTTGTTCCCTGTCTGCTGTTTGTATATTTTATATTATGCATGGGCCGGGGGCGCCCACGGTGAGGCCTGCTGGTTACAACCACAATCAATCAATCCCAACCTATTTTCAGGACCTGCCAGCCATCAGGACAACTTCCAGGACTATTGGTGTCTTCTTTTCATTATTTAAAGATTGGTGAAAGGATGCAAGAATGCTTAATGAAAGGGTCGGGCTGACCAGGTGACAGACTGGCTTAGGACTCGAGGTCCAGGCTGTCAGAAGGCCATTAGCACCTTGATCTCCGAGCAGGGCAGGCAGACGGGCTGGGCACCCGGAAGTGGTTTTACCTCTGTCATTAGGATAGGGTGGGCTCTGGGGAAGCCTCACAGCTCTAGGGTAATGCAGAAGAGGTGTCAAAGGGGCCAACGAGACAATACTGGTTTGCCACTGTCTTTTCAGTCTAGAACTTTGCCCCTAACCACACCATAGTGGCTGATACTCCCAAATACTATAAGCGGTGGCCCAGGGCAATACCAGTGGTTCTACAGAGCACATGTGCACAGCGGCAAAATTACCTAACTGGAGCAGCAAAGGCCTACATTGTCACCTTTGAACTTGGGGTGCCTGATAATATAAAGGACGGCCAGGTACATTTGCATTTCAGATAAATAATATTTGTCAGTGTAAGTATATCCCAAACAGTGCATGGGGGTATACTTACACTAAAAAAGAAGACTGATTGCCTATCTGAAATGCAAATGTAACTGGCCATCCTGTATTTTTATTTGCTAAATCTGGCAGCCTTACCTTGGATCCCCGTTACCATTTCTGCACGCCCCTCCCTGCAGATTCTAGTGGTTTTGCCCCCAGTGGGCTGCACCTCTGATTCTTCTTGGCAGGTCTGCTCTTGGGCTGCTGGAACCTCTTTGCCTACCAAGGTGGAGGGTGGAAGTGCCTGGGAGTTTACGTCCCCCATCCCACCCCAGGGTGGTCCTTAGCCAACCGCCAATGATCGTGGGGCACGGGAGTGGGAAAGGCTAGCTCCGGTGCCCTGGGTCCAGCAGGGTCAGGCTGAAGCTCCCCTCTGCAGAGCTGGGCCCAAGAGTACGCATGAGCACACGATTGGCTTCCTCTCCTTCCCTGTCCTGCTTCCCCACCCCCTTACAAGTGTCTCCCGGGAGCACTTCCTTCAGAAGTCCCTTGCACCGGCATCCTCAGCTCCAGGTCTGCTTCGGGGGAACTCTGTCTGAGACAGCTAAGCAAGGGAGGGGTTTTCAGGGGGGTGGGGAGGCTGACAGTGGGTTTTCAAGAGGGAAGGGAAGGGCAATGGGGAAGGCTTCCAGGGAGAACCGCCCTCTGCTGTATGTGGGAGAGGGAACCGGTGAAATTAAGCCACCTGATTCCTGCTTCCTTCCCGGCTGGGCTGGAGCCGAAGGGCTGACAGCCGGTTGGCCTCCTGAGAGGGGGAAGGGCACCTACATCCTTCCAGGGAACCCACTACTATCAGTGATGCTCTAAAGTGTAAGCTCGTGTTGAGGGTCTATTAGCCGGATACCAGCCGTCACTCTCCAAGACTGCTCAGCTCAGTTTGGCTGCTGGTAAGACTTGCAAGCGCTTAGCAAGCTGCCTGGCAGGTAGAAGGTACCCTGGATATGCAGGAAGAACGAATGACTAAATGGAATGACCCCCCCGCCCCATCCTTACAGCCATGTGCCATGCTTCCCCAAGGCCTACCTGGTTGGATCCAGTCTCTTAAAAATACTGCAAATGTGCCCAAGACATAGGATGTTTAACAAGCCTTTAGATTCTTTTTTTTAATTTATTTTTTAATTGAAGTATAGTTGATTGACAATGTTGTGTTCATTTCTGCTGTCCAGCAAAGTGACTCAGTTCTACACATATATACATTCTTTTTTATATTCTTTTCCGTTATGGTTTATCCCAGGATATTGAAAATAGTTCCCTGTGCTATACAGTAGGACCTTGTTGTTTATCCGTTCTATATGTAGTAACAAGCCTTTAGATTCTTTTTTTTTTAAGATTTATTTATTATTTATTTATTTACTTACTTTATTTTTGGCTGCGTCGGGTCTTAGTTGTGGCACACGGGATCGTTGAGGCATGCAGGATCTTTCGTTGCGGCACTTGGGCTCTTTGTTGTAGTGAGCGGGCTTCTCTCTAGTTGCGGCCTGCGCGTTTTCTGGGTTTTCTCTTCTCTAGCTGTGGTGTGCAGGCTCAAGAGTGTGTGGGCTCTGTAGTTTGCGGCACGCGGGCTCTAGTTGAGGTGTGTGAGCTCAGTAGTTGTGGCGCGTGGGCTTACTTGCCCCGTGGCATGTGCGATCTTAGTTCCCCGATCAGGGATTGAGCCCACGTCCCCTGCATTGTAAGGCGGATTCTTAACCACTGGACCTTCAGGGAAGCCCCTAGATTCTTAAGAGCTGGGGCAGGGAGGCTATGTACAGTGCTTTGCCCTGTGGAGGGTGAGAGCAAGTGGTAGCAGAGGGACTGATGCTGGGCCAGCCTGGGTCCCTTAAAAAAGGAAAGTTCATTCTTAACCTCCACTGCCTGTTAAAATAACCTGGGAAAGCTTGAAAAATATCCTCATGCTTGGGTCTCACCCCCAGAGATTCTGCTTTCATGGGTCAGGATGTGACCTGGGCATCAGGACTTTTTAAAAGTTTCCGGGAGATTGTATTATGCAGCTAGAGTTGAGAGCCACTGGACTAGAAAATTCTGTGTCTGGATGGAATGCCTCAGGACACCTTAGATTAAACGGGATGACGGTGTTGGAGATAGTCAAGGCATTTGGTTACTTGGGCTCCAGTATTTAAAATTCTGGAGTGTCTGAATTTAAGGAAATAAATGGTTCCTAGATTGAAGAAAGCTGTTCTATTTCAGCAGTTACTAAAGTGGTTCTCAAACCTAAGTGTGCATCAGATTTACCTGCAGGGCTTGTGGAAACACAGGCTGTTGGGCCCTGCCCCTAGAGTTTCTATTTCAGTAGGTCCAGGGAAAAGCCCCAGAATTTGCATTTCTGAAAAGTTCCCAGGTGATGCCGATGTTGCTGGTCTGGGGACCACATCTGGAGAACCACCGAGTTACCGTGAACTATATTTGGGGCTGAGCTGACTCTCTTGAGAATGAGTTTTGCTTTCACTCATTCATTCCCCTTTGGTTTATCCCTCAAAAGTGTCCTTAGGGACTGTGTATTGGTTAGTTTTTTGTGTTATCACGCTGTGTAACAGTCCCCCGGATCTCAGTTACTTACAGCTACTAATGTTTATTTCACAGTTGCAGATCTGGAGGTTGGCTACAGTTCAAGCTGGGCTAGATTTGAGTCCAGGCTTCAGCTTGGGTTCCTGTTTGCCCCACATGGATTCGTTCTGAGACCCAGGCTGAAGAAGCAATGGCTACCTGGGACATGCTCTTTTCATAATGGAGGACAGAAGATTCAAGAGGGCTGGCAGAAGCTTAAAGCTTTAGCTTTTAATTGTCACACTGTCACTTTCAGCCACATTCTATTGGCCAAAGCAATTCACATGGCCAAGCTCAGTCAGAAGATGGGGAGATACAGTATGTCCACAGTAGACAGTGTCAGAGACAAGGAGTAAAGAAAGAATGATGGACAAATAATACGATCTTTCTCAACCTGTTAGGTATCAGGCCCCACATGAAGTTCTGTAGAGATGCAGAAAGATAAAACAGGGTCCCAGCCTCTGAGAAGCACAGATTGGCAAGACACAAAGATACAAGAGGGTGATATGGATGATATAGAGGGCAAATAAGTAGCAGGAGCATGGAGGTGGGACTGGCTCTCATTGCTGGGATGTCTACCCTCCCACACGATGTAACCAAAGCCCTTGGAGCTGTGCCCAGGCTTCTGGGAGCCAGGACAGCGTGTGGGAACAGCTGAGCTGGCCCACAGCTGCAGGGCATCCAGCAAAAGGAATTGAATCTGTGCCTGGGCTGGGGCAAGTTTGTTCCAGAAAGAAAGTACCTAGTCCAAAGCAGAGAACAACTGAGAAGGAGAAGTGGCTTTTTATCAAAGGGCTGGCACAGACAGCCAGAAACACGAGTGAGCCTTGGGGAAGCAAAGCCCATGGTGATTTTTGGAGGCAAGAGGTTGGAGGGTAAGGGCTGTTCGATGGGGTGCCTGTTGCACTGAATTGGAGGCAGGGAAGGCCCTATGAAAGTCATCAAGTTGGAGGACAAGAAAAGGGAAGTGAATCTGGGCAACCTTCCCAGAGGAGAGGGCATTCCAACTGGGGCATGGAGGGTGAGTAGGAGTTTGTTAGAAGATGGAGGTTAGATGGTGGGAAGAGGAGTTTCAGGGGTTTGGGTGATAATTCCAGGGGCACACAGACCCCTCCTTTTTCCATAAAGTTCCTGCAGTTGTTATCTTTGACTAGTTCACTCCCCACCACAAGCCAGCATTCTGTTTGATGCCCCAGGCTGCCCTGCTGCCCACAGCTGTCTCTGTGTTTTGCAGGTCACGGAGGTTTTATTGCCTCTGAGGTTCAAGGATTTTTCCTCTTCAAGTAATTACCACTGAAATTATGTGGTTTGATCTCTGAGTGATTATAAGACTCTGAGACTCAAACAATATAACTTAGACTGAGTTTTCCAGAGACTGGGGCCCAGAACCGACATCCTCAGTGCTGGGCTCAAACCCATGATCGGCCAAGACTCTTGCCCTTCAACTGCCCTCCCTGTGTGGGTGGGGGAGAGCCCTGCCTCCTGCGAGCGCTTGCTCTGCTCCCAGAGACTGGGTCAACATTTGGTGAGCTCCTATTTTTAGAGAAGCACAGTAAATCCCCCAGGGTGGCGTGATTAAACACTCCAAGGTCTTAAAGTCACCTTTCAAGGGATCTAAAGGTGTGCATGAAAATGAGCCTTCCGGGGAGTCTGCCATGACATCCTTAAGCTTCTGAACTGGATGAGCTGATGTGGCCGGGAGGACCTCAACTCCAGAAAGAAAAGCATTTGAGATGGAAGCAAAAACTTGCTCAAAGGCATGAAGGGGTGCACATGGCAAAGGCGTTGGGAGAGCATGCTCAGTGGGTCTGGGCCAGTGGAAGTGGGCGGGGCTGGAGAATCAGGCTGCTGTGGAGGGGGCTAAGAGGGTCGGGGTTTGTCTTGCAGGCGGTGGGAACCAGAAAAGCCGTTCAAAAGGGGAAGTGGCATCCTCCAAACCTTATCAAGTTTCTGCTGAAAGTTCCGTGGAAGATGGAGGAGACTGGAGAGAGATAAGAGAGAACCCTGGTTAGGGTCATGTCGTTGGAGCTGGGGAAGAGAAGATGTCAGTCCAACCTTTAGTTTTCTTCTGCAGGAATTTCAAAGTCAACCTCCTACAGGGATGGAGGAAGGGTGATGTAAGGGAAGGAGCAGGCTGAAATTTTTTTTTCTTTTTTCTTTTCCCCATAATGGCGTCATAGGCTTTGTGTGTGAGGTGCAGAAACCCCTTGCAGAGTAATCACGGGAGAAGAATCTCCACTTCCACCAAGATATACATTCACTTCTGCTTTCCTTGAAAGACATGGCCCTCTCTTTTCTGAACTTTTGATAGAGACATGGATGTATAAAGAAATATTTCACTCTCCTCTTAATAACACCATACCAGACCCACAAAATGAAGGGAAATGATTTATGGCAACTAATACCTGGCTTCAATGTCAAGGAGTAACAGAGGGTGCTGGGGACTGTGAAAAGCCAGATAGACATGTCCAGATCTAAAAGAGGCCATCGGCTTCTCTGCTTTAGCTGCTGAGATCGGATTTTCTAATTTTGCAAAAGAAACAGGAAAATTATTTTAACATAAAATCTTTCGATTTTGAAGCATT
Organism: Balaenoptera musculus; assembly: GCF_009873245.2. Taxonomy (NCBI): domain Eukaryota; kingdom Metazoa; phylum Chordata; class Mammalia; order Artiodactyla; family Balaenopteridae; genus Balaenoptera; species Balaenoptera musculus. Next base: position 34,480,584 of record NC_045806.1, on the reverse strand, counting down.
GGCTCTAATTCACATTTTTAAAGATTTTTATTTATTTTTTGATTGATTGATTGATTGCTATGTTGGGTCTTCGTTTCTGTGCGAGGGCTTTCTCTAGTTGCGGCAAGCGGGGGCCACTCTTCATCGCGGTGCACAGACCTCTCACTATCGCGGCCTCTCTTGTTGCGGAGCACAGGCTCCAGACGCGCAGGCTCAGTAGTTGTGGCTCACGGGCCCAGTTGCTCCGCGGCATGTGGGATCTTCCCAGACCAGGGCTCGAACCCGTGTCCCCTGCATTGGCAGGCGGATTCTCAACCACTGCGCCACCAGGGAAGCCCTCTAATTCACATTTCTTACAATACTATAGAGGTCAGGTGTGGGGTGTGGACCCCAATCTGCATCTGCGCCCCCAGATCTTCATTGGGGATAGTCCCCTTCGATGTGGGATGGTCGACTTTCCCCAAGAGCGACCCCTTCAAGACAGACAGACATGGTCCAGATGACAAGGCTATATCAAAGGGCCAGAGAACTGGGGTGGGCATAGGGGTCCAGATGGTGGCCCTCAGAGAACTGCAGAGGGAAGAAGGCGTTTGCTTCTGGATTTGGTTATTCCCTTTCCCTGAGACTGCTCCCACCAGGTGAGGCTGCCTGCTCCCCTTGCAATAATGTTTAATACACTAAAATCTAGATCAGTCAAGAGTCCACGGGCGGCCGGGAGTCATGGCGGGGACAGGCAGACAGTTGCCCGGCCAGAACCCACTGAAGCTGGGGGCAGTCAGGCTGACTGTATTCGTTTCCTAGGGTGCTGTAACAAAGTAACCACAAGCTAGATGGATTAAAGCAACAGAGACTGAGTCTCTCAGAGTTCTGGAGGCTAGAAGCCTGAAATCAATGTGTTGGCAGGGCCACACCTCTGAAGGCTCTAGGGGAGGATCCTTCCTGACCTCTTCCAGCTTCTGGTGGTCACAGGCACTCCTTGGTGTTCCTTGGCTTGTAGGCGCCTGCATCTCACACGGCCATCTTCCCTCTGCGTGCGCATCTGCAAATCTCCCTCTCCTTATAAGGTCACCAGTCATCAGGTTTGGGGCCCAGCCTAATCCAGGATGACCTCATGTTCACTTGATTACATCTGCAAAGACCCTATGTCCAAACAAGTTCACCTTCTGAGGTTCTGGGTGGATATGAGTTTTGGGGGGACACTATTCAACCCAGGACATGGGCCAGCCAAGTTGAATTCCTGACTCAGTCTTCAGATGAGGGTACAGGTCGGCTGGGCCACGGTCCCATCGGGCCACGTTGAGGCCCACCTCCACGTCTCAGGCAGGCGTGCGCCACTGACAGCTTGGAAGGGTAGGTGGGAGCTCGGGGCCCTCCAGGGACCCACAGAGCTGTGGGAAGGCCCAGTCTTTCAGGCTCACCTGGCAAGGCTGGTGGCGGTGACTTCAGCCTGTTGCTGAGTTTGGAGATGTGTCCTGACAAGGTAAAATGACTGCCACCCGGCAAGGGCTCCTGCAGACCTCCAGTGGCTTGAGGGCGAAACTCTGGGAGGAGGAGCGGGAGCTAGCAGATAATTTGCATATGGTGAGGCTCTCATTGTTCCGAGGTAACACCCCAGGGGCCCTCAGGAGCCTGTGCCTCAGGCATCAAGGTCCAGTCCTGCGTATACATGTGGCCTTCCACGTTTCCATCCTTCTTTGCCGCCCTTGGAATCTTGTAGTCGAGACTTTGTGGGCTCCTCCCTGCTTCTGTGCCCCCCGTGCTGGCTCTAACAGGAGGGTCTCAAAACTCCAAGGAACGTTAGATTTGATGGCAGTTAATGTCATCTCTGCCTCGGCCTCCCCTCAGGGTCGCCCCATACTTGAGAAAACCACAGAGACAGGGCACTTGCTGCCACCAAGGCAGCCCGATTCATTTTCGACAACTCTAATCTTTATCAAATTCATCCTGATGCTGAGTCAGAATCTTGCCTCCCTGGCACTTCACCCCTGAATCCTTAAGTTTATCCACTGGGGTCTGGCGCGCAAGTATAATTCATCAAATCATCAGCTATCAGAACTGAAGGCCACCAAAGGCCAAGCCCTCATCTTAAGTTCCTTCTCCTGCCTTGGCCAGAATTGTCTGCCACTTGTATGTGTCTGCTTCTCCCCTGGATTGGCATAGTATTTTATTCTTATGGCCATGCCAGGCTTGGATGCCCTTTTTGAAAAATCAGCTTGCCCTTGTCATCCCAGGAAGGAAGGGAGGGTGGCAAAGGCGCTCTGCACAGGTCTGGCAAATGGAAGACTCGTGGCCACACTCGCGAGCCAAGACCCGAGTGGGCAGGAGATGCCTTCACCGCAGATGGGGCGATGGCGGCAGGGCTGTCTCCCCGCAAACCCTGGACCTACACGTGACCCATAGCTGCAAACAGCTGCCGCTCGTCCTCCTCGCACCCCCACCCCAGCCCAATATAAAAGCACACCCATCATCGTATTTATAGAACTAGTAAATAAAGAATAAAATAGCAAGTTAAAGTAGGTTTTGATTGCCTACGTGTTGGTAAAACCCAGCTGGAATAATTTGATTCATGCATGGAAAAATGCCTCCGAAGCAGGGCCTTTTTTTAGTGTGCCGGAACTGAGTCCCTCCAGCCGCAGATAGAAATTTCTGCTCCTAGAGTTTGGCTCCAAGACTAAGAATTAAAATCTAAAACGAGATTCCAAGAGAACTAATTATTTGCTCCCTTGAAATATGCCAACTAGCCTTTCCCCAATCTTGCAGACAAAGCGGCTGAAGGAAGGAAGGGGCAAAATTTTCCTTTCTGGCACCCAGCCTCTTTCTGGGAGGTGCCTCCCGAACCCCCATGGAGGGGAGCGAAGCCTGTGTCATCTGTCGGGACTCTGGACATAGCCCCGTGGCACAGAGAACTGCGTTTTTAGGCCAAATTAGCCTCCTCGTGAATTCGATTGCTGTTCCCACTATCAAGGGGCTGTGACTAATTTTATATTCTGCAAGCGCTTTTTGAGGAATGAAAAATCTATCCTTCCTCAACCACCCACTTCCTCAAAGAAGGGTTTCCCTTTCCCAAGATGCCAGATTGCTTTGCAGACAATGCCACTCACTTGTTATGGGAGATTCTGTGTGAAGTTGGCATGGAGGAGGCATCATTACTCCTGTTCTAGGCTGTCCTCTGGCTTAACGGACACTGGATTTATCCATGGTTGCTGACAGCTGCTGCTTTTCCTGCCTACAATGCCCCCTTAGTCACACTTGCGCGTGCACACGTGTACACACACACACGCATACACGAAACCTCAATATGGTGAGTTTGAAAAATACTTTTGTTTTAGAGATTGTGTGGGCTGGTGGAAAGATGGAAAGAAGCTATAACAATTAAGAGCTGTGCTTTGGGGATTCGATCTCAGGAGGCAAACTCCCAGAAAACGTTCCTTTACTGCTCTTGACAGTTTTTCTTTTCCTTTGCTACATGGGCTACCGATTTGGCATCCAACTGGGTTTCTGACATTTGTCTTAAAAAAAGTAGGAATTCTTCTGAGAGGATGAAGGGGTTCTCAGTCACTCACATTTTAGTGAGAATTAGTCCAATAAAATTGCTTTCCTCTGAACACCTTTTTGGGTTCAGCTACACTGAGACAGTGAGATTTGGAGAAAGGGGTGATTTTGGAAACAGTGTGCCTTGGGGATGTGAAGAGGCTTACTGGGTCCGAGGGAGGGAAGGAGATGAGAGATGGAAAATGGATAAGGAAGGCAGATTCCCTCTCTCCTGTCACATTGCACAGACTCCTACATTTGGCTACCAACATTTTCTAGCATTCAGCTGCATCTGATAGACTTTGGTGATTTGTCTAGAGAGACTGACCACCATTTTAAACACTGTTTTCATGGGGGATATTTGTTCCCAGTTCTGAACAACCAGCTTGCAAGGGAATCTTTTCAGTCAGTAATTTAGGCTGTGCAAATGATGAAACTGACATTCACAAAGGCCAAAAGGTGTCGCATGTGTCAGAGTGAAAAAAGACATTCTTCTAGATGTAGGGCGCATGTCAGAGATGAAGGAAGTGCTCTCAGCACAGAGAAATCCATGAGGACGAGCTTGCTGGGTCATGGTCAAGTGCTTAGTCACTGCATTCTGCCAAACCCCTCGACTCCCTGCTGGCCTTTATTTTGAGTTCTACCCTGACAGGGGGTTTCCGAGGTGTGGCCCCAGAAGTGCCCAAATCCCTGTCTGCTGCCAAAGGCATCCCTGTAGAAGTTCATTCCCACCCTAAGAAACTTCCATGGAAACCTAATTATCCATATTGCTATGATTGCCGTGGCTCCAGCAATTGAAGTGATGCACGGCTTCTTGTCATCAGGACGCCACTAGAATGGTCAGGATCCTGTCCCTGTGATGTGTAGGCAGAGGCAAGGACAAGGAGGAAGAAAGATTTGACCCACCCCAGCACTTTGGACTGGCGATGCCCAGCAGGAGCGGTGGCGATTGAGCACCCATTTCCGAGGCTAGAGAAGGCGTTTGTGCTTTGGAGCACACGAACACCTGAGACTGCGTGCAAAATGCCGTGTGTACATTTTTGGGGGGAAGGGAGCTCATTGTTTTATCAGATTCTCAAAGAAGTCCTGACCCTCCCCCCACCAAGATTAAAAATTTGCACAGATAATAATTTTAGCGTCACAGTAAATGATTTCTTATTAGAGAAGATAGTCAAATGAGGAAGATACCTAGTAAAATAATTGCATCCGTCAGAATAAGTAAAACCGGGCTGTGCTAACAAATTCAGTGGCTTAATATAAAAAAGCTTATTCCTTACTCACGCTTTGTGCTTGATGTGGGCGGGCCAGGAGAGCATGCCCACCGCGGTCACTCAGACAACCAGGCAGAGAAAGTTTTCACCTCCTACATAAGCTTCCCCCGTCACTACAGCAGCGGGAGAGCAAGTTGGCCCCTAAGCTTGCGGGCTGTCGAGGTTCCACCCAGGAGGGCTCACGTTTAATTGGCCCAAACAAGCCACACGCAGAGAGGTAACTCCTCAACTGGAGGGGATGTCTGATCCAGCCTTGTGCCCAAACGGAGAAGCGGAATATTTGTGAACAGCCCTAATGACTACCGCTGTGATATAAAATTTTTTGAAAGAAAACCATAAAATGTTCAGCTCATCCACTTTAAAAATTAAGAGCAAGGAACATAAAACTGTATTCAATAAATATAGTAGATAATAAAAAGAATTTCCCTGTTATGACCAATTAAGATAGAAAAAGTTAAGGGGAAAGAGATTGAAAAAGAGGGAGGGAAAGAAAGTGAGAGGAGAAAGAGTCGGGAAGGAAATGGAAGGGGCTTTTGTGGGGAGAAGCGGGGGCCAGGACAAATGCCACAGCAAGGTCGGTCTTTTCTGCCAGCTGAGCCCCACATCTCATACCATTTCACCCCAACCTGCAGCCCCGGGAAGCCACATCCTCAGGTTCCCGGCAGTCTTCCAATTTCCCCAGCCGCCCATCTTCCGGGGGACAGCTGCCAGTAAACAACGGCAGGCTCCCAGCGCCCTGAATGGGGATCCTTGCAGGAAGCACCCTCACATGTGTGTTTCACGGGGGCAGCATCCGACAGGCCATCAGAGTGAAGCTAAAAGCCAGGCATGGCCTATGGGCCAGTTTCCCACCCCAGGCCACGCCCCTCCCACCCCCATCAGCCACCAGGGGTCCTTTTGTGTGTGAGGACAAAGGCTGGGGACCTACGAAAGTGCGTCAAAAGCAGCGAAGCAGATCTCCTTCCCTAATGCAGGAACTCAATTCACTGCACGTGGTGAAACTATTACATAAATATGCTAAGCACATATTTTATAATAGAAAAGACTAGTTCGTTCTCTCTGTACGTCTGCATGTTTTAAAGGCATCAACTAGCCCCAAGGGCTGGGTCTTCCTCCACTCGCACTCCTCTCCCGGCTGCCGGAGCTGAGCCTGCCTTTTGCCCTAGGAAAGCAATGCATGTGTGGCCATCCCCTTGTGGCCACCTGCTATTCCCACCCAAGGCCCCCTGCCGAGGAATGGAGAGGTCCCCCAGGACTTCTCTCTGTGCCCCTGGAGGAGGTATGTATGTAGCTGAGAGACGGGAAAAATCAGGGGCCAAGGGTGGAAACTTAGCGGGGACACAGGGCCGGGGTGTCTTGTATTTTGCAGATCGGTTTTGGTTCTTTCTTGAGTGCCATCACCCAGGGATAAAATGGTGAGAACATTGCTATTCAAGAGCCATGGCCCCTGTCTCAGTGAGCTCTTGCTGTTTAACCAACTACCCCAAGATTTAGTGGTCTAAAACATGACTGTTGATCATTTCTCACTAGTCTTTGGCTTGGCCAGGTGCTTCTTCCAGTCTGGCCTGGGCTCTGTAGATCTCCACTGGCCTCATTCATGGGTCCATCTAGCTGGTATGTTGACTGGGACATCTCTCTCCCTCTACCAGGCTAGCCCTGGTATTGTTCACAAGGCCATTGTAGGGTTCCAAGGACAAAAAGAGGACAAGTCCCAATGCTCAAGTGCTTTTCAGACCTCTGGGTCACTTTTGTTCCTATCTCATTGGCCAAAGTAAGTCACATGGCCAATCCAGATTAAGGGGTAGGGAAATAGGTTTTATTCCTTGATGGGAGGAGCTATAAAGTCACATTGTAAGGATAGGGATACGGAGAGGGGACTAGTTTGGCATCATTTGCACCCCACCACTCCTGAATCCCAGCCTTTCTATTCCACTTCTTCTCTGGTATAGAGTCTCCCTGATGCCCTTCCCCTCCACCCCACAATCCAGGGCACACAGTCAGTATGGGGCCAATGTGCACCACACTGTGAGAGATTTCAGGTGCCATTACACATAGGCAAAGGTACCATCTCTGGGAATATAATAAAACTAATCCAAATAACTGTGGGTTTAAAATAAAATAGAAAGTTCTCTCTCTCAGGTTAAACAGCCAGAGACCAAGGTTTCTTCCAGCTCACTGATTTACCACCCCCAGACAATGTCCTTTGTACTCATTGTCTAAGTAGGCTGCCAGAGCTCCAGCCATCACATCCATAGGCAGCAGTATGGAGGAAATGTAGAAGAAGGACATATCCCTCTCTTAAAGGAGAACTTCCCAAGCCTCACTCTTTCTTGCTTCCTCACTGGTCTGAAATTGGCCGTTCTCATGGGTACAGGACACACTTACCTGCAAGGGAAACTCAGAAAAAGCTGGGGCACATTGATACTTCTAATAAATTTCCTGTGACTAAGGAGGGGGAGCAGAATGGATGTTGGGATCTTTGCCAAACCAGGTTTTTCACAAACATGTTATGTGACTGTGAAATCATGAGACATCTTTGCATGTCTCATTAGCATAATCATCACACCTGGGGTGGATTCATGTCATCTAGTTAGTTCGGTTCAGGTAAAGGTACACAGTCCCCTATGCAATTGTCATCCCCTTGTGGCCCAGCAGCCTCTTAGGCAATGCTCTGAGAGGGCCCAGGACTGGTCCACCTACTTCATGCCAGGGTTGAGGTTCCTTTTCATTTTTTCCCAATTTTAATTGAGATGTGAAAACCACACAGTAAAGTTCACGAAGTTTAAGTGTACAGCTTGATGAATATGTGTGCATCCATGTAACCACTACCCAGGTCAAGTTATAGAACATTTTCAGGCCTCCTACCCACACCCAGAAAGTTCCCTCCTGCCTCTATGCCATTAATACGCACTCTCAGAGGTAACCATGATTCTAATTTCTGTCACCATTGAGATAATAGGTTCTTTTCAGGCTGTGCAGATTCTTCCAAAGGGGACCTATGCTGTTGGCCTCTGCTCTCTACCTGTGTTTTTTAGGCAACGCTCCTCTCTCCCTGTCTACTGCAACCAAGCAGGAGGAGAATAAGAAACAAGGTGGCAGTACCCAGGGTAGGGTGGAGGAATGGGTGGATATAAACCCTTCCTGCTGAGGTTGACCAGCGCTACAGTTCCACAATACAATACCCTGTCTACTGTGCTGGGTTTAAATGCACCCCATCAATCACCGTTATGGCCGGGACCTCCAGACACCCAGGTTATAAAAGAGCATTAAGCAGTCATGCTCAGGTATTCTCCTCTCCTGAAGCTTTTATTTGCTCTCTGGTCCTGGTCTTGCCATCTCTCAAGTCTTCACGCTCCCAAAGGAAGATGGTTTTTCCTGTTTGGGTTCCCCTCCCAATACCACCATCCTGCCCCGTCATGTTCTCCCTGCTGGCACCCGATCAAAGGAATCTGATGATTTATAGGACAATTGGACACATTCTTTGTGACCACCATGACTGATGGGTGGAAGTATATGGAGACCCACTTTGGTTCAATCGAATAGACTTTATGACATCGCTATTCAAAGCACCGTCCCCAGACTAGCAGCATCGACCTCATCTGGGAACGTGTGAAAAATCCAGATTATTGGGCCCCATCCCAGACCCACTGAATCAGAATCTGCATTTTCACAAGATCCCCAGGGGATTCAACTGCCCATAACGTTTCGGTCGTAACACCCGTGCTCTAAGGTGGCACGGGTACTTTATCAGGAAGTAGGGGCCCCCAGAAGCACCTGGGTCCGGGTGGCCCCCTTCCAGCCTCTGTGCCCCGGGTAGGAGCTGGGCAGAAGGGTCCCAGTGCTGTATTATTCCATGAGTGCTTAGTTACTCTACATTCTTGGCCCTGTCACACTGGCTCTAGTTTTGGAAACTCTCTTTCCTTACCACCGGTCCACAATCCCTTATCTGCAACAGAAACGCAAAGGTTTTATACGTTTCGCACAAATGTATTTGGTGGCAAAACCTGGTTTGAGCTGATGTGAGGCTTTTTATAGTCATTATTTACCCCGCTTTGTGTGACTATTCATATGTTTGAGCACAGCAATATTATTGTGGCTGATTACCCGCCAGGGGATGTTTCCTAAGACATGGTCTTACTTTCTACAGGTCTTACTTTTCTAGTATAGGAAAACCTCTCAATTCTGGAATTTATCTGGCCTGAAGGGTTTGGATGGGTTCTGGACCTTTATCTCCTTTTCTCCTCATAGACGATGCATTCAATTTCTTTAATTTTCCCTTTCGTTTTAAATAATAACGATAATAATCATTATTATTGATTACAAAACTAACTCTGGTTTAGAGAAATTCAGACTATGGAAACAGGGGATCCTGCCTCCGCTCCTGATCACAGCATGGTGTCTGTATTTTCTTTTTCTTTCTTATGCACGTGTATAGGTGCACCCGGAAACACACATGTGCACACATACATTTTAATAACAAAAATGCAATCACAACTTGCATAGCCCTCTGCACCCGCCCCCCCTCCCCGCCGCTGCTACGCACGCACTTAATGTATCAGGAGAAACCCCACGACAACGCTTATGTTTGGCAGATGCTTTTGGTACCCGACCGGCTGCATCCCTGGAGACTTCCCACTTCCTGGCGTGCCTTCTAACTGCCAGGGTCCACGTCTTTCGGCTTGAGTGCTTTCCCAAAGCTCTGCCAAAAGCAGGGAAGGCTGGCTGGAAGTGCCAGGGAATTAACAGCCCAGGGAGCAGTCCTCAACCAAGGAATCTCAGGAGGTGGTGTTTCATTCTGCCAGCTCACGCGCTGTTCCTCGGGTGCGGTAGCTCTGGGGCATCTCCTCGAACTCCCCTGCAGGAATGAGCCGCGGTTGCCCACAGTGGTAACTAGCTTGAGAACACACCTCTTATTGGCGGCCTTCCCTTCCCTGCCTCCCTTCCCCCTCCCCTCCACCTACTGCCCACACCTCTCCTGTGTTTCCTCTACCTCTTGAACAAATAATTTGCACTTGTCTTAGGGTCTGTTTCTCCAGAAACCCATACTATGACAATCTAGAGATACTTTTTGCTCGTTATTAACTGCTGAGGATGCCACAGTATGGATACACCATTTCTTTAACCGTTCCTTATTACTCTCCTATTATTAGATAATTATGGTGCTGCTAATTTTTCAACGTGACAGTTGAGGTTGGTAGACCTCTTGGTGCGTGTATTTTTGGGTGCAAGCATTTCTCTTAAAATATTTTGGACCACCTTCTCTTTTAGTTTCTCTGCTCCATCTAGGCAGGTTCTATTCTGCTTTTCTGCTCAGAATCTGCGTTCTCCTGGGAGCTGGTGCCAGAATGTCTCAGCCAAGGTCACCACCTGTCCCAGTTTTCCCTCAGGACTTGGGACTTTCAGTGCTATAACAGAGACAGTCCCTGGCAAACCAAAATGGTTGGTCACCCTATCTCTGCTCCTTCATCCGGGCTCTCAGTTTCCAGAGCGCCTGCTTTCCATCCCTCTGCCCTCAGCCTCCACACCCAGGATCTCCTATTCTAGCTGCCTCAGGGCTGCCCCTCCCAGCTCACAGGGGACCTTCCGCTCCCAGAAGCCAGCTTCATCACTAGTTAAACACACTCACATGCACACCTGCAGTTTCACAATTGTCCCTCAGGCTGTGATGTCACAGCAACCCTATAAGGTAAGCACTTGGATTGCATTTGATCGATGAGGTTCAGAGAGATTAAGCAACTTGCCCAAGGTCACACAGCTAGGACGGGATGCAGCCAAACTTGGATTTGGGTCTGGGTGACCTGAAGAGCCCTGTGTTTTGCTGCCTTTCTTGCTGCAGTTCTGCCGCCCTTCACCCAAGTTCATCAGCTATCATTTTAACGCACCAGCATCTTCTCCCATCAGGCGCCATTCTCTCAGGTCCTATCCCCACCAAGAACAAAAACAAAAACTACCAAGTGATTACTTGGTTTCCTTTTCCCTGGTCCTGTCTGTTTCTTTCCAGGTCCCTGGCTCACTTATTCCCCTGCATTTTCCTCATTTGCATAGAGGCTCCTTCCCTGCTCTGACATCTCCATCCTGCTTCTCCGTAGACACAGCAAGAAAGAAGCCCCATCGGTCTCGAACAAGGTAGAGGTCCTTATTACCACCCCAAACCGCAGATAGGAAAGCAGAGACCCAGACAGGTGGTGTGAGAGGCTGAGGCCACAGCTGGTGGTTGGCAGAGCCTGGCTTGAGATCCAAGTTTGCCTCTTAAACCTCGGGGTGTCTCCATAAATATACGGTGTTTACCGAATGCCTGTTGGTCCACCCTGCTGTCCAGATTCCCACGGACAGGGAGCCACATGTGACCTCCCAGGGGATGGAGCCATGGTTCCTGTCTTTATCGGCATTTGGCAAAATGAATTCCAGTCTCCCCGGATGTGTCTGTGAAGGGGACAGGGGATGAACAAAACAGTTCCCCCGAGGAGCTGGGAGCCTGAGAAAGGCCCGGCTCCACCTTCCACTTATCTCCGGCCCATCTGGCCAGAGCAGCCCTCCCTCGCAGGAGCCTGGCCTGTGCTTCTCTGCCTGCGGCTCCCGCAGCGTTGACACATAAGGGCTGCAAAGCCCTTGGAGGGAAGCCTCCGCCAGGGGCCCAGGGGCCAGGAGAATGCAGGCCCTGTTCAGCTGTCGCCCGGCAACGCCACACACAAACATTTGCTGACAGGAAGAGGCGAGCGGCATTAAAGCCGCCTGACAGAGAGGTGATGGGGCAGCGGGGAGAAGCAGAGGTAGACAGTGTGTAATTGCCAAGCCGGAAGGCTGGCCTGTGGCCAGCGCATTGAGTTTAACCGCCTGTGTCACTGCCCTCCACATCCAAGGAGGATGCTGCCCGCGGCCATGTTTCCAGGCGGAGTGCCCTGTCGTGGTCTGGCCTGGGCTGACCCTGTCACAGCCTGGGCAGCTGCGCCCGGGGCCCAACTACAGAAGGAAAGGCCAGCTCTGGCTCTGGGGCGCCCCCTCCAGCAGGGCTGTCCCTGCCTTCATCTGAACAGCTGGCGGGGCCTCAGGTCCCTGCCCCTCCTCCCCCTGCCCCTCCTCCCCCTGCCCCTCCTCCCCCTGCCCCTCCTCCCCCTGCCCCTCCTCCCCCTGCCCCTCCCGTGCTGCTGCAAGCTGGCCGTTCTGGAAACAGCCTCTGACAAAGCAACGGGGCCCACAGAGGGTCTTTTGGCGACCACAGCCCCTGTTCCCTGACACTCTCCCATCAGTAGACCTGGAGCTCGGCCCAAGCCTGGGGCCAGCACGGACACCCTGAGGCATCCAGGTGGGTTTTGGCAATGCTAGAAGCATCTTCCCCTGGAGGGCTGAAGAGTCTCTCCCGCCTTCCTGAGGTTCCTCCTTCTCCTGCCCACGTGCACTTCATGAACCTCCCGCCCAGCCCTAAATTAGCCACAAAGCCCCTTCCAACATGCCCACAGTGGCTGCACGGTGGGGACCCAGGGAAGAGATGGACGCAGGGATGAGCAGCGGTGAAACCGTGCCCCCGAAGGCAGCCGGCCCCTTGGCCTGCAGAAGGTCACCCCGCCGGCAGGCTGTGAAATCTGATAGCAGTCCTGTAGCTTCCAAGAAATAATTATTCCCAGGAAAGTGTTTTCAAGTTTTAGATAAACTGCTGTTTAAGAAGCAGAGAGGACAGAACCCGAACGGTGGCAACCGTCTGCGGCTTCCCCCAGCGGGCCCATCATTAACCATTGCTCCCGGAGCTAAAGGCTGCGGCTCTATCCCCAATTAACAGCCGCATTCCAGCAAGCTCCCTGTTTATCAAGGCATTAACACTGACATCTGGGGATGGCGCCTGCCCTGGCCTGCCAGCAGGGAGGATCGAGCGTCCATCCACCCACACTCAGACTGACGGCCCCATCCCTTGCCTCCTCGACCAAGGGTGGGCGCAGATGGGATGCTGTGGTCCCCTCCCTCCCGCTCCCTTCCCCCCACCGCTGTGTCATTCTACAGCCCGCCGAGTGTGAGCCAAGCAGCCCCGTCCCAAGTGGGTGTGTGCACGCGTGCCCCGGTGTGAGAACCTTATATTTCAGGAGAAGATGGCGTGTGGGGAGGATTCTCCAAGGAATTCTTTGAGAACAGAAATGATATCTCTCCCCTTCTCAACCCCGTGTGTGTGTGTGTGTGTGTGTGTGTGTGTGTGTGTGTGTGTGTGTGTGGGGGTGCCACAGTTACTCCCCTTCTCCTATTTCTCCCCTTGGTTCTGTCCCTTTCTTTTCCTTCCTCTCCAGTCACTAGCGTGAGAGCATTGATTAAACACCCTTCTGCCCCCTTCTCTAGGCTGAGGCAAATTCTGTTAAGTATGTACCTGTTGGAGGGACATGAGCCCTGGTCCACCAGCCCTTGTTGGAGCAGGAAGGTCACCAGCTGCCTCATTCCAAGGACCTGAGACCATTGGAGTTGGGAAACTATTCATTCTTCATCAACAGCCCTTCCCACATGTGTCCCTGCCCCCAGCCCCACCAAGCACCCACCCCCTTTCCATCCAATCTTCATTACTTCCGCTGAGCATTCACTGGCTTCTTTGTGGCCATGTTCCTCGTCTGACCCCCTCGATGTGGGCATCTCCCAAGGCCCGCTACCCACTTCCTGCTGCCCTCTCTCCCCAGACTTCCTATAGGAGCCAGGCCAAACCATCCCCAGGGCTCAGCAGTGACTTCAGGACCCTGAAATCCACAGCTCTGGCCTCAGCCCGAGGTCACTTTCACCTGAAGGCTCTTGTGGCACCTTCAATTCAAATGAATCAAATCAACCCCACTTGTTTCCCCATAGTGTTCCCCGTTTCTGGCAGAGATGTCTGTCACTACTCCCTCAGCCCACACTGGAGAATCGTATTTGACTCACCCGCTCCTTCCTTCGAAGCCAGTTTCCAAACCCGAGCTGGTTGTTACCCTATTCCTACACCCCCTCCCTCTCCTTATTCCTCCTGCCACGCCACCCTGGGACTTTACTGATGAATTGGAAAGAGACAGGAATGGGCCCCTCAGCTGAAAAGGATATCCCCAACCCAACCAAACCCACCAGGCTCTGGACCCTTGGTCCCTCCTACATGCAGCTGCTAGGTTAATCTTCCCCTGCCGGGGCCGCCCACCTCTGGGCCTTCGCGTGGTCAGGTTTCCCCAGCTTAGAATTGATTCCAGTGATTTAAGAGATTAAATGGTATAGGTGCCAGCCCTTTGCAATTTGTGGCTTTGAACAAATGTTAGTTACTATTTAAACAAGAGTGGGAGGGGGTGGGGTGGGCTCAAGTCTCACCTCCTTAGAGAAGCCTTCTGGAAGGGGAGAGCAGTTCTTTTGCCTGACCCGTCGGTATCCGTTCCCCATCTTCCCCCCCCCCACCCCCCGAGTCTGTAGGGATCAAGTGAAGTCAGCCATGCGCCCAGGATCCTGGGGTGGGCCGTGGCTCGAGCTGGCCCCAGTTCCAGCCAGGCAGTGGCAGACCTGGGGATTTTTCTGGAACTGTTGGGAAAGCACATCCTCTCTGTCACAGTTGCTCTACTAATGAAATGTGAGTCTGAGGCCGCTGGTGGCCATCTTGTCACCACCACTTGGGATAAGTGCCTGGAATCAGCCCTGCCTGAAGCCAAGCACCTTTTAACGTGTTGGTTTCCGGAGCCGGTACCTTCCGTTCCCCCACCCCTACCCACTGAGCCAGTTTGAGTGGCGTTTCTCTGCCTTACAACCAGAAGAGTCCTGCCTGCCTCAGTCCTGAGACACCTCTCTCAGTTTGCAGCTCTAAATTGTTGCCTTCCCTACCCCTCCCTGGGCTCCGACTGCATTCAGCTTTGCACTGTTATTTGGACCTGTAGGCGGACAACCCTAGCCCCACAGTTACTAGGTGCCAGGCACTAAGAACTTTACCTATGCCGGCCCAGTCCTTACAAGCACCTGAGGTCGGAATTATGACTGTCCCCATTTTGCCGATCAGAAAACTGAGGCATAGGAAGGTTATATACTCGACCTAAGTAATGCAGTTCATTGGTTGCAGAGGCAAGATTTGACTCCAGGCCAGTTTGCTCCGAAACACTGACCAACGGAGCCTTTTAAAAGTTTGGCTGATCTATCACTTGTTTTCGTGGTCCAGGGTGCTTTGAGTTCCTCCTATGGCCCCCAGTGCTTTCACTCTGAATTCCTCTTCCTGCCAGATGGGTATAGGTGCATCACGACTTCCCCTGAGATTTATGGTGGGCCCCTCACCTGTGCATGCTTTGGAACAACTAGAGAGCCTGGGATATTTATTGTCCCTCACAGCCATCCCCTGAGGGAGCCTGTCCTGTCCCTGAGTCCTGTGTGCATTACGCAGGGACCCCCTTGTCATTGTGGGCGGGGTGTGAAGCGGCTCCAATCCCACATCTAACTGCTGTGTCTTAGCTGCCCCTCTGCAACTGTCCTTCCAGGGCTAGGCCCACTGGAGGGCCTTTACCCTGGTGGCCTATGTGGCCAAACAGTTTGCATTTCCAGGCAACAGGGGCTGGAGTTAGGGCTACCCTTGGGATGCTGCCAGTTATCCCCGGCCCTACACTTTGGTGGCTGTCTAATTCCGCAGGACGGTGTAGTCAGAGCACATGGGCTGCAAACAATCCCTCAGAATCACAGATTTAGATTCGACGAAAACCTCCCCCACCTCCAACAGTATAACATCTACATCATGTCCTGCAGTTTCAAAACTAACAGTTCATTTCATCCTTACAACGGCCCTGTTTGTTGTCATGATTCCCACTGAGGCTCAGGGAGGCTCTAAGTAAGGGACGGTAAGAAAGAGACTCAAAGCCGTGTCTCCTGGCTTCGGGTGAAGAACCTTTGTCTTCTTGACATCACGGGGATTTGGCCCCTTCAGTGACGCTCATTGATTTAACATCGGACGTTTTCTGCCTGCCTGGCACAGAACTGGGAGTTGGAGATACAGAGGTGATCACACAGCTCAGAGCCTCAAAACAGCCCCTTTTAATGAGTCACGATGGTGTTAAGAATGGAGTGTGGTGGGAACACGAAGGAGGGGACTGTGAATTCTCCCATTTGGGGAAAGTGACAGTGTTAGAGAAAGTTCTGGAGAAGGACAGTCACCTGCTTGTCTTCTATGATGCACAGACAGGTCACTTAGTTGTGACACAGATATGGGCCCCCAGAGGACAAGGACAAAGTTGTTAAGTCTTCCCCAGGCTGGTTCTCAGGGTTGTTCACTCGCGAGCTAGATCCTGCACACACACTCTGTCTTATCCTCACTCCAAGGGCAAGGTCACCAACGTGCCCATTTTACAGGCAAGAAAACCAAAGCCCAGAGAAGTCCAAAGCCTCAGCCCTCTTGTCTCAATTCAGAAGAACTTAGAAGGGCCATCTTCACTCTGGAGGTCCCTGTGGGATCCACCAAAGCCACTATTGTGATCTCATTGCCATTCGACTTCTCTGCCCAATTCTCTCACTCCAACTCAAGTGTTGATCTTGAGACCACACGCCACTAAACCTCCTCCTTATAAATTTCCATCTCAAAGTCTGTGTGTGTCCTGGAGAACCTGATCTAAGACGCCATGTTGCATATCATTTCGTTTCGATTTTGGTCATCTGTGAATAAAACCCTCCAAAATAACAATGACCTAAACACGCCAGAAATGGACCTCTCACATAAAAGCCCAGAGGTCGGAAGTAAGACAAGTGACTCAGGTGCCTTTGATCTTGTTGTTCTGCCCAGCATGGCTTCCCGTCCCAAAGTTACCTCATGGTTCAAGATGGCTGCTCGAGCCCCCCATCACCTCCCTGCTCTATTGGGCAGAAAGGAGAAGAGGGCAAAGAGGGATGCACTCACTTCCCTTCTACAGCACATTCCGGAAGTTGCTTCTGCTTATATCCCATTAGCCAAACTTAGTCACATGGCCATACCACACTTGGCTGCAAACCGAGGCTGGGGCCTGTGTGGTCTTTATTCGGGGAGAGGAGCACATGTCCAGCCAAATACTAGGGATTTTATGTCTAACGGAGAAGAGGAAGGTGGATATTTGCGACAGCTAGTAGGCTCTGGGTGTGTGCCCACCACAAAGCTACTCAGGACAGTGCAGACCCCCAGGGAGGGCAGAGGCTGTGTGTGGACTGCCAGGCATTTGGGCTCTCCTGCTAGTCTTTGGAAATCATCTCTCATCTCCACACCTCAGCTTGGATCCCCGAGGACGGGCTGTTCTTGCTACCTGAGGGTCTTTTGGCCTTGCTTGAGGTCTCCTTGAAGGCCAAATCAGCTCACCCCTCCTTCCCAGAAGCTGCCAGGGGAAGAATGACTTTTCCTCTCATTTTCTCCCTCCTTTTCTCTTTGATCTTGTGGTTCTTTAACTGGGTGTCTTTAAGTCTCCCCTGGGGCAAAAAGGCATCCCTTGTATACCCACAAATAATTAAGTGCTATAGTCATTTGACATATACACAGACGGCATCACTATAATTACAGAAAATATATTACACATCAGGCACAGGGCACGGGGGCAGTTCACCACCCAGCATGGCCTAGAACCAGAGGTGAATGGATGCCTCGGGCTGGCCCCAGGTTGTATCCCTGCCTGGGCCCCTCTGTACATTTCCAGCCCTCTCTCCACGCCCTGCAGGCCTTGAAGCTGTGATGAGTGGCCCCCTCCGATTGTACATGCATTGCCAAGTCTCCCCCTGCATTCCCCTTTTTGCTGAGGCAGTAGAAATGGTGAGTTTGGGAGTGCTGACTGTGTAATTGACCGAAGGAGAGGAAGTGATGGAATAGGGTAGAGAGGAGATCTCAGCCCTGAAGGGGCGGGGGAGAGGAAGAGGAGGGAGGGACGTGAGAAAGACGAGGGGTAACTGGGAGAAGGAGAAACGGCAAAGGCAGAGGGATTAGTGGCTCCGAAATCCTCCCCAGGGTGTTTCCCAGGAAGAGAGAATAACCGTGAAGATCTACAGCTCGGAGAACAAGGCTTGTCAAAACAAGGCTCGTCAGTGTGCACCTGAATCACCTGGAAGGAAAAAGGTGCTGTGAGCCTGGGGGTTCTGATTGAGTAGGTCTGGGCGGGGCCTGAGAGTCTGCATTTCTAGCGTGACCACACTTTGAGTAGTAAGGATTTATAGGAACTTTTGGATGCACCCTCTCCTTTCATCCTCACAATGCCCCTGTTTTACAGACCAGGGAATTGAGGCTCAGAGGTGCCACGTACCTTGCGTGAGTTCTCACGGACAGCCAGCCCTTGGCTTTCTGTTAGTCTGTAGGGCCGTGTCCCAGAGCGGGCTGGAGAACATTTCCGCATGTGGAGGCTGGGGACCGTGCATCCAGCTCGGAGGGTCGGCAGATGCCTGGGATGTGTCCTGGATGTGAGCCCGGAGGCCTGGGTTTTCAAGGACCGAGAAGCCGAGACACAGGGAGGAAAGAAATGGCTGGGGGTGGGGTGGGATGGGGCAGCGTAAAAACAGAGTAGGATTAAAAAGAGGAGTTGACCGTATCATCTGTAAGGCGAGGCAAAGCTGGACTTTATTACTAAGCCGTGTGCCTGGAACTTCTCAACCTGGGTATCAGCTGTCTCTCGGAAAATGCTCACACTTTGTAAGATCAGATCTTTGTGTTCTGCCTGCACATGTCTTGATGTGGAGTCGTGGAGGAGGAGGGGCTGCTAAGTGAGAGTAAAGCCATAGAACTGCGTTTGGAAGAAGGGCATCCTCCGGATGGATGGGGGGCGTGTGGGGGATGGGGGTGCGTGCCGAGAGGGTTAGGCGTCAAGTGAGGGAATGCACGTAAACAGCTTAGCATCGGGCTCTGGACTCCTTGGGCAATAATAATTGTGAATTATATTAATAAATCGCAGAAGTATCTTGAAATATGATGTAAGAGGAGATGCCAAATTATCAAGAGGCTCCTAAGGAGTGAGCCAGTTCAGGTGTCTGCAAGGGCTTCGTATTGGCTAGAGGCAGGGTGGTCCATCTGGGAAGGCTGTACAGGGGATGGAGGAGGAGGACGCGGCAATGCTTCTGGGGTAGTCCGGGTCCTCCGAGAAGCAGATGTCAGGAGAGGATGTGCCAGGACTTTATTAGGGGAAATGCCTGTGAGAGAACTAGGGAGGGAGCTGGCAAAGCTGGCAGAGCAGGAAGGCTCTGGAGAGAAGGCGAGAGGGCAAGGAGCATCTTAGACTGTCCTGCAGTCTCTGGAAGGTTCAGCGAGGCCGGTAGGCTGTCCTCAAACCAAAGTCAGCTGGCAGAAGAGTCCTGTTTCCCCTTAGCACCGCGCCTCGCTCAGTCATTGGCTGGGGTGGCCAAAGGGAGGTGCGGCCTCGGCCGAGACGCTGGGATGCATTTCAGAGCTGGGCAGCTGGGGCCCTGGGGCAGTTATGTCCCCTGAAGTTGGAGGGCTGTGAAGCACAGTTTCCAGTACAGTTGCTTTCCAATAATTTGCCTACCAGACGGGGAAAGCCCTTGAATTCTGTTGGGACAGGGGCCCCAAGCCAACTGCAGGGCTTTGCATGTAGTTGTCACTCCATAAATATTTGTTAAATGACTACAGAACTGGAAAGTGAATCCGTCCCAAAGTGTATGCTTTCCTTTTGCTAAATAGATCCTCCCAATGAGACTGATTACTTTCTTTCCGATAGTTTTCCCTTTTGTGACATTAGTCTATGTTTGCAAAAAATTGCCAGGGCCTGGTGCAGCCCACTGTGAAAAGTCTCACAGGGTGAGAGGCCTGAGGCCTTTTCCGCTGTTTGTGAACAGCACGGTCCTGCTGGATTCTCTCACTCGGGAAGAGCCTTGGTCCAGCAGAGCCACCTTGGGGTCAGATCTGCCACGAGTCAGGAAGCTAAGTAGAGGCTCCCTGGCTTCTAGAGGGAAAGGCCCTGTAAGTCTTTCGTCTCCGCTGATCGCTCCCATCCCTGCCCCTCCGCCTCACAGCCCACACGTCGTCCCCTTGGAGACCGTGTACACAGCAGAAAGCCTGCTGCAGACACAACAGCCAGAAGGGGGAGGGGGCTTTGGAATCAGGCCGGTGCCGGGAGACTGGGCTTGCTATTAGGAGAGAAGTGGCAGCGAGCCACAGGACCTGGCCTCCAAGCCCCACTAGGACTCCCGAGGTCCAGGCCCCAAGGGCAGCCTCTGCCTTGCTTCTCTAGGGGCTGCGGAGCCAGCTGGGACGTGTTTTCCTCTGTCAATGCAGGCAGATGCTATGCATCCGTCTTCTACACACGTGCTTCTGCCTGGAGAGGAAGATAAAGCGGCTTGTTCCTCCTGCACTACTACATGAGTGTGGTGTGGCCACCGGTTATTGAATGGAGGTGTGTGCGTGCGTGTAGGCACGTGAGGTAGGGAGAGGAGTTGATGCCAAGGACGGGATAGTGTCAGGAATGCTACATTTCTCTCCCGACAGCTGTGTCTCGAGAATAAGTTGAACAGGATCTCTTAGCACTAATAACCTAGAATCCGAAAACAACAGCAATAATAATAATAGGTAGCACTTAGCACTTGCTATGCACAGGTCCTGTTCTGAGCTCTTTATGTATACAAACTCATTTAACCCTGAAAACGCCCGTGAGAAAATCCTACCATCATTCCAGTTTACAGATGGGCAAACCAAGGCACAGAGAGGCTAAGTAATTCACTTCAGGTAGTTCATGCCGGAAGTGGTAGCACGAATACTCGGAACTACTCTACTACAGGGTCTGTCATTACCTTTCAGTGCCTCAGCGTGGTCTTTGGCCTGAGTGGGAGAAGAAAACAGAAAGGTTTTCCCCAAGTAGAAGTGGACTTCTGTAAAGCTCCCATTGCAGAGCCCCAGAGCAGTGCCTGAGCCATGGGGAAATCCATGCTTCATGCTAAAAAAGAAAAAAGACCCTTCATGTCCAGATTACCAGTTACCAAAACCCCTCTAGTCAGTAGAGGACACAGTTCCTGGCACCAAAGAGAACATCTAGAAATGTTGGACTGAATATGTGTGACCCATAGGCATTGCTTTTGGAAACGAATCCCGCCTTTATGTCATTTGCTTGCTCATTACTTCCGAGGAGTTAAGAAGCCAACAATTCTGGTCACACGTGCTTTCCAGTTTGCTGCACGTATTGTGAATAAACCCAGGTAGGGTCTGGGAGTCCTGGTGGCTTGGACCCCTGTCTCTGATACCTGGACCCTGTGCTATGACAACAGACACCCCCCTGTGCTCTGCACCCCCCTGGATGCCTTTTGATGATCAGAGAAAGATTGGATTGTTTAGTCTTGGTTTAATAATTACTGTACATCTTCTATTTTTATTGTATTTAGGCTCATCAGCCTTTGAAAGTTGGTTTTATGGACATAGAAGCTTGGTGAGCTACAACAAAAATGGCCATTTTGTGATATTCCATAGTTTCTGTGGGTCAGGAATTCAGGAGGGCCTCAGCTGAGCCATTCTGCTCGGGGTCTCTGATGCAGTTGCAGTCGGAAAGGGGCTGGAACTGGAATGGCTGGGGTGGGGGGTTACTGAGCCATTTCTCTCCTTGCCTGTGGCCTCAGGGCCTCTCCACGTGGTCTTTTAGCCTAGGTTGCTTGGGGCTTCCTTACAGCACGGTGGCCTCAGGATAGTGAGACATGGTAGCTCAGGGTCCCAAGCCCGAGTGTCCCACGGACCCAGGCAGAAGCTGCATCATCTTCTCTGACCTAGTCTCGGAAGTCACGTAGGGTCACTTCCCCCATAGTTAGGTTTAAGGCAAGGGAACAGAGCCGTCACCTCTCCATGGAAGGAGTGTCCAAGTCACCAAGAGGAGCCATCTTTGGAAAATGCAATCTGCCACAGAGGGGGTTTGGCAGGGGCTCCAGGACAATGTGAGAGCCCTACAGGGGTCTCTTGACCCAGGCTAGGGTCCCTGATACTTACAAACCTTGGGCACCTAGCTGCCCGAGGGCACTGCTCAGGGAGGTGCTGGGTGGAGCCTTGCCTAGAGCAGGTGCCCTGGGGGGTCAGGGCCGCAGGAAGGCATTGAGGGGAGGGGTCCCAAGGGACGGGAGGAGCTGAGTGACAGCCATCCGAATCAGAGAGGTGAAATAGTGGATCACGGGCCAAGAGGAGCTGAGTTCAGACCACCCTATGGAGAGCTCAGACCCCGCTTTGGAGAAGGGGAGGGGCTAAGAGTGGGGACCAGGCCCAGAATGGCGAGTTAGCATTGAGGATGCCTGCTGCCCTCGCGAGGGGCACTGGGGAAAGGGCTTTGAGGAGGAGAGGCAGGCTCTGGCATTCCGTGTCTGCCTGAGTTAGCAGGGTGTCACCCCTGGCTGGTCCCCCGCCACCAGCATCCCAGGCAGACAGAAACACATCCCTCTCAGGGTGGAGGTGGGGGGATGGTCTCCAGCGGGGGAGGTAGAGGTGTGGATTGAGGGGCTGCGTCCCAAACCCCTGCTCGGGGCACGTGGCCCCCAGCCAGGCCTGTGTGAGAAATTGATTCCACGGCCAACCTGACCGCCTGAGGCCTCGACAAAGCGGACAGCGGCATACATAAAGTGCTGCCCCCCACGCCAAGCACCTCGGAGGCCTCTGTTTGAAGTTAAGTCCATCCATAAGCCTGCCGTCACTCTGGGCTTAATGTACATGATTTCTGGCATTTACAGCAGCGCAGCTCCGAACGCTGGAAGAAACTCCAGCAGAATAATTTGCCAGGGGAAGGCGCGCGGAGTGGCAATTGCTCATGGCACATCTGAACAGGGACGGCTCCCGGGCCAACGAGCTCCCTGACAATGCTGGCCCCCCTGGCCTCTCTCCACCGCTCACCTCGCCGCTAAGGAGGGGTTTTCTGAGACGGAGATTGTGCGCTCTGTGGGCTTTGACTCCGTGTGTAGGCGCTGATGTTGGGTGTCTTTGAGCCCCTGAGTCGGGGTGGAAGCCGGAGGGGGGGGCGATGGGTGGGGTGGGCCCTGCTGCTTCTCAGCTTGATGCCAGCACAGCAGAGGGATGGATGGGGGTTGGTCCTCGGGGCCCTAAGGATTTTCTAGGATGTTGGGACACTTGACTTTGAGTCAACGTGACTCACGATGGTGCAGCCTTGTCCTTTGGCTTGAGGGGTTGGGGGGCAGTCGCCACCCCCGGCTCTGGGGCTGCCTGCTCCCACCTGAGCCCCTGAGAGCATCCCTGGCCTCTTTCTATGGCCGCCTGGCTATCTCCCCTCTGCTTCTGTTTCTCAGATTCTCTCTCCTTTTTCTGTTTCTGCGTCTCCCACTTTCATCCCCTCTCTGGGTCTCTCTCCTTCCTGTCTTGGTGTGTCTTGGCTTCGATCCGTGTGTGTCCCCAGATCTCTTGGTCTCTGTGTCTCTCTGTCTCTTTCTGTGTCTCATACTCCTTCTCTCTCTCTCCCTCTCCCTGTCTCTCTGTTTCTATTTCTACCTATCTCTTTCTTGCTGTCTCTCTCTTCTTCCCCCTTGTCTCAATTTCTCTGTCTCTTTTTTTCCTGTCTCTCTCCTGGATCCTGTGGCAGTGCGCAGCCTGAGCGTGCGTCCTGAGGGGACTGTGGAGCCAGCAAGCCCAGCACAGCATTTCTTTTCCTCACCCAGCATCTCCCTCAGCCCCACCCGCCTCCCTTCCAACCCAGTCCTCCCAGCCTAGCAGTGAGTGAGGGCTGCAGTCAGACAGGGCAGCCTCGCCTCCCAGACCCACAGGCTATTTTTACCACACTTAGGTCCGGGTCTGCTGGCTGGGGGCTTTAGCTCTCTGAGCAGGTTAGAGACATGCACACACATGAGCGCAACCCAGAAGCAAGGCCTCCTGGCACTGCCCTGGCCATTTCCCTGCCACGGGGACCCTGTTCTTTCCTCCTGCCTCCTTTAATTATTTGACTTGAGGGCATTGATGTCTACCCACGTGATGCAAATATGACCCCCTGGATCTGGGTTTGGATGGTATGAAACTCTCATACCTTATGTTTATTTACTCATCAAATCCCCAAAACAACCCTATGAAGTAGTTACTGTTATTATCCCCACTTTACAGATGGGGAAAACTGAGGCATAGAGAGACTGTCTCCCCAGGAGACACGATGATTATGTGGCAGAGCCAGGATTCGTACCCAGGAAGAGTGGCTCCCGAACTCCATTCATAACTATCATGCTGCTCCCAGTCTCCTCCCACATGTGGTCGGAAACACATGGAAGTGATCCCCATCCTCCAGCATCAGAAATGCTGACTTTCATCCCTCCACAAACACTCCATTTTTAGAAATAAACTCTGAATGTCAACTTGTACTGATTCTTGCAGTGGTTTTGATGTTTTTAAAAGCCCACATTTTATAGCCCCTGGTCTTAAATTTACTACTTTTTGGGACAAATGCCAAATGGCACAGCAAAAAAAAAAAAAAGAAAGAAAGAAAGAAAGAAAGAAAGAGACCCCTAAAGGAGAGAGGCCATGCCTTCTCTGTAAACCCAGCCCCTGAGAAAAACCTTCACCTTGTAGCCAACAACAGTAACAAAAGCTTCTGCCTCAATGGGCAAAGGGTAGGAATGTGGGTTATAGTCAATTTTCTAGGTAGCAGCAACCAAGCAGTTGACAAAAATTTCATTGGGACATTTGTAAGTCTGAGGCTGCCTAACTGGCCACCTGGTGTCCACTCACACTCCTTTGCAAAGCAGCCAGAGCCATGCAAATACAGTCATAGCACTGACCTGTTTTTAAGCCCCCAGTAGCTTCCCATCACTCTTGGGCTAAAAACCGAACTTGGGGTCGTTGTGCTGCACAATCTGGCCCCTGTGGACATCTTCAGACTCATCTTCCACCTCTGGCACTCCCCTGTGCCCACCAAACTCCAGCCACGCTGGCCTCACAGAGCCTCAGACTCTCCTTCCTGACCCCAGGACCTTTGAACATGCTGCTCTCTCAGTTCAGAATATGCTCCTCCAACCTCCTTTGAGCCAGTTCAGTGGTTCTCATAGTGAAGTCCTGAGAACAGCAGCATCAGCCTCATCTGGGACCTTGTTAGTAAAGCCAGTCCTCAGGCCCGACCCCAGACCCGCTGAATCAGACACTCTGGGGGTGGGGTCCAGCACTCTCAGCTCTAACCAGCCACCTAGGGGATTCTGATGCCCGCTGAAGGTTGAGAATTCCTGGCCCAGTCAACCTGTCCTTGGCTTCCATGTTTCAGCTTTCACACCACTATTTGTGCCTCAGGGACAATGCCCTGACAATGTCCACCTGAGCGTAGGTTGGGGTCCTTTCCTGCAAAGGAACTGTTTCAGTTTGCAATTGTACAAGTGTTGTGGGATTAATTGATTACAGCCCGTCTCTCTGACTAGACTGTAAGCTCCATGAGGGCAGGGATCATACCCATTTTGCTCAGAACATGGATCCCCAGAACTCTGTATGATGCCTGACACACAAATTACACGATGTTAACTGAATGAGCGAACGGAGGTTGAATCCTAGTCCTGACGTTCCCGACTCCCCGGAATCCTGGCCTCCTGTCTGTTACATGGGGATGCCAGAACTGGCCTCTGACCTCCTGGACACGCTGTGATGGGGAGAACAGTCACCAGCAGCAATAACACTGCCACTAACAGTGCTCACAATGGGCCGGGTGCTGTCCTAAGCAATTTGCAGGTGTTAAATACAAGGAAAAGTGCATTGACAAGTCTGCACAGATGTGGAGGTTTCCTCTCCAACCACTCATATCCATTCTCTGATCTTTGTTCTGTTCTTGTCTCAGGAGGCTGACCTCTGCAGACGGCATCACTGGGCTCCCTGGCCCTCTGGCTCCCTGTTGGGTGTTGCCAATGCGAGGCACCTGCAGGGGTTTGGAGTGAGAGAGTAGAGTGAGGCAGGGTATTTATCCTACCTCCTGAATCTCTTTTCCAGGTCACAGTATTGAGACTGGCTGCATTTCTCTACCTATAGCCACAGCTCCTGTCTGATGGCCTCGCTTCCGTGGTTGCCGAGCTGAACTGGGGCAAAACCACTTGTTCCCTTTTCCCTTTCAAGCCATCTTAGTCAGTTTGGGCTGGTTAAACAATGGATATTTATTTCTCATGGTTCTGGAGGTTGGTGCTGTCAGATCTGGTGTCTGGTGAGGGCCCACTTCCTGGTCTGCAGATGGCTATCTTCTCCTGGTCTCCTCACATGGCAGACAGCAAAGAAAGAGAAAAGCAAGGTCTCTTGTGTCTTTTTTCTGAGGGCACTAACCTCATTCATGAGGGCTCCACCCTCGTGGCCTGTTCTCCTCTCAAAGGCCCCATGTCCTAATACCATCACCTTGGGGGTTAGGTTTTTAACATATGCATTTTGGGGAGACACAAACATGCAGTCCATGGCACAGGCCTAGGAGTGGTCACAGCATCCTGCTGTTGCTAGCCCCCAGGTGTGTCACCATTCACTGTGTTTGGTTTGTTTTGATAGTGTTTTTCTTCCTTTTCTAAATGTATCATCTCTACTTTCTCCTCAACAGCAGTGTCTGGTGAATAGAAAGAAGCATCCCAGCCCAGTGGGATTCCACTACCAGGCTAGATAAGGAAACCCAGATCACCAGGCAATTTAAGCCACTCCCGCATCCCATCCCCTCCCCCATCCCACCCCCAGCAGGGAAGAAGAAGTCATCCTTGGCTGCCACTGCCCAGCCCTGCCATGGGTGAAGCCCACCAAAGCCACTGTCTTGGACACCCACTCAGTTGCTACCTGGTAACTTCCCTTGGAGCACTTGGGGGGCAAAGGAGAGGGAACATGCCTGCAATGTAATTAACACTATAACAACTTGTTTCCCCCTTGGAGAATTACACCATTAGCTGCTTCAATTGTGCATGAAATATAAATTACATTACTCGGAGGCATCCTGTCGGAGCAGACGCAATGCTAAGTGACGAGGCTCTCCATGGTGCATACCACTCCCCAGCCAGCGGGTCAAAAGGAACACGAGCCCTGAGGCCTAAAGCCAGCAGATCTGCCCGGTGATCTCCCTGGCTGTTCCAGCCTCAGAGGATCCAGGGCGGAGAATCTTTGCTGGAGGAAACCATGTCCAGAGAGCATCATCCTCAGCCCTTTCTCACTTTCTGAAAGGGTTTGGAGCCCTGGACCAAGCCTCTTCTCATGCCCAGCTCCCAGACACAAGCAGAAAAAAGGGGCTGCTTTCCTTCTCACTCTGTGTGTGTGCGCGCGCGCGCGTGTGTGTGTGTATGTCTGTGTCTGTGTGTGCGTGAAGGGTAGAGGAGCTAGTCCGGGGTATTAACCTGTCAGGCTGAATGGGAAGCCAGTGGGCAAATGTGCTTGAGAAGGGAGAGAGGTAATCCTTCACCAGTCAGATCCAAAGTTGTCCCCGGCATCCATTCATCCTGCCGTCCATTAATTCGCCTTGCTGAAAGGCTCCTGTTCCCCACCTGGGCCAGGCCCATGCAGCTCCCTACTTTGTTTCAACGCCAGCTGTCTGGCACTAACCTAAGCCAACTTGAGACCCTCACTCTGTGTATCATTAGGTCTGGGTTGATAAACTGCTGAGAAATAGGGTGCAGGGTTTTGGTCTGTCATCTTTCTTTGAAGACAGTGAAGAGCTTTCCAAATCCCGGTGTCACGAGAAGGCAGTCTTTGCTTTGTCAGAAGAGACACGGGTTGATTTGTATCTGTTTCCATTTTGAGAGGGGGAAGGGACACTGGGTACACTTAGCCATGGCCACAGTTGTGCCTTTTATCTGAAGCCACCAGGCCGCCGATCCAGGGGCGCCATTCCACCTCTTTCCTAGCACCCTGGTGCCTGGTCCCCTGGGAAAAGTGGGGTGGGCTGCCCCTGGGTGCCATCGACAGCTGCCGGGCAGGCTCAGAGCCAGCCCCCTCTCACCAGAGCCCCTGTTAGGGCAGGAAGTTTGGAAACCCAGCCTGAAGCTGCAGGAGAAATTTGGGAAAATATCGTGCAATTACCCTAATGACAGCTGTACAAATCACACAACCACCCGTCATATCCCCCGTCGCCAAGCAGAGCCAAAAACAGGAAGAGCCAAAACCCACATATGGATTCAGGGAGACCTCTGGAAGCTGTCCCTGCAGAGGGCCTGGGTGGGGGGAGCAGGAGCCAGAGCTGAAAAGGCTGCAGGGGCTCTGGCGCTGGCCGGGCCGCAGGGGACCACCTCAGGACCGCCCCCTCTGGCACAAACCTATTCTGAGGACCCCCAGCTCATGGAGGTCCTCCCGGCTGCCTTCTCTGCCAGGCTTCTGGCCTCACGCTCCCTTCCAGGCCAGAGCAGTCCAGGAGACTCTGAACAGGGCCTACAGGGGATGGGGTGACAGCTGTCAGCTCCTGGTATTTGTCTGGCTTGGGAAACCTCCTCCATTCGGTAAATCTAGATATTGTCTTGGACTTTGATCAAGACCCAGATCAAGTCTGTCCTCTTCCTTTTCTCACAGAGCCATCCCGGGCCCCCACACCCCAGTCAGAATGCCTAAAAACACACCATTGTGCTCTGCAATCCTCCTCTTGATTCCCGGCTCCCTTAGAACCATCTGCTGTGAGCAATCACAAAAGTACCAGGTGGGGGACAGGAGGTTTCTGTTTCAGATGTCTCTGTCTCTCTCTTTCTCTGGCTGCACCATAGTTCTAGGCACACCGTAGATGTTTCATCATAGATCCGCAGGACCGTGCGAAAGGATTGTTCTTCAATCGCCTGATTTCATGGGATAGAATTCGAGGTAGGTATTAATGGCTCCATTTTACAGATTGGGAAACTGAGACTTGAGAGGCAGCACAGAGGTAGCTCACAGATACTTGGTGTTTGTTGAGTACTTGTGCCAGGCTCAGGATTAGGCGCTGGGGATTACAAATATGAGGATGTCATCAACCCTGGCCCTGGGGGCTTATTGCTCAATGAGAGGGTGGGAGACTGGGTCTCTTTGCTTTGTGAACTGTAGATGAGAGAGTTGCAGAGAAGCGCATCCCTGGGGCGTCCCACACAAATGACTGAAAAGCAAAGACCAGAGAAAGAAGACTGCTCTGAACTTGTGGCTGGAATGCTTGTCCCTTGCCTGTAGATTAGATGAGAACTGGAGGGCCATTAGAGATCATATGGTTTAGTGAGGAATAGGAAAAGATGGCTGATTTCTCAAGGACAAGGAGGCTTCTAATGTAATTCATGACAACAATAGCTACTAGTCTTTGAAAAGTCACCCCGTGGCAGGCCTGGTGCCGAATCCTTTCCTCACATTATCTCTGCAGCAGAAAACGGTGCTGGTTACCACTGTGGCCTGTTGCCAGGCTGCCCTGGGTTCCGATCCCGACTCTATCCCCATATCCCAGCTATGTGACCTTGGGTGAGTCATGGAACCTCCTCTGGCTCTGTCTGTAGAAAGGGGATATAATAGTTCTTCCCTCATTGGGGCGTTGTGGAGATTGAATGGATTAACATACACAGGGAGTTTAGAACACTGGTGTTCAAAGTGTGGTCTGTGGACCAGCGACTTCTGCATCCCCCATTAGAAATGCAGGGCTCAGGCCCTGTCCCAGGCCTGCTGAATCCGAATCCATATTTCCAAGACCCCGAGGGGGTTCGCATACATGCTAGAAGCACTGGCTGGAAACAGCACCTGGAGTGGAGTAAGCGCTCTGTAACCGTCGGCTGTGATGAGTGTTATTATTTATCATTACATCTAATCCCGCTGCACACCACAGGGCAGGAATCCGAGACTCAGACAAGGTAAGTATGCTGCCCCAGCTCCCACACCCGAGAGGCAGGATTCCAGTGTAAAGACAGTCAGCAACCAGCCCTCTGTGCCCAGAAATGAGGGGCTTTCAGTGCTAAAAGCAAGATGGCCCCAGGAGAACCAGTGTGGGTTCAGTTGGTCACCGTAGGTGCAGATAACGCCAAGTTTCAGGGGCCCTGCCTACGGCACACAGCATCACTGCAACATGCATTTTTTTTTTTTTTTTTTTTACTGTGGTTAAATACAAATGTCAGAAAATTTACCATTTAAAGTGTACAATTCTGGGGACTTCCCTGGTGGCGCAGTGGTTAAGAATCCACCTGCCAATGCAGGGGACATGGGTTCGGGCCCTGGTCTGGGAAGATCCCACGTGCCGTGGAGCAACTAAGCCCACGAGCCACAAATACTGAAGCCCGCACGCCTACAGCCCGTGCTCCGCAACAAGAGAAGCCACCGACCGCAATGTGAAGCCCGCACACCGCAACAAAGAGTAGCCCCCGCTCGCCGCAACTAGAGAAATCCCGTGTGCAGCAACGAAGACCCAACGCAGCCAAAAAAATAATCAGTTAAAAAAACTAAAAAAAAAAAGTGTACAATTCTGTAGCATTAAGTAGATTCATAGTATCCTGCAACCATCACCACTTTCTAGTTCCAGAAGTTTTCCATGCCCCTGAATGGAAGCCCCATACCCATTAGCCTCTCCCATTATCCTCTCCTCCCCAGCCCCTGGCAACTACTAATTTACTTTCTCTCTATAGATTTGTCTATACTGGACATTTCATATAAATAGAATGGACAGTATGTGGTCTTTTGTGTCTGGCTTCTTTCACTTAACATAGTGTTTTTGAGGTTCACCCACATTGCAGCATGTGTCAGAATTTCATTCCTTTTTATGGTTCCATTGTATGCACAGACAGCATTTTGTTTACCCATTCATCCCCTGATGGACGTTTTGGCTCTTTCCCCCTTTGGCTATTGTGAATAATACCGCTATGAACATTGCTGCACAAGTATCTGTTCGAGTCCCTGCATTCAATTCTTCGGGGCCTGTACCTAAGAGCTGAACTGCTCCTAGGGTCATGTGGGAGTTCTACATTTAACTTGTTGAGGAACAGCATGCATTTTTAAGGCCCTCTGTGTGTTGGGCACTGAAAAAACCCTTCAGATCCAGAGAGAAACACCACCTGGCCTCTGCCCTTGCAGGCATCCGTCCAGGGGTGAGTCAGCACGCACGCCCCTTGAGGCCCAGGTGCCCCCCTGTCCCCTCGGTTCCTGGCCCAGGCTGGAGAGCCTCCATTTTGCTTTCCCCTGCTCTGCAGCCTCCTTCGAGGACCTGGAACAGAAATTTCTGTTGCTCAGTTACACTGAAGGAGCCAACGAGGGCTAAGGAAACCGAGTGGAGAGCATGAAAGTGTGTTGTAGTCCTTGAGTGCGGGGCCATTGGTGCCGGGGAGTTAAGAGATGGAGGGAAGAAGGTGGTGGGGGGAGAGGAGGGAGAGTTAATTTCTGGATCCATCCTTGGGGAAGGAGGAGTAGCCTCAAAGTAAAAGGGTGAAAATCCCTCTTTGCTTTCAAGAGGAACCGCTGGGCCACACCTCGCCTAAGGTGGCCAGGTCTGGTGGCGGAATTGAAGTGCTAGGCATGGGAGGGTGGTCGATGCCTGGGTGGTCACCATTCAGGGGCTTCCTGTGTATTCTGGGCTAATGAATAGCCTTTGCTGATTTCCCAGATTCTTTCCCTGGGACCTCCACCTGCTCCCCCAAGACAATGGCAGGTGAAGGCTGCCGTGGGAGGTGGGAAGGTGGGCCAGGAGACACCCCCCAACCAGGCTGCAGTAGGAAGCAGACCCCAGACCCTGGCAGGATGCGAATTGGGCTTTGTGGCTTCCTCCAGGTTAGAAGCCAAGACAGAACAAGAGAAGTGAGAGCAGAGAGAGGAAGGAGGAGGAGACGAGGAAGAGAGAGCTTCTGCTGGAGGAAATAATGACCAGAAGGGCTACAAGTCAGGACGAGGGGTGGCGGGGACGCCAATGCTGCTGCTAGGGTTGGCGGGTAACGAACGAGGGGAGAGGGAAGGGCGCGAGGTCAGCGAAGGCCAGCCTCCAAGCTGTCTCGAATTATGTTTCCACTCCCTGCCACAGCTGAACAGGCTGTTTTTTTTTCTCTCTCCACTGTAAACACTCCAGCCTTCACCTCCACCGCACACTGAACCCCAAAGTGGGGCCCTTATCTGCCCGCCCCTCCCACCAACCTGTCCCTGTTGCCATGGAAACTATCTGGGGTAAGGTGATCTTTCTCTACTTCCAACCTCCCTGCTTTCAGCACCAATCAATCAAACCCCCCAACCCCATCTCTCAGGGGGAGGTCCTAGGGGAGAGCGAGGAAGGAGAGAAATTAAACACAGGAAAAAGAACAACAGTAAAGAGAAATGAACAAAGAGAAGGGGTGATGTAATTCCGGCTGTTGATCAATTCCTTTTGTCCCTCCAGCGACCACACCCTCCCTGTTCTTAACTCCTAAAGGTGGAAGGGACTCTCGGTGGGGGGTTCCCAGAGCCTCCAGCCTTGACCCAGGGCAGTATTTCTGGCCATGGAGACCTTCTGAGGATTTCCCTTTCAACTGTCCATGCCCCTCCTCTGAAGGAAGGTCATTGGAATGACAAATCAGCCTGGTCATGGGTAATTAGAGACGGGCTGGGGCTTACCTGCCAGAGCGAGCAAGGTTATAATGGGGTTGACCACTGAGGATTTATTTCCTGTGGCAGATTGTATTTTGCACAAATGGCTAAAACAATAGCCTCTGCCTTACATGCTCTCCGGGAACCTTGTCTCGCTCACATGCAAAGGCGGAATCTATGTCCCTTCCCCTTGAACCTGGGCACCAATCAGAGACCTTATGGCCTCTAAATACTCGAATACTACAACTCGAATCGCCTGGCTGAGCCCAGCCAATCCCCAACTGATTGTTGTGGTTTCCTGCCAATGGGTTTGGGATGGCTTGTTTCACAGCAATAGAAAACTAGAATGAAGTCAGACGTTAGGAATTAGAAGTCCGGGCACTATGGCAAGATTTCCCACAATGAGCTCACTTCAACATCTCAACTTATCTGCCTCTAAAAACAAAGATGTTTAACTGCTTCTCATATGACCTGGTTTTGACGGTTGGTTTTGTGCTGGGTACACATAGCCATAATCAGTCACTGCTCTGATTGTAAAATGCTGTGAGGGATCTAGGTGACAATTATGACCCAGATGCCGATTTCATGCACCAAAAGAAACAGCTGTCCCATTTCCACTGGGTGCTTGTCTTAGCAGTTTGCCCAGGGATGTCAGACTTAACCATGCCAGCCGATAACCTGCAGGTTATCTAGTCTTTGTTAGTTACAAAACCAATGGACTATCTGTACGTTCTCTCGATACTTCCTTCCGTTTGTGAACTACGGTCCAATTTTCAGACCTAACTGTGCACTGGCTCCGCTGTAGGTAGCTGTCACCTTGCTTTCTGCTCAAACTTCTTGAAAGTTGTATGCATCAGTGGCCTCAAACTTTAGCCTACATCAGAATCACCTGGAGGGCTTGTTAAAAACCAGATTCCTGGACTCCACCCTCAGAATTTCAGTAGGTCGGATTCAGTGAGGCCCAAGATTGTGTGTTTCTAACAAGCTTCCAGATGTTACTGATGCACTGGTATATATTGGTACCTCCACTTCTCCTTCTATTCCCCCTTCAGCCTAGTACAGTGTGATTTTTCCCTCCCCCAGGATTGTGTAATAGTCAAACCGAATGACTTCTGCTCATTCCCTACCCTCCTCTGACATCTAGGCATCATTCAATGCCATTCGCCACTTTTTCCTTCTTGCAAACTTCCTCTTCCCTTGCCTCCTGCTACATATCTCTTGCAGTTCTGAACCCACCTTATTGCTCTTTCTTCCTCTCTTTTTCTTTGCTCATCTCTCGAAGGTTGACATGCTCTACTGTTCTCTTCTTGATCTTTTCTCAGCCTCTACCCTTCCTGCCTGGTTCCTACCATCATCTTCCATCTACACACCAATGCCTCCCAAATTTATAGCTCCTGCTGTAGCCTCTTTGCTGATTTCCAGGCCCATATTTCCACCAGCCTACTGGGCATCTTGAGCTGGGGATCCTGTATACATTCACCATGTCCAAAACCAACCTTCTATAATCTTTGGGAAACCTGCTTTCCATCCTTTGTCCCCTCAAAGCCAAATGATCATCAGATCCTAGCCAGAAATGTTTCTCTAATCCCCATTCTCCCCTCTAGTCTCCTTATCCACCCCCATCCTTGTTTGGATCCCCAGTAGCTCCTGCCTGGACCATTGCCATGGCTTTCTAAGCTTTCCTTGCTGCCAGGCGATTTCCCTGCCATTCCATTTGTTTACACCATAACCAGTTAGATTTCTTAATCTTAATCAGATCACTTAATTCCCTGATTAAAACAGTGGAATGACTCTCCGTAATTGTAGCGGACACTACCAGCTCTCCGCCTCCTAATCTCTTCACCATTTGCGTGGACCTGAGCTTCCAATGTGCCTTTCCTCCTGACAGCCAGCACCTCTTCGCTGAGGGACTGCGCTCAAGCTGCCAGAGCCACTTCCCCTCTGCCATGGAGCAAGGACAGCCTAAGTTCCCCAGGGCGCAGCCCTGAACCAGTGACTAATGGGTGGGCGGCTGCAAGTTCCCCCTGCAGGGACTAGACTAAGGTTGCCTTTGGAAGGACTTGGCTTGGTATGGGTCCTTGGCTTGGCTTTTGACCTTTTCCTACTTTCTCTCGAGCTCTTGCTGATAGCATCTCCTAACAAATCATTTTCACAAGAATCCTTGTCTCCAAGTCAGCTTCTGCGGACCTTGACCTAAGGCAAGTACCTGAGGAGAAAAAACCCTCCTAACTCTGGAAATCAAGGCCCTTCAAAATCTAGTCTTAACAACGTTTCTGGATTCATCTTTCCCGAGTTCCATGTGACACTGCAGCCACGTGAAGGACTTGCATTCCCAGAAAAGGCCATGTGCTTCCAGACTCTTGTGGCTCCGCTGTTGGGGCACGTCAATCCAGCTCATCCTTGAAGGCCCAGCACACGTGGGAAACCTTTTGAAATCCCTCTTGCAGTGCCACTGCCCCAGTTCCTTTTGTCTTTGTCTTTTGTATATTTCCCTGGTACAATACTTATTGAGTTAACGCGCATAAGTCTGTTTCCCACATTCAGATATGAACTTCCTCAGGCATGACCACGTTTCATGAATTTTGGTATTCTTGGCACTTTGCAGAGTCCTTGGTCCTCAGTAAGTGCTTGTTATGGGCTGAATTGTGTCCCCCAGAAAAAAATATGCTGAAGTCCTAACTACCAGGACCCCACCATGTGACTTTATTTGGAGACAGGGTCTTTGCAGATGTTGGCAAGTTACAGTGAAGTCATTAGGGTGGGCCCTAATCCAATATGACTGGAGTCCTAATAAAAAAGGGAAATTTGGACACAGGGAGAATGACATGTGAACATGAAGGCAGCGGCTGAGGTGATGCGTCGACAAGTCAAGGAACACCAAAGATTGCCAGCAAACCATCAGAAGCTAGGGGAAAGGCATAGAACAAATTCTCCCTCACACCCTCAGAAGGAGCCAACACTACCGACACCTTGATCTTGGGCTTCTGGCCTCCAGAACTGTGAGACAGCACATTTCAGTTGTTGTAAGGCCCTCAATTCATGGTACTTTGTTATGGCAGCCCCAGGAAATGAATACAGTGCTCAGTAAATGTTTTTTGAATGAATGAATTTGACATAACCCTTATTTAGCACTTACCATATACCAGGCACTGTTCTAAGCCCGACACAAATACTAACTCCTTTAATTCTCATAACACCACTGTGAGGCAAGTGTTGTTTTTATGCTCATTTTACAGAGAAGAAAATTTAAGCACAGAGAGGTTAAGTAACTTACCCAAGGTTGCAGAGCAAGTGATAGAATTTGAAAGGCAGTCTGACTCCAGAGCCTTAGAGCTTTGCCACTATGCTCTGCTGAATTAAGATAATTCTTGTAACGACTGTTGCAAATGAGGTTGTCAAGGCAGAGAGGGAAACTGGGACAGAGAGGGTCAAGGGCTGAGTTTCACTTGGGTGGTAAGTGGCAGAGGTGGAAATTGACCTCTTTTCCCTGATTCCTAATCTAGTCCCCTTTCTACAAAGTAGAAGGGATGGGCCTTGAGAGTGTCTCGTGATAAACACTCACATTTGAGAGTCATTGCCACTAGTCTGGGTACCAGCCAGTAAAAATGGGGCGGGTAGTTGTCAGGGAGACCTGGATCCCAGGGAGGGGGGGCTGCTCCGTCGCTGGTTATGGGCTAACAGTGGTCGTGTAAATTTTCATTCTCAGTGAGTGTAACTTCCATGACTGATGGTCATAGTAGAATTGCTTGGGCTTTAGATTTGTGGATCTGACGCCCATAAACCACATTTTCATATAGAATACATGTCTGAGGAGAAGCGGGCATGTTTTAATCTCGTGAGTTACGGCGCTGCCTCCCTCTAAAACCTCTGAGGCAGCCTCCGAGGAGTGAAGAGGTTGCTGTGACAAGGGAAAAACCCACCCAATGCCTCCCAGCCTCCCTTCCCCGCTCCTTACTCAGAGACCAGCATCTATTTACTCTGTAGGAGGGAAGGATGTTCTAATCGGTTTTTAAGGGCTCTTGCTGCCTCGGAGTGGCAAGAAGAGAAGAGAGGTACACAGGCAATTTGGGCCTCTTCAGTCATGATTCCCAATAGCTGTTGACAGCTGAGTGGTTCAGCAATGGATTTGGTTGCAAAGGATGACACTGGCGGTGGTGTGTGAGCGTGCATGTGTGTGCACGAGCGCGCGTGGGCGCATCTGTGCTTCTTCACAACCAAGTCGGCTCTGCTTATCAGGTTAGTGCTGGATACCTTTGGGGCTGAACAAGTGGGAGGAAAGAAGGTGTGCTTGCCGGAGAGCTTCCAGAAGGATGGGGCTTGCCGGAGATGGACAACGCGTCAGCCAGCAAAGAGCACAAGTCACAAACAAGCCTTGTGCCAGGAGGGAGCTCCACGGAGGCACCTCCACGTGGTTTGAGGCTGGTGCAGGTGCGAACCCTGGCAGGTGCTGATCTGAAGGGGTAGCTGATGGGCCCAGAACCAGGGGAACCAGAGTGGAGCTGGGATAGACACACGCCGACGGGCTCGTGAGTACTTGGCTGAGGACTGGGCCAGATGCCAGGAGATACAGTACAAGAGGGCAGGACAGAAGCCAGGCCTGGACGTGGGCAGGGAGGTGATCAAGCAGCAAGATGGTGAAGAAACAGGGGGCAGGCGATGGGGGGCTTAGGTGCAGCTTTGTCTACAAGGGGAGGCCGGGAAAGCTCTGAGCCAGGCAGGAAGAACCCAAGGAATCCCATCTCCCTGGAAGGATTTTACTTGTTGGGGGACCTTTGGTGGTTGTGTTGGTACTCATGATGCCTTAATCCTAAGGTGGCCTCACTCTTTACTTGGCTCCCAGGGTGTCATCGTCCCCTGGCTTTGCTCATCCCTCTGGCCACTCCTTCTCAGCCTCCTTTGCTGCTTCCTTCTTGCTTCCCCAGTCTCTCACCTTCGCGGTGCTCCAGGACTCCCTTGCACCTCTTCTCTTCTCTGTCTACACCTTTGCCCTAGGTGAGCTCATCCAGTCTCGCGGTGCTGAATCTCTACGCCGAGGTCTGCCGGATGCCCATCTTCAGAGCAGACATCCCCACTGGGACACCCAACAGCACGTCAAACTCAGCCATGCTCCCCACCAGCTGCTCAGGTCCCAGACCTCAGATTCACCCTTAACCTTTCTTCTCTCGTCCAATCTTGCAGTAAATCCTGTCGTGGGCAGTACGTTACAACACAGATCCAGAATCTGACCACTTCCCACCCTTCCAGCTGTCGCTGTCCCACTCTGGTCACCATCCCCTGTGCCCTGGATCACAGCAGTAGCCTCCCAGGTGACCGCCCTTAGAACCTGTTCTTAACACGGCAGCCAGATTGCTCCTTTAGAACATGGCAGACCATGTCGCTTCACTGTTCACTACCTTCCAATGGCCCCCATCTCACCTTAGGTAAAGCCAAAGTCATCACAGTGGTCTCCGTGGCCCTACACAATCTCCCCTCCCCCCACCGCCCCAACTTTACTTCCTACCACGCTCCCCAGTGCTCTCCCCGCCGCCCATGCCAAGATGGCTTCCTTGTCCTGCCCCCAACAGGCCAGGCACACCCCTGTCTGAGAGCCTTTGCCCTGGCTCTTCGTTTGTTTGGAAAACTCTCCCTCCTCTCCTTCAGGGCTTGACCCAAAAGTCACCTTCTCGGTGACACCTTCCTACACCACCCTATTGTCCCCCACTCTCCCTAGCCCGCTTCCTGATTTATTTTTCTCCATAGCACTCTATCAACTCGCTCTATATTTTTGGCTCCCACTAGAATGTAGGCTCTGGGAAGGCAAAAATTTGGAAGTGTTTGGTTCACTATGGAACCTCTAATACCTTGAACAGGGCCTGGAACAAATTAAGGTGCTCAATAAAAACTTATCAGACACATAAAATTAGTTTCTCTCCTTGGGTCTTATTCTATGTTATTATTAACCTGTATATTTTTCTCTTCCTTCCTTTCTTCCTTCCTTCTTTCCTTCCGTCCTTCCTTCCTTCCTTTTCCTCTTCCTCCTCCTCCTTCTCCTTCTTCTTTTTCTCCTCCTTCTCCTCTCTCTCTTTCCCATTCTTGTTTAACTAAATAATGCTTACTATACCTTCAATTTCTGTAGTGCCTTAGAGGTTTTCACACCCTCTGTCTTAATTGATTTGGGCTGCTGTAATACCACAGAAATACCACAGACTGGGTGGCTTATAAACCAGAGAAATTTCTTTCTCACAGTTCTGGAGGCTGGAACTCCAAGACCAAGGTGCAGCAGATTCAGTGTCTGGTGGGTGCCTACCTCTTCATAGACTGCCATCTTTTCACTGTGTCTTCTCATAGCAGAGGGCAAGGGGTCTCTTTTATAAGGCACTAATCTGATTCATGAGGGCTCCACCCTCATGACCTAATCAT
Source organism: Balaenoptera musculus (assembly GCF_009873245.2). Taxonomy (NCBI): domain Eukaryota; kingdom Metazoa; phylum Chordata; class Mammalia; order Artiodactyla; family Balaenopteridae; genus Balaenoptera; species Balaenoptera musculus. The sequence goes on along the minus strand of NC_045806.1, from coordinate 34,442,094 downwards.
CTCCCAATTGTACTTCATAATACCATCACACTGGGGACAAGCTTTCAACATATGAATTTTGCAGGGGACACACATGTGATCTCATCCAATCTTGAAAACAACCCTCTGAGGCCAACTGAGCAAGTTTTCCCATTCTTCTGTGACTGAGGGGTCAGCCTTGGACAAAGGAAAATGAAGCAGGTGCTCCAGATGTCCCAGAGTTTATTCTCTCAGCTCAGGTGTAGGGCTGTTCACCTGCAAATGTTTGCTCCTTTTATTGGCTTTTCTTCCTTCTCTGCTCCCTTGCTGTGCTTCCTGGATCACCTCCCAGTCAAACCAACTGCATCTGAGTCCTTTCTCAGGGCTGGCTTCTGGGGGTACCTGTTACAGACTGAATGTTTGTGTCCCCCCCAATTCATATGCTGAAACCTAACGCCCAATGTGATGGCATAGGAGGTGGGGCCTTTGGGAGGTGATTGGCTCATGAGGGTGAAGCTCTCACGAATGGGATTTAGGTTTTATAAAAGAGACCCCAGAGAACTCTCTTGTCTGTTCCACTGTGTGAGGACACCGTGAAAAGAAGGCCATCTATGAACCAGGAAGAGGGCCCCCATCAGGCACAGAATCTGCCAGTGCCTTGACCTTGGACTTCCCAGCTTCCAGAACTGTGAGAAATAAATGTCTATTGTCTAGGGATTTCCCTGGTGGTCCAGTGGTTAAGACTCTGCCCTTCCACTGCAGGGGGCGCGGATTCGATCACTGGTCGGGGAACTAAGATCCCACATGCAGCGCCACGCGGCCAAAAAAAAAAAAAAAGTCTACTGTCTACTGTTTATAATTCACCCAGTCCATGGCATTCTATTACAGCAGCCCGAATGGACCAACACAACACGTAAACTGACACAGAAGGGGACCAAGCTTATTGATGATACTGAGAGACCTACTCTGTGGCCCTGGACAAGGGTTGCCAGAGTTTGCAAATAACTCCAGGTTGCCCAGTATTTATTTCAATATTACACTTGGATTTCAGGTGAACCATGGGTACGTTTTTAGTATGTCTTATGCAATATTAGGGGTATATTTATACTAATAAATATTCGTTGTTTACCTGAAAATCAAGTGTAACCGGGCATCCTGTATTTTATCTGGCACCCTGAACAGCGGTTGGAAATAAGGGTGAACTAATTAGCACACTGGAAATGATTACAGAGGCCTGGATTACGTGTGACTCTGGGCTGCAGCAGGCAGGTCTGCGAAACTTTAACCTTCAACCTATCTAATCTGGGAATGGTTTGCATCCCATCATCCCCTTGGGCACCTTATATGCCAACCGTGAGGACGCTGGGGGAGAAACGTGACCCAAAGAGGTTAAGGGGCTGACCATGACCCCGGGGTCTGTCCCCTGAGGTGAAAAGCCTTCGAGGCTTTGAGCCTAAGAAGTTTCCCAGGTGGCAATAATAGGAGTAGCTGCAGCGGCAGTAGACACAGTTGGCGGAAACCCTCAGCCTGGGGCCTGCATGTCATCACAGAGCCAACAGTCAAAAATGGAAAGTTTTAGTCACACTGCTTTCTTTGGTTGCCATCTGTGTGGTAACGGGGAAATTGTGCTGCAGGGGGTGCTCAGCCGACCTGCTACTAACCACTTCCCCAGAGAGCCGAGCTGGGGGCCTGACCAGGGGGCCCGACCCGGGTGGATCACAGTTACTAGCTCATTTAATACACTGACAACTCAATGAGGTAGGTAGAAACCCATTTGACAGATGAGGAAACTGAGGTGCATGAAGTCACACAGCTTGGAGGTGGCAGATCCAATGTCCAGACCCAGGCAATGTGACAGCCGAGCTGTCACTCTCAGTCACTGTAGCACATGCCTCAGAACTGTTCCGGGAACCGTAAAATAGAGCGCATAAAGGGCCCAGCAGAAGGTCAATGCCAGGTGGAGTCATTGTTTTACGTTCCTGTTATCCTCATCTTCCCGTGTGCCCTGAAATGACCTGTCCCAGGAGTGCTGCTGACGGCAGGGTGGCCCGGCTGACCCAGCTTCTCTCTGAGGACACCTGGGTGGCCGAAATCGACTCTTCAATCCCCTGATCCTTGCCATGACTGCAGTCACCCCGTGCATCCAACTTGCAGACCAAGAGTTTACTGAACAAGCAGCAGTAGCTGCCAGGTGCCCTGGAAGACAAGCCCGCAGCAGAAGAGGCATGTACAACACACGCTCCAGGCAGGAGCAAATCAAACAGCCTTAGCTCAGGAAGAATAACCCCTCTGTATTTGGGGGTTGATCAGAGCTGACATGGGGTGCTGGCATTGCTTTTTGTTTTTTAAGAGTGCTTGGATCAGATCTGAATCCAGATGCTGGGCTGGGCAGCTAAAATAGGGTCCCCCAATATTGCCTCCTCATTTACAATCAGCCATAGTGAAGTCCTGACTTGGGGGTTCAGAGCTCCCTGTATGCTGGGCACGCCCTCTGCCCTCTGCCTGGCTCTTGCCTCAAGATCCAGCGTGTTGCTGACCAGGGCAATATGGGGGAAAGGACAGGATGGGCCCCCCTGTAACAGATGCTGTCGACACCCCGCCCTGTTCCCTCCTTGGGTGGGTTCAGGCTGTCTCCCGCTTGCCAATATCTGCATCTCTCTGCCCAATGGCTTTCTCGAAACTGTGCACCACCCCTCTGCCTGTGTGCCCGGAGGAATTACTCCCACCCCTCAAACACCCCCTCAACCAATGACAAATGGGAGTCAGTGTACGAATAGCCCAGATCCATAGAGTGGCAGTGGCCGGGGGACAACTCAGAGCTGTGTGTTCCGCGCCAGTTCTACTCAGAGTGTGGTCCCCGGACCGGTGACAAGCTGTGAAAAGTTTATTACTCCTTCCCTTTGAGATAAGTCCACAAAGAGAGAGTCCTTGTTTAGGAACTTGTAGAGCAATTGGACATTGCTGTGACATTTGTATTGTACTTTACAAAACTATCCATCTCCAGTGGGTTGATACCAACACCAAAAAACCTGGCCTTGACCCTTGAGAAGCACTGGTCTTGTTCTTTCCTAGTTTCCCCAGTGGGATGAAGCCCAGTTGCCTGCAGTGCCAGCTGGCTTGATAACACACCCGTTATTGGCTGCCTTCCCTTCGCTGTCTCCCTTCCCTACCTCCCCTCCCTCACACCACCAGTGTTTCTTGCATTTCCCAAATAAATGACTCACTGGCACTCATTTCTTTGTCTCAGGGTTGGCTTCTGGGGCAACCCAAACTCAGGCACCCTCCCGCATATAAGGCTGCCCACGCTGCCATCTGCTGCTCAGGGCGTGCCCCTGGGAGCTCCTTGACACTTTCCCCAAGGGGTTAAGTAGCCCATTAAGGATGACAAAGTTATCTGCCCACCTCCACATTTCTTCCCGCTTCCATGGCCTAAGGCCAAGGTCACTGCCCCCACTGCCCTTTGCTTCTCCGGAGTCACGCAGACTGGCCACGGCTGATGGAAGACACGCTTTCAGGCGCTAGGCTGCCCAGAATTGCCGAAATTCTGGCTAATATTGAATGCCCCCCACTTCACCTCCAGGCTGGCTCTTCCAGGGCCAAGGCAGCTTCAAGGGAAAGGTCTGAGGCAGGAATTTATAGGCCAGAATGGCAAGTCAGGAAAACCTGTTCTTTTTCTGAAGCCACTTTTGCATGCACGTGGAATGCTTTTGTTCAGATACAAAGTGCCCAGTCGCGGTCTTTTACGCCCTGAATCATTTCCATGTGGCTCAGAGCCTCCCTGGACTTGAGCCCTCTGATCTCTCTGCCTCTTAGACGGTGCGCTCTATCAGGGGCTTGTTTCTTAGTTGTTTATGGATTTCTCAATCTGACTGCTCAGGCTGAAAGAAGCCCTGCCGCCCATAAAAACCCTGCACTTCGAAATCATCTCTCTCTCTCTCTCTCTCTCTCTCTCACTTACTCAACTCAGGTCCCCAGGACTCCCACAGCCCGGAATTAAAACCATCTTGAAATCTAATTTTTACTTCTCCATCTAGCAACTTCTTGCCCTTTGGCTTTTTGGTGTGTCTGCGCAGGCACCTTGGACATCCCTGTTGGCCGTCAGCCTCTGGTGCCCTTCCCTGTTCAAGGGGCTCTGGCGTGGAATGCTTCTCTTGAAGCTCTTTTATAAGCTCTGTAGAGTGTGCTCCTGGCCTGGCCCAGGCTGGGGTCAGCAGGTCTGTTGCAGGAACATGCACGCTGGCACAGGTGAGCCTAGCGCCATGCCATGGATCGCGGCGGTGCCGAGGAGTGTAGCTGTTTCGGCCTGGCTGCGGAGAATTCACTGTAATAAGTAAGAGCTACTGAGAGGCTGGCTAGGAGGCGGGGGAGAGGCAGACTCTGCAACTGACTGTCTGGGTTTGAACTCTGGCTCTGCCTCTTGTTACTGGTATGGCTCTGGCTTCACTTTCTTTCCCTGCATAAGGGTGATAATAATCATACCTACCTTTTGAAATTGTTCCGAGGATTTGATGAGTTAGTATAGATGAAATGTTATGCCTCATAATGTTAGCTATACTACCTAGTACTACGACTCCTCCACCACCCTGCGTTTTAAGTAGAACTTACAGAGACAAAATAGGACTTAAAGTGAACGGCAGTGATCAGAGACGGCTTCCTGGAGGAGGGGGCTTAAATTAGGTGTGAAAGGACAGGAAGGAAGGTATGAATTGTGGTCAGAGAGCAGACTGACGGAATGTATTTCCCAAAGATGGCAGCCAACAGTATCTCCTAACCCATGGGCTCTTCCACGATGTGACTTTAACACTCCTCTCATTGAGAGCTGAGGTCTGTGTCCCCTCTCCTTGAATATGGGGTAGGGGGCTTGTGACTGCTTCAATCAATAGAAAACAGTGGATGACTTCTGAGGTTGCGTCATAAAAGGCAATGCAGCTTCTACCTTGTCACGGAATCACTTGCACTTGGAGCCCAGGGCTGCCGTATAAGAAGTCTGACTACTCTGAGGCCGCCATGCTGTGAGGAAGCCTATGTAGCTTGGCGTCTGTTAGGTGTCTGGTCGGCAGTCTTTGAGTCTTCCCAGCCCAAGTGCCAGACAGGTGAGTGGAGGAGTCTTCAGATGATTCCCAATCCCAGCCTCCAGCTGCAAGTCACCCTGAGCCTTTGAGCCTTCCCAGCTGAGTCTTTAAACATCCTGGAGCAGAAACAAATCATCCTCGCTACTGGATCCTGACCCACAGAATCCATGAGCATAATAATACAGTTGTTGTTTTAAGCTACTAAATTTGGAGCACTATGTTATGCAGAAATACCACCTGGAGCAAGAGGTGAAAGGACAACCTCAGTGGCAGGGCCAACATGAGCAAAGTCACCGCAGAGGTCACAGTGACTTGCAGCTATCTAGCCATAGTCCAAGCCAATGTAATTCTTTTCAAAACTTAGTGGGGGGACTTCCCTGGTGGTGCAGTGGTTAAGAATCCGCCTGCCAATGCAGGGGACAGGGGTTCGATCCCTGGTCCAGGAAGATCCCACATGCCGCGGAGCAACTAAGCCCGTGTGCCACAACTACTGAGCCTGCGCTCTAGAGCCCGAGAGCCGCAACTACTGAGCCCGCGCGCTACAACTGTAGAAGCCCACGCGCCTAGAGCCCGTGCTCCGCAACAAGAGAAGCCACCACAGTGAGAAGCCCGCGCACCGGAAAGAAGAGTAACTCCCACTCTCTGCAACTAGAGAAAGCCCGCATGCAGCAACGAAGACCCAACGCAACCAAGAAATAAATAAATAAATTTATAAAAAAAAAAAAAACGACTTAGTGGATTTCCTGTGTATCAAGTTATAATGTATTCCATTAGACAAGAACTACATCCACAAATTCCTTTGAGACAGGTACCTCTTTATTTTATGCTGCAAGTCAGGGCTGTAGGACAGCATCCTTAAGATTCTTAGAAAACATTAAGTCTATAAGTCACTGCATTGAGCCTTTTGAGATCTCAACAAAGGGTCTTATGACTGTACCCTTGGTCTAATCTTACCGTGATCCCACATCGTAGTGGCAGTCTGGATGCCAATTATTACTTTGAGACCCTTGCCAGAAAAGACCATGGATGGAAAACTGTTTTATATTTGAACCCAGCGAGTCCTGGCTTCTTTACATTTTGTCAAAATTCCGCTTGAAAGCAAAATAGTTCTTTCTTTAGCTCCTCTTTATTCTTCTGTATTTTATTGCTATTCATCTGCTGCTTAAATTGTTAGTGACTATGATAGTAGAGATTTTGGATAAAGCAGAAGGTAGAACGACCTTGCAGCAAAAGGGAGTAACCATGCTTAGTTAGGACCTATTCAATCCACACGTATTGAATTGTGGTACACAGGTCACATGCTTTGGCATCATTTTTGATGCTTGTTAAAAATCCACATTCCCAGGTCGTCAGTCAGATCACTGAGTCAGAAGGGGCTATGTACTGGAATCTACATTTTATGGACATTCTTATACCCCCTACATGTGAAAAAAAATTCTTACATCAGGCTCTGCAGGCATCCATTTTTTCCTACCCGTGTCCAGATTCTGGTCCTACATCTGATGTCTCTGCTCTCCGTTTGCCCCCCTGTATGGGGCTGGGTGTGGGTAGCAAACAGATGGCACACTCAAATAGGGTATGCATTTAATCAAGAGACTGGTTACAATGGTACGGGCAGGGTTTCAAGACACCAAGCAAGCATGGGGCAGTACCTTTGGTTAAGCAACGGTGGACAGCTGTCATCACCGCTAGGAAGGGCAGCTAGAGTTATCTGAACTTGGAGAACCTCAATGTCATTTAGCCTTTCCCCTAAAGAGTTCCTTTAATGTCCCTGGGTCCTTTAGTGGGAAAAGCCTGTGAAGGGGCCCCCCGGGCTATGGAGTGGGACCCTTACTCAGTGGGGTCAGGCGGGGATGAGGCATCTGCCTGCTAACGGGGGGGGGGGGCCCAGGGGACTCTGAGGAGAAAAGCTGGCCCCAGTTGTCCTCATCTCCTTTGCCACTGCCTTTTCAGGATTTTCCTGTCTTTTCCAGCCTTGGAGGCCCTCCTATCTAGGCAGGAAGAAGAGCCAATAAAATAAATTCACACTAAGGTGCTAGAGAGTGATAACAGCTAATCCCTTCCAAGGGCAATTGCGCTTGGAAAAAAGGATGATTTCACTCAAAAGAAAGAGTGTCTCTGGGAAGAATACCACTCTTTGGTGCTGGCATGGGAGAAATTTATGGGCAGGGCTGCCTGAAACCCTTCCACTCAGCCCCTTCTCCTGCTTTTCTGTGGGTCTGATTTTAAGCACGTTCCCCCAAAGGCTTTCAAATGCTTCTACTTATGGAAGCTCCATGAGGGAAGGCCTATTTCTGTCTCTTCTGTTCGTTGATGTATTTCAGAGCCTGACATGGAGCAGTGCTCGCTATGTGTTTGATGAATGAATGAATGAATGAATGAATGAATGAAATCGCGCCTCAGGAACCTGGCTCCTGTCTGAAGTGAGACCCGCTCGGCGCCTTGCCCCTCCCCTCCAGTCTTCCCCGTGGCCTGCCTGGGATTGAGCTGAAAAATGATTTTTCATACACGTCGCCCTCATTATAACATCATCCCTCAGAGCGAAGCTCTCTGACCACCCTGAAGACCTGTTTAATGTGATGAAAGGTGATTTAATGGAGTTGAGGAGAGCGAAGCAGAAAGCAGACAGCCGTTTCAGAAAAGTGCAGCAGGCTGTCCCTCCAAGGGGAAGAAGACACAAACACAAAAAGAGGAAGGGGGGAAAAAAATCCAACACCTTCTCCCAGAAGACGCTAGAATAAGAAGACGTTTTGGTCAGCCCCATAAGAAGGCAAAAATGAAAGCCAGATAAGCCCCGAGCAACCCCCCCTCCCCAGCAGCAGATAACTAACTTACCATTTATTTACCTTGGAGCTGATTATGTAGTCGGTTGAGGCAGGCAGGGAGATTTTATTGACATTTGGTCTCCCTTCACACATTTTTGCGACAGGCAGACATCAGGGACCGAGCTGCAGGATATTAAAGGATTTGGAAAAGTTATCAAGGAATGGGACATATTTATCAAAGCCAGAGTGATATTAGAAAGCTGGGCTGCTGCTACACCTGGGTCTGTTACTTGATTAAAAAAATAATAATGATTCATCCTCTGGCTGCCTTTTGCACCTGGGTGAATGCTGAGCGGTTCTACGGGACCACCCTGGGCCAGGGATTTGCACAGAAAGACCCTCTTTGGGTCTGGCAGAAAACGGTGGGTGATCGATCACACCGGTGGCTGGGCGTATGTGTCCGCGCCCAGGCACGTGTAGGTGTGATCAAATCGTGTCTTCGGCAGGAAGCTCCTATGGGTGTGCCGCCTGACCTCCCCTGGCCTGGACCAGTGTCCTCTGAGCATCTTTTCTTTCCAAAAGCGGACTCTTCAGAGTTGGTCGAGTGACGGCAGGATTGGAGCAAAAGGAACCACGTGAAGTATCCCCAGCTGCTTCAGCCACTGCATTTCTGGTGAATAGCAATTATGTAATACGGAAACTCTCCAATTTCCAACAACCAGTAAGTAAGAACGTACCACGAGTCACCTCTATTTAGCTCTCCCCCAAATTTTTCCACATGAATTATTCAGTGTATGACTGTTTCAATATGTCTGTCTTTAAAAAAATGCTGGATGAACTTAAAGCAGCAAGAGGAAGAGCCTGCATTGCAAAAATGATACCCACCTGCATATTTATCTTTTAAAAGGAAAGTCTTGAATGCGTTCACTCAGGTGAAAAATATCATTAATCGCAAAGACTGACCAGCGGCCACCAGGATGCAGGGGGTTAATCTGGGTTTTGCCATCTGATTCCAATCTATTCAGGCCTGGCTATAAATCGCTTATACGTCTGGGTGATAAAAAGCAAATATAAATTTTCCAAAAATTTAACCTTGCATGGTATAGAAAGAGAATACATAATATTCTCGGGCATAAATATGTCTCAAGACAAACTCACTGCGTATACCCAGAATACATAATGGATTTAACCGAGACATATTTTTCCCCTAGCAAGAAAAAGCCAGAAATTCTGCAGTAAATTGATCGGGTGGTTTCCACAACTGTGAAATGAGAGCTGTGTCTCCCACTCAGGGCTGTCCACGCAAGGGACTGGGGAATCTCTGAAGACTCTCAGTGCCCTTCTAGAATGACACAACGTCCAGCTGAACAAGAGGAAATCTGGCTGAAGCTGGGCGATGGGAGACCTGGAGCTTCCGCATGATTCTGGGGCACCTCTTGGCCAAATCAATCATTTCACGTGATTGGGTTCCAATTTCCGCATCAGGAAATGGAGGAGGCTGATCCAGAAACTACTGCTGTCTAAGGCAGTGTTTCTCAAACGTCAGTGGGCAGGCAAATCCCCTGGGCACTTGTTAAAAATGCAGATTCTAATTGGGTAGGTCTGGGATGGGGCCTGGGATTCTGCATTTCTAAAAGCCTGGCAGGAGATGCCGATGTTGTTGGTCTGAGGACTTCACCGCAAATAGCCAGGGTCTAGGTTCCTTTCCAGATCTGACGGTCTAAGGCAGTGACTCCCACCCTTGGCTGCACGTTAGAATCACCTGGGGGAGCTTTAAAAGACGCCATTGCCCAGACCACGTCCCAGACCAATTAAATCGGAATCTTTGGGGGTGCGACCCAGGCAACGATATTTGTTAAAGTTCCCCAGGTGATTCCAAGGTGCAGCCAAGGTTGAGTAGAACCGGTCACAGGCCCCACGTGGCTTCCACACATAGAACCAGCTATGTTGAGGTCTGTCACCCTCGTAGGCTCGCTTGTGACAATCCATTAAACAGAGCAGATGTAGTTCACTGACACAGGGGTCTACACTGGGTGACTGTGTCATGGACGCACAGCCCCCCATCCCCCCCGCACAGGTGAGGAGCCCGTTTGTCCAGGAACCCAAGGCTGATGGGGTTCGTGGACTTTTACAGGGTAATGGGCTGACCCCGGCGGAACTCTTCCTTTGCGATGCTTCTTGACTAAAGGCCAGGTTAGTGGTTGCAAACGCAGATGCCTACCTGGGCCCGGGTGGGCAGCACACATCATAAATCAGAGTTAGATGTTTGCATATTTAAATATCCAAGTGTATTTTTCCCTTCGTCAAAGAATTATGCTCTTTCACATGTTTCTTAAAACTCGTGGCCATCTTTTCCTTTTTGGTAGAGAAATGGGTACAATATAAATATTTATCTGCTCTATGAAATTCAACAGGGCAAGTGAAAGGGTGGAGTCAGGCTCACATAGAGCCTGAGGTTTGTCCAAATACACAATACCTTTACTTTTGCAAATGGACAAAAAGCGGCCTGTACAAGTGAGGGGTCCTGAAGTTTAAGCTTCATTGGCTTTAGGAGATAAAAGATAGCACAGGTGGAATCTTCTTCACACACCTCAGACCAAAACTGTACCATAAAAATAAAAACACACACTGATGAAATGGCTGGGGAAGTTTAATCCAAATAATTCCAGGGAAAAGATGAGACCCTCTTCTTCTCTGACCTTGAAGTGTAACAACAACCAGGAGTAAGACCCGGCTGGCCTAGACCCTTATTACTCAAAGTGTGGTCCCCGGACCAGCGGCACTGACGTCACCTGGGAGCTGGTTAGACGCACACAATCTCAGGTGCCGCCCCAGACACTGACTCAGAATCCGCACCGCCATGTGATGGGTATGACTGTCACAGGATGAGGAAATATTGCTGACTTAGAGAACACAGTGGAAGAAAAGAGGGGAGGTAGCTATTAGTCCGTTTGTTCACTAGTTCCTTCCTTCCTTCCTTCCCTCCTTCCTTCCTTCCCTCCTTCCTTCCTTCTTTTCTCTATGCATCCATTCAACAAGTATTCTTTGAGTGCCCCCTCTAGGCCGGGAGCTGTGACCTGCTAGTTAAATGGGATTAGTAAAAAGACCCGCAGCCGGCTTTTCCTGTCCCCCCCCCTAATTTTCTCTCCTTCCTTCCCCCACCCCCAGAACGCAGCGGGATCGCTGGTGCATGATGTTTGGTTGGGACAGGAACCTACTTGTTGGGCTGCAAACAGCCAGATGGTTGTGTGTGCGCTGGATTTCTGAAAGAGCCTGGCACAGGGTGTGGGGTTCGGGTGATGGGAAGGGGACATCCCCCAAAGTTCAATACCACTAGGGGACAACAGCTCGCCCCTTTTGAGAGGGCGGGTCTTTGAGAGGCACAGGGAATGACTGCCCTGAACGTCAGCCCTGGGTCTCTTAGCCTCTAGGGAACACCTCACTACTCAATGCCCTGGCCTGAAATGCAGACGAGTGAGGGTTAAGAGTTTGGGCTCTCGGATCTGATTGCTTGGAGCTGAGGCTGTGGGCAAGTTAAGGTCACCCTCTGTCCCCTCTTCTGTAACATGGACGTGGTAATGAGGTCCTTAGGGGTGTTGTGAGAATGCGGCAAGAAGGGTGCAGAGAAAGTGAACCTCGTAAGCAAGAGCCTCTGGGACTGCTGAGGCCATATCAGTCACTCACAAGTTAGTATGAGTTAGATCTCACAGCGAGGCTTTGATGTGGAGGGGGGGAGGGGTGAAGTTACCGGGGAGGGGTAACGGTTTTGAAGGGGGCTGGTCCAGAGGGCAGGGTGTGAGGTGCCCTTCTCGAATGTGAGGAAGAAACAGTAATGCACAGAATTTCAAGGACTAAAAGCTGTGCTGGTTACCTCCTGGCAAAGGCCAGCCCCTGGCGCCTTTGCTCCTAGCTAACTCTGTGTTGATCCAGCGAAACATCAAACTCGTGTCCTCTCATTAACCCTTTGTTTCTTCTTTGTTCCTGATTTAGAACACCCCACACTCTGATTATTTTTAGAGCCGTGAGAAGTCAGAAGTCACTTGTGTTTACAGAGAGGCCCAGCCGCCTTCAAAGGCGGGAGGGAGCGTTCGCAGCACCCTGCCCTCTCACGGGGCCCCAGGCCCCGCCCTTTGCAATACCTTCTGGGGCGCTTGGCTCGACAGAAGAAAAAACACAAAGGAGAGAAATCTTTTCTTTCTCTTAGATGTTTACTTTCTCAGTTTCCCCTGTGACCTGCGTGAGTTAAAAAAAAAAAGTACACACACACATACACTTTTATGTTTTTCCCTGCAAAGTGGGGAGAAGCAGGCAGCCGCCTATGCAAGTCAGTGTTTGTGAAATCTGGGCATTCCTCCCATCCCTCCCCCACCACCTTCTCCTTTTCCTTACGATGTCTCCTCAGTACACCACCCAGCAGCCTCCAAAACCAGGCCAGGGGTGAGGCCTTGAGCCGCATTCAGAATTATGGGTGCCCTTCAGTGGACGCTCCCAACCAGACCCCCGTCTTCCCCATTTGAAGAGCCACGGTCCTAGGAGGTCTTCATCTCTGTGACCTAAAGTTTCTGCTTTGGTGCTGTGGAACGAGGGAGCTTGGAAGCTCTGTATCCATCACCCCTTTCCCCAAACGAGGGTGCCAAGGCCCAGAGAGTGGAGAGGCTTTTTCAAGGTCATCAAGCGTAAGGGTCACCCGGGGTTCCTTCTGAATCCCCACAGGGCCCCTCCCACAGAACTGAGCTTGCTGTCACTCCCACGGCCCTTTGAAGTGTTTCTAAATGAAGCCGCTTTGAGCACATAGGGAGCAAGGGAAAGCAACTGGACAGACCAGGGTGTGAGAATTCACGCTGCTTAGGGTGGAAGGAAGGGTCATACTTCTGTTCTGGTTTATGTTGAAAGGAAGGGTCATACTTCTGTTCTGGTTTATGTTGAGTTCCCTTAGGCACCAGTGCCCGGACTCTTCTGCCGTTTTCTGTTCAGAGGTAGTAAGCAGGCTCTGCTTAAATTATGGCCATACTAGCAACATATCTGGGTAGTTGGATGTGACCAGAAGATTCTATCACTTCCCTTCACTGTGATGTGTCTACATTGTACCAGGGCAGGACCACAGAAATAATAGTCCCGTAGCTTTGAGACTATGTGAAAAGACACACACACACACACACACACACACGCACACACACACTCCTTTACATACACGCATGGTCATGTACACACACTCACGTACAGCTCGCACGGACCATGACACTGCAGCGCGTTCCCCTCCCTCCCACATACACGTGTGTAATTTGTGCAGGGGAGGCTCTCTCCTACAGATTTGTGGGTCTAGGTCCCAAAATACCAGCCTCTGAAATGGAATCTAATAAAAACCTACCTGGTATGCATGACTTTCGTTATCTTCAGAATCTTCCAAGAGCTGACCACATCCCAGGCACCCTCGGAAGTGTTTTCCATGTTGGAAAAGCCGAGCTGCATTTTCTGCCACACAGTAGCTTTGCGATCTTGGGAATGTAGCTTAAATTTTGGTGCCTCAGTTTCTCCATTTGCAAAACGAGAGTAGTAATACACAGCTCTTGTTATGGTATGTGTATACCGGGGGATTCACATATAACAATAAGATGCTGGCTATAAACACACCCAAACTCTTCCTGCTCTAGGGAAGGAGCACAGCAAATGTTAATTCTTTTCCCTCTCTCTGATGAATTACGAATGCTTATAAGCATGTTGCTGGGGTAATATGGTGGATTTCCCATCTTATTATCTCAGTAACTAGCTATGTGACTTTGGGCAGGTTGACTCTCTTCTATTTCAGTTTCATCATTCATTCAGGCAGGCAGGCAGCCAATATTTACAGAATGCCTACTGGAGGCCAGTCATCGTTTTAGATGTTGAAGATACTGCAGTAAATAAAACAGACCAAATTTTGGCCCTCACGGAGTTTCTAAAGTGATCTAATTAGTTATACCACAACCAAGATGATATGACTCTTAACAGAAAGGAAGACTCTATGAAGACTCTTCATAGAGTCTAAAAGAACACATTGTAAAAATGTGTCAGTCTTAATACATCTAGAAAGGTGCTAAGGTCTGTTCAATTCTCTATGCTATGATTCTTGTTTCTAAGGTATATCTGTTAGGAATCTTTTGGTTTTAAGTGACGGAAAATTTAACTCAAACTAACTTAAACCCAAATGGAATTTATTGGCTCAAGTAAGTGAAAAAAAAAAAAAAGTTGAGGAGAAATGTGGGCTTTAGGCAAAGTTTGATCCAGCAGCACAAATCATTCTACCAAGCACCTGGTTTCTCTTCATTTCTCTTCTCTGAATTATGCCATGTTGGCTCTAACCCCTACTTGCCCCAAGACCCTCCTTATGATAACAGAATTCTACCTAACACCAAATCTTAAGCATCTTTACATCACACTGCCCAAGACGCTTTCTCAGATGTTCCACTCAATTTCTCCTCACATCTCATTGACTCTGCCCCTGGAGGTGGAGGGGTGGTCCACCCCCACAAATCACTCTGGCTGAAAATGAAGGAAGGGTCCCCAAGGGAAAAATCACAGTCCTTTTCCTGCAAGGATGGGGAAAAGCATGTTGGGGAGATAACCAGAGCTGGCTTGTCTCATAGGAATCCCAAGCACATGCTCAGGGCACCAAGAAAGCAGGAGGAATAAAAGGTGATTGTTAAAAGAAGCAATCTGATTTTTATTTTTTTTTATTTTTGGCCATACGGCACAACATGTGGGATCTTAGTTCCCCGACCAGGGATAGAACCCGCACCCTTGGCAGTGCAAGTGCAGCATCTTAACCACTAGATGGCCAGGGAAGTCCCCAATTTGATTTTTAATATATATGTTTAAAAGCATTGAAGTTGTCATAATGGGAAACATTGGAACAGTGTTTTCATTGCAATTTCATTGTTTTATAGTTGAGCATTACTTTTATTTTGAATAACACATGGAATGGTGCAGGACACCATAATATTTTCAGTGCCTGGAGGTCCCTAAATTCTTAATTTAGCCCCCGTGGGCAATCAACAAACCTCACCCCTTCCAGGTGAAGCCCTGATTTCCAGTGTAGTGTTCTGGCTTCTTTGATGGCAGGATCACTGGAAATGGCTAGGGATTAGTAAAGTGGGTTTTGGATTTATCCATCAGGTTCTTGTGAGTCTGGTTAGTGTAGGTCAGTCCTTCAGAGGCTGATTATCCCTGAGAGAACTAAAAGCATTGATTTCTGGGCCTGCCATGATGAGACCCAGGCCTCCACCAAGGTGATCATAGGTGGAGACAGATCCTGAAAGAACTGTCTCCCTCCTCTCTCTTGGTGACCACAGGACTTCTACATAACTCAGTCAAAAGGAGGTTCAATAGAAGAAAGTCTGGAAGGGAATACAGCCAGTCTTTAGCAGTGATTACCTCTGGGTGATGAGATATGGGTGATTTTCATTCGTTTATTCCTTCATTCTATTATTCCCATATTTATTGGGAATTTATTATTCCCATTATTTATTATGACGTTGTGCCAGGCACCATTCTAGGCACTCAAGGTTGAACAGAGTACAAAGCAGGAAAAAAACCACCCACCTTCATAGAGCTCACATTCAAGTGGAGAGAGATAGATAATTAACCAAATAAGTAAGTAAAATCTAGTATGGCAGATGCTGATAAGGCTAGGAAGAAAAAGAGACCAGGGGAAATTGATGGGGAATTGAGGGAGATCAACCTTGTCAGGGGATCTTATCCCTTCCCCACATCTTTTCCCATTGGTAATCAGAAAATTTTTTTGAAGTCTGCGAGACCTCTTTCTGTGTTGTCAATCAGTTCATTGGCGTGAACTGCTAGAGTCCACCTATAAGTGATGTCATGTGATACTTGTCTTTCTGATTCTGGCTTACGTCACTTAGTATGATTATGTCTAGGTCTGAGGATTGCAAATCTAAATAGGTGTCCAAGGAAGACCTCACTGAGAAGGTGGCACTTGAATAAAGGTGTGAAGAGAGCTTGGGAGTGGGCCATGTGAGTGTCTGGGGGACGAGTGCTCCAGGTAGGGGAGACAGCCAGGGCAAAGGCCCTGAGGCAGGCTGTGCCATCCACGCTTCCCCCCTTTGCCTTTCGGTACTGGAGAGCTGTCCACTGGCCACCCACACCCAGATGGGTCCGCCATCCCCTGACAAGGTTGATCTTGTATTCCCACCTCTCTGCAGTGGACAACCAGCCAGAGCTGTGCTGTCCTATACGGACACTAGCGGCGTGTGGCTTTTTAAATTGAAATATAAATTAAGAGTAAATAGCATTAAAAATTCAGTTCCTCAGTCTCACTAGCCACATTTCAAGTGCTCAATAGGGACAGGCGGCTGGGGGCCACCATATTGGACAGCACGGCTCTAGAACATTTCCGTGATTGTAGAAAGTTCTGTTGGACAGAGCTGAGTTAGAGGCTGGGACAGGCAGTTTGACATTCCCTGGCTGTAGTTCGCAGCGAACCGGCCACCTATCGGAAAGGCGTGGAGGCTGGGGCTGTGCTATCAGGGACTTCTCTCGCTGTCGGTTCATACTTCCCCATCCTCCCCTGGACCAACTCAAATGTCACCTCCTCTGTGAATGACTCACTCCAGCCCTGAGCTCCTGTTCTACATGCCATATACTAATAGTATTCCACACGTGGAATTGCATATCCAGTTGACCCTTGAACAATACCTTGAACTGCACAGGTCCACTTATACACAGATCGTTTTCAATAAATATACAATCGACCCTCTATATCTCGGATGCAGACCCTGAAGATAAGGAGACCCGACTGGAAGGGACTTGAGCATCCATGGATTTTGGTGTCTGTGCGGGGTCCTGGAACCCATCCTCCTCCGATACTGAGGGCTGCCTGTAATCACGTACGTTGCCATCTGGCCCATGTGACTGCCGGTCTCCTGCGGGCAGGGGCTGCATCTCATTCAGCCGGATGTCCCCAAAGTTTAGCACAAACCTGGCACTCAATAAACGCCTGTGGCCTTCTGGCTTACAGTGCCTGCTTTCCCTCCACCTACGCAGCTGTGTGTCTTTGCACGGGTCACTTCACCTCTCTGGGCCCCTGTTGTATCTTCATTAAAATATCAGTGCCTAGGCCTGGTGATAATTTTGGGGCATAGTCAAAGCCATGCAGAAGATTGACAGAAGCTCCTTTGGGTGTGATATCGTAATAAAGAGAAGCAGATAAAAGACTGATCCTGGTAGCAGACGTGTTTCTCCCATACACAGGCTGTGTGCCCTTGAGCAGTGCATCCAACAGTTCTGAGCCTCTCAATTCTCACCTGTAACCAGGAAATAGGGAGTTATTGGGACCACAGTGCTGGAAACAAGGTCTGGCAGATCATAAGGGCTAACACCCAATAAAACCCAACCTAACTGCAAATAGAGCCATGGCATCTCTGGAAACCCAGGCTGGTGGTCCTGGGACAGCCCCGGGCGGGGCTTGGAGCTGGAATTCCCTCCCAGGGCATGGCAGGCTGCCCCCGTGAGGTGCTCTCCCCAGCGGACCTGGCCATGGCGATGAGCATCGTTCACCCCTGCTTGCAGTGAATGTCTGGTGACATTCTGAAGACGGCAGCCTGGCTTTGGCTTTGCCGGCAGCAAGGGGATTTTCAAATGCTCGATGGATGCCTGTCCCCACAGAAATACAAACTGGAATTGCACGTCGCACGTGTGAGAGCAGATACCAAGTCATGTGACGGAGATGTTGGGGCGCCCAGGGGCCCCCCACGTGACTTGAACGGCGGTGGCCGCAGGGGGTCATCTGTCCTCGCTGCCCGGACACGAGGAAAGGGTGGGCCCATTCGCCATGGATGGCAGCGCTGCGTGGGAACTTGGGGATTACAATTCCACACGCCTGGAATCAATATTCTATGCTCGTGTTATAATTCACTTTGCGAGGGAGACGACGCAGCTCTCCGAATTCCTGGGTGAAGTAAACCACGTAGCCCAGAGACTAAGGGGATTTCCGTGCTTATAAATCGCACCCAGTGGTGGGTGGGGTGAGAGCGTGGAGGAGGAGGGGGGGCAGGGCAGGCTGGGAGGGAGTCCCACCGCGAGGATGGCAACGTTTTGTGGGAGCCTAACGCGCCCCACTGAGCCTCAGCCCCGCGTGGTGCTGCTGATGGAAGCGACACAAGAGGTGGCCTGGAGCGCTTGGGTTGACTAAGGCAGCCCTTATGAGGACCGACTAAAGTCAGCCAGGCTGTTTATGCAAGCGCCATAAACAGCCGGGACCCCTCCTGACACCATCATCTCCTGCATCTGTAAAGAAGAAACGGAGATATGTGCGGAATATTTTTCCGCTCAGACTTGCTACTGAGTGGAGTCTCTGCTTGGTTTTGATCTGCTGCAAGGAAAGTGATGCACATGAAAGATCTAGAATGTACCAGGCCCTTCCACACGGGGCCGAGGCAGTTTGGGGCCGCCCGTCCTCCCCCTCCTCACAGGCCCTCCCAGACACCACTTTCACTTGGGGAGAGAAACCGGACAGAAGCTTCAGAGCTGGCGGGAGGCCCGCGTCCCAGGCAGAATGGGGTGAACTTGCCAGGGCAGATGTCCCTCCGGCCAAATTGGGCCTCTCACCTCCAGGGTTGCGACTCCAGCGCCGGCCCAGATTGTAAGCGAAACGCCTTTCTTGGTGTCAGCCGGTTCCCTAATGGGTAACAGTCAATGTCACCGGATTGGACATGATTAAAAGGTGCCGCTTCTTAGGCGGGCCTGGGGATCATCGCCCGAGCGCAGAATTAGTTCTCAGCCCCCCAGGGAGGGAGCCCAACCCCGAAGGAGAGAAGCCTCCACTCCCGCTAAGGAAGCAGAGGTAATAACTAATAACCTCCCCTCCGCCCCGCCTTCCCCTAACCTTGTCGTGAACCGTGCTTGTTTTGTTCAAAGAAGTGCTCGTGCAACCACTCTCACTTTAATGAAAAGCAGACCCCGCTCACCGTTGCCCCTCCTTGGGCAGCAGAGATAAAAACCTAATGGCATGTCAGATCCTTGATGGCAAACCCGCCAGGAAAACAAAATTATCAGGGTAGAGCGGAGGCAGCGGACCGTATCTGCTTTTGGACCATAAAATAACATAACCTGATGACCCCCTCATTTGCTGAAGGGGCGCCCGGCTGGAAACACCGAGGCCTCTTGCAAAAGTTCCCGCCGCCTGCCTGCCTCGGCCACAGCTCTGCTCTCCAGCAACTTTGCTGTCTCACTCTTCTTTTCCCCTCCCCTCGGGCATTTCAGCCCTCATTTCAATATCCAAGGCACAAGCCCTGGGTGACAACACGTTTATCACCACACAAATTGTGAGACTCTGACAGGAAAAGGTCCAAAGAAGGTCTCTTGTGTGCAAGCACGCGTGCAAACGCACGCACACACCTCCCCCCCCCCCCCACTCTGCACTGAAAAACAAGATGCCCAAACTATCTCCATCAGATAGCGAAGTCAAAAGGCCCCTTACCTATCAGGCTACTAAAGGAGTCTCTTGACAATTCACACAATGACGTTTAATTGCCTCCAAGAGATATTTTGAAACAACTTCAGAAATTGAAGCATTGTGAAAGCCTTTTAAAAACAGCCCTCTTGTCAGATGAGTATAATGATCCCAGAGAACTTTCTCAAGTCGTGGTGCTGGCTGCCAGGGCTATTTTTCTCTTCCTTCCTTTCCCCCTTTCCCCTCTCTCCTTCCATCATTCACAATTATTGAGCACATACCACGAGTCAAGGCCCAAGATAGGTTCTGGAGAAACCTCTCTGAGCAACACAGAAATAGTCCCTGCCGGATTTCTGGCCACCTGTCTTGGCAGATACTGTTTTTTGCCCCCCAACAGCCAATAATACCTCTTCTTTCCCAATAATAAAACCCCCATTATCTAGCTGGGTGCTTGGATTTCCAGAATAAGAATTACACATCTCAGCCTCCCTTGCAGCAGGTGTGGCTATGTGACTAAGTTCTAGCTAATGGGATGTAAGCAGAAGTATTGTGAGAAGCTTCCAGGAAGTGTTATTAAAACAAGAGGAGCATACCATTACCTCCATCTTCTTTCTTGTGGGCTGGAATGTGGATGTGATGGCTGGAGTTCAAGCAGCCATTTAATACCATGATGTGGAAGTCATGTACACTGGATGGTAGAGGAGCAAGATAGAAAGATCCTGAGATGGTAGAATCATTTGGAAAACTGACAGCTCCTTATACAATTAAACATATACATACACTACACTCAGCCATCTCACTCCTAAGTATTTACCCAAGAGAGATCAAAAACCTATGTCCACACAAAGATTTGCAGATAGATGTTCATAACAGTTTTTTTCATAATAGCCCCAAACTGGAGACGATCTTAATTTCCATTAACGGGTGATTATACAAATTGTGGTATATTCATACAATAGAATACTGCTCAGCAATACAAATAAACTATTGATACGTATGACTACGTGGGTGAATCCCAAAAGTAGTATGCCGAGTGAAAGAAACTGGACACAAAAGAATACATACTGTATGACTCCAAGTATATGGAATTCAAGAACAGGAAAAACCACTCCCTCTTTGGTGATAGATGTCCTGACAGTGGTTGTCTATGAGTGCTGGAGGTCAACTGGAAAAGGGCATGAAGAAACTTTCTAAGACAAGGGAACTATCCTATATCTCAGTTGCGTTGTTGAACACATGGCGTATACGTTTGTCAAAACTCATCAAACTATACCGTCATGATCTGTGTATTTCACCATATGCAAATTATACAATAATACAATACAGATTATACAATGATAATGATAATAGCCTTGATCCTGTTGACTTTGTGAAGCCACTCTTTTAGCCCTGAACTATCCACTTCTGAACCTTATTTACATGAGAGGGGAAGAAAGTTCCACAAGTCTTAGTTGGCATTTTCCATCACTTAGAGCTAATCTATCCTGACGGCACTGTGTCTTCTCCACGCCAGTCACCGACTACGCATGAGGCTGACTCGTCTCTCTGCTCTGGGCAGTGAAGTAGATGCGGGAGCTGGTCCTAGGAGCCAGGGTACAGGTGGGATTTGACACTGGGGTTAATCTGACTGCCACAACTTAGAAAAGTCTCTCCCCAGTCCTTGTTCCAGGGTTTCCCAGCCTGAACCCACAGCCGTGGCTCCTCTTGGACTCAGCTTTTGCAGCAAATCCCTCCCCTCACACCTGGCAGCCCATTCAGCAAGCAGGATCCTACCTTGTGGGGTTCACTTGGGTCAACTGATTGCTCTTGAATGCTGGTGCTAGGACTATTCTTAGCATACCGCCAATCCCCAGGAGACTCTGAAGATGCACTAGGCTGAGTAACAGCTGCATCGCGGCTATTACCAACGCTATTATCATCATCATTATCGTGGGGATGCGGCGTTTGTGGTATGCCAATCAGGGGATATTTGGGGGCCTTTTCCATAATTGGAAGAACTGGTCTAGGATGTGCGTGGGTTTCCATTTGGAATGGGAGTGACCTAAGGGGAAGTATGTTTCCTTATACACAGTAGGGGCTGGCATTTCTGGCCGGTCCAGTAGGCAGCTCCCTGCCTGGAGGAATTTCAGGTTGATCCTCTGTCCTCCCCTCCCATCCTTCTCAGCCCTGCCACCTCTGCCTCACCAAGCAGTCCTCTCACCAGCAACCACAAATTCTACAATTAGAGTTTCATTCCTTTGACTATGTATTTTCTCTGCCATTAAAATGCAACACCTCTTGCTGTGGTTCCTAGAATGACATTTTCTTTCTTTTTTCATATTCCCTTTTCAAAGAACGAAGTGGAATACATAAAAGTCAGCATAAGAGGGCGTTGGTGTGGAGATAAGGGCATGGAGAAAAGGGAGGTGGGGTGAAGTCTGTGAAGACAAAACAATGAGAAGAAAGATGAGCGCTTCCCATGTTTCCAGTGTGTCCTGGGAGTTGGCATCCATGATGTTCTCAGGGCAGCCCTCTTCCTGAAGTTTTATTTCACAAACGCTTGGTGCTTACCATGTACCAGGCACTGTAGCAAGAGCTGTACAAATTGGACTCATTTAATTCTCATAACAACCTTATGAGGTGGTGCAGTATATTAGTATCCACATTTGATAGAGGAGGAAACTGAGGCACAGAGAGATTAAGTAACCTGCTCAAAGTCACATGATGGGTACGTAGCAGAGCTGGGACCCTAACCGCAGTGCGCCACCTCGCTGCAGAGGCTGTGCTCGTAAGAAATTTTACGTAATCCCCCAAATAACAAGTTACTGCTTCCTCAGCACTGGGTGATCCTACCTGCCCAGGTATCTTGCTTTTCCATTCAAACAATATTTCCTTCAAATGGATATTTTGAGGGCACTCTTACTCTTATAATTTTCTTTCCACAATACGTTTTCATTTTCAGGATGCATCTGCATATTCCCAGGGTTTCATTTCCCTCTCAAGTTATTTCCCCAAAGGAAAAAGATGTGGTACCTGTTTCCTTTAAAGAATGTCTAAACCAAAGCACAACAACAAAAACCCCCAACGAGTTGACGTTGTGCCGTCTTGGTGACTCAGAGACACTGGGACCCAGGGCATAGCCCTGTAAGCGTCTGAGACATGTTACCTGGGATTTTAGGGTAAGGATCCTTGAACTACCCGAAAATATTGTTCAACTAATGTTCATCACAGCCACAGGCAAAGAAAGGAGGTGGTGCAACCCTGAGAGATGCAGAGGACAAATATCTGAGTGTTTTTGATGGAAGAAAAGCCGGTGTGTATAACAGTCGTTCATATTTGTTGCTGTGGCTATGGAAGACGCTGGAAGCTGCCAGCCCCAGGCACTGGCACTTCTACAGACTGGGGCAGCTGGGAGCTTACCAAGGCAGGGGTGGGGTGAGATTCTGGAGAACAGCACCTGGAGTCTTTTTTTTTTTTTCCCAGAGAAATGAAAACCACATGTTTTCATTTCTCACTGAGGAGAAGCCTGCCATTCCATAGAGAATTTCCTACTCATACCCGAGCGGGATGGAAATCTTCTGTGAATTTTGTTCCTGCCTTCATGGCCTTATGCTCATGACGGTGATGTTTCACTGTTTGTGGAGGTCACAGGAAGAGCCGGTCCTGCTTTGGAAAGATGGAGGCAAAGAGGACCAGGCCTCCCACTGGCTTGGGCAGGGATGAGACAGGAGCAAAAGGACACAGACTTCTGGAGGGGGCAGGGAAAAGGCAGGGTTCTGACTGAAAGCAGACGATGCTCCAAGCCTGGCGGGGGGCGGTGTCTAATGATGTCTGTGGCTTCTTGCCCCCATAGCTCTCCGCTCTGGGACTGGGGCTCCTGACTTCTGACCTGAAGGCCTAGCCTTTTCTCGGGGTCAGTCCAGGCCAGCAGCCCACTGGAGCCTTCCCTGAAATACCACGGCCCACTGGTAGCCACACCAGTTTGGCCTAGAGTCTCTCAAAACTTGCTGGCCCGGAACCCCACACCCCACCACAACCCTGTAGCCTCTTAAGAGCCCCCCATCTGTGAGGCCTCTGCTGTATGTCACCACGGTCAGCATTCAGGGGGCTTCTCTCCCCCTTTTTGCAGCTGGTTCTACCACCCAGTGCCTGCCCAGTTCAGTGCATGGATTGCCAGTGGCCCGGATCTGGCCTGCCCCAGGCTAGGGAACTCGCTTTGTAACTGGGGTTCTAGAAGGACTGAACTCATGAGTGAATGGGCATCTTCCTGCACCCAGCCATGTGGTCCAATGCTACACACACCTTATCTCATGGGATTACGAGACCATCCTCCGAGGTAGATATCATTATTCCTGTTAAAACATCCTGGATACCTGGGGCTCAGAGAGGTTAGGTGACTTGCCCGTGATCTATAGCAAACTTTCTTAAAGTGGGTTCTGTGGAACACTAGTGGCATGGTGAAAAAATGTTAGAAAACATCACATTCCGTGCTTCCCAATTGGAGATTCAGAACAGACATATACATGAAAGCCTCTGAGAACTGCTTGACTTTTTAAAAAAATTAATTGACACCCCTCCCCAATCTCTAAGATCCACCTCTTTTTCATTAAAAAAATTTTCTCCAATTTATTTGACCATAGAACATTTTCCCCATGCAATTTGTAGTAGATTCAATTATTATAGGACAAAAATTCACTCCCTCTCTCTAAACCTTCACGGAAAGAGTAAACTTCCTTGTCCCATTGATGTCCCAAGTAAGCTTCTTTGTCACAAGCTTGGCCATGTGACTTGCTTTGGCCAATGGAATGAGGGTGGAGGTGACAGTGTGCCAGTTTCAGGTGTAGGCCTTAAGGGGCATTGCATGCTTCTGTGCAAATTTTTCTTCTGTGCTTTATTCTCCGTGAGAAGAATATTCCCCAGGGCGCTGCTGCCTTTCCATCGTGGAACTCAGAATGAGACACATGGAGCAGAGATGCCCCAGCCAACCTGCAGATGCATGAGTAAAAAATAAATGTTAATCATTGTGTGCCACTGAGTTTTGAGGGTGTTTGTTATGCAGCATTGTTATCAAGGCAATAGCTACCTGATGCACTATTCCGATTTAATATGTCATAGAATCCTAGCACTCCATGGAACTTTTTTGGGAAATGCTGAGTCACAGTTAGTCAATGGCTATGCCAGAGGCACACTCAAGTCTTCTAATTCCAAAGCCTGCTTGCCTCACTGCATCAAGCTGAAGAGCTGCCTCTAGGGTTGGAAGCCTGCCCTGAAATAGTGTGCCTTTGGGATTTCTTACTGCAAGGAGAAATACAGGGGGTGGGGCAGGTGAGGGCTGTAGCGTCTCCAGGCTGGCACTTTGAGGAAGGTTTGGAGCCCTCAGACAGGGGCACCAGAGGCAGGAAACCCATATGTTCTGCTGTAGTCCATCCTGGGCCAAGTCCTTGGAGGCACTGGATGGCAGAGGGTACGATCTCAGACTTTGTTAGGACCATTTTCAAATTCTTTCATTTCTTAAGCCTGCAGAAGCCACATTATTTCCAAGGTCCCTGTCAGTAGCCTAAATTCAGACCAATTTGCTGAGTTGGTACAAAGTGCAGAACTGATGGTACGGAAAGACATTAAACTACCGACAACCCTTTAGACCATGTCAACAGATCATCCATAGCCTCAACTGCAGAAACATTTCATTAAATCTTTGCAGTTTCTCCCCAAAGAGTAGGAATGCCCTTCTATCATTTAAAAACAGATGGAGGCCTGGCATGATTTTCACTCCAGCTGGGACAGTGGATTCACCTGAACTAAGCTCTAGGGAGGGCTGGTTAATCTTCATTCAAGAAACATATCTTGAGCACCCTTGGGTGAGGAAGTTGCTGTACACCACTGGATCTGCAGGGACCCAGCCTGGAGGGGAGAGAAGCAGGCCAGTGACAATTACAATGCAATATGCTGCGGGTGTCGGCGAGGTCTGGGGGCTTTTTATAGGCAGAAAAGTAACTATCAGGGTCTGTCCATATACGGAGGCCATTGTGAAGCCTCCACACCTCCAAATAGTGGCTGTAGGGCTACCCTCACAGTTAAACTGGGACAACGTGCACAGAATAGGTGTGATTTGTCAGCTATGGGGCGAAGCCCTGCCCAGGGGCTGTGATGGGCCGGC
Source organism: Balaenoptera musculus (assembly GCF_009873245.2). Taxonomy (NCBI): domain Eukaryota; kingdom Metazoa; phylum Chordata; class Mammalia; order Artiodactyla; family Balaenopteridae; genus Balaenoptera; species Balaenoptera musculus. The sequence goes on along the minus strand of NC_045806.1, from coordinate 34,416,717 downwards.
TGGAGAGCAAATGAGCTCCCAAATGCCAGCCTAAGGTTCATCAGGGCATGCTCTGTTTGGAAAAAAAAGACTAAAAGAAAAAAAAAGGCTGGTTAGCCATGGGACCTTCCAGAAAAATGAGACCCGGAGGCAGAGGCTGGTGGGGCCCACTGAGCAACTCCAGGGTGGCTCAGGGTCCTTGAGCATGTGGCTTTCCCCTGCCCAAGAGCCAAGAGCAGGGCTCTGGGACTCGGGTGAGGCAAGCAAGGCACCCAGGGCACGAATTTAAAGAGGCACTCACTGTCAGGGTCATGGAAGTGCAAGGTGGGCACTTGACGGTGATGGCTGTCGGTGCCTCACTGGCTCTACCCGGGTCCCAGCCCTGGCACAGAGGCTAAGGCACCTGCTCTGGACTGGGGAGGTGTGTTTTGAATCTGGGCTCAGCCACTCTTTAGCTCTGTGATCTTGAACCAAGTCTTAACTCTGCAAACTCCAGTTTCCCCATCTGTAAAATAAGGATGCAGTTCCCGTCTCAGAGAGGGATAAAGGAAGACGTTGCTTGCCGAGTTCTAAGCATAGAGCCTTCAGTACATGGTTATGACTAGCTCGGCAAGGTGTCCTCTCTGCTAGGAGGGAGTCCTCGTTCAAGCTTATCTGAGAGATGTTTCTTAAAGTCACCGTAGTGGATGCTGGGATGTGCCGCCACGTTCCCCTGCAGGACCCTGGGGCTGGCTCCCCCAGCTGCTGAGAGAGCTGCCGGCAGGGAGGCCTCACCTGTCTGCCTCTGCGGGGATTGCCTCAGCTGCAGAGAGCTGCCTCATCCCAGGTCGGCCCCCATCTCCTGCATCCAATGGCTGATCATCTAGGGGTACACAGGCCCAGGTCTTCACCCCAACTCTGAAAGGCCACCTCAGCTCCCAAGCCCCCATGGGGCTGGCCGAGACATCTCAGTTGTGGGCATTGCAGCCCGAGTTCCTCCTCTGCCCTATCCTGCTTTCCTCGCTCCCGACCGGAGTTCACTCCAAGAGCTTTCCCCCACAAACTTCTGGCATGTCACGTGCCCACTCCTCGGCGGGGGAGGTCTGCTTCCCAGGAAGCTCTACCTGCCGTAACCCTCCCACTCCCTCCTTCTATTTCTACGCTCACCATGTTAATCAGGATTCGTTGGGTTGTAAGCTTAGGCAAAAAGGACAATGAGTTGGATCACAGAATCCCAGGCAAGTAAAGAGGTAGGAAAAATGGAAACCATTGGGTCTCCATATTGGACACTTGAATGCCACCGAGACGCCTTCTTTTGCTCAGGTCTGTGAATTCAGAGCTTCTGAATTTTGCATCTCAAGTTCCAGACTTAAGTTGGATTTTTTAAAAAAAAGAGGGACTTCCCTGGTGGCACAGTGGTTAAGAATCCGCCTGCCAATGCAGGGGACATGGGTTCGATCCCTGGTCCCGGAAGATCTCACGTGCCATGGAGCCACTAAGCCCATGGGCCACAACTACTGAGCCTGTGCTCTAGAGCCTGCGAGCCACAACTACTGAGCCCACGTGCCACAACTACTGAAGCCCGCGCACCCAGAGGCTGTGCTCTGCAACAAGAGAAGCCACCGCAATGAGAAGCCCACGCACCACAACGAAGAGTAGTCCCCGCTCGTGGCAACTGGAGAAAGACCGCTCGCAGCAACGAAGACCCAAGGCAGCCAAAAATAAATAAATAAATAGATAGATAAATAAATAAATTTATTTTAAAAAAAGAAACGAAAAACCAATGCCTTTCTAGTTTGGAAAACTCCAGGGAAGAGTTCTAACTTGCCCTCTCTTGGGTCAGGTACCACTTTGGACCAATTAACAGTGTGCAGTGACCATGATAAAAAGTGGTCGCTCCCACGGGAACCACCAGGTTTTAGGGGTGCGGAGAATTTGACAGCAGCAGAGGAGAAAGGAGAGTTTGGCAGATAAAGTAAAAGGCATCCACGTGTAGAGAATGTTGTCATATTTGTAGTTGCCGACATTGGAACCCCTTTCTCTGAATCTAGGTAGGAGACAGGGACCCCCCCCCCACCACTGTCACTTGAACAGCTAAAACTGCATGGCACTCGCTGTAGCAGATGCTGTCGTGCCCGCACAGAAGCACTCGGAACTCATGGCCCCTGTATATGCCAACGTAAGTACGTGTGACTCTCCATACAGGGCACACTGGAAGGGCGCAGAAGTTAACATCCCCTGGGGGACGGGGTTAAGGCCACCCTCAACCAACGACAGATGGGAATTGATGGATTAGAACCCCAGTTTCCTCACCCCAAGAGGGTCTTAACTGCCACCCTGAGGTTCCCAAGAAGGATGAGCCCCAGTTGCCCAGAGCAGGCCCCCTCCCTTTTCCTATCTCAACACCTGACTTCCCTACTGGTACTTCCTGGTGTCACTCCCAAGGAAACTACTTGCACTTGAATCCTCATCTTGGGAGTTTCCTCTGGGGAAACCCAAACTAAGACACTTGCCTTTCCAACATTCCTAGTGGTAGGCCATGAGCACTCAGGCTTGGCCAGTCAGATCCACCTGCCATAGATTTGAATCTGGAGCAGGAGACGGTGAGAATTCTTTCTGGCAGCAGCCACGGTGGTGGTAACATCCAGTTTCCAGCCGATACCAGCGAGCAAAGGAGTCGAGTGTCTGTCATCTGTTGGCGGGACAAGCCGGTGTTCTCTCTGGCCTGGGTCTGGCTCCCCAGCTGCCCTCTGTTCCTACCTGCTTTCCAAGTCTAGCTCCGCAGCTTTACCGGCAGCTTGGTGAATGAACCATCTAATATCGCTTCAACAATTCTTTTAATGCTCCAATTAAGCCAGACTTCGTGCTAGACACCAAGCCACAGTCAACTAATGTGGTTGCCCATATCATTTGCTCATAAGCAGAGAATGTGATCGTTGCGCTGGCGGGAACGTCTGGCATCACTCTGCATCAGTCTGATTAGTCATCCTGGTTCGTAGATGTAAGTTGCTGTTGAGCTGGACGAGTGAGCTGATCCGTTCTCAGGGGGCCGAGAGCATCCGGTTTCTGAGGCTGTAACTGCTGCTGGCGGTGGATTCACCAAAACGCCACCTCAGAAGGGGACGGGCAGACATTGCTCCTCCATGGCCCTTGAATCTTTATATTTGAAAGAGCAGCGCTAAGCTTTCCACCTGTCACCAAATCAGACTCACACGCGAGCTTCCCTTTTCAGAGCAAGATGGCAAGTGCCGTGAGCTGGGGAAGGCGCCAGTAGGAGCATCTTTCCGAGAAGACTCTGCGCAGCGGAGAGCAAGGACAGAAACGCAATGTGTAGCTTTGAGCTACTGTGGAATCCTCCTTAGTGCAGTGAAGAGAGAAAAAAGGAAAATATTTTCTCATTCTTCTGCCTTCCTCCTGGTCTTGATAAAATTAATGTTGCTAAGTGCCAGTCTCCTCTGAATATGTGCATAAGAAACATAATAGCATAGAATAGAAGAGGGTAGAGTAGACTAGTGTAGAATAGCATAGCCCGTAGTATAAAATAGGATAGGAAAGGATAGAATAGGGCAGGATAGGATAGGGTAGGGTAGGCTGGGATAAGGTAGGGTAGGCTGGGGTACAATAGGGTTAGGATAAGGTAAGGTAGGATAGGATAGGATAGGATAAGGTAGGGTAGCGTAGGGTAGGGTAGGGTAGGGTAAGGTAAGGTAGTAAAATAGGATAGGATAAACTGACCTCACTACAGGCAAACAATACCATCTTGCCTACTGGTTCCTGCATCAGCCTTCCCTTTCTCCCATGAAACAAATGCCCTGCAGCTTTACCTCCAGCAAAGAGGGTGAAACTTAACCAAAAAGAAAGCTCCCTAGTTGCTTCGGAGTTACTTTATGGGGGGAGTCAGACAGGCCCTGGCCGGCTGAAGCTCCATTTCCACACTGACACACCCCTCTCTTGTTAATATTTGCTCTGAACAAGACATTTTCTGTGCTGACATTTTGCATCTAGTTAAATGCCAACAAATCCAGAGAGATGTGGCTTTGACTTGTGGTTCTGCCCTTTGGACAAGCGTCAGATGCTGTGGTCTTTTCATTCTAATTTCTGATATTCCCCATTTTGGATTCTTTCACCTCAGATTTTTTTTTTAAGTGGATGAAATGCTTCCGACTTAATATTATCTCTGCTGAATATTTAATTGAGAAATGTTGTTAAAAAGGCATTTGGCTTAAATGAGCTAACTGTATGCACAGATATTTCTTTTCTGACAGTAAAGTGGCTTTGAATGATTCGGGGTATTATGAGGGAATTACAGAAAAATTTGCCCTAAAATGTTAAATATAGTATTTTTTTTTTTTTTTTTAGAGCTCACAGCTTTGCTGAATGTGAGGGAGAGAGTGCTACTGAGTATTAATTTAAAGTCTAGGGGGGAGGGTGGGGCGTAGTGATGAACTTATGGGCTCTGGAGGAAAGCAAGGTTTTAACCTGGTACCTGTCGCCTCCTCATCTCGGAGATGAGGAAGATGAGGCATCATTTCTTCCTCTTCAGGCTGCTCCAGGGCTTCGAGGCGGGGATGAGGGGTGGGTGAGGCGCGTCCACGCCAGCCCACCCCTTTTCTCCCCGTGTCCTCCCACGAGCCCTGCTCGCGGCTCTGAGACCCACCCTGGGACCGTAACTGACAGCCAGCAGACGTGGACAGCTGGCCCAAGCTAGGCCCCATCTCAGTACTTTGGGATGAGGACCCATGGAGTTCAGCTGGCCTCCTCAGTTGAATGCTTGCTCTGGCAAGTGATGAACAGCTGGTCTTATGAAGAAGGAGGGCCTATCAGGCAGAAGTGTGTAGCCTGGTGGGTTAGGAGGCCCTGACCCCGGCTCCTAACCTCCCAGCTCTTGGCTACCATTTCTCCTAAGAACTGCCTGTGCTAAGTGCCCTGGGGCGTCTGAACTACCCCAGCTTCCTTACCTAAAGCCTCTTTATTTAGCTAGCTCTGGGGGCTTCCGTTTTCTGAAATCAAGCAATCTTTGCTTAAACTGGTGGTGCTCTGAATTCCAGGAGAGTTGGGGACCAAATTGCTCTAAAGCAGGTCCTATGTTCTCAGCAACTTTCATTCTACGGGTTGGACAAAAAGTTCGTTTGGGTTTTTCCAGAACATCTTATGGAAAAACCCAAATGAACTTTTTGGCCAGGCCAATAAAATAAGAGATGTGTCTTCATTAAAAGACAAAAAGGATTGGCAATAAAAGACTGCATTACACGTGTTTGGGGTCATGAAACTTTAGAATTAGGGTCAGGGCCTAGAATTCAGGCTTTTGAAATTCATGAACAATATGGAAATTACCCTTTACATCTTTTTTTTCTTTCCTTTTCTTCGTTCTGAAGAATGTCTCCCACGCTTACATTCTCCAAGCTCCATATTCACAGGTTCAACAAACCTTAAGTGCCTACTATGCGCCTGGTATTTTATATCCATGTACTGTGGATTCAGAGATTAATAGGACAATTTCTTTCTGGTGAGGAACTCAGCCGTTGGGTGAGACAGACAGGAAACGGATGAGTAGAGCAGGATAGAAGGGGTCTGGCTGAGGTGGTCGCGAGGTGGTCTGGGAGCCCAGAGGAGGCATGGAGCATGGGGAGAAGGTGGGTCCCTCGTACCTCCAAGAAGTGAAGCTTGAGCTAAGCTTTGATGGCTAAGCACGTCAGTTCAGGTCCTGGGAGAAGCAGACACCAAGATGGCATTAGACACCCAAGTGCAGGCTCAAAGTGGAGGGAACAGGAGTAGGTGGGAGAGCCTTCAGGATTCAGGTCTGATCCCTGAGAAAGGAGGGGAAAGGAAGGAGGATGGGGTGGGAAGAGCCTCAGACACAGCGCAGCTCTGAGAAAGTCTGCACCAGGCCGATGGGGAGCCCCGGAGCAAAGACCGCCCATCAGAGACGTCCCATGTCCGGCAGAATGGCCCAGCTCTGGTGCCCCCATCTTGCGGTCACTGGGTGGGGCAGCCTGGGGAGCCTGTGGTCTCAGCTGCTGTGGCTCCTGAAGGTACAGCAGCTGGGGGCTGTCAGCTAAGAGCACTCCTTCCAGAAACTTCTCCACCGAAGGGAAGCCTGGGTAGGGCCTTCCCATGGCTGCCACACTAAATGAAGATTACTTTGGTGGAGAAGATGGGGAAAGTCATTTCCGGCAGTGTGGACAGCATGAGCAAAGAGACATGATGGCAAGAGTGAGCATGGCAAGCCCGGGAGATGACAAGTAGTTGAGTATCATGCCTGCGGGCCAGAGGGAGGTTAGACTTTTGTCCCCCATAAGGGGAGTAACTGAAAGATTAAAAGAAGGAGAATGGCATGATCAGATCTCCTTGACTGGGAGTTTAAATGGGCTGCGAGATGTACATTTTAAGCCCCAAATGTTCAACCTCTTCATCATGGCTAAAGGCTAACACTTATTGAGGACTTACAGCATACTTAATGCTCAGCATTTCATATAGTAACTAGATGGGAAAAATCCCACAGTAGCTATCATATACTGAGCACCTAATACGTACCAGGCAACTATGAAGCCCTATTCCGATAGTAACTCATTTAACCCTCACAATAATCCTATAGGGAGAGTCCTCATTCACAATTGTGGAAATGGAGGCACAGAGAGGTGAAGTAACTCACCCAAAGACACACAGCTGAGAAGGGGCAGAGCCTAGATCTAAACACTCTGTCTCCCAGCCTATACTGTACTCAACCTTGGCTCAAAATTTGGGCTCCCTAGAGAGGTGGACAAGTGAGAAATTGTCCCATAAACCTCTCCCTAACAGGCCTGCCAGCCTATGTAAGCAGGCTGCCTAGAAATGTGAGAGGTGTGTGTGTGTGTGTGTGTGTGTGTGTGTGTGTGGAGGGGATTCATCTGGAAGAAAGAGTTTGGTATTTTTCCTGCCTTTCCCATGTTCTACTTCCCACCACACCCCCTGCCACTAGCATAAGTCAGGGTCTTCAGGAGAAGCGATATCACCTATGCCATGAGAAGCTGCCAGAAGGGGCACCTGGTAACTCCCTCAGAGGTGTGATCCTGAGCTGCAGAGATTAGTGGGCTGCCCACACCAGTGCCCTGGAATTCCTGCAAGAGCCTGACTTGGTCCTAGAAGGAGGGGGCTTTGAGAGCAGAGACCAGCACCTGCTTCCTGCCTGCAGAATCCAGAAGGAGGAAGGATGGCTGGAATCATCACCCATGATGGCAGGTGCGGCACAGAAGGCAGGATGGATGGGGCAGCACGACCGCATTCCCAGGACTTGGTGTGGCAAAGGTGAGTGAGCTTCCGGGGCATCACATGAGTCCTGCAGAAGGTAAGCTGCTTGCTGGGTGGAGCGGGGCCACAGTGAGAGGTGATGGCCTGAACCACGGTGGGCAGGGATTGAGGGGGTGCCACGTAAGGACAGCCAGAGGATGTGCCACCCACGCTCGTCAGGGACAGTGCGGTGCTGAGGGCTTTGTGTGGAGCCTCTCAAGCACCCATAAATATGCCCCCTGAGAGGGCATCATTTGGGTCCCTCCTTGGAGAGAGCCCAGTGATAGGATTATGGGCGGGCTAGTCTCGTATGAAATGTGTGCTTTTCTCCCTTCCCTCCTCCCAGACTCCAATGCTTCGAGGAAGGAAATGAGGAAGACTCCAAAACAGCCAAAGAGAGTGGTAGGGAAATGGCAGCACAGTGAAAGCGTAGATTCTCCTCCCCGTTCTCAGGGCAGGTCCCCAAACCTCAGGCCGAGCCTGAGGAGGTCAGACTGGGCAATTTCATCCCCAAAGTTTACTGGAAGCTCTGGAAGCTGGTAAAGTTATCAAGGGATGGGGTGGAGGCCGATGGTTACAGGTGTAAAGGCAGGTGTTGGAGAAAATTCTCTGTTCCCTATTAGGACCCCATCCACTCCAGTCCGTGTACTAGGCTAGTTTTATACACATCTTCCAACCAGCTACATATGCATTGAATTCTTGGAGGCAGGGGATATGATTATCCTCATTTCACTAAGGAGGAAATTGAAGCTCAGAGAATTTAGGGTCCTTGCCCCAAATCTTTAAATTCAAATCATTTCCTTCTTGGTCAACTTCTTGATTTTAGGATTCTTTATGTCATAAAATAGGAACTTCCCAGAATGCTGGTTCTAGCGTGGAGTCTAGGGAGGTTCTGAGTGGGGGTGAGGGGGCACTGTGGGCAAACATCTAGCCATGGGGTCCCCCTGTAGCGGGGGCCCATAGGTTGGGGGACAATCTGATATGCCTCCCCGATGACCCAGCCTCAGGCAGTGATGGGCATGTGGACACGTGAAATGACTTTACCTCCGGTTTTCATGGTGCCGGATGCCGCGGGCATTCAGTTATGGGGGGAGCCTGGTAGAGACAGCCCTGTGTGGAGTTCCCGGCGTCCCTGCAAACCCATCCTTCAGCAGTCTGCGCCTTCCCTCTCTCCCTTTAAGCCTCTGTGATCTATTGTGATGCACGAGCGCACATGTACACACACATATACATATGCACGCACGGGCTGACGTACTCATCGCATACACACGCACAGTCACTAATACACACACGAGTGCCCAGGTGCAAGTGCAGACCCGCATGCACACACACGCACGCATGCAAGCTGATTTTTGCAGGAGTCAGGAAATCAGTTTCATTACGATGCAGGCACATCTCCCCTATGAGTCAAAGTAGCGTACTGAGCTCAGAAGGAGGAATGTTTTCCTTCTTGAGATAGCTGAGTGGTTTCCCCTGAGGAGATAATTCAGAAAAACGTTGCCTTCAAAAAGCAGATCATTCTCGAAGGGAAATTTCCTGCCCAAACATTTGTTTTCTTGACATGGAGACAAGTGAAGCATCCCCCGCACCTTGGCTCATCTACCTGGGAATCCACCCAGGGACTCATGGGGCTCCGCCGGGAGCCGGAGTGGGGAGCTGTCCCACAGAGAAAGACCTGGGCCATTCAGTGTCCTGCAGCGGGTGCACATGGTCATCAAGTTCCTCTTCCAGCTCATCCCCTCCCTTGCTCTCCTTAGGAAGACTCAGGACTTGGATACTCTGAGGCTCCTTCTCGAAGGAACTTCTCCTCCTCAGACAAATCCAGGAGGGATGATTGAAGACTGTTGTCTATGGTAAAGGAATACAGGTATTTGCAAATGGTCATCTGCAGGGGATGAACCTGCCAGGGAGAACTGGGAACGAGGGGCAAATAGGGTTGGCCTCAAGCTTCCGGGGAAAAGAGAGAGAGAGGAAAACAGACTTCTGGAATCAATCAAAAGAGAGCTAGAAAATGTGGATGGAACAGAAAGGTCCCAAGCCAAGCATGGGGAGGTAACAGGCCTCTCTCAGACCAAGGGGGCTGGACTCTGTGGAGAAGTATTGAACCCCAAATGTGGACATGACAGAGTCATCAGTCAAAAGAAGCAACTCGTCCATTGTCTCGTAGTTTGCCGCACTGTGAACAGTCGGAGGGGTTGGTCTGGAGTAGCTACCTCTCCTGGTCTGGAACATAAAAAACAGCTGAAAAGGCCCAGGGCCAGACTGGCAAGGGGCTTCTCCCGGGGGGAGAGCAGACCACCTCCATCATTTGGGAGACCACTTTAGGCTTGTCTGGGAGGCCTTTGGATGTGTCTATTATACCAAAGAGAGTGTTTTGAGGTCCCACCTGTTTATCTGGTTGGCTGTCGTGTAAAAGACAAACAGCAGGAGAGAGAAAAACTGTTTTAACTCAAGTAATAGCGAAAGACTAAAAATGAAATCAATTCAGTGTAGTTAACAAGAATGGATCACCTCTCCTCATTCTCCTGCTAAGTATTGAAAGAAAGAGAAGGAAAAAGAGGGAGAGAAAGGGAGAGGAAAGGGGGGAGGGGGGAGGAGGGAGGGAAGAAAGGAGGGAAGAGGAGAGGGCAGGAAAGAGAAAGAGAGGAAAGGAAGGAGGGAGAGAGGGAGGGGTGTGAGAACAATCAACACGCTCCTCTTTGGTGTATATGAAAAATAACATAGAACATTTTCTTATGCCCATTAAAAATGCCTTTTCCCATTTGCATTGGATGTGTAGCCCTCCCGGTCTAGTGTTGTATTTTCCCTTTGGATAAAGACATGGTACCACGATAAACTGTTTTTTCTAACTAAAGCAAAAGCAAGGAGATAGAAACAGTACAGCCATGTAGATGGATGGGTACTGGTACCCACCCTTAGTACTGGGGCAGTAGAAAGGGGCAGGGACTGTACCATTCAGCTCAGATCTCATAAGAGATGCTGAAAATTCAGAGTTTTATGGGAAATCTCCAACCTTCAAAATATTGGATCAATTTCTTAAACCCATTTCAGGCTATGCTTATATTGGAGACTTCTGGCTTGTCACCTGTGCCCCAAAAAGACATCTAAAAGATAAAAAATAAAATATACCGTTCACTCCTCCCTTCAAATCCTCCACACCCCACTCCAGATGCTTTAGGCATTAGTAACAAAGAGATAGGCTGGTGTTGAAGACTTCAGCACCATCAGGACCTTGAAGTTGAAGAAAAGGAGCAGAGTTGTTGTATTGAACGCTGTAGCAGTTTTTAAATATGTCCCCCAAATTCTTTGGCACTTCTTCCATTGAGACGTGGAGTCTGTGCCCTCCCCCCTTGAACCTGGGTGGGCTCTGTGACTGCTTTGACCAATTGATTACCGAGAAAATCATACCGTACGACTTCTAGGCTGGGTTATCAAAGGCCACACAGCTTCCACTTGATTCCTTTGAAATGCTTCTCCTGGAATGCTTGCTTTTGGAATGTTCAGCTTCTCCCGCTCCCTCTCAGGACAGCCTTGGAGCTCAGTCGCAATGCTGAGAGAATCCCAAGCCACATGGAGAGGTCACCGGTAGGTGCTCGGGTGGACAGTTTTCCCTGAGCTCTTGTCAACCACCAGCCCCGTGAGGGCACCATCTTGGATGTCCAGCCCAGCTGAGCCTCTGGAAGATTCCAGTCCCAGCCACTAGCTGGCTGTGACAGCTTGAGGGACCCCAAGTGAGAACCATCGAGCTGAGTCCAGTCAACTCACAGAACCCAAGAGACAGTCATAATTGTTTTAAGCCACCAAGTCTTAGAGTGATTTGTTACCCACAGACAGTAGCTGGAACAAGCTTGAGGGGCTAACACGAGATTCGCCTAGCGCCGCAGACCCACTTATTGTTCGGCTCCTTTGTATTTGTCGTTGTTGTGGCCCCAGTTCTCCTGGAGCTGGAGGGAGGAGGGAGGCACTCCGTGGGAGACCTCAGCCTCAGCGAGCCGGGTGGCCTGCCAAGCGGACTGCCCGGGCTCAGAGGGCCTCCATGTGAGGCAATTCAAATGTGAAATGTAACCTTTAAGAAAAGAGCGTGACTTTACCTTTGCATCTTGGAGATTTGGGATACAGAAGGCCTGTCAAATCCCTTCCTCTACCGGGCCCTGATCACATTTCTGTCTTATGTTTGGACACAGGACTCAGACTGGGTACACACGGAGAGCAGGTTCTGGCGCCCAGAACACAGAGTTTAGCACTGGTGTCTCTCCTCTTAGGAAAAGAAAATGACAGAGAAGATCAAGAAAGAAAAATAGATAGGAAAGAAGAAAGGAGGGAAGAGAGAGAAGGAAGGAGGGGGGGAAGGGAGGGAGGGAGGCAGGAAAGAAGGAAGGAAGGAAGGGAGGGAGGGAGGAAGGAAGGAAGGGAGGGAGGGAGGGAGGGAGGGAAGAAGGGAGGGAGGGAGGAAGGGAGGGAGGGAGCAGGAGGGAAGGGAGGAGGGAGGGAGGGGGGGGAGGGGGGGGGGGGGGAGGGAGGAAGGGAGGGAGGAGGGAAGGGAGGAAGGAAGGGGGGAGGGAGGGAAGGAAGGGAGGGAGAGAGGAGGGAGGGAGGGAGGGAGGAAGGATGGGAGGGAGGGGGGAGGGAGGGAGGAGGGAGGGAGGCAGGGAGGGAAGGAGGGAGGGAAACCAACTGGCAAGGTAGGACTGCATTTTTATTTCCTGCTTTACTGAGTGAGGCATTCCCTTCATCAGAAGCAGATGTACGGCATCATGTCAAAGTCTACCTAGGCAGGAAGCATCGGTTGAATTTACCCAGGTCACGGCAATCTGTTGTCATTCAGCATGTGGAACTGTTTGAACTTACAAGGAGTAACCCAGCAACAGCCATCACCCCACGTGTCCACTGTGCTCTGATGATGCCAGCACAATGGGAATGGAGGCTCATAATTTCACAAGGTGACAAAAAATTGGATTCGGATGTTTCACCTCCACCTGCTCATGAGCAGGGAGGCCAGCCGAATACACAAGCCCTCAGGGCTCGTGGGCGCTGCACGGAAGCCCTGCTCCACCGTGGCCGGGCCCCTGCCCTTTGCTCCACCCATGCCAGCCGCCAACACTGGGCTCTGCTGCCAGCCCCACAGCAGGCTTTTGTCAATGAAAGCGCATCCCCTGCGTTGCTGATCAGATTTGCTGCGACAAGGGCCAGGGGGAAAGAAAGATGCTGGTAAGAGCTCAATCATTCAGACCCCACTATTCAGAAATTTGGATTTATTTTTTTGTCACGGAGAACCAGAACTGATGTTAATCTTGGCACTATCCTTGAAAAAAAAATCATTCATAATAATACAACAATAAGGGCTTCCCTGGTGGTGCAGTGGTTAAGAATCCGCCTGCTAATGCAGGGGACACAGGTTCGAGCCCTGATCCGGGAAGATCCCACATGCCACGGAACAGCTAAGCCCGTGCGCCACAACTACTGAGCCTGCGCTCTAGAGCCCGCGAGCCACAACTACTGAGCCCACATGCCACAACTACTGAAGCCTGCAAGCCTAGAGCCCGTGCTCCACAACGAAGAGTAGCCCCCACTTGCCTCAACTAAAGAAAGCCAGCGCGCGGCAACGAAGGCCCAACGCAGCCAAAAATAAATAACTAAAGTAATTAATTAAAAAAAATAATACAACAATAATATATAACATTTACTGAGTCCTGACTCTGAAGAAGGGACTGGAGTGCTTTATATGGATGTTTCATTTAATCTTCAAAGCCACCCTGTGAGGAAGACCTTATTATTCTCCCATTTTACAGCTGATGATCTTGAGGCACAGAGAGGTTAAGACTTGCCCAAGGTCACACAGCCCGAATTTGACACACAAACAGTCTGGTACCAGAGCCACGTTCTCAATCACGTTTGGAAGGGCAACTGCCAGCTCAGTCAAGAATTCCAATTGCTTCTAAGGACGCAAACATCATTTTCATCACACCCATCTCTGTTCTTAAAAAAAAGTGACCCCGTTGATGATTCTTATCCATTCATTAAGTCACAGCTGCTCCTTGACCATCCTGTTAGCCCTTATTTCATGCACGTGGAATGAATAAAAGTTCACTTCGTTCAAAAAGACCCTCGGATTCAGACTTTCCACCCTTTTAGACTGGCTTTCCCATTATTATTCGGCAACTGAGGTTTTTCTCGAAGGCTTTGGAGACTAGACTAATCACAGCTGCATTTGAGGGGATCACCGGGGACGGGATGTTTGAAAGTGTCATCTAGATTGGCAATCAGGGGCCGGCCCGTGTCATCAGCTGCCGACTCCCAGGGCAGAGCAGCGACGGGATGAGAGCCCTCGACTTCCACTTCTGCTGATGGGCACAGTTGGTGGCCTCTGGGGGTTGGCTAGGACCCAGCATCCGCGGAGAGGTGCTTTGAGCTGGAGGCAGCTGATTCATCTCATACACGAGGAGCTGAAGGGGAATGTGGCAACGAATGGAGGCATTTGGGGTCCTGTATTCGGCTCAGAGCAGAGCTGTTCTTGGGTTATAAGATGTCCCTGGGCCTGAGTTTGGGGGCAGGTGCAGAGGGAGGAAGACGGCTCCCTCGCCGTCTCTGGGAACAGATGGCGGGGCCTTCCCTGCGAGCAGCGAGCCTGCCAGCTGCTGCTTAAACATCCCGGCTCTCAACCCTTGCAGAGTGGGCTGAGGCTACCTGGGGCTTTAACCCACTTCCCCGCCCCCCAACTCTGTAAAGAGGCAGAGAGTTGCATTCTCCTTTACAAACAAAACAAACGAAAAAACACTTTCAATAAAGGGGATAGGAGGGGATTCCCTGGCAATGCGGTGGTTAGGACTCCGCGCTTCCACGGCAGGGGGGACGGGTTTGATCCCTGGTCGGGGAACAAAGATCCCACAAGCGAAGCCGAGCGGCGCAGCCAGAAAAAAAAAAATGTTAACAGAAAAGGGGATGGGAGAGACTTTGCAGGCAAGCTGCAAAAGTTTTCCCTTAAACCGTTTGACTTTGGGTAGAAAAAAGTCTAGGTTCCCAGAGCCATATGGTATTGGGGGTCAATGAGTTTGGGGTCTAATGTTGCCAATAGATTTTTCTGGAGAAAATAAAAAGTCATGTTTTCATACGAAGCCTCCTCATTTTAAGTTGGTTCAGTTATAAAAAACATTTGTAAAAGCCATATGAGCCAAACCAAACACACCCAAGAAACTCATTTGGTTTCCAGGCCTCCAGTTTGCAAGCTTTGGCGAGCCCTTGCCTCTTGTAGAGACGGGGAAGCTGAGGTGCGGAGATGAAGAGACTATTACCTGGAGGAGCAGGTACCATCAGCGCCCCACCACCTCCCCACCCACCTTCCCGATTCCGTGGGTTCTCTCCACCCCCAAGAGCAATGTCTGCAGCTCTGTGCCTAAGTTTTTTTCTTTTTTTTGTCACATTGCATGGCTTGTGGGATCTTAGTTGCCCGACCAGGGATCGACCCTGGGCCCTCGGCAAGGAGAGCGTGGAGCCCTAACCACTGGACCACCAGAGAAGTCCCCTAAAGGACACGTCGTCTGTACAAACCGGAAGAACTGAGAAGTATCACCCCCTGGGAGCAGCCCTCAACCAATGGGAGTTGGGAGTTGGAGTATAAATGCCCCGGCTCCCTTGCCCCACTGGGTGGGATAACACTGACATGCATGTTCTACATCTTTCCCAGAGTGTCTCCAGGATACTGAGATCCAGTTGCCCACTGTAGTGGCTGGATTAATAACGTACTCATTACTGGTTGCCCTCCCTTCCCTGTCTTGTTGCCCCGTGTCTCCACCAGGGTTTCCTGCGCTTCCCAAATAAGCTAGCTGTGCTTGCATCCTGTAGGCAGGGTCTGCCTTGGGGAGAACCTCAACTTAGCCCAGGTCTGAATAGCTGTGATCTGTACAAAGAAGAGAGCGCCTCTCTCTGGGGTGCCTTCTGATGCAAACATTACAATGATGGGCGTGGGATATTTCTCCATGCAGAGTGAGGTACCCTATGACAACTTCGAGAACTCTGGGCCATATTCAGGGCACCTGTTGGTTCCAGGCAGGCAAGAGGAAGAAGACAGAAGAGACTGTCTACACCTCCCTGAGGTCCAGGGAAAGGCTATGCCTGGAATTGGAGATGATGGTTCAAATACATTTGGAAGAATAGAACACTTCGGCCTTCCCCAGCACAAGTAATTACTGGGACTGTGTCTCTGAAAATCACCTAAATGCAAAATCATGAGCATGCCATTTCTATTTAATAATAATTTTATTAAAAATAAAGTTCAATTCAGTGATGAGAAGGAGCTGGGTAAATTATCTTCCAATCACTTTCTTTTTCCTTTTTCCTTCCCTCTTCCCTTTTCCCCTTTGCTCTGTCCTTCCCTGTCTGCAGGCCCGAGAGGCAGAAACCAGCTGGGTGACACCACACAGCTGGGGCCACCATTTAACTCATTCTTGTCCACTGACAGTGGGACAACGGAAAGTCCTAATTGTGAATTTTCTCACAAATCTTCTGAATTAAGGAGGCAATGATAAAGCCTATTGACAGGGTCTTACCCTTTGCAATGCCAGGGGCCCCTCTGACATCTGGGGAAGCCTACAGACCTTTTCTCAGAAAGCAGATTAAGTACATAAAATAAAATACAGAAAAATCAAAAAGGAAGCCAATTATGCTGAAATGCAGTTATAAAAATATTAAAAACCCAGATGTGTGATAAATGCACATTTATTAATGCATTAAATATGATCTAGTGGCAGGTCTAATAGCAACCATAATCTCCAAGTCGTGCTGAGCATATTTCAAGATACCTGCAACAACTATATAACATGATATAAAAATATCTATGATTTCTCTTGGTGATAAACTCATAGATACTCCGAACGTAACTGTGCACTTGCTAAACTGCCGCCAGAGGTGGGTGAAAATAAATATGTGATTTTTTTCCCATCCAAATTGACAGACCCCTTTGGGGGTCCAGTGACCCAATATTACCCTCTCACCCCAGATATGAGGCATGGGGTGGAGAGAGCCATTTCTTTTTTGCCTTCTAGTTTCTAGAGGAGATGTCAGGCTTTCGTCTTTCTGGAAAATTGCTCAATTGTCCCTGCAGCCACATTGTTAGGGACCGTTTATTGAACACCTACTGTGTTCCAGGCACTTTATTTACTTAAAAAAAATCTATTTAGACCTTCAGGTCCAGGGAGGTGGTTAATCGTAGCCCTCGGCTCCTAGCACGTAATGAAACCTGGACCAGGTAAGACCCTGCTTGTGTCTTATTCCCTCTTTCTCTCCCCACCATCATCTCCAATCCTCACTTTCATTCCCTTCCCCCTACAGGCATCCCCTCTGTGGTATGTGCTTGCTATGCGTCTTTATATATGCGCATAGCCGTGTAAAACAGGAAATGCGTTTTTTTTGTGAGTGGGTTTTGAGTTTCCATGACCAGTATTGTGTCATAAACCTCACTCATTTTCTTATCTTTCTTCACTCCACACAATGTCATGGAGAGCTACTGCTCTTGCTGTATATGGATTTTGTGCATTGCTTCTTCCTGCCACATGGTATTTCATAATGTCCATCCACCTTTCTTTTCTTATCCATTCCCCTAAGGATGGACACCCAGGTTGTGTCCAACTCTCCTCCAAGCTGTCCCCAACAACAACTCAATAATGAGCATCCTTATAACGATGTCCTTCTGGACCTGGGCATGGGACCATTCCTCTGGGCTCTATACTTGGGGCGGGGGGTGTCACAGCGCATATGCCAATTAAATTGCACTAAACCAAATCAGATTCCTTTTCAGAAAAGCTGCTGCAGTTTACGCACCCATAGCTGTGCCTGGGATCGTCCCTCTCCCTACATCTTCATCAGCATTTGATAGATTCACTTTTTTAACGTTGGCCCTTTAGATGGTTACACACCATTAGCAGATGTTTTTGGTGCCCCAAGTACCACCTCCTTGGAGCAACTCTGGTATCGGCCCCAGCAGTGATGCATCGGCCTGTGTGAGTTTGGACTCACCCTGCAATTGTGTCTCATCTCAAACACGCAGCATACATCTCTCCATTTTTTCTGCCTCAAGGCCTTTGGAAAGGCCTGGGAACCTGCGCCTGGAAGCAAAGTCCAGAAATGTGGGGGAGATAACTGCACCGGGGACAAATGCTCAACTCAACTAGTGGAGAATAAAACCCCAGCCTCCTGTGTTCCCAGCAGACAATTCTAGGACGCATCCCATGTCTCCTAGAGGTCCTGATGGAATCCAGCCCCCAGTTTCCTACATTACAGACCTCAATAATTTATTCTTCTTGGGGCATTTCCTCCTTCCCCTGTTTCTCTCTCCTTCTGTTGCCTCAACCCTTCTTCCTGAGCTCACCTCCCAAATAAAATACCCACACCCAATCTAAGACGAATACATTGTTTCCGTCTGGAAGGTACAAAGCAATCTCCAGCGGCTTAAGTGACACCTACCAACATGAATTACTCTGTTACAAAGATCAGGTATCACCAGTCCTCCAACACTGAGAGGGAAGGATGAAAAGGAAGGTTTTTAAAAATCTCAAGCTAACATCACATCTTATAAGCCCATACTAGAGCTTATACAACCTAAAGCCTTTCAAAGTAGGAACCCTAGAAATGCCAAGAGTAATAGCAGTACCATCACAAGAGTATAGAGCTTCCATTGATGATGTTTCTGAAAGGGAAACAGTCGCTTGAATGCCTGTATGTATGTATGTATGTATTTATTTATTTATTAACATCTTTATTGGAGTATAATTGCTTTACAATGTTGTGCTTCTGCTGTATAACAAAGTGAGTCAGCTATACATATACATATATCCCCATATCACCTCCCTCTTTCGTCTCCCTCCCACCCTCCCTATCCCACCCCTCTAGGTCATCACAAAGCACCGAGCTGATCTCCCTGTGCTATGCGGCTGCTTCCCACTAGCTATCTATTTTACATTTGGTAGTGTATATATAAGTCCATGCCACTCTCTCACTTCGTCCCAGCTTACCCTTCCCCCTCCCTGTGTCCTCAGGTCCATTCTCTACATCTGCATCTTTATTCCTGTCCTGCCCCTAGGTTCTTCATAACCATTTTTTTTTTAGATTCCATATATATGTGTTAGCATATGGCATTTGTTTTTCTCTTTCTGACTTACTTCACTCTCTATGACAGACTCTAGGTCCATCTACCTCACTACAAATAACTCAATTTCGTTTCTTTTCATGGCCGAGTAATATTCCATTGTATATATGTGCCACATCTTCTTTATCCATTCATCTGTCGATGGACACTTAGATTGCTTCCATGTCCTGGCTATTGTAAATAGAGCTGCAATGAACATTGCAAGAAATGACTTTTCCAGATTTAGGTCCTCAAAATCTCCCTCTACCTGCTGGGTAGAGAATTGGGTAATAGATTGGAAGGGGCAATAGAAGAAGTGGGGGTCTGGTTTTAGAGTCAAGGCAAGCAACCAGCCAGGAAGAAGAGATGGTGTGAAGTGGATAGATTCTTAATGTCTTTTTGAGGAAACAGGGTTGAGAGTTGCTGGCTGGAGTGGCGAGGGGAGGGAGGGGACGAAGCAGGGACCCCACTGATACTGGACACCAGCCTAAGTGAGGGAATGCCAGGGAAGCTGGTGGGTCACAGGACGATTGCACACTCCTAGGGGGATAGTGGGATCATTAATTAGTTCATATTTGTCTGCATATTCTCACATAAAAGAGCCTTTATAATCCTCAAACGAAGCATGAAATTTTGAGCTGAAAGAGGCCATGTAGTGCAAATGAAGACGGAAATGGTTAGGATGGGTGGACCAGGGTCATTAGTCAATTACCAGGAGCTGGAACGTCAGCATCTCTCAGAGAGTGGGCACATCTGGTGGTCACAGAGAGTCTTTCAATGACCAACCTCCCACTCCAGCTGAGATGGGTTCTTTTATTTCAACCTTAAAATAAAAGCCCTTTCCGTGAAGACAGTACGGTACCTACCATCAGGTTAATTTCTTCAAAAAGGAAGGAAGAACAAAAGGGCATATGGAAGGCGTCTTAGGCAGACTATCAGTGATTCTGATAGTAATCGTTCAAGCGTTATTTAAACCTGAGGCAACTTCAACAGTCTTCAGAGATGTTCTCCCAGCTGTGTGTGCACTGGGAAGAAGGGTAAGACTGGGGAGTGCTGGGAGGCCTGTGGAAGGGTGGGAGAGGCAAAACATTCTTCCCAGGAAGCGAGGCCAATAGACCAAGATTAGATGGAAGTGTCACCTTCTGGACATTTGATATTTGCCCCTCTCTTTTATCTGAACATTCTTTTCCGGTGGCTCAGACAAAGCATCAAAAGTGATATTAAAATGCTAGTTAGGAAACATCACCTCCAACAAACCCTGTTCATCAAAATGTTAGTGCTCTCTCCAGGGGCCTCGTGTTCGGTTTGTCAACAAGCTGAGGCCACTGAGCTGGGCCTCCATGAGGCCCAGGAGCATGATTTAATTAATATCCTACCCATAATACCTTGCTGGGTTTATGCAAACAAATCCCTGTCACTCCTCACCTTAGGATTTACCCTCTCCTTGATGCAAGTGTTTATTTACACACAGTTTGACCTCATCATGGTGTTCAGCAGATGTGGGTCTTACTTATTTGCATTGTTTTGTGACAGTTGCAAAATTCATTAGTGGCTCAGGGAGAAATCCTCTGTGGACTGCCCCAAAGATAGGTGAAGTAAGAGGGTTCGCACTAATTAATCCTCCCTCTCCGGCAATGCTGGATATTAATGATAACGTAGTGCCCCTTTCAGAAACTGCCTGGATCCATTCAAAATCTTGTGGTCGCAAGCGACAGAAACGGACTCTTGGCTACCTTGGGCAGAAGGGAATGTGGTGGGATGATATTGGGAGTTTAGAGCGACGAGGGAAGGCAGGAAACCTAGTCAGGAAACCAGCTGGGCAGCAGGCACTCTAGAGGTCAGGATGGGTACCACTCCTGGGGCAAATGAATCTCCTCCAAGCCCTCTTCTTGCTTTGTGTCACCCTGCTCACCATTCGAGATTCTCCCAGAAGATTAGGGCCCCCGCCTGCCCTTTGATGGATTAAGGTAGTGAAGGAGAGAGCTCATTGGCTTCCATAGGGAGTGGGCAGGCCCCTTGATTATGCCCCCTCTCACCACTCACACAACATGACATGGGAGAGGAAATTCCCCACAAGCAAAAACCGGCGGGCGGCTAGAAGAGGGAGGCGGGCGTGCAGGGCCACGGTGCAAGAATATCCAGCACGGTCCCTGTTGTCTGTAAGCCAAGGCCAGTTTCCAAGCCCTGTAGGCATCGAATGTTTTGCTGCAAAATGTCATATGGAAGAAGAAAATGAGAGGAACTGGGATTATTCCACTCAACAAAGAAGGCTCAGGCTGGGATGGGGTAATGGCGTATGAGCCCACCATCTCTGTGAAGGCAAAAGCACTGTTCCGCTGAGGACTTTTGCTCATTCCTCAGACCAACTTGATTGTAAGACGTGTGGTGTGGGGACTGTCATCCCGTTTTACACAGTCGAGAAAGATGGGCCTTTCTCCTCACGCTTTTCGCTCTGTGGCAAGCTACTTCTCCAGGAGGAACTTTCCCTTGACAAGTACCTACCTGGAAAATAATGGCCAGCTTGTTTGCAGCTACGCCGAAAGCTAAAATCGAAAAGATGGGCTTTCTGACAGACATGCTGATCAGGCAACGAAATGATAAAATGACCTCATACATTCAACACACTTTTACTGCATATCTGCGATGTGCAGTCGAGATAGGAGCGGGAAGAGGGTTTTATGGGCAGCGTTTAAGAGCAAGGCAGGTGGAGATGGAGGCTTCCCGAGTCCCCGGGTTGTCCTGGGGCAGGCACCCCTTCCTCCTCTGCAGCCGCTTGATCCCCGGCACAGGGGGCGTCTTGTCTGTAAGAGTCCGAGGGGGCACAGCAATGACTGCAAAGGCTCATCAGACAAGGGTACTTTCGTTGAAGGTCAAGGCTAAGGATGGGGCTGGGGAATGGAAGGACCTTGAAGTCCCGAAGGCAGAAAAGGCAGGGCTGGGCCAGCCCTGAGCACACTCTGTCCTTTCCACTTGAGAAGACTTCTTGGAAGGAAGCAAGGTTTTGGAAGCTTTTGAGAGCAAAGAAGTAAGAGGACATGGTAGATAGCCCGGAGGGAAAGGGACCGTCCCCTCTGCCTCCTCGCCAGCTCCCAGGGCTTCCAATCCCCTCAGCATGATGACGACTTCCAAATGTGGATCTCATGGCCGGACCACTCTTTGACTCCACACTTACACATCCAACAGTCTCAAAATCCACAGGATAGAGGTGTATTTCTCACTCATGCAAATGTCCAGAGGTAGGCAGTTCAGGGTGGGGTTGGCCATTCTTCTCCAAGAAATCCGCAGGGACCCAGCCTCCTTCTATCTTGTTTCATCTTGAGTGGTCACTTCTCAAGGTCACTTTATGGTCCAAAATGGCTGCTGTGGCTCCAGTTATCACATTCATATTCCAGGCAGCAGGAAAGATGAGGGTAAGCCTCCTCCCTTTAAGGGCACTTCCTAGAAGTTGTGCATACCATTTCCACTTATATCTATTGGCCAAAACTTACTGGTTATAGCTAGCTGTAAGGAAGGCTGGGAAATGTTGCCTTTATCCCAGGTAGCCACGGGGTCAGTTAAAATTTGGGGTTTTGACTATTAATAAGGGAAAAGAGATTAGGGTACAAACCCCTAGGAGTCTCTGCCAGAACCCCAATCTAAATGGGGTTCTTCTCTTATTTGTTTCCATAGCTTTCTCCACCCCTCCTTCAATAATTCATCCTATTTGTACTTGCTTAGAGTCTATTTACATTGCTAGACTTTTGAGCTACCTGATGGCAGTGATCTGACAAGTTTTGTTCTTTTCTTCAGTTCCAGTGCCTAGGCAGTGGAATGAAAATTGCCTCTCACGTGGGTTCCCATAGCATAGGGGACATACTTATGTTACAGCAACCACAAGAATGCAGTGTGCGTGTGTGTGTGTGTGTGTGTGTGTGTGTGTGTGTGTGAATTTTTGTTTTTATTGGGTTATAGGAAATGGGATGAGAAATGTCACCTTGGACTATGTCCCCCAGGGAATGTCCACCCTAATCTTCCTGGAATGGTTTTTGTGTTGTGGTGTTTTTTAAATTGAGGTTTTAAATTAAAAATAATACATTTTTATCATTTAAACATTAATAATGCAGATATTTTACAGTAAAAACTGAAGCTCGGGACTTCCCTGGTGGCGCAGTGGTTAAGAATCCGCCTGCCAATCCAGGGGACACAAGTTCGATCCCTGGTCTGGGAAGATCCCACATGTCGTGGAGCAACAAAGCCCGTGTGCCGCAACTACTGAGCCTGCGCTCTACAGCCTGTGAGCCACAACCACTGAGCCCGCGTGCTGCAACTACTGAAGCCTGTGCGCCTAGAGCCCGTGCTCTGCA
Source organism: Balaenoptera musculus (assembly GCF_009873245.2). Classification (NCBI taxonomy): domain Eukaryota; kingdom Metazoa; phylum Chordata; class Mammalia; order Artiodactyla; family Balaenopteridae; genus Balaenoptera; species Balaenoptera musculus. The sequence goes on along the minus strand of NC_045806.1, from coordinate 34,394,034 downwards.
ACAAGAGAAGCCACCGCAATGAGAAAGCCTGCGCACCGCAACAAAGAGTAGCCCCCGCTCGCCGCAACTAGAGAAAGCTCACACGCAGCAACAAAGACCCAATGCAGCCAAAAAACAAAAAGTGAAGCTCTCTAGGGGTAGATAACTGGACTGAATTGTTCATGCCTTCTCTATCCCTCCCTACTCTTTGCTCTGCCCCTTGACTTTGGGGCTTGGCCATTGACCTGCTTTGGTCAATGAGATGTTAGCAGAAATGAAGCAAGCAGCACCCTGAAACGTGATTGTGCGGTCATGCTTTCCCTCTAGTGTTGCTGCCATCACTGTGAGAAGAGCTTCCCCAAGGAAATGGCCACCCCTTCAGGTGGCCCATGACAGCAGACCTGACCCAGTCTGAAGAAGAGCTTTCCAGCAGAGTCCAGGCCAGATCAGCCAACCCACAGTCAACCCACAGATATGTGAGTATGAGCTGTTTTAAATCACTGAGGTTTGGGGTTGTTTGTTACAGCAGCAGTGGCTGACTAATACACTCCCCTTCCTCTACCTCTCTCACTCCATTTTTACTCCTCAAAGGTAATTGTGTTCACATCCTCTCAGACCCTTACTCTGCTTGTACACACGTATTTCTGTGTATGTAACTACCTCTGTGACTAAACTATGAACTTCTTAAAAGCTGGACTGGATCTTATTTATTTTTACCTTTTCCCATTGGAACAGTGACTGAAAATACAGTAGAGTGGGAAGACAGGTTTTGGCACGTACAATTTCTACTCAGTAATGTACTAGCTGCGTGACCTTGACTAAGCCATGTGACCTTGTTGTGCCTCACTCTTTTTATCTGTAATGTGGGAATATGAAAATCTACCTGACATGGTTGTAGAGAGGATTCTAATTTGTAAGCATGACTCTCCTAGCAGGGCACCTGGCAAAGAGCGCGCATTAAAGAGCTGGCATCTTTTAGAGTAGGTACAGAATACATGTATGTTGCTGTTTAAGTGGATGTGCCTGAGATAAATAAAGAGCTGGTGTGGACAATGAGGTGGTTCAGGTCCCTCGAGCGATGGAAGTCTGTCCATCCTTGAGTGCCCTCCCTGTCTTGTCACTGTTCTTTGCTTTGAGTGCATCTAACCTCACAGCCAAGTTTCATGAGAGGACAAGCAGCTTGTCCTTTGGGTGTCGGCTGATGGAGTGGAAAGTGCATACTGGTCCACCCATCAGGAGCCCTGGGTTCTGGGGGTTACCTCAGTCCATTGGGAAAACCATTCAGCTGTCATCGCTTGAGCCCAACACCAACCCACGATCCACGGTGATGCTGTTATCCCCACTTTGCTGACGAGGAAACGGAGGCATGGAAAGATTTGATGACTTACCAAACAACACAACATCAATAACTGGCAGAGACAAGAGCAGACTCTTATCCTAGTGTTTTCCTACTATACCTCACTGCCTCCCAGACTGTCAGGAAAATTATGTCATCTGACCCAAGAATTCTCCTCTGGAAGCTCCTCCCAGCCTGTCTATTTGAAGATAAAAACAACCACAAATTCAGTTTACATCTTCTTTTATTCCCTAGCCTATTTGAGCCAAGGCTGAATGGTGCCAATTTGCCTATGGTGGTTTTTATGATGTGGGCTGGGTTCACTGGGGACTGTTCTGAAACCATCAAATTCATTTCAATTAGAAGTGTAACTTAATGTCCAATTTTCCAACCAGATTCCCTAGGTAAAAGAAGGCCATTTTGTTTGCTGAGCTGCCTCAACCCGATGCACACTATTTCTGGGTACCAATTATGCCCAGTTGTGCACCCTGGCTAAGGCATTTCCTCCAAGTTAAAGGGAGGCACAACTCAATCAAAAGAGAGGTGGGAGAATCAGCATGGAAAATGGGGGGATGTGTGAAATTTGAACCAGGGTAGATCAATTCCAGAACGTTGCCCAGGGATTCCTAAAAAGAACCCAGGGAAAAGTAAATACATCTCATCCTTATTAACACTCCAAGCCCTTAAATGAGTCCTGATGTTAATCCCTAAGAGATGCCTAAATGCCTATTTCAAATTGTTGCCCCACTTGTCTTATAAAACAACTTGTACTTCTTTTTATTCTCTCCATGTTCAAAAATCAAGGAAATTCCTTTTGCAGTCTAGGGCCAAGGAACAACCCAGGCCTGGCTTTGATTACTGAAAGCTGGAGAATTTTGAGTGAAAGCTGCAGTCGGCTGCCAGCCTTGTTATTAGCAATAAGCATCAAGCCGTTCTCGGGAGATCAGGGGCCTTTTGAGAATGTCAGACAGCGGCCCACACTTCCCCTCGACAGCACCTGCAGTCACCGCTGGAGGTATGGGCCTGTCCAGAACTCCATTTCCCCTTGGCTGAATCGGCAGCCGTAACCAACAGAGAAATAACCCCTTATATTTATATAATATCTACCTACAAGCGACTCCAATTGCCATGCTCCTGTTTAAGATTCTACAACGGCTGCCCATTGTCCCTCAGAGCAAGTCCAAGTGCCTGGGCTTATTTTTCTAGGTCTTGTGACAACAGACCTCACCTCAGTTATGCAGGGGCTTTTTTCTTTTCTTTCTTTTTTATAAAAAAAAAGCGTTCCAGGCCAGACATTCTTCTGCAGCCTAAGAGGGTTATTATGGAGGGAGTAGAAAGATCTCCAGAGCTGGAAGGCTTGGTTCAAACCCCAGCTCTACCCCAACTATAGGACCAGGGCAGGCAAGTTACCCTCTTTACCCAGGAATCAGTTCTTTTCTCGTGTATAAAACGATGCATTCCGAGTAGATGATCTAATCTAGCATGTCCTTTGACAATCTGAATTCTTAACAATTTTCCTCTCCATCGATAGTCTTTTTCTTCCCTTCTCGCCTCTATCTTAGAGGTTGGATGAGCTAAGATGTTTGCCTCGCAGCCTCTCTTTCAGCTGTCAGTGGCCAAGTGATGCAGTTCTGGCTGACAAGGCACAGGGAGGTCTGCTGGGGTGGCGGATGGCTGTGGCGCCCCATGTCACATGCCCTTAGCCCACCTCTGATTTCAGCCACAGCTGCAGTGGACGGTTTCGTGTCCTTTGGACTCACTTCACGCAGACATCTAACTTCCAGTGTGCACTGGGCACCTTCTTGCTCTCTACTCTGGGGCTTCTCTGATGCTATGTAAGCTCACTGGCCCTGCACACAAGTAAAGCCTGGAGGTGTGGGGTTCATGCTCTTGGAGTCGACCCTCAGTCAATGGGGGACAGGGCCTGGTGGGGAGATGCTCCAGCCGCCTTCAGGGGTGGACAGGTACCCCTGTCTTTCAGGGGTACACTTCTGGGAGGCATTGCGTACACCTCTCTGGAGGTCCAGGTGGAACTGAGCCCCCATTACCCATGGCAGCAAACTCCTTAGCAGATCTTCCTGTCTTTTTTTCCTTCCCTCTCTTACTCTCTGTTCTTCCTCTTCTGCTTCCGGGAATCAGTTGCCAAATAAACTAGGCGTGCACAAGTCTTTGTTTTGGGCTTTGATTTTGGGGCAACCCAAACTAAAATAGCTGGCATCACCTTCTCTCTTTCTTCTATCCTGAATGCAGATACAGATGGGATGGCTGGAGCCAAGCAGCCTTTTGGGGACCAGCGTGAGGGAAAGCATAAGAAAGTGGCAGAAATGTCACCTCTGACATATTTGAGTGACTGAATCAACACCAGCAACTGGCAACTTGTAGATTTCTTGTTATATGAAACTTACCCCTATTTATTTAAGCTATTGCTACTTGGATATTTTCTGACTTATAATTGAACACAATCCTAATTGATATATTAGTTTTGCTCCAATATACTGTAATCATTTTTAATCTCTGTGTCTTTGATCATGTTGTTCTCTTTACCTGAAACACCCCCTCCACTCCTTTCTGTTGTTCTACATTGTCTTTTTCTTTTATGAATCAGATGGATACTCACCTCCTCCTAACTCCTTCCCTGAAAAGAACCATGGTCTTTTGCTTTCTATAAAATTCTTTAATACCTTTGTATATGTAGAGCCAAATGCAATCTTGTTTTCACCACTAGGTTACCCTACTTCCATCCAGCATTCATTAGACATTCTCTTGCAACGTATTTATTGATGTATGTGGACTCTCTCCTCTGTTAAAGTGTTATCAGTTTTGTATATCTCAATGCAGGAAGCATTGACCTTTGTACATATACTGTTGCAATAATAATTGTAGTTAACAATGATCCTGCACTCACTGTGGGCCAGGCACTGTGCTAACCTCGTTCGCAGCATTGACTTACTGAGTTTTCACAACAGCCCTGCAAAGCAGTGTGATATCCCCATTTTTCAGATGAGGAAACTGAGACCCAGGGAGGTGGAGACACTAGCCCAAGTTCCCACAGCTTAGGAAGTCACAGAGCTGTGATTTCAACCTTGGTCTTTTTCCCTGCAAGGCCCAACTGCAAGAACTCCCCTCTTCTGTGAGTCATGGATTTTAAGCTGCATGAGGAATGGGTGTAAGGAAGGTTTGCAGAGGGAGCATTTTACTAGGAATCAGACTACCTGGGCCCTTGTACCCGCTTTGCTGGTTACTTTGTCATATAAACTCAACCAAGTGGCTTCAGAGCTCTGAGTTTCAAAATCCACATTTACAAGTTGGGGATAAAAATAACTCCAGTTCTCACCTGAAGAGACTTTTGTGGGGATGGCATGAGTTCGAGTATGTAAAAGTCTTTTGTGAACAGTGAGCAAAGCAGCTGGAGACAGAGGTGATGGGTGATATGGTGGCGATGGTATTGAGACCAATACTGGGTGGCAACACGTGGGCCTCGATGACACCAAGTCACAAAGTGATTCCAAATATTCAAATTCTCAATGTGGAGAAGGTTAAGGATTATTACCTCAACCAGTTACTTTCAAGTATATTTTCCTTTCCACCAGAGTGCTATATCATACAAGTCTGTCTAAACAAATTTAAAAGTACAAGAAAAATTCTAAGTGGCACAAAAGCATGGTGTTATAGTTTAAATGGTGGCATATTTGTCCTGATTGGTACATAAAATATTGGAAGGTCTTACAACTGATGTATCTCAGATTCAGTGAAATACCCCTGCCACAAAGGAAAAATGTAAGGGTCATGAGAACATGTAATGAGGCATCTTACTCTATCTGGGGTCTCAGGGAGGGCTTCCCTGAGGAAGTGACATTAAGGTCCATGCAAGGAGAGGAAGCCGGGAAAGGATCACTGAATTTTCCTAGAAAGGAGGAAAGGAAAATATAGCCCCCATTTCATCCTACTCTCACGGGATTTCCCTACCTGTGTCTTCGGCAGGCCGGACTAGCAGCTCCCTTACATGAAGTTCAAGGCCAGCTGTGTTGTATTTGGTGATGACCCTGCTTCTTAACCTGGGGATGAATGACACTGGCTGAGGCAAGGAGAACCCAGCTTTTAGGGGCAGGCAAAAAAAAAAAAAATATATATATATATATATATATATATATCAACAGCCATTCTCCAGCTCAAAATGCCTCAATTTGCTGCTCTAAACTCTGTGCCCGATTCTGACATTGATTTCTCAGATCTTCAGCCTTCTTTTGGTTTGGGGTTTCATTTCTGTGAGCTCATGACCTGACAGAATCACTAGAAGAAGGATTTTTAAAATGCTGCTTTGCAGCAATGGGAAGGGATTGCTGATCGTGGGCACATACAGAAAGGGGTCAACCCGAGACTCTGGAGGTCTCCAAAGTGAACTTCAAACCAAGAACTAGATGAAGGTGTAAACAAAACGAAATGGCATCTTTGTAATACATAGACAACAACAGACTAACCACTAAGCGGCCAGATGTAAAAGGAGGGAGTTGGTCTGATGCCGTCTAAGATCTCTGCTAGTCTCGTATTCTAAAATTATGAAAAACACATAGCAGTGGCATTGGAGATGAAGGCTAAGAGTCCATGCCACGTGAGTTTAGAAATCACACCCACGCTTTGAAGGTCTACCGCATGCTCAGTGCGGTTGCTAAATATTCTGTAAGGAGACAGAGAAATGTAAACCTGAACACTCGAGTCTGCAGTCGGGTCTGGGAGGTGACACGTGGGAAGGAATTAGGCAAATTCTAATTTGTCTGGTTTCTCAATTCTCCTTGAGAAACTGCTACAAGGAGAGCCAATGGGAATTCACAGAGGGAGAGTTCGGCTTGGGATGGATGGAATGCTGTCAGTCAGCTATTGCCACAATAACTCTGGGTAGCTGCCCCATGCTCCCCCTTACAAAATCTCAGTGGCATGTAACAATAATCATTTATTTCATTGCTAGGTCTGCAAGTTTCGGCTCCTCTGGCTGGGCTCAGCTGATCTCAGCTGGGTTTGCTGTGGCTCAGCTGGACGGCTCTGCTGACCTTGGCTGGGCTCCCTTGTATGTCTGAGGGTCTGCTTGTTATCAGCTGATCTAGAAGGGCTTCAAGTGGTGTGACTGAGGTGACTTGCCTCTGCTCCTTATATCTTTCTTCCTCTCGCTGGCTGGCCCAGGCGTGTTCTGCTGACAATCGTTTTGGTCCAAGAGCACACATGGAAGCATTGTATCACTCTGCTAACTTCCCAGAAGACGAAGAAGGCCATCTGCGGAGTGAGCTTCGATAGCTTAGAAGATGTTGCCCCTGAGCTGAGGGACTGTTTTCTTCGCACCTAAACTTGTCATAACGTGGTCCAGCAGAGGATCACTGAGCCGCTTCCATAGCAGTCTGCACAAGTGGTTTGCATGCTAACCTCCAGAATTTTCCAGCCTCGTCAGATAGTTTCGGGGGTCAGTGGAGAAGGGGAGGTGATACTTCAGGCTTTGACTCTGAATGGGGATGCAATGCAATAACCCTTCATGGTGATTCTGGTCTGATTTTCTGAGTTAATGCTCAAGAACTATTTGAGACCAAGCTTAGGCACCACCCCAGTTCTGCTGGGCCCCATCTCTCCCTCCCTCTAGCCCTTGGGCACCTGTGTTTGTCAGGCAGAGCAGCCTCAGTGACTGCTCACGTCCCTGCACTTGTGAAGTGCCTCACTGGGCTTCAGCCTGGCCTCCCGCTGCCACGTCTCCAGCACCAGGTCTAAACCACAAAGGCTTTGGTTTCCCTAGAAGCTTCTGGAGAGGCTGAAGAACACAGCCTGGAGGCGTGGGGGAGTTAACACCTTCTGGGGTGAGCTGTGACAAGGAAGGGACAAGTGGCAGGAAGGGACTGGCTTCACGGCCCTCCCACTCCCATCAGAGTTCCAGATGCAGTGGTTCCACAGAGCTTTTTTTTTTTTTAATGTCTTTATTGGAGTATAATTGCTTTACAATGTTGTGTTAGTTTCTGCCTTATAACAAAGTGAATCAGCTATACGTATACATATATCCCCATATCCCCTCCCTCTTGCGTCTCCCTTCCACCCTCCCTATCCCACCCCTCTAGGTGGTCACAGAGCTCCGAGCTGATCTCCCTGTGCTATGCAGCTGCTTCCCACTAGCTATCTATTTTACATTTGGTAGTGTACATATGTCCACGCCACTCTCTCACTTCATCCCAGCTTACCCTTCCCCCTCCCTGTGTCCTCAAGTCCATTCTTTACGTCTGCATCTTTGAAGGCCGTTATTCAGCCTATCACGAGGCCTGTTCTTCCCTCTCTATTGGAGCTATTTCACGCATCAGCCCCAGAATGTTTCCTAGCACCCGCTGCCCATGTCCTAACCATACCCCTTCAGTACTTGACATTTTTGTGCATGCCGGCGTTTTCCAACTGCCTCCACCTGCTTCTCTCTCTGCCTGAGGGCTTTTGGCCACTGGGGCCTGCTCTGCCTGTGTATATGGCCAGGGGGGTGGGAGGGGGGGAGGAGGAGTCAAGGAACTGACGTCCCCTCCCGCCCTTCCCTCTCAACCCTGAGAGCAGGCCTTAAGCAATGCCTGACAGCATCTGGTGGATCAATACCCCAGCTCTCTTGTTCCTTGGTTGGGATAACTGAGGTGTGTCCTACACTGCCCTCCAGAGGTCTACAGAGGGATTGCTCTCCGGTTGCTCACAGTGATAAGTAGCTTGATAACACTCCCTTTGTTGGCTACTTTCCCTGCCCTGTCTCTCTTACTCCACTCTCCTACTGGCATGTTCTAGAATTATCTCCCAAATAAACTACTTGCACTTGAATCCTTGCCTCTAAACTAAGACACGCATCTAGCAAATATTTCTTCCAAGCCTTGTTCATGCCGTTCTCCTGCCTGAAATGTCCCTTTTCTTCTCATGCCCATCTGCTCATCTTTCTAAACCCTCTTCTGCCCTGGGGTCTCCCCCAGCACTTCTGTACCTACCAACCTCTCCTCTTCCTGCCCATCCCAAGTGATCACAATAGGCGATTATCTGTACAAATAATCAAGAGAGACAGCGTGGCGTAAAGGTTAAGACAGTGGATGCTGAAGCTAGACTATATGGATTCAAAACCTTCTCCACCACTTAATAACTGAGTGATGGTGAGCCGGTTACTTAATCTCTACAAGCCTCAACATGGGGGTGGTAACTGAACCTACCTCCTGGGCTCGCTGTAAGAAATAGATGCTAGCAGAGGCAGCCTTCTTAGTACAGCACTGGGCACATAGCAAACACCTAATAAGTGGTGGTTATTATTGGTCATTTTAACAAGTTAGTATCCAGTGCACTTTTAGCATTGCAGGTGCCTCTTTCATATATGTATCAAATGGGTAGTCAAACAATTAATTCTGATGAGACTTCAATAGCATTTTCTCCTCTGGAAGGCAAGCTCTTTGAAAGCAGGGACCAGTCTGTGTTTACCTCTGCTTATACACAGTGCCTGGAGTGGTGAATTGGTGTTTGACAATATATATATATATTTTTTTATTATTATTTATTTTCGGCTGCATTGGGTCTTCGTTGCTGTGTGTGGGCTTTCTCTAGTTGTAGCGAGCAGGGGCTACTCTTCGTTGTGGTGTGTGGGCTTCTCATTGCGGTGGCTTCTCTTGTTGCGGAGCATGGGCTCTAGGCGCACGGGCTTCAGTAGTTGTGGCACGAGGGCTCAGTAGTTGTGGCACACAGGCTTAGCTGCTCCGTGGCATGTGGGATCTTCCCGGACCAGGGCTCGAACCCGTGTCCCCTGCATTGGCAGGCGGATTCTTAACCACTGCGCCACCAGGGAAGCCCTGACAATATTTTTAAATGAATATTATATCTAAAGGACAGAAGGAGAGAGGAGAAGGGTCTGAAAAAGGACGAGGGAGGAAGGGACCACATGGGGAAAGGCAATCAGCTTCTTTGTAGTTCTCCCTGGAGCTCATCAGATGCCTGAGAGGGCAGGCTGAGTGGGGCAAACAGCCAGGAAGCCCTGGGCAGTACCAAGAACCAGTTTTGCCTCTGGCCCTGTGATAGACAGGGACGCGCCCCTGCTCAGATCCTGAGGCAAGGAAGGGCTCCCTGCCCAGCTGCGAGGCGCGTGGTCAGCACACAGCCTCTAGCTGCCAGCTCTTTCAGGGAGCATGTCAGCTGCCGAGAGCTGTCTGGCCTGAGGTCATGCCTCTCCCCAGGGCGGGTCACGTCCTGCGACTGAGCAGTGGGGGAGTGTAAAGGGCCAGCCATTTCTGCCCAACGTGAGACTTCCTAGGGGCAATCCTTGTCCAGAGCACCCCACTGGGTTGGCCGAGTCTTAGGTGCACATGGCAGCTAGACCCTCCCTTCCCACCTGCCCCCCACTCCTGCTTCCTTCCCCTTTTCCACAGGTGTTGATCTCAAACAAACTTCTTGACCCACAAACTCCACCTCTGCTTCCACAAAGCACAACCTGTGATGGGAACAAAGACTCAACCTCCTTCCAAGTTCAAGTTAATGCTTGAGGCTCTCTTTGGAAGTTCAGGGACCCAGAACCACCTTCTTGTTTTCTTCTCTGGCAGCTTAACTCCTCAGTGATGTTAAGTGTCCTGACTTAAGCCTGGGAATATTCTGAGCTCACTGCCCGTTGGCCCAGACAAAGAGAGCTGTTTATCTTTCAACTTCACTTGGAACAGTAAATAAAAAAACCTCATTAATTCAGACTGTTCTTATTTGGAATTTGTGATGATCCAGAGAGGGGCCCCCCCGTGGATGTTTGTTTACTTTTGCATTATCAGGGAAAAAAGAGCCTGCCAAGCCAATGGAGAATGTGAGCGCGATTGTAAAGGAACCATTTCAACAACTTTAAGGAGGAAAAGCACCCTTCTCTCGCTTTAAAAGCATCAGTTTACAGGCAGAAATTCATGTGACATTCTTATCAGTTTATTGATCTCAAAATACTTTTTAAAGCAACCCATTGGTGGTCTAGTTGGCATCGCTCTATGTTAAATTCAGTTTGACATTTACTGAGCTCCTATTCCCTGTAGAGCATGAGATAGGTCCTGTGGGATGTACTGAGATGAGAACAATGCAATCTCTACGCACGAGGAGTTTACAATCACAGTGGATGCTATCACCACATTAAAATTTTTTGTTTCGTATTTCTTCTCAAATGTTTAAAAGTGTTTCGTAAATATCTAGCCCCAGCCTCAAGCCTGGTATATACTAGCTATACAGTAAGTACTTGTTGAACCGGAGAACTCTGAGTCAGATTGTCCTCCCCCACTCACTGGTCACCCAGCACCTGCAGAATTTGGTCCCTAGAGCCCCAGCAGGTTGTATGTTCCCTCCTGTGACACCGAGGGATGCCTCATATAGCTCGCTCACTCTCCCAAGGCTGTACACATCGCAAAGGAAATCCTCGCCCACAACAGTCAGCTGTGATCTCAACCTTTTTGAAAAAGGCCCCTGTTTAAAATGGCAGTCGTGACCTTGGCTCTGCGTGCTTTGCGGGGACAGAGCTGGCTGGGTTTCTGGCCTGAGGCTCAGCCTGCAGGCATCCAGAACTTCCAGACAATTACCATTCCCCTGGAATTGCCCTCACTCCTGATTGCTATTGGTTAATTAAAGAAATCTAGGCTCCAGACTATATTACCCACTCATATGTCACATCCGATGTAACTAACGAGTTTTCAGCAGAACAGGGTTTTGTGTGTGTGTGTGTGTGTGTGGCAATGTTGTTAAACTTGATGCACAATGCTTCTCTCCACAGAGAGGGGTTCCCTTTCTCCCCTGTGATTTTTCAGCCGCTGTACAAATGCTTGAGCTCTGCCAGCTGTAATTCTGCAACTTTTCTAGTGTCACCCAAGAGGTTTTTACCTTAATCATGCCACCTTGACTTTTTGTGCACTTAGTAACTCCTCACCCAAAGAGCCTCAAACACGTCCTAAACTCTCTAACTATTACCAGTTTAGAGAGATAGTCCTCTTCCCTTCTGGCAGAGCAGACGACTAAAACACCTGGTCTAATGAGACTCATCTAGTGAGAATTGAGTTTGTTCTATTTAATTCAATTCAATAAGAGTCCAGCACCAACCTAGGTGCTTTGGGGATGGTAAACAGAGACAGGGTCCCTGCACTCAAGGTATGGTCTTGTTGGAGAAATAATAGAAGATTTCTATAACATTTGCAGAACAATATACAGTTGACCCTTGAACAACATGGGTTTGAACTGCACAGGCCCGCTTATAGGTGGATTTTTTCGGTAAATGCGTACTGCAGTACTGTGTGATCCGAGATTGGTTGAATCTGCGGGTGCAGAACCGCGGATGCAGAGGGCTGACTGTAAAGTTCTATGCAGATTTTCGTCTGCGTAGGAGTCAGAGCCCCTAACCTCCCCACCCCCTGTTGTTCACAGGTCAAATGTAATTCATTTATTCACGCAAAAAATATTTATTGAGCATTGTATTAGTTAAGGTAAGGGCTCAGGCGCTGTAAGAAAAAGGACCCCTAGTGCAGTAGCTTACAAAACAGAGGAATTCATCTGTCTCTCATGTAACAGTTCTAAGGTCAGTGGTCCAGATTTGCAGGGCAGCTCAGTTCTATGTGGTTCTTCAGGAACCTGAGATCCTTTGCTGTTGGGCCCTTCCACCCACTAGGGTGTTGCTCTCATCTGTAAGGTCAGCGCCTGGTCAGGGGCACATTTGTGTCCTAGCTTGGGGGAAGGTGAAAGGGGAATTTCAGGGCCAGCAGTTTTTAAAGCGAGTGAGGCAAAGTTCCACACACATCTTCCACTTTCATTCCGTTGGGGATGACTTAATTGCATGGCCATATCTAGCTGCAAGGGAGGCTGGAAATGGCAATTCTACTTGGGTGCCTATGTGTCCAAGGAGGAAAGGAAGAATGAACTTAGAAGAGCAACTAGTAGTGTCCCATAAGCATATCCTGTATGCCAGAGACTTCCAGATTCCACAGTCACAGCAATGATCAAGAAGACATGGTATTGACCTCAGAGAACTTAGATTCCAAGGGGAAAGAGAACAATGAATCGGCTACTAAAATAGTTTTGAAGTAGGATGGTACCCAGCTCTGATACCAGGGCCTTCATTCTTAAGCATTTTGCTCTAGGAGTCCTGGACTTTATGTCTTTTCAAACACTTTTGCTTAACATTTGCCAAAGATTTCCCACAAGCTCACGATAAAATCCAGATTTTGTTAGCAGCACCCTGGGAGAGCTGGCCCTGCCTGCCTAGTTTAGTTTCCCTGGGCAGATTGCCCTCACACCCTTGGCTTCAGTCGTGATGAACTACTTGTAGTTTCCCGAAAGCAGACAATCCTTTCATCCTGCTATGCCTTTGCCCAGGCTCTTCCGTCTGTCTATAACGCCCTCCCATGAATAGTGCCTGGTACTCTCTCCCTACCCCCTCACCCCTTACCAGCCCAGATGGCCGTGAAGTCCAAGCAATTAGACTTGCTGCTTTCACGCTCTTCCCATCATATCCGGTGCATGTCTCAGTGAGGCACGGGACTTTGTGTGAGGTAATGGAAAACACCCAGCCTTGGCAATCAGACAGATGAGTCCAAATTCTAGCTTCACCACCCACTGTAACCTCGTGAAGGTACCAGATTTCTCTGCCTGGAGATAACTCTGTGAAGGGGGATGGGCTTGGTTCAAACTGGGTTTCTTTATGCAGTGCCAGGAACCGAGCAGATGCTCAGCAAAGGGCAGTTTCTGTATGGCCTTCATATGTCTGGCTCCCTTACGATATGGTGAGCTCCTTGAAGCAAGGACTCCACTTCAGGGTCCCGGGGTCTGGAGCAAAGGAGGTACTGGATTCCTGTCTGTGAGATGAATAGATGGCTTAATAATGTTAATTCATACTAAGATGTGGATTAATTACTTTATTCTATCTCTTTCAGGGGCATTTATATTTTTTAAAGGACCACAGGAGGATAGAAATGTTTCATCCAAAGAAATGACTTTCCAGTGGAATTTTAGACAAGCAATTTTGTAGCAAAACAACCTGGGTTCTTGCAAATTCCAGCAATTCACCAGTTATCCTTCCCAGCTACTGCTGAGTTCCATCTTAACCAGGCGACTGACATCCATCGCTCTCAAACCATTCTGTCCTCTTCCCCACCAGGGAAGCACCTAACTGCTTCGTGCCCTGATCCCAGTCAGAGGGTGAAAATACATCAGGATAATTAATTTACATGGAACTTTCAAATACCCGGGCCTGGAGGAAAGGACACCTTGGGGGAGGGGTTAGAAGACCTAGATGCCCTGTCCCTCGCCAGCTGTGTGACTTTCCCCAAAGCCCCTCTAGTCTCTGAGCTTCAGTTCACCCATCTGCAAACTAAAGTGGCCCATTAGGACAGGTGGTGTTTAAGGTCCAATGGGACATCCTGGGTCCCGCGACGAGGCTGTGTCGATACAAGGAAGCATCCTCAACTTGGCTCATTTCTCAAAAGGCAACAATTGGCACATTCAGAAGCCAAGTGGCTTCAAACAGAAGCCATATTTGCTCAGCAACACTAAGGATGCTTCAGAGACTGCATTTCCCCATGGCCCAGAACGGCAGAGCGCCAGCTCGCCCTGCCCTGCTCCGTGGAGCAGGGCCACCCTCCCCTGATGACTGCAGCCAAGGCCGAGATCTCTGGTTACAACTCTTGCCTTTCTTTCCCGTCCAGCCCCAGGCCTGCCTCCTGAGCCCATCCCCTGCCAGTGGACTCTGTCCTCCTCTCCTGTAATGCTTCACTCAGGCACATGTCAGCCGTGCTAATTATTATTCAGCCCGAACACCTCCGACACACTGGCATTTTCATTGATTCAAATTAAGAGGCAGACTAATAATTAAGGCAAACTGTCCCCCCCATCCTCACCCCCTGACTGATGGATTCTTAGTGTCGAAACATTAACCTTTAGGTTTGGGACCTTGATGCATTCAAACCCCATAAGCACCTGATAAGCAAGCAAACTATAGAACCTTTCCCTAAATCAGCTCTTTCTATCTCAACTGTCCTTATTTGTCTATGCAAATAGATATTTATCTTGGGAAAGAAAACAAACTTATATCCTAAAGGACACATATACAGAGAACCAACTCACCCATCACTGCAAAGGTGGAATTTGAAAGCCATTTAGCAGTTCCTTTGCCCCTCCTGAATAGGATTGACGGCGCTCAACTGAATACCTGAAAGAAACCCTATGGGCAGTATGGAGACCCCATTAGGAATTCTGTCAGACCCAGGGTGCGGGACCAGACTCTTCTGAGCATGAATGAGGTGTGTCAGTTGTCTGTTGCTGGGTAACCAACCACCCTCATCATTAGTGGCTTAAAAGAGTAGCAAATCACCCCTTTGCTCACGATTCTGCAATTTGAACAGAGCTGGGTGGGGAAGACTCATCTCCACTTCATGTGGTATCAACTGGTTTGGGCTTCTCCAAACATGGCGGCTAGCTTCCGAGAGGGAATGGAGAAGAAGGGAAGGCAAGCCCCAATGTGCAAGCAGTTATTAAGCTTTTGCTTGCTTCACGCTTGCAGGCATCCCATTAACCAAAGCTAGTCATATAGCCAATCCCCAAGTCCGTGTGGGAGGTGGGAGGAGAAGACAAATGTACAGGCTACCACAGATGGTAACTGAGGAGGAAACCCTAAAATTAACTTTTTCAAAAACCCAACACTACATACCTTATAATTCAAAAATTTTTTTTAAGCAACTGCTATCCAATCATCTCTTTCAAATCGGAAAAAAGGCAGATCAGTTGAGTTCTTCCTGGTTTTCTCACTTATAACACGAAGGAGTCTGATGGCACTAGGATCTCCAAGGTCCATTTGGTTTCAACGTGCCGTGACTCCTTAACCAAGTGGCTCTGTCCTGTCTCTCAAATTCCCCGTCAGCTCCTACGTGGGAGCATATTTCTCATGCTGCAGTGTCAAGGTATGGAAGAGATAAAACTTGCTAGATGTTTGAGTTAAAAACAGAAGCCTCTAAATGTATGGAATGAGAGCTGGCAGGGGGCTAAGCCATCACCTGGCCACCCCCTCATCCGAGAGGGGGCAAGAAGCCGAGGACCCCTCTCTCTGTCACCACTGTCTCTCTTCTGGGTCTCTCTGTCTTTGCTCACTCCGTGTTTCTCTATGTGCTTCCTCTGCATCTCTCTTCACCTGGCTTTTGGTCTCTGTGTCCTCCATCTCTGTCTCTCTCTTTGATCCTTTCTGATTCGTGCAATCTCATCCCTCTCTCTATGTGACTCTGTCTCTCCCCACGTGTCTCATTGTGTGTGTGTGTGTGTCTGTCTGTCTGTCTGTCTTTCTCACATCTTCTTTCTATCTTCTCAGGGTTTCACACGCCTGAGTCACTCTCTGGCAAGATGTCTTCTCACATCCTGGCGTCTACACTTGGCTGCCCTGCACGGTTGGACTTGAATCCCTGCCCCGCCAGCTGCCAATGGGTGGCTCTGGGCCTCTGCCTGGCGGCTCCTCTGTGGGCAGGCTTGCTGTTCACAGCTGGTTTGCCATCCAGACCCTTCCCAGACTGGCATCAAAAGTGAAGCTGGAGGGCTGACGTCTCTCGTGGCAACTCAGTGCTGGAACCCAAGTGCAAATGCGAGGGCAGAGAACATACACATACAAAACACACACTCAGACACACTCTCACACATACACAGTTTGGTGGATGCACTGACAAGCCGCCCAGCTCCCCCATCATGGGAGGACTTGTTGCCCAGCTACTGGGAGTGTCAACAGTGAAGGGGACACCCTCCAGCTGTGGACACCCTCCGTCCCTTCAGAGATGGCCTCAGTGGCAGAGAGCACCTCGCCCGAGGGCACACCCCTTGCTGGGCGGCCCGTATCTGGTGATGGATTGATACAGAATTTTTGGCCTTCTCAACCCGTCTCTGAAGGACCATTGTAGCTCCCCAGCTCCCAGTGGACTTGACCAAGGCTGTCATCAGGCCCGCTTCACAGCAGCTTGTCAGCTCCATCTGCCCACCCTTGCTTCCTTCTCTTCCCATCCTTTCCCCAGATGTTGATCCCAAGGTCTCTCCTTAATTAACATGCTGCCTGCTAAACTCAGTCTCCAAGTTTGCTTCCCAGGAAACCCAGCTGGTGACACTCATAGTCTCTCTCTCTCTCTCTCACATACACACACACACTCTCTCTCTCTCTCCCCCTAATTTTCTTCTCTCCCTGATGCCTACAAACTACCTTTCTCCTTGGAGCTCTCCTTTGTCATTTACTGAAGCCCTGTTCCCCAGGCAACTCATCTCGCCTGTGTTTCTGGTCCCACAGTCCCGGCAGCTTGCTTTAGCCCTTGCAGTTGTCTCTCAGATGGCACGAGAATCTTCAGTGCTTCCCTACTTTGCATTTTCCTCATCAGTACCGTAGAAAGAACACCAGCTCAGGAGGGGAGAGGCCCAGCTTCAAGACTGACTGCATCACTAACCACCTGTGGCACCTCGTGCAAATCATTCCCAAACCCTGTGCCTCAGTTTCCTTGTCTGAAGAAGGGGTTCCCCTGAAGTCTCCCGCACAGGGTGAGAGATGGCCCTTGTGTTTGTGCTGTGCTGTGTTACATAATCCTTAGTTCTATTAAGTATATCAAGTGGGTTCTTGAGTTCATGTGACAATTTTTCCCTTTATTCTTTCTTAGTCTTTCACCTGTTGGTTCTCTGATTGTTTACAGGCAATGGAACCCTCACCATAATGCCTGATTTGATTCCCGCAGCCATCCTATGAAGATTCCTTTATTATCCTCTTCTAGAGATGGAAGCACGGAAATTCAAGAGATTGAGAATCTATTTAAGGTCGCATGGCAAGTGAATGCTGGTGTAAGATCTAAACCCGGGTTTGATCGTGTCCAAAGCCCATGCCTTGCAAGAGGGAGATAAGTCCCCCCAGTGTCATGAACAGCACCATGGGCTAGGATAGGACCAATCTGTGGATGTGAATCCCGGAAATCCTAGGGAAGAGATGATGACCTTGCTACTTTCTTGGAAACTTGGTTCGAGTCTGTTTACTACCCAAGAGCCAGGGGTAAGTGAAAAAGGATCTCGGCTCAGGAACCCTGAGATCTAACCTAAGTTCTGCCTTTAACCAGTTGGAGATCTCTTAAATGCCGTGGGCTTCCATTTTGTCATGGGGTAAAGAGCTGTGTGCGCTCTGAGGACCCACCCTTCCAGTTCTCAAATGCAGGTCTCTCACTGCAATGCCTGCTCTCTACTCTCTGGCTTTCCAAATCCCACTCATCCCTCAGCGTGTAGCCCCAATCTTGTCATCCCAGAGTTGTTCCCATTGACTTCATTCTGCACTGACCTCCTCCATTTCTGGCTACTTGGGAGCCCTAACTCTTCCCACATTCATTTAGATGCTTATTCCTGTGCCATGGGCAGAGTACAAGGAGCTCACCTTTGGACTCTGACCTACATTTAAATCTAGGTCACTGCTGTGTGACTTTGGGTGAGTCATCTAACTTCTCTGAACTTCAGTTTCCTCTTTGTAAAGTGATGACGCTGCCTATTTCACGGGGTGATTGTGAGAAAACGAGATAATGCTGGTATGTATGGAAAACTTCAAGGTATTGTATCAATGTTGGTTTATATTATTATTGTTATGACTAATCAGTAGTTCGTGTGCAATCTGATTGAGCATTCCTGGAAGGCTGGGGCTACCTCCTTTGTAGTATCTAGAACATGTTGTAAGTGCAGTTGGCACTTAACACTTGAATTGGCCTGAATTGAGACTTATAAGCAACACATGAGGATGGTTGGGTTTTAGAGAAGCAGGCAGCACCTCTTCCATTCTGGCCTTGAACGTAAGAATATTAACCTTGAATTCTATAGAGCATAGGACCAAACAATTCTTCCAACCACCCACTGGCATAAACCAGAATATTCACTTTGCCTTAAGATCAAAGAACACAGGCTAGAAGCTTCAGTCCAGAATGGCTCTGTGACAGGCGGCTGCCGTATTGGAAACACAAATTCTGACTCTGAGGCTTTGGGCCAAAATCACATGTACGTCAGCAGAAGCACAGGTTTGGGGGAGGGTGGACTCTGCAAATGGGAGGTGAAGGATACGCTATTGCAGGAAGAGGAAAAGGAAAACTTTCTCCTGGAAAGAAGGAAGACTTAATAATAGCCCATACGACCCCCAAAACTGTCCAAAAGAAACAGAGAGGCTCTGGAAGGAGATCAGAAGGCCGGAAGTGGGAAGCAGCATTGCCTGCCTCTCTTGCTTTCTCCTTTCGTTTCCTTCTGCTACGAGGGCTCTCTAGGAGTAGCCATGCCCACTCCTCCATGGTCTCAGTTCCTGAGGTGGTGGTACCTCTTCCTCACCCATGGGGATTGGTAACCATTTCTCTTTTATCCTGCTAGCCTTAGGGATGCTAGCTGCTTCCTGCAGTTTCTAACCTTTGGGTTGAATTACCTTCTTCTTTTGCCTCTTTCAGCCTTGCAATGCCAGGGTAACCAATGCCCTGTCTTAAATCCCCTCTGTTTGAAATACCTAGTGGGTTTCTGTTTTCCTGACTAGATATTCCACTATGTAAAGTGGAGCTCAAAGGGCAATAGTGTATGATGAGAGCTCCTGGAGAAGTCTTCCTTGCATGAATGATGGCGGTCATTTGACATCATCATCTTATGTTGCAAAATGCATTTAATTGAGACAAATGGGTTGATAGTAGTAATAATAATATCTAACACATAAATAGTACTTACCATGGGCCAGGCATTATTCTAAGCATTATATATATATTAACTCATTTAATCCTTCCAATAACCCTGTGAGAAAGGTACTATTACTTTTTCTTTTTTTAAATCAAAGTATAGTTAATTTACAATGTTGTGTTAGTTTCAAGTGTACAGCAAAGTGATTCAGCTGGACACACACACACAAACATATACGTTCTTTTTCAGATTCTTTTCCATTATAGGTTATTACAAGATACTGAGTATAGTTCTCTGTGCTAGACAGTAGATCCTTGCTGTTTATCTATTTTATATACAGTAGTGTGTATATGTTAATCCCAAACTCCTAATTTATCTGCCCCCTTTTCCCCTTTGGTAACCATAAGTTTGTCTTCTATGTCTGTGAGTCTATTCCTGTTTTGTAAATAAGTTCAATTGTATCATTTTTTTAGATTCCACATATAAGTGATATCACATGATATTTGTCAGAAAGGTACTATTATTGTTTGCGTTTTCTAGACAAGGAGAGTGAGGCTCAAGGCACAGAGAATGAAATTCCTTAAAGACATACAGATAGCAAGAGGCAAAACTTGTACTCAAATTCAGGAAGTCTGGCTCCAGAGTCCACGCTTAACCACTGTCTTAGGGCGGCTTTCTCCAAAAGCAGACCTTGAGACAGGCATTCAGGTTCAAAAATTTTATTTGGGAAATGATTTCAGGAAGCATGGTGAGAAATGAAACACAAAAGGGAAGAAGACTGAGAAAGAATATGCTCATAAGTGGGTTTCTGCTGTGGGCAACTGCGATGCTCTGAGAGACTGGATACAGCCCAGTGTGGAGGACCATTCACGGTGTGTGCACTCCCTGGCCCTTTCGGCCAGTCCCTGGATGTGCCACACATGCCCCTATGGCCAGGGAACGGCCTCAGCCAGAGAGACGCAGGAGGCCATGGGCACATACCCGAACTTTCAGCAGTGACCTCCCAGGTGGGAAGAGAGGATGTGGGCAGGGCATCAGCCATGCCTACTCCACCACTCCATTACACTGCTTCTTGCTGTCTCATAGGCGGATCTGTCTAATCCTATACAAGTAAGACGGCAAATTCAGATCACTGTGTGGAACCCAAGGAAACCAGCAGAGCCACTCTTCCTACACCCACGGAGATGTTGTTAATGTCAGTGACCAAGGTGATCCGCCCTCCACCTCTCTTCATCTAGCCTGTCACCATGTCACATAGGCTTTACCTCTTGCCCCTTCCTCTCTGCCTCCCTGCTCTGATTTCATTCAAGCCTTCATCATCTCTTGCCAAGACTGCTCCAAGAGCTTCCGACGGGCCTCCCAGCCTCCACTCTCTGACCCTTCCCCATCTACGTTATCGCTGGGAGAGTCTTATGAAAATGCAAATCTAATCGTGCCCCTTCCCTGCTAAAACCCCTTAGGACTTTCTATAGCTTTCGAGGAACAAGGCAAACTTAGAATGGCCAACAAGGCTACCACTTATGGATCCAACACCACCTCTCCCGCCTCCTAAATTCCTGGCCTCATTTCCATGCACGATCTGCTACATCCATGCCTTTGTACCTGTGAGCCTTGTGCCTGCACACCTTCTCCTCCTTCTTTCCCCAGCTCTGTCTTAGAAGACTGAGCCCAGGCATCACTGCTCCAGGAAGCATTGCCTTCTCGCCCCTACTCCACACAGTCTCCAAGGATGTGCCTCTCTTAATTACTCCTAAAGCTCCCTGCATTCTCTATGCCCAGCGCAGTGCTGGACATACGGTGAGGGTGACCAAAGAATTCTGATCCCAAGTGGGACACTTCTAAGAGTGAAAAGAGATGTCGTTAATAATTACATCAAGACAACCAAGACTGTTTCAATGTAGCCAGGATGCACTGTCACCCTACATCCCTATCATATGCCCAATTCATGTCATTGAATGCATAAATCAACAAATACAGAAATGACTCCTGCAAACTTAGTGAATTGGTGTCATAAATAGGGTGTACATATAACAGGAGGTGCACAAGATGAGCCATTGAGGGCCAGAAGTATTTGAAATATATATATAAATATACATGTATATTTATATATGTATATTTATATATGTATAGATAATTTCTTCTAAATTTCTATTTTCTGAGTGTTTTATTTCTGAATCAGTCAGCTTTTGTCACAACGATGTTGAGTAACACATCACCCTCAAACTCTGTGGCTTAAAACAACCATCACTTATTCTCATCTTCATGTTTGTGGGATGGCTGATTTAGTCTAGGCTTGGCTTGGACTTGGTACCAAGCTGCAGGTTGAGTCTTAAAACAACCATCACTTATTCTCATCTTCATGTTTGTGGGATGGCTGATTTAGTCTAGGCTTGGCTTGGACTTGGTACCAAGCTGCAGGTTGAGTCTTAAAACAACCATCACTTATTCTCATCTTCATGTTTGTGGGATGGCTGATTTAGTCTAGGCTTGGCTTGGACTTGGTACCAAGCTGCAGGTTGAGTCTGGGTCTGCTCCACGTTTCTTCTCCTACTCGGACCTGCTGGCTAACTGGACCACGTTCTTCTTCTCATGGCAACGGCAGACATGTTAGAGGCTTAGCCCAACTCAAGTCTCTGCCTGCATCACATCTACTAACATCCCATTGGCCAAAGCAAGTCACAGGCCCAAGCCCAAAGTCAAGGGGTGGGGATGTACACACTGGCTGCCCTGAGGTCGTAGCAAGGATGCAAGGATGTGAGTATACATTACTACTACAACAAAGGGGTCAAGGATTGGAACCAATGATTCAAGTTACCATATTGTGTATATATCATGTTAGTACAGTGGTGTGTATTTATATAACTTATAAGTATATATATATAATTTATAAGTGTTATACATCTAATGGAGGAACTTGAAGTGTTTCATGGATGGATGTGCCATCAACAAAGTTTGGAAATAACACCTTACTGTCACAGTATCGTAGGCAGGATGCTGATCCCCAGCAGTCACGGATTGCATCTCTCAGGAATCATGCATACGTTTCTGTTGACCGTGGAAAATGCTTAACCATGCCACCTTGTGTCCAGCAGCATGTCAGTGTCCCAGGGAACCTCAGAGCCATGTGATGTAGGCACCTCAGACTCTGAGATTTGGGAGAACCAGATTTGAACCCAGCTCCACCATTGACAAGCCATATGATCTTGGCTTTATTGCTGAACGTGTTGGGAGCTCAGTTTCCTCATCTGTAAAAGGGGTTGTTATATTCCCTGCCTATCTATCAATGCTTTGTAGGACTGTTATCAAGATGTAATAATGAGAAGGCACCTTAGACAGTATATGTTGTCTTAGGCTGGGTTCCCCAGCAAGCAGACCCTGCAACAGGATTGAAGGGTTAAGCCGTTTCTATGGGAGGGGATCCAGGAAGCCCTGAAAGGGGCGGCAAAGGGAGGCAGGGAAGGGAAGGCGGCCAATCAAGGGTGTGTTCACGAGCGGGTTACTGCTGTAGACAACTGGCACTCAGTCCCACTGGCCCCTCTGGGGCATGCTGGGGAGCACACCTTAGAGCTGTCGCGCCCGAGGGGCGAGCGGGCTGGAGCATTTATGCACCAGCTTCCCATCTGACACTGGCTGAGGGCTGTTTCCTCTGCCCACCTAAATAATATCTCCAGAGAACAGCATCTCTCTTTGACCTCATTTGTAAGAGTACATTTATATGGAGCTTTTGACCATTTAAAGCACTCACATTTATGTCGCACAAAGCAGTACAGTGTGGTAGTTATGAGCACTGACCCTGGTGCCAGATTGAGAGGGTTCAAATCCCACCTCTGCCACTTACCAGCTGTGTGTCCTTGGGCAAGTTATTCAACCTCTCTGTGCCTCCATTTCTTATGTGAAAATGGGGGTAATAATGGTACCTATCTTGGGGGACAGCAATGAGTATTGAATGAATTCCTAAAATTAAAGCATTGGAAACAGTGTCAGGCACTTAGCAGGTGATAGTTTATGAGGTCCTTACAAAACACATGGAAGGCCAGTGGAGAGTGGGCGTCCTCTTTGAGAGCTGGGGAAGCTGAGGCCCCGGGAAGCTTGTACACACTGACTCACTGGCTATCGGCTGCTTCCTTCAACTCTACCCTCACCTCCTTCACAGCCCTTGGTCTCGCCCTGGTCCGTGCCAGCAGAGGCTGGCTTCAGGGAGCTCATGTGTTACAGGTTCCAGCAGAGCTGGAAACACCAACGTGTGTGTGTGTGTGTGTGTGTGTGTGTGTGTGTGTGTATCTTCTGCATCCCACTGGTTTCGAATGGGAGGCGCTCAAGGAGAAAAAGGCGATGCTTCAGCCTGAGTGCACACAGACAGCCCGGGCAACCACGCCACCAGGAGTTCTGGGCCCTTTGGGTGGTCTACGAGCAGGCGCTCTGGGAGGGTACACTCTGTGCCCTCCCCTCCCTTTGTCGCGTTTTGCAGGTGCCCAGTTCACGCGCTCTCCCTGCACACAGATGGTGCCTCTCCCACCATATAGACAACGCAAACCCGGCTCTCTCCTGTCCGTGACATCTTCTAGAGCCCCAGGGACACACGGGTGTGTTAATCCTGGTCCCATGTGGTAGCATCTCCCTGTCCTTGGTTCCTCGTCCCTTAAAATCTGTGATAAGGGATAAGGGGATTGCAGTCTGAGAAAGAGTGGGAGAGAGAGAGAGACAGGAAGAAACGTCCCATAAAAGAATAAGGAAAAAGGACATCGAAGTGTGGATCAAAAGGGAGGATCAAACTCCCCTGATCTAAAGTCAAGGTTGGGAAAGAGAGGAGACAATTATAATTTCTGCTTTTTGGTAAAAAGAAGACCCGACATTGATAGCGGGTTCCTACAGCCCCGAGTAAATCTGGCAGAGAGCGCGAGAGACTGGGGGCTTGTGTGTGGCTGTAACGAGGACATTCATGTCGCTAGTGCCGAGGGAAGAAGGAAGCACAAAGTGGAACTCTCCGAGTGTGTTCTATTGATAGATCTAAATCGAACACAGGAAATGGCCCTCGCCACGGGGATACAGTAACTCGGAAGGCAGCCATGGGACTCAGAGCGTGTGCAGGAGAGCATGCTGTAACTCAGGACCGCAGGACATGGCGCTGGGTTTTCTGCCAGAAAGCGGCGGCGATCATTGTGTACCTGTCTTTTTTTTGGCCATGCTGCACGGCATGTGGGATCTTAGTTCCGGGACCAGACCGTGGATCGAACCCAGGTCCCCTGCAGTGGAAATGCAGAGTCCTAACCACTGGACCGCCAGGCAATTCCTTCTCCCTCTCTTTTTCGACACTGCATTTAGACCCCGGGAAAGGTTTATCCTCCCTCTTGGTGTATGCGTTCATTTGTCATTAAGGCAACAGCTACTGAGGCCGCTGTGAGAGGCAGGCACAAGGGAAGCACAGATAAATAAGACACCGGCCCCGGGCTCCAGGAGTCCCCGGTCAGGAGGGGACACAACGCCAAAGAGCCAGAAACGCGTGACAGCACTCAGCATCCCCTAAGATGTGTGGTTAGAAGGAAGGCAAAGCCTTTGACATACTCGCACACACCAACAGCCCTCTGTGAAAGATGAGGTTCCCTTCGAGAGGCCTGGATGATGGGATGGACTTGTTCAAGGACGCGGGTTGAGGCTTGTGTGTACTTACCCAGGGCTGCACATCGGTCTGGAATGAGCTGGTGGCCACCAGAGCTTTGGAGCTGGACGTGCTGCCTGGGAGAGTGAGGCTGGGCCAGAGGTCATATGGAGTCAGAGGCTGTCCACCTGGGCAGAGGAAGTGGTGCCTTCTGATGGGGTGATCTGAGGGTTACAGGACAGCCCCTAAATAGCTCCTCTCCTTACACGCACCTCTGGGTTACAATATCCAAAACATCAATCAGAGAGAAATACTTCCCCTGAGCTTTTAAAAAGGAATATCTTTCTTCTGCAGAGGACTTCATGTCTTGAGCCCCAAGAGCATTTACTCTGGCTGCCTCTGACATCAGCTCCCTCGATGCCCAGGGCCTCTTAGGGCACTCAGTTTGTAGTGAAGGGGACTCCTGGGGGTAGGATGCGGTGGGGATAACCCACGGAGGTGTTAGCAGTTTCTTAGACCTCCTTTTTTGAAGCCTCAAGGGGATTGGAAGAGAACAGAGCGGCAGCTAAAGTGGCAGGTTCTAGAAGTGCAGAGAAGGAGCTGCCCCATCGCCTTGAGCAACACTGCCTCTGGGCTGATGTGATTTAAGAGAGGCGCTTACAAGTGCTCATCAGATGGACTGCTGTGGGCTCGGGATGTGCTATTTTTTTAGAGACAAGTTAGTTATGGTGTCAAAATGTTGAAAGGAAGTGGGGCATCAGCTCACGGTGGTTTCTTCCAGTGGAAACCCTTTTATTTTTATGTGTCAGTGGGGGGGTGAGTATGTGTGACAGATGCTGATAGTTGTTTAGACAAAGTCTGTCCCCTTTTTTGCCTTGCTAATAGAAACTTGGTTTGTTTGGTGGCAAAGTGCTCAATCTCAGGGAATAAATCATGATTAGACCCAGACAGCTAGAGCAATTCTGTTTTCTTTCACAATTGACTGGTACTTTATGAGCAGGTATGGTCAATAAGAGGTAAAAGGATCTGTGATGGAGGAATACTGGGAAACACTATTCCCTAAATAAAACAGTTGGCCACAGGAGAGCAAGGGCTATTACCTCTTCCTTGCTTCCTGAGTTGTATGCTGACACGTGAGGATGATGCATGAGGCTGCAGCAGCCATTCTGAGACCATGAGGCAGCAAACCTGAGGATAAAAGTATTGGGCTGAGGACTGTGCCATGGAGGGGCTTTAGTGGTCTTGTTAAATTGCTGAACCAACCTTGCAACTGCCCACAGCCAGACTACTTGTTAAGTAAGCCATAGGCGTACTCATGGCAAAGGCCACTGTTAGGCAGATTTTTTTCTGTTGTACTGAAATATATCCTAACTGTTACTTCATACTGATGATGGAAATTGGGCACCAGAGTGATCAATAAGTTGAAAACGTGTACTGTGAATTCTGCCAGATGGTAAAGTACAAATTGTTCTCTGCTTAGGTGGCGTGCCGAGCTTTACTGACACCAAATCTATTTGTAGATCAATTGATATCTATTGCCATCCATTGTGACACAGCCCAGGACAGTAGAAAGTTCAATGGAATGGTGTCAAGAGAGCCAAGTTTGGGTCCCAGGTCTGTCATCTTGGGCCTCAGTTCCCTCTTTTCATAGAAGAAACAAAAGGGGTTGAATAGATTCAGGGTCTCCTGACATTCAACCTGGCAGTGATCCAGGACAAATTTTCCAGACTGCAAATTTACCACTGAAAACCTTTACTCCTTCAAATCTATAAAATTCATCTTTAATGTCTTTAATGTGAATTAATGTTTTATTTCAGTGATAAAAGAAATGAATGGGAAAGGGTTTAAATAGATTTCCACTGTTTATTGAAGAATTTAATAAATATACATTACATCTATAGAATTTTAATTGATCCATGGTGGAGAATTTAGAGAGCTTACCCCTCCTTTGTATAGTTTGTGTTGGGAAACACTGAACTAGATGGATCTTTAAGATTCCTTCCAGCACTAACATTCTGGGTCTAAATAGAAGAATGTGTTGGAGTTCTTTGCTGATACCGAGAGCCAAAATGGCAACCTTGGTGGTGTTCTAGTTTCAGGGGGCCAGGGCAAAAGCACTCAGAACAGGAACTGGCATGGCATCCCAGATTCCTGCCTCTTGTTCAAGCCCACATTGCCTTTCTAGGTCAGGGAGCTTTTTGCCAATATCATGTTTTACTCATGACCCCGAGTGAAAATCTGAACACATTGTTCTGTGGAAGTAAAGCAGAAAACTCCAATTTCAGAAACTTGTCAGATCCTGGCCTGTGGAGAGCCATTTCTTAGGCCCTTCTAATTCTCATTTTAATAGGACAGGATCAATGGCTGAGGGTCAGATTGTCAAATACTGGAACACTGTTTCCTGAGCACTGCTATAGGCTCAGTGCTGTGTGAAGACACGAGTCTTCTGCTCTAGGCTGTCAGCGTATGCATACTCTAAAGAAGCTGATACTACGAGGAGCCCAATCCCATCTTTTCTGGACAAGAGGAAGGCAGTTGATGGTTCCATAAATGGACAGATATTATTATTTGCTCTGGAGTGGGACTGTTCTCTGATTTGATTAAAGCAGACATGATGAGCACATCTCAGTGACTGCTGAGGCCTCTCCCTTCCAGTGTGGCCTCAGAGAGCCTCTTGGACTGAGTTGTCTTGACTCAAAACCACTGCTGAGTTTTGGAAACAGAACCCAATATTCCCAGTGTCCTCCCATGACAGCCCAGGGGTATCTTATTTCATTGAGTCAAGGATTCAACACACCTTGATTTTTCATCACAGGATCTTCTGCGGCCAGCCAATCTGGAGTCCCGGTGAGTTCACTGCATTCTTTATCCCAGGGCCAGCTTGGTAGAAGATATTCTATCAGTTCTGCTGTATGTTGGTCTGACCCTCAATCATCAGGTGAAGCAAGAAGACGATGCTGGTTGAATACATGTGTGTCTGTTTTGGGGTGAGGGAATGGCTTAAGAGAAAAAGGAACTGGATCAGAAATTGAGTTAGACTCAAAGAATGTTGCAGGTAGAGAAGGTCAGCACACCATCTTTCCATGTGGGGAAAGCCTGCCTGAGAGTGAAACTAAGGCCAAGGAAAGCAGTGAGATGGAAAAAGGGAGATAGATTCTGAATTGGAACTCCCATGTCTAGACAAAGCCTTTTAGTTCTGAGGTCTGCAAACCAATAAACTCCCTTTTCCGTTAAAAAAACAAGAAAAAGTCAAGTGAACCAGAGATGTGGTCCCAAAAGTCTAGCTTCTTTAGCAGGAAGACAGGTAACAAGGAAGATCTCAGAATTTTCAAGAAGGTCAATTATAGCAAGGCCTCAGACTCAGGCTCAGAGACTGAGAAAAAATAATGATGATAATAAAAGTGCTTTGCAGGTACAGAGTGCTTCATAGTTTCTAAAACATCATCGGCTTTCAAGAGCACACAATATGCACTCCAAATGTGGTCTCAACGCTGCAGAGCACTGTGGAACTCTTAGGGCTTTGATCTGAGTATCGTATGTTTATGAATGCAATCTAGGGTGGTGTTCCTTTGGGCATCTCACTCGATTGCCACAATATTCCTATGGGGTTGGTAGGTCAAGTATCGTGATTTATCATTGTTCCTATTTCTATTATAAAGAAATACTCAAAGTCACAAAGCTAGTAAGTAAGTGGCAGAATTGGGAACCAAACACAAAACATGTGATTCCAAGCTCAGCGCTCTTTCCACCACAGTATCACCCAGTTATCGCTCCAATCATTCATATCCATTCAGTCATCCATCTCTCCATCCATCCTTCTGTTATAGTCATTCATCCATCTATCTATTCATCTATTCAACAAATACTCACTGGGCTCTTATGTGACAGACATTGTTCTGGGTTCTGAAGATTAAAAGATGTAATCTTAGTACCTAGACTTCCCTAGGCTTTTAGGACAAATGAGGTCACACTAGAATTTATATCCGTATTAGTCAGAGTTCTCCAGAGAAACAGAACCAATAGGAGATATATATATATACACATACAGAGAGAGAGACAGAGAGAGACATAGAGACAGAGAGAGACAGAGACAGAGAGAGACAGAGACAGAGAGATAAAGAGATGGAGACAGAGAGAAGTACAGAGAGAGACAGAGACAGAACAAAATGGATTTATTTTAAGAAACTGGCTCACATGATTATGGGGGCTGGCAAGTCCAAAATCTACAGGGTGGGCTGGCAGGCTGGAGACCCAGGGAGGAGCTGCTGTTGCAGTTCAAGTTCAAGCTGCTGTTACAGTTCAAGGCCATCAAGCTGAGGACTCAGAGGAAAAACAATGCTGCAGTTCAGGTCCAAAGACTGTCTGCAGGCAGAATTTTCTCCTACTGGGGTAGACCAGTCTTTCGTTTTCTTCAGGCCTTTGACTGATTGGATGAGACCCACCCACATTATGGAGAGCAATCTGCTTTACTCAGAGTCCACCGATTTAAATGACAGTCTCATTCAAAAACATCTTCACAGAAACATCCAGATTAATGTTTGACCAAATACCTGGGCACCATCCTAGTTGACACATAAAATTAACCATCTCAGTATCTAAGTTGCAGCAGTGCATTATTTTCACCTACAAGGCTGCAGGATCACAAAATTTTCCCCAAATATTTCTGGGAATGCCCAGAAAGAGCCTTAAGTGTGTATGGGAACAAGTCCCTTCCTCAGGGAAACTGATTCAGGGCCTCCCAGAGGACACAACTCTTCTGGGGGCCATGGTCATCCCCAAGGCTCCACCACACAGCAGTTCTTTCTTGACGGTGCCAACCCTGAACTCCTAGGATGTCAAAGTTGCATTGAGATCTGGGCTGGAGAGAGATGGGGGAAGACTGACCTCCTTTCCTAACTTGGTTGGCTCTTTAAACCTTGGGTCCTGGAGAGCTCCACTCATCCCTGTCTGGCATGTTGACCTTTACTCAAATGGACTGATTGCTTTCACTTAAAATATATGACCACAAACCTCAAAAAGGCACTCTATCCACATGACAAGCCTCCCTAGGAAGTTTGTTATTTGCCTTCTGATAAAACTATTTTATAGCCTCTTCTTTTTCTTCAAAGCCTCTATATTTCCCTCACTCCTTACTCACAAGCCTATGAGCTTAAAAATAATCACCCAGGACCTCTATCTTTTTCAACATCAAACCAACAAATTTACCTGCTCTGATTTTCATGTTACCAAGTTACCAAATCCAGTAGACACACCTCTTTCGTCATCTTGCTGGTTGTCTCAGGAGCATTTGGCACAGTTGGTTCCTCCTTGCTTCTTAAAATACTTCCATCTCTCAGCTTCCATGCCACAATTTTTGCCCTTTGTCCTATACTCAATCGCTGTGAAGAGAACTCCAAGGTTTTGTCCTGGGTATTTTTCTCTTATATACACCCACACTCCTTAGGTCTTCTCATCCAGTAACATGATTTTATATACTCAACCATCTATATGCAAGATTTACATTTCCAGCCTAGACCTCTCCCCTGCACTCCAGGCTCATATATCTGCTTCCTGCCCAGCTGTGGTAGTCTGGGTCCTCTAAGAAGCAGACTGGCTTGGACATGCAAGACATTTACTTGGGCGCAGGAGCCGCTGTGAAGTAAAGCAGGTCGGGAGCCGGAAAAGGCAGGACAGTGATGCAGGTCTGACACCTGTGGAGGGAGAGGGGGAAGGAAGGATACTTGGGTAGGAAGAGTCTTGGACTGCAGCACAATTCCAGAAAATGTTCAGTCAGGTCAATAGGGAGTCCTTGAGCCAAAGTCACCTGTCACAGACGTCCCCACATCCTGCCTTCGTAACCGACTGTATTTAGTCATTGCCTGAGAGTGGCCTGTGGGACATGTGGCCTCAGTGTGAAGTGTAGCAGCTGAGACCAGCAATCAATTTCGCTTCCCGCAACAAGAGATTTGAGAGATCTGTGGTGCATTTTTCATGGCCCCGATATTAGCTGAAGTTTCCTCTTGAATTTCTAATCAACATCTCAAACTTCACATAGAAAAAAATGGAACTCTTGATTCTTTTCACCACATGTGTGTTCCCCTTAGGTGTCCATCATCTTGGTAAATGGCCTTACTTTCCTCCAGATGCTAAAGCCAAAAACCTAGGACTCATCCTTGACTTTTTTAATCCCTCATTCTCTACATTCAATCCACAAGTAATTCCTGCTGGACTTACCCACCCCGCCCCAAATCTTGAATCCATTACTTCTCTCCATCTCCACAGCTACCACCTTATTCCAAGCCTCCGTCCTTTCTCACCTGGTCTCCTAAATCACCTCTCCACTGTCACCCTTGCCACCTTACAGCTGATTCTTCACAACACCCAAAGTGATCCTTCACAAACTTAGAACATGTCACATGCCTTTGTGTCAGTAGCCTCCCATTTGAAATAATTATACTAAAATCCAAGCACATTTCCTTGCTCTACAAGGCCCTGTGTGATATGGTCCCCACCTACTTCCCCAGGCTCATTAGGATCTAGGCAGACACACCTCCTCTCTATTCCTCAGACACATTCCCACCCTCCCTAGAGCCTTTGCATACCCTACTCCTAGAGCTTCATATCACTCACTTCTCCTCATTCTTTAGAGATCACCTTGCTGTTGCCTTCTTAGCCTTTCTCTGACCACCTTTTTAAATGTAGACCTCCTTGCAAGTTATGCATTAGTAGAGAATAATAATTATTAATTTCATAGCCCGTATCACACTCTGCAATTACCTTGTCTATTCATCTCGTTTATGTACTTATCTGTCTCCCCCTCCATGTAAGTCTAAGCTCTAAAGAACAGGAACCTTGTCTATCTTATTTAATGCTATTTCCCCAATGCCTAGCACAGATCTGGAAATAATAGTAGAAGCATGTTGACTCTTTGTTGACTGCTAAGTGAATGAACCTTTCTTTCGCAAGACCTCAAAATTGTCTTTCAGGTGCTATCGATGGCTGTTTTAGTTAGAAATAGATTTTGCTGCATTAAACAGCAGCTTAGCCAAATTGTGATTTGTTTTTCTTTTTCATGGAACAAGAGGCTCGGAGGTAGTCAGTCAGTTCAGGACTGTACCATGGTTCCACAAGGCCACCAGGAGCATAGGCTCCTTCATGCTTTTATTTGGCTGTTCTGAGTGTGTGGTTTTCCCCTATTCTTCTTGTCTCATGGTCACAAGATGGCTGCTGTGCCACCTGTGTAATATCTGTGTGCCAGGTAGGAAAAAGGGGGAGGCCAAAGCTATAAGTTCAAAGAATCTTCCTCTTTAAGGAGCTATCACAGGTTGAGTTCCCCAGGATTCAGACTCTTAGATGAAGATTCGCATGTAGGAGATTTATTAGGGAGAACTCTTAGGATCAACACATGGAGAAGGTGGGGAAGGAAAAAAGAGTGGACAGAGGGAGAAGTTGGGCCATGATGCAGTCACAATGACGGTCTCAACCAATCCCATTGGGAGCTACGGAGCTTGATGGCCCTCTGGAGTTGACCCAAATTGGGATGAAGGGGCCAGATATTAATCCTTCAGGTTGAGAAGTCACTGGTGGCTAGCCTCCTGGGAAGATGATTTCTTCAGCTGAGGCAATCTATGTAGCTGCTAACAGCCAAGGGATATCTGCCAAAATTGTTCCCAGTGGCTGAAGCAACAAGTTCTTTATTCCTGAAGGGAAGTCTAGGGGTGAACCAGAGTCTCCCACACAAGCTTTCCTGGAAGCCCCAGATAATGACTTCTATTTATATCTCAATGGCCAGAACTATGGAGTGTAGCTACTGTTAGCTGCATGGTAGCTGGGAAAGGTAGACTTTTAGCTGGGCACACTGCCACCATGAACAAAATGAAGGTTCCGTTAATAAGAAATAGGGGAACATATTTAAGATATTTAGGTAGATCACCAGCAGCCTCTGCCATGGTAGAACACATGCCATATCCTCTTTCCCACTTCCCTTTCTTCTCTCTATTCTCCTACTGCTTTGGCATTAAAACTAAGTAAACAAGCAAACCAAACAAATAAACAAAACCAATAGCCTTCCTCTTTCATTAGCCAAGACACAAAAGCTCCCACGCATATGAAATTTCAGGCATACAGATCTTGCAAGGAAGATGGTCGCCACCATGTTAAAGATATCTTCATCTTCACTGGGGTTAGTTGAGCCAAGATAAAGAGATGTAGACTCTGCCCCCAGGAAACTCACAATACAATAAGGAAAGAGACAATCTGATATAAGACAATGACCTAAGTGGGAGGAGAGGAAAGTTCTAGAGACAAAGGGAACTGAAAAGAGTAACACCTTGGTCTGTGTCAAGGGGTCAGGGATCCAGAAACTAAGAGATACTGGACACATCATCTTAAGGAGAGAAGAGCAGATATTCTCCAGACACCAGAATGACAGGCAGCTGGATGACCGGCAATATACAACCCAAGCTAGGGAGACTGAGCTCTGGGCATCCAGAACCTAAGCCTGGGGGAGACAGAGTGTGGGACAGGCTCAGGGAACAACAGCAAAAACAGTGCTGGCCGAGGAACCAGAGCCCCTTCTCTGGCTCCTCACTCTTCTGTTGCCCAGGTCCAGAGATGCTCTTCTGGGTAGGTCTCCAAGCTAAGGCAAGCGTAGCCTCTGGCAGGATTGCTGGAGAGGGAGGGGGAAAGGAGGCTTGTAGCCAATGGTGGGTGGGTAATGCCTATGAATTAATTAAATTTACACAAACAGCCCTTTCACAATTGTCTAGACAGGAAATAGAGAAGGGAGCTCAGTGGAAAACATCAATTGTGCCCACGCACCTAACTGTTCCAGTAACATGAAAGCAGCAGCAGTTGGAGGTACTTAAGGCAGCTGTGGTATGACAGAAAAAGCTCTGGGTTTGAATTAGAGCTGTAGCATTTCCTAAATGCATGGTTACAACTTCTTTGAGCCTTGGTTTCCCCCTCTTTCAAATGAGATGCAATGGACCCCGTTGGTTGCCTACCCCGTGACTACCTTCTTTATCCTTTCTTACCAAACCTCAATATCATTCAGGAATTCCCCTTGTTCAAGGAGGTCATGTGTTTCAAAGGAATCAGCCCTCAGCCCTGTCCTCAGAAGGCAGAGAACTCATGATTCAACAAAGTTAAATACGGCAGTCCCAGCCCCCTTGGTAGTGATTGGTTAGGCATGAGCATGTGATTTAGTTCTGGCCAATGATCTATGAGGGCAAGTCTGTTGAAGCCTTCTGGGAAATATTTGGATAAGAAAGAGAGACATATGAACATGAAAATCTCTCTACTTCTATTAGACTTTGTGGTATCTGCAAATGACTTCCAGAGGCAATCTCATAAAGCAATCTCGCCAAGGACAAGACGCTATGCCAAGAATGCAGAGGGAAAGATGGAAGAAACATGAGACCAACTCCAGAACATCCCCACTTTGGACCTCCTTATTACATGAGGTAATACATCCTCTGTTGTTTAAATCTGTCGCATCAAGACTTTCTGCTATTTGCAGCTGAAGGCCATCCAATTGACACAAAGGATATCTGCCACAATAAGGGTTAAACACAATGACATGCGA
This sequence comes from Balaenoptera musculus, assembly GCF_009873245.2. Classification (NCBI taxonomy): domain Eukaryota; kingdom Metazoa; phylum Chordata; class Mammalia; order Artiodactyla; family Balaenopteridae; genus Balaenoptera; species Balaenoptera musculus. Next base: position 34,359,906 of record NC_045806.1, on the reverse strand, counting down.
AAGTACCAACCCAAAGCCAATACACTAGGCCCATAATATATATATCTATTCATCTATTTCAATTCCATTTTGCTACACTCTCTCTCAAAATCCTCATTATTCATGTAAAAATGGGGTTTTTTAAATTTGAAAATTTTCTTGTCTTTGGTGCTGTCTGAGGCTCACCATCGTCCAGTCAATTCAGTATTTGACCTGCTTCTTTCCACGTGCTGGTCCAGAAGTGGTCCCCAGAGTATGTCTCCCAGTCAAAACCCACAGCGTGGGACTCTGGGCATAATGACAGAGCCTCTGATTTGGGGCTTATGTATAATTCCTCCTGGAAAGAATCAGGACATCTTAGAAGGCAGTGTACAGTTTTAGAAAATATGAGTTAGGAAAATTGGAATTAACTTTATTTGGAAATTGGTCTCATAGAAGTTAGGAACCTCCAAAAGGATCCTTGGATTTACCATTTCAGGATTCTTGTGTTGCTTGTCTAATTTGGGAATTAGTGCATAGACTCCAGATGAAACCATTTGACAGCACAAAAGCAATGTACAGTATAAATATTCTTATTTCCTAACTACTTGTCAGCTATTTCCAGTGAGTAAATATTTACACGTTTTCCTCTCCCCCTGCAGAAAGTAGTACTCACATATATGAACATAAATATTTTGGTGTATGTAAATATTTACTCACACGAGCAATATATTTCTTTTTCTAGTCTCCCTTGTAAGTTCTTTAATAACAGAACAATCCCTGCTTACAAATAAGTTCTGATCTTGCAACTGCCCTGGAACATTCTTCAGATGAGAGGCATTTAATGGTTGTGGTTAATTGCTGGTGAGCCAGAACAACAGGGGTCAAAACTGAACTCAACATCCTGCTAGCTGTGTGACCTTGGGTAAGTTATTTAGCCTTTCTGAGCCCTGAGTTTCCTGATCTATAATAAGATGAGGGTGATAAAAGTATCCACCTTATAGGATTGCTGAGAGTATTAAATGATTGAATGCATATAAAGTGCTTCAAAGACTATCTTAAATATTAAATTTTATCATTGCCAGTCATTAAAAATAAATATTTCATCATTTTTAACTTATTACTATGGATATAAACATGTTTACAAACAATACTATAATTTTGTATGTGTTACTTTTTCTTCAAAGTATTATCCAAAGAATTTTTAAATGTTAACAACGGATTTTGTGTAAGTAAATTGCTCCAGACTGGCTGTTGATTATTTCCCACAATCCACTGGGTTTGTGGCCATTATTTTTTAAAGCATTTGCTGTTTGCCTGGCATTGTGCTTTGTGCTTTAAAAGGCAGTATTGCATTTAATCATCACAGCAACATTCTGAGGGAGTTAATATTAGCGTCTCCACTTTCAAACTAAGAAATAGGGGCTCAGAGAGGTTAATTAACTCGCCTTAAGTTTAACTACTGGAAAGTGGTGAGGTTGAGACTCAAACCCAGATCTTCTTGATGTGAAAGTCCTTGCTCCAAACCCCCGGCCATCTTGTCTTCAATATTTACATAGAGATGTCTCTTGCAGCAAGGGCTCAGGGGTCTTGTTATTGTTATGGAACTGAAGTAAATTCCATTCTACTTTCTGACTTCTGGGAAAATACACATCATCAACAAACCGTCACTGCCCCCACTAAGAGCTTCATCAACACCACGTTGTAAAATGTGGTTGGCTGTATGGCGCTCGAGGCTCATCCAACAATACCAGACTTTTTGAATTTTAGCCTGGATTCTTCCCAGTCCTTCTTGACCGGATCCAGAATCTCCCTGCCCCTGTTCCCGATACTGAGTTCGTGTTGCCCACCTCCTCCTCGTTACCCGAGGAAATCATGCCTCCCAGTCACGCCTTCCCTAATTTGGAAGCTTTTCCTACTCTTGGCCACCAGGCCTCTCAGCATTCAGTAGACCAGGGCCAATGATGTTTTCCATTACCCCAGACCCTTACACTGCCTAGGGCTTAGCCAGCCAAGCCTCTGAGCTTTTCCCCGGAGCTGTCCCACCTCTTCCTCCACAGCTTCTCATATGCAGGACATTTCTCTCCCTGTTCCCAATCAGCATACTTGCATCGGGAGTCAGTGCAGGAAACAGAAACCAATGTGGGTATTTCAAGTGGAAAGGGATTTAATACAGGGAATTAGGTACTTTCAAAATCATTGGAAGTAAGGAGGGAAAAATGTATTTTGGCTTTCGTGTCACAGGACAGACACCACTATAGCTCTGACCCAGAGGCCAAGAAATGTTCGCTCACTTCCTTCAAGGCCACCCACATCCATAAAAAGCTGTTGACCAGATGGTGGACCATGGAGTCCCAGTGCAGCTGCTGCCAACACTCATGAGGGCAGAGCCCACTTGGCCACCAGAACTGCCTCAGAGAGACGGCCTCCTCCCTTCTACTTTCCAAATCTCTCAGGACTGTATCAAATTGATAGAACCCTAGTTTGAAAGGAGTCCGCAAAATGTAGCTTTCCAACATCTCCAAATACAAGGAGGGTTCAACTGGAGTTTGAGGAAAGTGAATCCAATTATCTAGAACCATTCTCTCCCGCCGGCCAGCTCTGAATTCCCTTTATGAATTTTTGGGTGAAAGACACCCCTTCTCATTCCCTTGGGCTCCCTCCCTTAGATTCAACCCATATTTCAGTTCACGGATGAATTAAAAAACAATGATTCATATTTTTAAAGATGCGTTCTTGAGTACCTATTATGTGTCACACACTGTAGTAGGCATAGGAGACTCAGAAAGGAGTCAGATTTGGTCTAAGCCATGAAAAAGTGCATAGCCCTTAAAGGTAAATGGACAAGAATGGAAATGATAAGGCACAGCGTGAGAAATGGTAAGAGAGGTGTGTGTGCTGTAAAGGATTCTGTGGGAGTGGAGAAAAGTGTCAACAGGAAGGCTCTTAGCTCTGCTAAGGGACTGTTAGAGAAGGTAGTGGGAAGAAGAGGGGAACGCGTCTAAGGAGAGGCAAAGGCTGCCATGACCCTTGAAGGACATTGCCCCAGTCATCTACTGCTGCCTAACAAACAACCTCAAAACTTAGTGGCTCCAAACAGCATTTAATTTGCTCTTAGAAGAATTCTTTGACTGGGGTAATGACAGTTTTCCGTTCTCTGAGACCAAATTTATATAGAGGAACATTTGGAACCCACTGCAGGTTGACTCATTGACACATTCCCATCTGAAACTGGATTTTACCCTCGGTCCCTTAAAGTATCTTTGACAACCTGTATCCTTGGAAACGCTCCATATTTAACCTACTGACAGGTGAGCAATATACCTTTTTGGACAAGTTAATTAAAGGAAAAAGATTTCATATAAACATGAAGGTAATTTCTATTTGATTCTCTGCTTTAATTTGATTGCCACAACAACCCCGCAAATTTGGATGGGACAATTATACTCCAATTAAGATATTTTAAAAAAAGTTGGATGGGCAAAATCTATTATTTTTTTTCCGGGTTGGGAAATTGAGGCTGAGGGCGAGCTGACTAAGATCTCATAGTTCAATGGAAGAGGGATCCATGTCTTCTGGCTCCAGGCCAGTTGTAAGCAAATTGTAGACCATGTGGATGCCCAACCTGCACCGTCTAGACCCACCTGAGTTCACTGTAGCTGAGGTGGACTGTTCCGGATCACAGGGCATCTCCCCCGCCCCCAGACCTGCATCTCTCATCTGCTCTGTCTGAGGGCTTGCTTCGCTTAGCGCAGGTGCAACTGGGAAATGTGAGGGAGTTAAGGGCCCAGGGGGCAGCCTTCAAGCACTGGGGGCCAGGGGTGGGGGATCAATGCCTAATCCTCCCCATTCACTGAGGCCTGCTTCACGGGGTTTCTCAGTGGGTCCCTACCAGGTGCCCACAGCTCATCAGCACACGATAAACTCGATTTCCTCCCTTCCCTGTCTCACCCTCCCTGCTCCCTCTCCCCCATTCTGTGGGATCATATCTCAAATCAGTCACCTGCACCCACGTCTTGACTTAGCGCCGGCTGTCGGGTGAACCCGGACTAAGGCAGCACACGTGCACCAGGGGAAGTCGGAAGCGCTCAGAAGCATTTTTGTCATCCTCTCTGAACTGGACTCAGATAACCTCTCGTGGCAGTGAGCAAGAAGAAAGGCCACGTGATCCCCTTATCGGACACCTCCTGTCAGAGTCTCGTCCCTGTCATTGGGGGTTGGTGGCACCTGCCTGTCTGGACTCCTTTGTATTGGTGACTTTGTGCTGCTGCCCGGCTGGCACGAGGCACTAGATAAGCAGCGTTGGGCCCAGAGAGCAGCACGTGCTGCCAGCTCACCAGCTCCTGCCAGGGAATCCAGGGTAAGGACTGAGCAGGAGAAGAGACCAAGGTTGCCCCGGGGGGAGAGGAAAGTTCAATCACTTGCCGTGGTTGCCACGGTTCCCAGTCTCTTTCCTGTGTCTTCCAGTCATGACGGAGCCCTGGGTGATGGAGATGTCAGCTCAGTAGCGACTGATCTGTCGAGACAAGCTTAGCATGGTGTGGCGCCACGTGGAGTGGAAGCGGGGCTGCGACCAGGTGCCAAAGGACCTACAGGCCCAGGCCTGACACGCTGAACCGTGTCGGGCTGGGTGTGCAAAGATGTCCTTTGTGGGTTATCTCCCGGAACAGCTGTGTGCGTTCATTCACTCCTTCATTCCTATAACACTTATCGATGCCACTTACTGTGCCTGGCATCGTGGTAAGAACTAGGCCCACAACTGAGAACAAGGTAGATGTGACCTCCCTCTTTTTCGAACTGATAATATAGAATGCAGGCAGGTATTGATCAAGTATCAACTACGCATCCTTACATGGCAGCCTGGGGTTTTCTTCCCCCCGTTTCTCATACCCACCCTCTATCTGGAGCCCTAGCCCTTATCAAGACAGGGCGTTTTAAAAGTGGAGAAAAGAGAGTTCTTTGGCATGATAAAATCTCCTCCGGAGTGGTGCCACGAGACAGGCAGCCATGGCAGTCATTGGGAAGAAAAGATAATACACAGAAATTCTGTTAACTCTTGGCAGTCTAATGATGAACGACACTTTTTCTCTGCAGGCCAAGGCGAGACAGGTCAGTGAGTGGCAAGTCCCAGAAAGGGTGGCAGGAGGCTTTATTTACAGGGAGGTGTAAATGGGTGACATAAGCTTCCAGTGTGGCACCTCTCCTCCATGTCCACCCCCATCAAGTTCCTGCATCTCAGGGGTCATTGGCATAAAGGGGCCGAGTTCTAAACGTGGGATTTTGATCTTTGCGGGGAGAGAGCTGGGGTGTGGGGCAGTTTATCTTTCTGGATCTTCCTTGTGCTTCTCGCAGAGGCTGGCCTGGGTCTGAGGACGCTGAGATGGGGGCTTGGGCTTCCTGCTTGTCTAGAAAAGGGCCAAATCCCCGATCCAGTCATGATGGCCTCCAGGGCATGAAGCCCTGGCTCTTGTAGATGCTATTTGGAGCGGCTCCCAAGCTATTACACCCTCTGTCCTGGGGAACTCCACAGCTGTCAGAAGGGGATGGGGGTGGAACAGCCAGTTCAGATTCACTTCAAACCAGAAGTGGAACAATCCCCGTTACATTATTAATCCCTGGAGCCATGTAAAGTTTCATCTGTTTTCTCTCAACGATTTTTTACAAGCTACATTTCCCAAAAGCTGCAAGACCTACGACTAAGCAGTATCTTTGCCAGGCACGTGAAAATCCTAGGGTATCTGCTGCAAGCCTGAGAACAGGGGAGACGGGTTCTAGACTTGCCTTTAACACAAGCCAGCTGGGGGACAATGGGGAGTCACTTCTCCTCCCTGGCCTCCAGCATCTGTATTGCTTAGGAATCGCCATGGAAAAATACCAATGGTCTCAGTATCATACAATGACAAGCAATTAGTACCATGGACCTGGGGGGCGGCTGGGTTTGTCTAGCTGATCTAGGCTGGGCTTAGCTTGGCAGCAGTGCTGTAGGCTGCAGTGGCTCGGCTTCGTGTCACAGGACTGAGGGTTGGCTGAGCCAACTCTGCTCCACGTGTCTCTTCTCTTCCTGGCCCAGTGGGCCAGGTGCACATGTTCTTTTCATACAATAGCAGAGGCACCAGGAGGATGTGGGCGGACGTGGGGCCTCTTGAGGTCTAGGCTCCTAACTATCTTAAGGCCCATTTCATTGGCCAGAGCAAGTCACTTGGCTATGCGTCAAATCAAGGGACAGGGAAGTACACTCCACCTGTGGCAATGCCGGGACAATGCCATGAAGCAAGGCAGAGTGAAGCATTGGGACCATGCATTCAATTTACCACACTCTCCTCACCCATAACATGAGTGGATCATCAGGTCATATGGTCCCTTGGATCCCTTACAGCCTAAACATTCTGTAAGTCTAAATAATGTTGTGGAAACAGTGTCAAAGTATATTAACCAGTGAAAGTGAGCAAGAAATAAATCCCGTCTGTCTTACAAAAATTTCTCTGAACATGTGAGTAAATTACAACCAGGTACACAGACATGCTTCTCAAAAGCTGTCCACTTCACCCGAATCAGGCAATGGAATTTCACGAGCTCAGCATATCTGAACATCTGTATAAAAATGCAAGAGGACCCCACTCCAAATTCCTACAGCTGTCCTCACCTCCCTAATGCCAATAAGGTGAGCTACCCTGTAGCAGAGGTCAGACCTGAGCTCCTCCCAATGTGTACATGATTTCTGCTTTGGAAGCAAAAGAAGCAGCTTCCTGCCAGAGAATACACCATTATAAAAACAAATTATATCAGCAGGACTTTCTTTGCTGGAAGTGTGAACTTGATAGAAATCAGAAATGCAAATGGTATTGAAGTGCGGTTAAAACTTCCGCTTTCCAAAAGGGGGAAAATTTAATTGCTTTTATACTTACTGTAGTGATAAGCCGGAGGCACACGCTATACACAAGGAACAGCATCCAGAAACCTTCCAAAAGGGGGAGGGAAAGGAGGCAATAAATCTCCCCTAGAAAGCCTCACGTTTCTCGCTGCAGATGTGCACAGCGTATAATTTTTTGGCTGTGTGGTTCAGGGACCTGCCAAGAGTTTCAGCTTCAACCAACTTCTATGAAGGCTGGAGGAGATGTTGGGAGAATGCTCATAAACGATAAAAGAAGAGCTTAGCCAGAGGGTATGTGTCCAGAACCCATTATTTGCTGAGGGGAAGGTGTTAGTTTATGGATTTTTATCGCAAGGACATCTGCAGCTTCTCAGCTTTATGAAACACACACAGTTGCAAGAATGTCCCCTCAAGCCTCAAGCCACATCCATCTTATTCCGAGGTGCACCCTGCCAAGAAGGCCCAGGGTGTGTGAATTGGGAGGTGACTGATCCAGTTTGCCCAGGACAGTCCCAGTTTATTCCTGTGGTTCTGGTACCTTAACCAGTTTAGCAACCCATTCACTCTCAAAAGTGTCTCCATCATCTAGTAGCTTTGGAAAACTGTTTGCAAGTATCTACTAAAGCTGAAGAAACACATAGCTCTCGTCCAGCAATTCCACTCCTAGGTGTCTACCAACAGAAATGCATGCATATGCTCACTGAAAAGCCACCTTCAAGAATATTCCCAATAGTCAAAGACTGGAAACAACTCAAATGTCTATCAACAGGAGAACAGATAAATAAAGCATGGTATATTCACACAATGGAACACTACATAGCAGTGAGGACGAACAAAGGCAACTAAGTACAACACTATGGATGAATCTCACAAACATAATCTTGAGTGAAAGAAGTCAGACACAATATGGTACATATTCACATGATTCCGTTTATACAGAGTTCAGAAACAAGCAAAATTCATCTATGCTGCTGGAAGTCAGAATAGCCTTCACTGGCATAGGTTGTGAAAGGAAGGGAATACAAGGGGCCTTCTAGGATGTTGGTCATGTTGTTTCTTGATCTGGGAGCTGGTTGTACAGATGTGTTGAATTTGTAAAAAAAATCATTAAGCTTTACATCTGTGATTTGTGCACTTTTCTGCATATCTATCTCAATTAGGTAAGAAGAAAAAATAATATGGCCTCTTACCCACGACTCACACACCATCCCTCAACTTCACCCGTTTTCCACCTGCGTTCTTGGTTCTGCTCAGGGTTGAGCAGAAAGGAGTCTCAGTTTCCTTCTCTGGTGGCATCTTTTTTCTTGTCCTAGAACAGCCCCGTTAGCATCGTCCAGTGATGCTGCCGACCTCTCCTGGTCTGAGCTTGGTGGATACACCGCATTCAGGCATTTATAGATGTTCATCTCTTTCCTTAGCTGGCTGCTATGGACTGAATGTTTACGTTGCCCCCAAATTCATATGTTGAAGTCCCAAACCCCAAGGTGATGGTATTTGGGAGTGGAGCCTTTGGGAGGTGATTAGGTGTAGATGAGGTCATGGGGGTGGGCCCCATGATGGGATTAGTGCCTTTATAAGGAGATAAAGGGACCAGAGCTCTCTCTTCCTGCCCTCCGTGTACCAGGAGGAGAGTGGTTACCAAGAACTGGACCATGCTGCCCTCCTGATCTCACACTTCCAGCCTCCAGAACCATGAGAAATCAATGTTTGTTGTTTAAACCACCCAGTCTGTGGTAACTTGTTATAGCAGCTTGAACTGACTAAAATACTTGCCAAATTAAAGATGCCCCACGTTTCAAGTTAGTCTTCATGGTGTGTCCCAGATACTTTTCTGGATCACTCCTAGTTCATTAACCCGCTTTGAGGTGCATAAACCAAAGGGCAACAAATATGGTCCAGTCAGCACATGACTTTGGCTCAGTCCTTGGATGGAGAAGGCTTTCTGAATGTCTTCAATTCCCAAGCACAGATATCTTGCCAATTTGAGTCTTCCAGAACCTAAACAGTGGTTTACTTAACCACCTCAGGCAAGCCAGCATTGGCAGAGAGGTGTTCTGCCCCCTCCCCCCACCTTGGCCCACACGCTCTCTTGTCTGGTTCACACCAGACATGGCCTGAAAGACTAGGCTGTGCATTAGGCCCAGCCATCCACCCAATTAGCATTTTACTACAAGAAGCTGGGCACACACACCTTGCTCTCTCCCTGGAGCCTGTGGGCTCCTCGAGGCAGGGGCTGTGTCTCACCCATTTTGGAAACTATGGCCCTTCACCTCCCCCCTCTCTCCTTACAGTTGTTTCTTTTGCCCCTGGGCTCTGCTCTGCCTTGCACAGTCTTGCCCCTCACATCATGTTCTAGGGGACTCTTCTCTCCCCACTCCCCAACATGCCCTCCTCAAACACCCATTAGTTCTATGGTTACACCCCTGGCTCAGCTCAAGGGTGAATGAACATTGCACCGTTTACCGTCTCCCGGTCAGACTATCTCAGTAGAGGGCTGTGCCATTAACTCCCTTGGGAATTTCTAAAGCTTTTAACTCTCTTAGGCTCCATATCCTTTTTGTCATATAAAACAAGTAAACAAAAAGAACTGACATCTGGGCTTCCCTGGTGGCGCAGTGGTTGAGAATCCGCCTGCTAATGCAGGGGACATGGGTTTGAGCCCTGGTCCAGGAAGATCCCACATAAATAAATAAATCAAATAAATAAATTTTAAAAAACCCCAAAACTGACATGTTTTCTCTAAGCTTAAGATCATATTTCAGAGATAGCCATATGGGTGGGCAGAAACCAGCTGGTTGATCCTTAACCTGCATTTTTGAAAAAATGAGCCAAGGAGACCAGGTCTACTGTGATTTGGAACCACCAGAGGCAAGCGCAACCCTTGAAATCATGTGCGTGGATCCCTGTAGCATGAGACAGCAAAGTGGGTCTCCAACTAGGCAACACTGGCTATGTAAATTTTCCTTTTTCCTGGGTAATGGCATTATGGACTCCAAGCTTTTTTATTATAAAAATAAAACACACATGCAGAAAAGCACACAGTCCATGAGTCTCCAGCCCAATGAATTACCACAAAGCAGGTGTTACTTAACTGTGACTCAGGTCAAAACATAGAGCCTTCCCAGCACCCAAGAAGCCTCCTTCATTCCTCCTCCAGCCCTATCCCTTCCCTCCACTCTATTCATCCTAATTCCTAACATCACACTTGCCTTTTTCCTGCCTTTGAAATGTATTCATAAATGGACTTATACAGTCTGGAATCTTCAGCCTGACTTCTTTTGCTCAATATTGTGCTTGTGAGATTCATCTGTGTTGCTCCAAGTAACTGTTCATTTTCCTCTGTGCATGAATATACCCTGATTTATCTATCCACTCCCCTGCTGATGGACATGGGGCTGCTGCTTCCAGTTTGGCTGTTTCAAACCATTTTACCGAGAATATTCTGGAACAAGATCCACATGAGGACCATTTGGTGAGTGATGGTAATGAGACTGTGGCCAAAAAAGATTTCCTAATTATTTTCCAGACTCCACGGACAATTGACGTCAGGTGGTATCTGGACGTATTATGGGATGCAGAGCGAGAAAGAGGGTAGCAGCACGTGCTAGAGAAGAGACATGGGAAGATGGGGGTCTGCAATCAGAGTGAGTTGAACATGAAAAGAGACATACCTCAGACTGAGGAAGGTTTGTCAAATCAACGATTTTTTTCTTCACCGTGCCGGAGTGTGAATGAGAAAAGGCCCCCAAGAACAGGACCAAGAATAATCACCAACTCTGGCCCGCTCAGTGAAATTTCTAGAATTCTGGCTTGATTTCTAGATTTCTTGAAATTTCTAGAATTCCCTCTGGCTACTCCTGGATGGCCTAGGGTGAGCCTGCCCCAGCCCCGCCCCGTGGTTTCTGTTCAGAGGCAGCCATCCTTCATCCACTCTCCCAGTTAGGCATGGTTGCCCCCTCTCAGCTCAGTCCCCTCCCCCACAAAATCAGAGCCCCTTCTCTGTCAGGGACCCCACATCTTTCCTCGCCTAAGAGGAAACTCTGCCCTGGCCCGTCATCTTTCCCGTGATACAAGAGGTTCTTATACAAATAGCTCTTCTGCCAGGCCTCCCAGCCATGCCCTCACTCCACTCTAGGGCCCCTCTCTGCAAACCATTCGGAGACATTCAACCCACCTGGACCACCGACGGACCCTCCCCTTGTGGTTGTCACTGGCCCAGGAGTGGCAGAGCCTCCTACCTTCACCCTTCATCATTCAGTAGAAGAGAGCATCTCTTCCAGTAGCTCCTGAAGAAGGAAGAGGGACCTTCTCCCCCTCTCACCCCTCTGCCACCCACAGGCTCCAGCATTGACCCAGAGGCTCAAATGTGGCCAAGGAGAGGGGGATCTTCACTGGTTTAAGCCATGGGGAGCCCCCTCTAGGACCTGAGATGTGGTCTTATGGCTGTGGCAGAGGCGTGGCGCTCTGAGAGCAAGTCAGAGATCCATTTTACCCAGAGAAGACAGATCAGCAAGAATGTCCACCCTGACACCATTTCCTTGCTTTTCCAGCTTCTAGAGGCCACCTACATTCCTTGGCTCGTGGCCCCTTCCTACACCCTCAAAGCTAGCCATGTAGCATCTTCTCTCCTCTCTAACCTCTGTTTCCATCTTCATGTCTTCTTTCTGACTCTGAGCCTCCTGCCTCTCTCTAATAAGGCCCCTTGTGATTATACTGGGCCCATCCAGATAATCCAGGCTGATCTCCCCATCTCAGGATAGTTAAATTTAACCACACCTGCAAAGTCCCTTTTGTCAGATAAGGTAACATTTATAGGTTCTGGGGATTAGGACGTGGACATCTTTGGGGGCCATTATCCTGCCTACCACACTCACATGGATCAAACAAGGAAAGGCCTGTAAAGCATCTCACACAGAGCCTGGCACATAATAGGGGCTCAGCTCACGCCACCCATGATTATTTTTTTTACGACGCCCTTCCGAGAACAGAAATGGCTGGCAGAAAGCTTTGTACACAGCAGGCCCTCGAGCTTAAAGTTTCACTGACAGATTATAGTGGGGGCAGGGCAAAAGACAGCAGCTCTAACATCTGCTGAGTTGCAAGAGTGAATGACATCCAATCTGACTTGGGACCACAATCTGGCCTTGCCCATGTCACAGCTGAACCCCTGAATTCAGCCTTGCCCTCCTTGCTGGGCTACAGATGTTGACTGGGGCTCCGCTCAGCACAGGCACCCCTCCAGTGGGCTCCTGCTGGGGGAGGGGCCAGGGTAATGGCATGTGGCCTCAGCCCATCCAGTCAGGCACCAGGTTTGGGTCACGGTTGGGTCACTCTCCTCCCATCACTGCCTCCCCACCTCCCACCAGTGAGCCATCCAACTTTACAGAAAAGAGTGACGTGCACTGAGAATTTCCAGCCACCAAGCAGAGGTGGGTACCCCTGGGCTACTGTACTTGGCCTCCAGCACGCCGGGTCTGTTCCTTGCTACCAAGATCGTGGGATGCAGAACAGTTCTGGGCTCACCAGGAGAGCAGACTTCAAATCAACTTCCTGCTCCCCTCACACACGTGAGGAATGGCATATGTGAAATCCCAGGAACATGCATTTGAAGGCATTTTCTGGATCATTCTGATACAGAAGGTCCTTAGACCATACTTGGGTCTCGAACTTGTCCTGGCTCTGCCACCTGAGTGACCTTAGACAATGAACTTCACCTACTGGAGTCTAATTTCTTCAGGAACAATCAGAGGGGTTAGAGGGGACCTCCAGGGCCCATCCAGGCTGGCAACTTATTTCTGTACCTTCAGTTCTTTTAGCAAACTCAACTTCTGGTTATTGTGCCAGAACTTTTGACTTTTGGTCTTCTATCTAAAATGTTTCTGGAATTTTCTGTCAGCTCCTTTTGGGAAGGAAGGGTGCAGGGGGAGGAATTGTTGAGATCTAGTATTTCTGTACATTAGGAGGGACGAGGTGAAGGTTATAGACTAGAGCAGGAGAGGAATATATGAGCGTGTGCATGTGTGTGTGTGTTTTGAGTGTCTATGTACTCATGAGGAGAGTATACAGGTGTCTTGCCTGCTGCTAGGTCACAGAGTTGCAGAATATTAGGACTAATGGGATATATAGATTACAAAGTCTAACTCCATTGTTTTGCTGGTGGGTAAGTTGAGGCCCAGAGAAGGAATGTGAGTTGCTACTTGGAGTCACTTAAGTGGCTAGAGTAGTAGTTTCCCAACCTTGGTTGTTACAAGTACCTGGAAGAGCTTTTAAGAAATATAGATCTTTGGGCCCCATGCTTAAGAGATTCTAATTCCATTATTTCAGGGTGGGAACTGGGCCCAGAATTTTTTTTTTAGCTTCCTGCTGACTCAAATGGGCAACCAGGGCTGAGAATCACTGACAAAGAGGATGGAGCCCATGGCCCTTACACTGAAGGGCCATCATGGCTCCTCCTGGGCCTGGTGGTGGAGGCTTCCAATCCCCCCACCTCCACCCGGAAGAGCCTGGCTCCCAGGAGTCCAGTGGGAATGTCAGGCTGCTCCAAGATGCCTGGAGAAAGGTTACTAAAATGCCTCACTTGCCAGTTTCTGTTCACCTGGAAGGGGGTTTCAAAGGCCGATACCCATCTGGGAATGTGAACATAAGAGGCTCTGCCCTAATCAGAGGTGAGCTCCCCAGGGCCTGGGGGATGGAGGGAGGCGGGAACAAGGGCCCATGAACAGAGATGGGAGAGTATTTGAAGGAGCCTTCCTCCCATTCCTCCTCTCCCACGAGAGGTGCTGGGGTGGGGAGAGGGCACAGTAAGCTGTTTGCTAAGTCCCTATCTCAGGAATATTAATCCATCTGCTCTTCTTCCTTCTTTTGGGACAAACACATGGCCTGTGGCCTGTGCTTTTTCATTTATGTTAAACTTTACAGTGGCAGAAAGAACTCCCAAAGCAACAGACCTTCCATTCTCTTGGGCTGTGCGTGAAATCAAACCTGGAACAGCCATCCCCTGTGTCCCTCTCTGCTGCCCTGCCCGTTGCCTTTCCCTTCTCTAATTTGTTCTGTTTCTTCTCACATCCCCACTCCTGGGCTCGTCTGGACAGCCACACATGTTGTGCACTGCACAATTCCCCCCCGCACCGCAACCCCTTCTGTATTCTCTATACCATCCCTTTTCAGTCTCTCCAACTCCATAGATCCCTTCTTCTTCCTTCATTTCCTGCAAGTTCCTCTTTCCCAGCTGCCTCAAGAGGGAAGCCTGGCCTTTCTAGGGCCTGACCCACATCCATCACACTTGGCAGAGTAGGGCAGGGCCAAGGCCAGGTGTCTACTGCTTAAGAGAGTCAAGGGGCCTCCTTTCCCAGGGGGCTGCCCCCAACAGCTCACAGAACCTAGACTCTCTTGCTCATCCCAGATTTGCTTTGCCAGATGTACATTGTTCTTGAGGTTCACCAAAAGGCCATCGAAGCTGTTTCATAAATAAGCATCGCGCCTACTTTTGTGTTTTCCCTTTAACCTGGCAGCCTCCCCCCTCCCTAAGCACGATTTTCCCGGAACTACATAAATACATCCTTCCAGCACCCTGCACACTTCACCGCCTCAAGCACTTTTTAAAAAGTTAACTTGTTTCATTTCCATAACAACCCCCTGATATAGGTATTGACCAATGTTACAAACCAAACCAAACCAAACCAACCCCCCAGGTTTGGGTCACATGTCTGTGGCAGAGCTGGATTTGAACCAAGGGCTGCTGGTCCCAAAGCCTGTGTCCTTAGTCACTACACCCTAAGGTCCTTGCTCCCCCTGAGCTGCCCCAGCCCTTCCTCACACCTTCCCTGTGCCCCTTAATGCCTCATGGCTCGTTTTTCTGGCCTCACCCCTCAGATCTGAGTGGTCAACTGGGATGCTTTGCTGCCATCTTCACCCCATCTCACATTTGTCCTCCTAGACAAAAATGTTGCTTCAAGTCACTCTCAATATAATACTCTGCCCGACCCAGCCCAGCCAGGGGGATCTGGCACGAGGAAATATGCCCACGGCGCTGGCAATCCTGCTGGGTGTGCCCCACATCTCACAGGCAGGACCCAAACACATAACATTGCCCCCTCTCCCCCCCCAGCCCCTGACCATCACCTTCATTGAGTTCTCCAGCACGAACCGGCAAGAGGCCCACAATGTCCCCTCTGGCTTGAGCCCTGCCCTAATGAAACAGGACGACAAAGGCATCACCATCAACAGCCATCGCGCAAGGCCCCAGCGGCTACCTGCGTCCTCTCCATCCCCAGCCTCATCCCTCCTCCCTCGCTTCCGTCAGCCCTCAGGGACCAAGATGGGGCAATTGTCCCATAATCGCATTTTGCATGCACGTGCACACGATCATGAGGCATTTCTCTCATCTGGTTATCTTTGGAAACACTGGGAGGGAAGGGGATATTAAAGAAGTCCTCCTCTGCTTCCATCTTGAAACAAAAAAAAAGGCTGAACATTTTGATTCACTACCTTATCTTTAAAGAAACCGGACATGGAAAAGGCAAGGGAGATAAGATCTATGACTTCATCAGCTTGTTCTCTGAAGTTGCTTCAAGCCTTACCGTCCCCCCGACTGGCCCCTTCATTTCCTGTTTTCAATATATAATGGCAAGGAATACGCAGCAGCCCAGAGCTCTGTGAGCCTGGGGGTCAGCGCAGGAAGCTGGCCAGGGAGGAAGCTTTTAAGATCCCACCTGGAATCTGGCCGTGACTCAGGAGAACATCTTCGTAATTCGGATTTCGTTTTTACTTAACTTTGTGGTCAGCAGCTCTGGATGGTTTGTGGTCTCAGAACAGCTGCTGGTTTGAAATAGCGTAAATGCAATTGAAAACTCACAAGGTTTCACATGAAAACGAAAAGAAAAACTTTTGCATTTCATAACAGGAATGCTTGACAACCTCTCTCTTTCAAGATGCTCCAAACGCCTCCCAGACATTTTTGCGTCAGCTCTTGCCGCCTCCCACGGTGGAGGCCAAGGCACCGGTACCATCTGAATCATTGGATGGAGGGGAAAACAGAGACACCCACTAGTTTCTGCTTACACAGCAAGTTGGCACAACATTGTGACAGGTGCTTTCCTGGGCCCCAGCCAGCTTAGGGCGGAGTGTGTGTGTGTGTGTGTGTGTGTGTGTGTGTGTGTGTGTGTGTGTGTAACATGGGTCACAATTACAACGTCAAGAGCAAGGAAAACCAACTATCTTTGGCTCTGGCCACCTGCCATAGAGGTGCACTCCCTGGAATCCTGGTCTCCACTTCCTCTCTTCCATCGCTAGAGCATCCTTGGGTGGGCTTTTGTTGGTTGCCATAGTAATACCGCCAGCCACTCTCTTGCCAGGCAGGGCAGGCGTCCCCTGAAGGGGGCAGCACACAGAGACGCTTCCATCTGCCAGGCTCCTCCACTATCTGAGGGGTGTTTCCACGGCACACTGAACCTCCTGAAGCACTAAGCTCAGTCTCTCTCAGCTGGGCTTTCCCTTCCTGATTCCTGTCCCTGCTACTTCCCAAAGGCCAGAGGCCTGACCACACGGGTGTGGACCTCGGGCTAGGGAGCAGACCTGCCATCTGCTGCTGAGAGGCGGCCCCTCTGGTGTGGGTCTGGAGCCCCAGCTCAGGGCCCCCTGCCTGCAGGCCAATCTGGGCAGGTGCTGCCTGTTTTGGGGGCTGTCAGAGTCTCGCCCATATTGACTTTAGTGAATGCCACCCAACTTTCAAGCACCAGCTCCTTCATTCCTTTATCTCAGGGCTTTCTGAAGCCTAGAAGTGTACTTTGCCTGCTGCTGCTGGCAGTCAGCGGTTCCAGAGAATTAACACCCCTCCCAATACCCCAGAGCAACCCTCAAGCATTGAACAACAGGACTGGGTGTATAAATGCCCCAGCTCCCTGCCCTCGGTGGGACAAGTCTGGGGCACGTGTTCTACATGGACTCCCAGCGTCCCCACAGTGGCAACTGGCTGAATGATGTGCTATCTCACTTCCCCACTCTCCCTACTAGTGTGTTTGGGGCTCGTCTCCAAAATTAACTGCTTGCACTTGAATCCGTACCTCAGTTCTCCTTCTGGGGACCCAAACTGAGTCAGGGGAAGAACTTCTCTCTTACCCCAGCCACTGACGGGGCTGTCACTTCTAAACTGAAGACAAAGGTTTCTGAAAACTCTCCATGCCCAGGGGCTAAGGCTGGGGGCTCCTCTGATGTCTTTCTAGGCCTTTTCCCTCTCCCTTTTCACGATTCCATGATTTTCAAAGACTTGTCCCCCTTCCTCCATCCTTAGCTGGAAGATACCATAGGCCTGATACAATGGACTTGTTTTATATTTTACAGATGACAAAACTATAGATCAGAAGGGTGAGAGATTCACCCAAATTCACTTGATTTGTAAGTGACGAAGCAGGAACCCAAATCTAAGCATTTGGATTTACAGTCCAAGGCACTTTTCAAGTACACCTGTGCATGGAAACTTGGCTCATGGGCCTTTGTTCTGAACTCTCCTTCTTTCTCATTACAACAAAGAGTCGGGTCCCAAAAGTCGTGTCCTCAAAGGGGACGGGCAGGATGTGTCATTTAATCAGTGCATGGTGACTGCACTCTCTCACAGAGCCTGACACGTTTGTAGATTAACACCTCTGGGGACTGGAGCCCCAGTAGGGCGATCACAAAGATCTAAGAACCTGCCTTTCTCAAGGCAGGGAGAAGAGGTTACATGGATAGGGGACAGCCCCTGACCAGGCGGCACTGCTCCCTTGGCCTAGAATGCTGTTCCTCCAGACATCCACATGGCTCAGCCCCTCAAAGATTCCCACATTGCTTCAGGAATTTGTTCAAATACCACCCTCAGAGACAGCTTCCCTGACCACTGTCTGAAATAGACCCTCCTGCCCATCACACCTTTACCTTGCTTTCTTTTCCTGATGTCGTGTAATATGTTTGTTTCTGGCTGCCCCCTTTAGTCCCACCACTAGACTGTGAGTTCCATGAGGACAGAGATTATTTTTCCTGTTTTGTCCACCTCTCTATTCCCAATACCTAGAACAGTGCCAGTGTATTCTAGAGGCCCAATAAATCCTTGTTGAGATGACTTAATGAGTCACTGAAAGGAGATAGGGCAGGTTAGTTACCTTGGCCTGGGGAACACATAAAGCCAAGTGGGGCAGAGGCAAGATGGGTCCCAGGCTGGTGCAACTCCATGGCCTCTGGCCCATTTCTCTACCCTGCACTGGGCTCATTCAATCTCCAAGTAACACGGGACTCCTAAAGCAGAAAACAAGGAGAAGAGAGATGGCTTCTCAGTGGAGACAGGACACCCTGCCCTCGCTCCCTCCCTCCCTGGCTGCTTCTTCCCTCTGTCTCATCCCAAGGGGCTCCTTAGGAAGAAAGCCCTCCCCAGTCTCTCCCCAGAAACTGCGCTCTGAACACTCGGATGCACAATCAACCAATTGTTAAGTCCTCGACAATACCTCATCAGCGAGCACAGCACTATAATTAAAAGTAAATCCAGCTCAAGCTCTTTAAAATAGGATCTAATTTAATTGGTGCATTTAATCTATCACTGTCACTCCACGCCAGCCAGGGGAGAATGTCATCACAGCGGTAGGTGGTGAGAGACTTAAGCGGCCCCTTGGCAGGGTCTCCCTGCCGCCCCAGGCCTCACGAACAGCTGGGAAGGGACGGGCAGTGGCAAGTCTGAAAAAGGGAGAGTCCACAAAAGCCGAGGACCACATGGCCGCCAACTGGAACTTGGGCGTGGCTGCCATGGGCCTCTGTCCCGCCACACTCCCCGCTAGGCCTCGGTAGGGGGTCCAGGTGCCGGAGGGAGACTCTCCTTCCAGCACCTCTCCTCAGAAACAAGTCTTAGGGAGTTTGGTGAAGAAACCCAGGAGAATTAAGCTCATATTCAAAAGCCTGACAATTGGGGTGTGAGCTGTCTGCTGGCGGTCACTCTGTCTCTAATTCGTGTCAGCTTTAGTTCCCGACCCAATTCAGAAAGAAAAAAAAAGTCTCATCTTTTTGGAATGACATGACACAAAAGGCATATTGCTCCAACAGTCATAAAGCTCTGTGGTTAAGAATATTGGCTTAAAAGTCATACAGAAATGAGTTCCTGTCCTGTATAAACCACTTGCTTACTAGTGAATTTTGGAATGTTTTGGAATCCCCTGAGCCTTAGTTTCCTCATCTGCAAAGTGGGGGTAATAGTATCTGCTTCCTATTTCTGTGCTGAGCTTAAGGGCCATGCCTGGGGCCAGCAGAAGCTCCACCCACATGCCTGGGGCCCACCCCGGAGGTGAACCGCAGTCAGCTCCTATCAGCTTGTGGCTTCCTGCCTCTTTCTGCCTGAGCGTGTTCTTTGGCTCTGAAGGCCCTCCACCAGTGAAAGATGGGAGTTGATGGATAAAACAGCCCAGCTTTGGCACCCAGGCACGCGCTACACAATCTCTTAGGGGCCTCCGGAGGCACTGAGCCCGGTCGCCTGCCCACGGTAACACACTCATTCACCCACCCTGCCCTCACTGGCTTTCCTCCCTTGCCTCTCTCACTGCTCCACCCTTCACCATGCCTCCCAGACCACCTCCCAAATGAACGATTGCACCCGAATCCTTGTCTCGGGGTCTGCTTGGGGGCAAATCCAAGCCCAGACGTTGGCATGACTCAAACACTTAATAAATGGTACCATGTTCCTCTCGTGGTTTCTGGAAATTTGAAATTCAATTGTGGATCTCTATGCCTACATTTTGTGTATGCTTAATTTTTAAAGAATTCCTTTGAGGCCCTCCAGGAAGGACTTATATCGCTGTGGGCTCATGTCAGCCCTATCCTCTGTAGTCCTAGGGAGGATTGCGGAGTTGATGATCTCAACATCCCCAAGACTCCTTGGACCCCATACGAAGATTGACTCGGGGAGAGGTGGTCACACCAACGCCATGTAAGGATGGTTGGGGGGGGGGGTTATGAATTGAACTGTGTCCCCTCCAAAAGATATGTCCTAACCCCCAGTACCTCAGAATGTGACCTTATTTGGAAATGGGGTCTTTGCAGACAATGAAGTTAAGATGAGATCATTGAGGTGAGGCCCAATCCAGGGTGACTGGTGTCCTTATAAAAAAGGAGAATTTGGACCCAGTGATAGACACACCCAGGGAGAACACCATGTAAAGATTGGAATTATGCTGCCACCACCAAGGCACCGTCAAGAACTAGGAGAGACGCCTGGAGCAGATACTTCCCTTGTGGCTTCAAAAGGAGCATGGCCCTGCCACACCTTGATTTTGGACTTCTCACCTCCAGAGCTGTGAGACAATACCTTCGTGGTGTTTAAGGCACTCAGTCTGTGGTGCTTTGTTACAGCAGCCCTACCAGACTAATACGGACGGATTAACTCTGTGTACTGCCTCTGTGTGTGGCAGCAGGCATTGTGTGTGTACAGCAGGTGGGTTTCCATGAAGCCGGCCTCTTTCTGTGTGATCCTACGGACTCCTAGATAAGATCAGTCCTTGGCACTTGTAGCCTGGGCAAAGCTTTTCTCCAGGGCTCTCCCGTACTCTTTTATTTATTTATTTATTTATTTATTTATTTATGGCTGTGTTGGGTCTTCGTTTCTGTGCGAGGGCTTTCTCTAGTTGCGGCAAGCGGGGGCCACTCTTCATCGCGGTGCGCGGGCCTCTCACTATCGCGGCCTCTCTTGTTGCGGAGCACAGGCTCCAGACGCGCAGGCTCAGTAGTTGTGGCTCACGGGCCCAGTTGCTCCGCGGCATGTGGGATCTTCCCAGACCAGGGCTCGAACCCGTGTCCCCTGCATTGGCAGGCAGATTCTCAACCACTGCGCCACCAGGGAGGCCCCTCTCCCGTTCTCTTCTTCCTCAGCCCTTTGTCCCCAGAGTTGTGCTGCCGCCTTTCCCTTCCTGTTACCCTATGGCTACCAGAACTCCTACCTGGCTCCATGGAGATCTATGGTGGCTCATCTCTGCAAGGTTCTTTCTCTCAAAGATTCATTCAGGTTTTGCCCTCAACACTCCATTGAACACTAAAATTAGGCAGATAACAGACAAAGCCTTACCCGTCTCAGATGTCTATGCTCATTAGAAAGAGATCGGCACTCAAAAAATGATCCTCTAGTGGCAGGGATTTCAGCCCAGTGTCTTCAGATCGCTCACCACCTCCACCAGAGCGCCACGGCCTCCTCAAACTCCATGGTCTCTACGCTGACACCACGTGCTGTCATCTCTGGCCTGGCCGATGGCAGGGACCTCCTGGGCTGGATGTCCTGTTTGCTTCTCCAGATCCACCCTTGGTGCTTCTCCACCCTGCTCTGAGCCCCAAAAGGCTGACCTTTGTGGGATGCATTAACCGGGCGCCCTGCCACCTGGCTTCTGGTTGGATTTGACCAACGAGCGTCTCCGGCAGGAGTTAAGAGAGTGGGCGGGCGGAGAGGCTGGAGGATTTGTTCCCCTGGCTCTCTCATCCTTCCTGCCACGGTGAGGTTGGCCGGGGCTGCTTTCCTCTACCTAAGCCCCCAGCCCCTGTTGAGCGGCCCTCTTCTGAGCCATAGGACTCTCCGGTGTCTGGGAACTCTTCCCCTCCTTTTGAGAATGCCATCTGCTTCCTGCCCAGAGCCTGACTGACACGCCTCCTAATCATGATCCTTGGGCTCCAGTTTCACCTGTCACCATCCAACCCACCCTCCAAGCCGCTCTCTGAGTGAGCTTTCTAAAGCTCAGAACCTGTCACTATTTAAACACTGATGGGCCCCCATTGCCTCCTGGGGGCTGCAATGCAAATGTCTCCTTCTGGCATATTCAAGCTCCTGCATGATCTGGCCCCAGCCTGCAGTCTGGCCAGATCACCTCTTGCTCCCTGTAAAGCAGCCAAAGCTTTGGCCACACCAGGCACTCTGAGCGTCATTGCACATTGCCTTGCACGCTCAGGGCTTGCCCCCTGCGCTTCCTGAAGTTCATTGCTCCTCCTTCTGTGCCTGAGGAACAAGCATCCTTCAAGTCTCGGCCCAGATATCATGTGCTCCTGGAAGATGTCACTCCTCTTCCATGCGTCCCAGCCCAGGGCAAATCACGTGCCCCCTTGCGGTTTGTGTAGAGCTCTGAGCCAGCTAATGGTTGGATTGTTGGCCTGTTTGTCTTTCCCATAAGGCAACGAGTTCTTTGAAGGCAGAGGTGCCGTGCCTAATGCATCTCTCCATCCGTAGCAGACGCCGTTGATGCCCTGTCCCGTATCGCCTTGACCCACCTGAATTACCTGCAGCCGTGATGGGCAACTTCCAAGCACACTGACAATTTCCTACCTCAAGAGCCTGCCTCTCTCGGCTTCTGGGCCGCAGGGATTCCCCAGCGCCTTAGAAGCTTGCTCTGCTGCAGGTAGGCACAAGCCGGAAGTGCAGGGGCGTTAATGCCCCTGGGGCCAACGGAGTTAACAGCCCTGGAGATGAGAGTTGGTGGATTGATGCCCCAGGCTTCCCGGCCTCCAGACAGAGGATTCCCAGCAGGTTCTACATGGTGCCTCAGAGAGTCTTCAGGGAGGTAGTGCCCCAGTTGCCCACAGCAGTAACTTGCTCATTAAAGCACCCGTCATTGGCTCGTCTTCCTTTCCCGTCTCACTTTTCTCATTGCCTCACTTGTGCCTCCTAGGTATTCTCCTGAAAAAACTATCTACATCTTAAACCTTGTCTTAGGGTCTGCTCTGGGGGGAACCCCAACTAAGCAGGGACCTCAACAGCCACTCAGTGCCCTGCACATAGTAAGTGCCCAATAAATGTCACAGGAATGAGTGATCAAGGATGCAGGACCCACTGGTCCAATTTGGCTGCGTGGGGACCACGGTGGGATTCAAGAACTGTGTTGTTCTGAGCTGTCAGGTGCCCTCTGAGCTGGGAAGATGCCACCCACATCTTTGGGGGCAGCCTGAGCCTTATTCCAAGCGAGCTGCCTGCCGGGGAGACTAGTGCAGACAGGCAGTTCTGATTATGTATGCAAATGCAGGTCTGGCCCCGCAGCTTATGTGAGAGCCACAGAGCTCAGCTAAGTCACCCTGGAGAAACAATCTTACAAAGAATACTAAAGAGCACCCAAGTGTGAAGAATGAAACACACGTGAGTTTTCTTTTTTAAAAAATGGAAATCAAATTGTACTTTCATCTTGGCTTTCTCACAAGTCGGCAGCCCCCAAATAAGCCTAAAAAGCAAAAGACTTTATCCAAGATTTCTGACCTGGGCTCAGACCAACCATCACCTTCATTAGAGCAAGCCTCACGGAATATTATAAGGCCCAAAGGCATGAGATGGAGGCAGGCTGGTGGAGTCTGGGTCTCGTCTTTACCTTCACAGAGCTCACGTGAAACCCAGGCATGGTATAGCCAAGGAGACCGCCAAGACAACCAGAGGCTTGGAAATGAGGACCACAGGGGCACGAGATGGCATTACAGGCAGTAAGAACAGAAGGTGCAAAATCACGGTGTAGTTGAAGGAACCGCAATTCACCTGGCTACTGTGGGTGGCATAAGTGATGGAGGGAAAAGAAATAAGAGGGGGGAATAAACAGGGGCCGATCATAAAAGGTCCTGTGTGTCTTGCCAGGGAACGTCCCCAAGGGATCCATGAAGGTGGGAAAAGGAGGTCAGTTTGAAGATTTCTGCAGCAGTCCACATGAGTGCTGAAACCAAGGAGGCTGCACAGGGATAAGATGGGCAGAGAAGGATTTAAGAGGTTTGAAGGAGGTGTGATGGAAAGGACTGAATAGGAGCAGTTGGAAAAGTCAGGGGGC
This sequence comes from Balaenoptera musculus, assembly GCF_009873245.2. Taxonomy (NCBI): domain Eukaryota; kingdom Metazoa; phylum Chordata; class Mammalia; order Artiodactyla; family Balaenopteridae; genus Balaenoptera; species Balaenoptera musculus. The sequence continues at coordinate 34,336,296 of NC_045806.1, read as the reverse complement.
TCTGACTCCAAGGTTTTTACTTTGTGTGACTAGGTAGGAAATGAAGCCTTCCCCTGAGGCGGTATATCCAAGAGACAGAAATGTCAGAGGCTATTTTGGTGGTGGGGGGAGGATGGGCTGGCGGGCTCATTTGAGATTCAGTGGATTCAAAACACAGGTGGGGACCTCCAGATGGAGATATCCTGTGGGCAGCTGGATGGATGATCTCAAAGAAGACATGGATTTTGCAATCATCAGCTGGTAGATGGTAATTGGGCCACGTGAGCAGATGAATTGATCCAAGGCAAGTGAGCTGAGGGCGAAACAAAGGAGGTTGAAGACAAATTCCACGAAAAAGAAGCATCAAAGGAGTGAGCCACGTAAGAGGAGTCTGCAGAGGAGATGGTGGAATAGTCAAAGATGCCAGAGGAGAACCAGAAATGATAGAAGGGAAGTCAAGGTTGGTTCCATAAGTTGGCCAATGGTATCAGATTCTGCAGAGAAGTCGAGAAAAGTGAAGACTGAATACTAGTCTCCGCACCTTCCTACCATCTCAGCGAGGTCTTGACTTGGTGCTTGGAGCTCCATGTGTACCTGTCAATTGTTGGGGAGAGGAGGGTTTATTGACCAGTTTATGGGCTACCCAGGCCCTTTGTCTGCTCTCCTTTGAGTCATTTCACAGTTTATCAGCCCTTCAACCAAAGGCTGGACAAGGGAAATAAACTTTCCCCAGTCAATTTTATGACATAATCTATCAGATCTTTGGAAAGATTTAGCAGAGGAATAATTCGAAATGATTAGTTGGTTTCTGTTTGTTGTTGTTTGTTGGATTATGTATGAATTTCATCGTTCAAGCTAGGGTTGGTGGTCTTTCTTCGAGCTAGCCGTCCCCTTTCACTAAATACACAAAAGAATATCACATGGGAAAAAGACTTTTTTTTAATCTAGTAGAGAAAAGCAGAAGGAAATAGAAGTGTATATTTAGCCAGCCTCTAGGGGAAGGAGAACTTTCTACATGTTGAAATGATAGAACAAACCAGAAAGGAAAAAGATCGACCAGCTTAACTTCAGAGTTAAAAATATTTGTTTATATATAAATCACAAACATGCGTGCAACGTTTATAAAATACTTGTAGCACGGTTCTTTCTTGTGGAGAGATCAGAAAATGTGGGACAAGGAAGATGCCCAGTTGCTAATATTTCAGTGGGCAAAGAGCATGAACAGATAATTCACCAAAGAGAAAACACGACTAGTTCACCAACGTTTAGAAGAATGCCATGCCTCATTAGGAAGGAAATAATTGCAAATTAAAATAATGAGGTGCCATTTTCCTGCAATAAAATTACCTAAAATCTTACCTAGTGCTGTGGAGTGTGTAGGGCAATTGTTGCTGATGACAACGTTGATTAATGCAACTGTGTTGGGAAGGTATTTGGTAAATATGAATTAAGAGCCATAACAATGTTCATATGCCTAGACCCAGCAATTCCACTCCTACCCACAGGAATCTAGTCTAAGGAAATGATCATAAACATGATGTGTATGGGAAAAACACTGTATGCCCGGGAATGCTATAGCAGCAGAATCGCAAATACCAGTATCTAAACCTTCAGCGACAAGGGACTGATAGAATAAATCGTGATGCATTTACCAGATGAAACATTATGGATCCATTAAAAATGATGGCTGGGAAGACTGGCTAGCTCCATGGGCAAAGGAACGTCGCATAATGTTAACTGGAAAGAGGAGGAAATTTTGCTTAAAGCAGTATATGATAATTACATAGATTCCTACTCACAAACACACACATAAATTAAAACATGTAAAAACACAAGATGAAAATCCACCCAAACACTGTGTCACAGTGTTGCTTTGCGGATGATTTTTCTTCTTTTCCAAGTTGTCCATATACCGTAATGATTATAAGCATGCATTTGGGGCATCAGATAATCTTGGGTTCAAATCCTAGTTTTTTTGCTTACTGTGTCATCTTGGGAGAGTTATTGAAGCTTTAAGTTTCCTCCTCTGCAAACTGAGCATTTTAACATCTACCTCAGAGGAATGTTATGAGAATTAAACAGAATATAAGAAAAGTGCTTGCCATTGTGCCCAGCACATAGAAAGCTATCAATAAGTGGCAGATTTTCTGATTGTAGTTACTATAATTTAATAAAGCAGAGGACTCAGCATTTTAGAAACTTGCTGAACGCCCTAGACTGGGAAGTATACCATGAACCCAAACAACACTGTTTTTTCTTTCCTGCCTTCCTTTCTTCACAGACAATCACCAAGAGAGATTGTCAAAGAGTTAATTTTAGAAGGAAAAAAAAAAGTTTGCTTTGCTTAATGAATGTGAACTTCCTCATTTTTCTGGTTTGTTTTTCTTTCAAGTTGTTTTTATATCAACACCACCCGGGCAGGATGTGCCAGGTGAGGAGACTGTGGGAAATTTCACATGGAGATAGCTCTCCCCATTTCACACACTGAGATGCCAGATCTCAGGGGTGCTGAGGGGCTGGCTCACCCCCACATGCTCAGGATTTCTGGGTGCCCCAGACCTGGGGGACCTCTTTACTCCCCTGCCCACTCTTGACGGACAGGGGGACTTTCTCCCCCTGCTGAGTACTAGCAGCCATTAGAGATTTTTGGAGGATGCTCTAACCAGAAACCCCCGTTAACACAGGGCTCAGAGAACCTGAGTGTGTGTGTGTGTGTGTGTGTGTGTGTGTGTGTGTTTGGGAGGGTGGGACTTCATGAGGAAGGTCAGTTAGGAAGTAGGTGAAGGCAGAACCCTACAGGGTAGTCAAGAGCTGTAGCAAATTATATTAAGTGGTCATCTTTTCTCTGACCAGGACCTGATGTACATGGAAAGCCGTGAGCTCAGGAATCACCTTCCCTGACCACTGTTTCCTAGCCTCTCACTCTTTCATTCCCTTTATCTAATCCTCCTGGGTCCACCAGGCCTCCGGGCTACCCCCATCCACGCCCCACCCCCTCGCATTCCTCAGTAAACACCCTCCCCTCCTTCCTGGTCTGAGCTCCACCAGTGATCATTAGCTTGGGGGCCTTATCAGCAGTCTCAGGACCCTCCCCGCTGGTCTTCCCACTGGACCGGAGCACCTGGGTCAATCCAAACGACCACATCCCCCTCTCTGATACCAGTTGGGGAAAATCTCACCACAGTGTCCCAAAAGATTACGCAGTGATCTTATCCCACCTCAGTGGAACTACTGACAAGGGCGGCCCTCTCTTACCCAGCCTAGGATCCCCCATATCCCCCGCCCCATGTTCCTTCCCCCCCCCACTTCCATCCATTCAGTCTGCTGCTTCCTCTTCTACTCTTCTTAAGCTCACGACCCCACCTTCCGCGCTCCCAGTCTAGTTAGGTGCCCTGATAGCCTAACTCAAAGAAAAAACAGGCAAGTTGAGGCCTAACTTCTCTAGATTCCATCCTCCTTGCCTTCAGATTTTACCTTTTCCTGTTTTTCATCGGTCTCTGAAGAAAGGTATCCCCTTTCCCCACCAAGAACAACCCCTTTTTCCTTGTGCAGGAGAGCACCTCCCCGTCCTGATTCTTAGCTTTCTGGAGTTAATGAGTAGTGAGCAATTCACTCTGTGCCAGCCGCAGTTGCAATATTTTATCTTCTATTAATATTTATAACAACTCTGAAAGGTTTGCTCTATTATTACCTTCCTTTTAAAGGTGAGGAAACTGAGGTGCAAAGGGGAGAAGCAATTTTCTCCAGGTCACCCAGGAATGATCACCTGACTGGGGATTTGAACCCAGGCTCACTGGCTCCAAGGCATTGTCTCAGCAACTGCACAGTGCCCCCTTTCTTGGTTTTCTCAGGGAACTTATTCCATCATCCAACTTATTCCTCTAATCTCGTCACTCTCTCCCTCTCTACACATTCAAGCTATCTCTCTTCCTAAAAGAAACATTTCCTTCCTCCTCTTCCTCCTCTAGGCTCTCTGCGTCCTTCCAGTACCAAATTACCTACAAAATATGCCACACGCTCTCCCCACTTCCCGATTGCTACGTACTCTGTCTGTACAGATTGCTGTACCCTCTGTCTCCTTCTTCCCTCACCACGCCCGGAAACCTAAAGACCCCGTGGCAGGTTATCTTTCCAAGATGGCCACCACAAGGCCTCCATCCCACGTGCTCTTCTTCTCATGTCACATTGACGCTCCTTTCATCAAGAGATGGCCTTGATGTTCCCTCCCCTGGAATCTGAGCAGGTCTGTGACTATGGTAGACTGACTTTATGTGACTTTGCGAGCCGGGTTATAAAAGGGGATACAGCTTCCACCTAGTCCTCTTGAGATGTTCACTCTTGGAATCCAGCCGCCATGCTGTGAGGAAGACCAGCAGCCACATGGAGAGGCCACGTGGAGGTGCTCTGGTTGATAGGGCCCCCCTAAGGCCCCAGCCAACAGCCAGCATCAACCACCAGACAGGTGAGTGGAGATGCATCCAGATGCTTGCAGCCCCCAGCCTTAGAGTCTTCCTGGTGAGGCCCCGACATTGTGGAGCAGAGACAAGCCACCTCCTCCGAGCCTTGTTCTAAACAATGAGGGATAATGAAGTAATGGTTGTTTTAAGGCACCGTTTGGGGCTAATTTGTTATGCAGCAGTAGTAGCTGGGATAGAGCCCCAACCACTAGCAAGACGAATGGTATCTTCAAGGTAGTCATCCCTCCAGATTTGTCTTTAGCATGTGACCTGGGCCTTTCCTTTCTCCTCAAATGCCCCTCTTCAATGCCTAGCAGAGACTAAGAAGACACAACTAGATGCAGAGTGGGATCATAGACTGGATCCTGGGACAAAAAAAAAAAAATGACATGAGTGGAAAAACTGGTGAGCTTTGAATGAAGTCTGTAATTTAGTCAATAGTATTGTACCAACGTTAATTTTCTGATTTTTCTAAGTGTGCTATGGTTATGTAAGTCATTACAATTATGGAAAGCTCGGTGAAGGGAATATGAGCATGCTGCAATTTTTTGCAACTTTTCAGTAAGTCTAAAATTATTTCAAAATAGAAAGTTAAATAATAACAAGACTCGCACACAACATAATGACCATGTTTATGAAAAACTCGCCTCACTTGGCACCTGGGACTCCAGTTTCCTTGTTTTCCCCTTTCTCTGATTGCTCTTTTTCATTCTCCATTGGTAAGTGTTCACTGTTGCCCACGCTAGGAGCTGATGTTACCCAGCATTCTACTTTGTCCTCCTGCCCTTTCTACGCAGCCCTAATGCTCACAGCCACACCCACGACCCGAAAGGCACCTCTCCTCTGCTCTGAACTGAATACTCACTGCCTCTGGGATTCCAGATCCACCTGGGCACCACTCAGGCAAGATACAGTCGATTACTTCTCTCCTCCTCTGGCTGTACCGTCTGGCTCCTCCTGCGCAGGTCCCCATCTCAACAAGTGACCTCACCATCAACTCTGTGGCTCCTGGTGGAAACCTCAGTTCCACGAATGCAAATGACCCAACCACCTAAATTGTTTTCAAATTTTGTCATCTCCTCTCTACTCCCACAGCCTGATCCCTGCCATCTCTTATCTAGAATAATGCAATCATCTTCTAACTGGTTTTCCTGCCTCTTGTCTCTTCCCTCTGTCTCAGCTTAATGACTGTCACCAGAGATTATTCTGTAGCACAAATCATGGTCCTGGCACTTTGATGACTCTGGCTTTGGGGAATGAAGTTTGACCTCCATAACATGAGATGCAAAGTCTTTCTCAACGCTGGTCCCAGGGAGCCTCTCCAACCTCATCTACCAGCCTTTCCCCATCCTCACCCTCTTAAGTCCCAGATGCTTACAACCACTCCCCAAGCTTGAGACCGTTCTTCACTCCCTGCAAGCCTTTGATCAGATTATTCCCTCCACCTGGAATGCCTTGTGAACTCCAAGCTGTCTTCTAGACCCAATTCAAATGCCCTCTCTTCTGAGAATCCTTCTCTGATGCTACCGGGCAGCTTTAATCACGAAAATGCTTCCTGCTCTTTTTCTCTAGTAAAGCGTTTATCAAATGCTATTATTTTTGCATCTGAAAATGTGAAGGTCCAGAGGACATAAACTGGAACTTCCATACGTTTTGATCCCAAGAGCACAACCTCATAACCTTCCTGCGTGTTAATCTCCACCTCACAGTCAGCCCCCTGGGAGACTGAACCTTCGACACCCCACATTTACAAATCAAGAAACTGAAGTTCAGAGAGGTTATGCAATTGTCTGAAGGTCACACCATTAGCAGGTGATAAAACTGAGGCATGAGCCCAGGCAGTCTGGCTCCAGAATCCATACTTTTAACTACATAATCCTGTCTGGTGGATAGCTGAGTGCCAGCCCTTTCTAGGATGGAATGTGACCTCGAGAAGGTTGCAACCTGGACTCTCCCCTCCTGCCTCCCTGCAAGGCTGTTAGAGGGTGAGCAAAATGGATTTCCTCAGGGGTCCACCAGGGCTCTGCTTTCCTGAAAGGCAGCCTGCGGGACCACCTACGGATGCTCCCCCAACACCTACAGCCCAAGTGGCTGTTTACAGGCCAGCAGTTATGAAGACAGCTTCCCTTCCTCTCAGCTGGCCCTCCCTGCTGCTGCCCAGCTCACGGAGGAACACGGTGTAATCGCTCGCCTTGTAGAAGCGACTTGAATCAGCGCCCCTCTGCTGACAGCGTTAGTGACAAGTGATGGCATCAGGACACTGGAAGAGCAGCCAGGACCTGGCACCCGTGTTATTTACTGGTCCATCATGTATAATTTCAGAGCTTAATTTTATCTTCACAAACTTACAGGTGCAAAATGCAGGATAAAGCTCTTTAAGGGGCCCCCATGAGAAACCAGGCTACATTGGTCCTCCCTACCCACCCCTCCAAGAGCTCTCAGGGTGGCTCATTCAAATTAAATCATTATTGAGGAGGAATAATCCTGGTGGGTTCAGAAAATCAGTTTTAAATTCAGCCTGCTAGCAAAATTCTGAATGTATTTACTTTCTAGATTTCATTTCTCCATCCATATTAAAGCTCCGTGGCATTATCAATTATGGGTTTATTGCAAAGCACAATAGGATTCAATCTGGAGGAATGCCTCAGGGTATGTCTTAGGAGGACGATAAAGCTAATAGTAATGGGTCTACAACTTCTAAGGCTAATTTCCACAGTTACAAATTTCATAAATAAATAGAAGCCATGTCAGTTTCCAGTCACCCAGCTTGAGGTCTCTCATGCTGATAAAACAGGACTTTCCATCGCTTCCATTGAGGGGCTCCCGTTTGAGTCTTGGTGGGCTGGCCGGAAGATTCCCTGATTCTCTGAGGAAGGGAAATGATGGAGCCCTTCGGGACCTCCCTCTGCTGCTCTTCTAACCAAGTCAGGAGCTGGTTTGGATGAAAATGGGCACAAAAGCACAGCCGACCCTGGAATCTGGGAGAACGACCATATGGCTTCAGCCCAGAATCCAGCCAAACTCCATGACCGGGTGGGATGGGCTGTCATGCATTAGTGCTGTGGTGCTTAAGCCAGGCTTCAGGGCTCCAGGCAGGATGGAGCTGTGTCTGATACAGTCTGGGGCCTCTGCTGTCTTTCCGGAAAGAGCGGGCAGCAGGGAGAAGGAGCTGGTGGTGTAAGCTATTCTCAGCCAAGTGCGTCCAATACAGGGAGGGCAGGCCCTACTCACTGCCTCCGTGATGCCTGCGCTCACACACCTCTCCCCTGGTATCAGACACTCTCGTCCCCAGAGTCACATCCTCCAGCTAGCCGAAGCTACTGGCAGTCAGTCTCCTGCGAGCTCAAACTCACTTCCAGCTGGTAGCATCCCGCCTCAGGTGTGGACCTCTCATCTTTCTACTTTCTGTCCTAGGGTTTCTCTGACACTGCAGCAGCCCCCTTGCCCAGTGCACAAGTATGATCCAGAAGTGCAAGGTTAACACCCGAAGAGGCGGTCTTCAACCAACTGGGGGACAAGAGCCAGGGCTAAATGCTCCTGCCTCCCTTCTTTCAGGTGGACAAGTCCAGAAGCATTCCACATACTTCTCAGGGTATCCCAGCAGGGCCAAACCCTGGTCACCTATGATAGCAACCTGACCACACACTTACCCTGGCTTTTCCCCCTTTCCAGTCTCCCTCTCCTTTCTCCCTCTTTCCTGATTCTTGGGATCACCTCTGAAATGAGTGCCCTGAACCCAAGTCTTAGTCTCAGGTTCTGTTTCCAGAAAAACCAAACTAAGACAGATGTGCATCATTGGATTCGCTCCTTTGAGTAGGATAAAGGCAGGGCATCTTCCAATAGCTCTTGTGAAAGTGCCCATGTATAACTTAGTGAGGGAGAAAAAGCCCTTTCCCTCTCTCCTATTCATGTGGAAGTTTCATCAGGGGAGTTATTTATCACCTGGGAAGGCAGGGAGAGAGGAAAACCAAGAGATGGAGGTTATTGATGGAGGGAGGGGGTGGCAGGGAACAGGGCAAAAGAGGCCCTGGGGAAGCAGGACTCAACAGGAGTGACACCAGCAAGGGCAGGCAGCCACGAGTGTGCCCCAGGTTGTGTGTGTGTGTGCGGATGTGTGCATGCCTGTGTAGAGGGGGCTGCACAGCTTCCAGGCAGCATGAAAGGGTACCTGTAGGTGAGGAAGGGCCTGAGTCCTAGGCCAGTGTGAGACCCAGTGGCAAATACCTCGTCTGGGACTCAGTTCTGACTGGACACAGCTTCTGTCCCCAACAGTGACCTCCAAATGCCAGGAGGGCCCATGAGGTGGTGCAGGTACAGCTGTCCCAGATGTGGTAGATAAACAGCAAAGCCAACATGGAAATCAGTCAATAAATGTCTCAGGAGCCTTTAAAAACCCAACCCAGTCGGAAAACAACACCGATTAATAAGTGGCTGGCATTTCTTAAGAGCTTACTATGTGGCAGGAACTGTTGTAAATTATTTACCACGTGCTGGCTATTCAATCCTCATTACAACCTTAAGAGGTAGGTACCATTATTACCCCCATCTACAGATGAGGAAACTGAGGTACAGAGTGGCAAAGTAACTTGTCCAAAGTCGTGCAACTAGTAAGGGGATAGCCTGGGATTGGGATGTGAGCAAGGCAAGGTGTTTGGTGCTTCAGAGACTTAGATGTCATATGAGACATATTTCTGGCACTCAAGCACTCAAAATTTTTTAGGGGAGACAGACATTGACACAAATAACAGAATATGAAGCAAAATGAAATAATCCCCACAATAGCCTCTAGGGTACCATCCTCTGTTAAATAGTCTCTGATTCTATTCTATTGCAATAGTCTCTCATTGCAACTTTTACAAGAGCAGGTGCTCAGAAGTTTTGGGGTAGAAGTGCTTAGGGTCCCAGGAGTGGATGAGTTTATGTTGATATGGCTCATTCGGATGAAGTCATGCCTCCTTGACACTGCTAGGAACAGGGTTGTGATCTGCCTTCAAGGCTCCCTGCTGAATGACCCTCATCATTTCAGGTTTCTCTCATATGTGCCTTGTTTCATTCAATCATTCTGTAAATCCGTGTTGAGCCCCTCCAGATCCCATGTGCATCCCGCCCCCTCCTTGTTTGGTCAAGCCCATTAGACCAGCCTCCCTGTGTCTATACCCTGCTGAAAATGCAAGGGGATGTGGATTCAGGGCTGGGTGGCTCTGATAGGCTATGTGCAAAGTAAGTGAAGGAAGCCCTTTGAAGGGAGAGGGAGCCTGGGTGAGGCTCACAAAGAGAGTCCAGGATGAAAGAGACAACGTGACCCCTGAGAGAGTGAGATTTCCATTCACTCTGAATTTCCATTCCCAATCTCAGTTTATAGCACATTTGTTGTTCTCCATTTCCTGCTCTTGGGATTTTGTAAGGTCTGTGTATTCACAAGTAAACCTTCTTCCGGGAGGTAGCTTGAGTGGGTTTCTTTTTCTTACAGTCAGAAGAATCTTTTTTATTATTTATTTTTTAGATTAAATAGAACTGTCACGTTATGGTATACTAACAAATAATAAGAAAACATATTAACGAAGAAGGCAGTGGAATGTGCATTATAAATACATGGATGAAATGCTTTCTTCTAAACATAGAAAGCCAACATCCAGACTCCATGATACAATGGGTCAAAGGGGATTAATGAAAAATGTTCACACAAGGACATACTAACTGTAAGTCAATGCCTAGGAAAACACTAACTTCACAATTACAAAAAACTTTATGCATTCAGACATTAAAAAATTATTCATAACGTACCCATTATCTGCCAGGAACTTTGTTAGATTTGAGGAATTTGGAGTTGAATCTGTTATAGATGATGCCCGCAAAGTGCTTACAGTCTAGTTATAGAGAGAATAAACTAGGCAGACAATAACAATAGCACATAAATATTTGGAAAAGTGTAGGAATAAAATATTACAAAATTAGTTCCAGCTGGAAATGAAACTCCCAAGGTGCCAGGATCAAATACAAAGTTAAGCCAGCACAATAAATGCATAGATTGATCCCGTGGCATCCAGGGAATCTATCAGAAAGAATATAGACTTTAGGAGCTAGGAGTCAGAGTTTGAACATGGATATGGAGTCAGAAAATATAGTTGTGGGCCCTCATAAAACGGGAGAGCTAAAGGTGAGGTCTTTGCATAAACCTGATACCTTATGGGGATGAAGAAGGGAAGTAGACAACTTGGCCATGAGTCCAGGATAGTGGCAAATATCCTCTTCTTTTTTCCCAGAGCTCTAGGTAGTAAATTAAAAGCCCTCAATGAGAATGCAAAGCCCTATGGAGTCTGAATTTACCCTACATGCATGATATAGGAATTCCTCAAACCATAAAATCTGGGCCTAGAAAGCAAATGCAAAAATCCTCTGTGGCAATGCTACCACATTCCAGAGTGAAACAGACTCCCATCCAACCTCCTAAAAAAGCCCGTTGAAGATGACTTCACAATAAAACACATTACAAACCATTTGAGGACATAATTCACCATGAGGGAGAGGCAGCAGAAAAAACAAATGAGTGAATGAAAATTCCTATAAGCATCCCAAGAACTTGAGGTAATAGAACAACTGAGTGAGACTGTAAATATCTTTAAAATAATTAAATCAATAAAAGATGTAAAAGTCATAATGAAAAGATGTGACACTATGCTAACATAAAAAGCAGGCATATTCAAAAAAGAAGCAAATAAAATCTCTGGAAATAAAAAAGGTGAAATTAAAAGTTCAACGGATGAGTTAAACAGAATAAGAGATGCAGCTAAAGAGAGAATTTGTGAACTTCAACATGGAATGGAAGAAATCACCTATAATGTATAGTGAGATAAAGTGATGGGAACCATACAAGAGAGTTAGAGAACATGGAGGATATAATGAGAAGGTTCAACGTGTATCTAATAAAGTCTCTAGGAATAGAGACTAGAGGGATGTGGCTAAATTAGAAACATTCATGACAGAGAACTTTTCAGAACTAATGAAATCCTCAGATTCAAAAGTACAGTGAGTCCTGAGGGTAAGTGAAAATTAATCCACAATTAGACGCATCATAATAAATAACAAAGGCAAAGAGGAAATCTCAAAAATAGTCCATGAGAAAGGAAAATGATTTACAAGGAGCAACAATTGAATGACAGCAGGAAATTTTGCAGCAGCATCAATTAGGGAGAGAAGAAACAATGGCCAAAAAACAGGGAGAAATAACTGTCATTTCAAAAATTCTATACCCATCTCAACTATCATTCAAAAGTGAGGATGACAGTGATCAAACAGCATTACTAATAGTGGGTCCACATGATCCTCCTAATATGATGCAATATGAAATAGGCAACATTGCCTATGAAGTTGGTAATGGATTTTGGATTTAAAGGGATTTAAGAGACACAACAACTAAATGCAGTATGTGGTGCTCAGTTTGAGTTCTAAATTAAACAAATCAGCTATAAAAGACAATGTTTGGAACAACTGGAGGAATTTGAATATGGACTAGATATTAGGTGATATTAGGGAAGTACTATTAATTTTGTTTAGTTTGTATGTTTGTGGTATTATGTTTTAAAAGTCTCTTTCTTTTAGAGATGCATATTGAAGGACTTAGGAGTGTGTATTAAAATCAAGTGGGATAATAGAAGAAAGGAACTATTCACAAAGGTATGGCCAGGATATAGGGAAACCAACAAAGCATGTTAAAATACCCTGGAGCTACACGAGTTCTCAGTCATGGGTCTAAAGGGAAAGAGGAGGGAGCAGTTACTCAGACCTGGAGAAAGGATTGTGGTAGTAGCTCTAGAAGGTCCCCTGACAGAAGCTGTGGACTTTAGTGGAGAAACACAACCACTGCCAACTCTTGGCCCATCTTCTCATCTTCTCCTGAATCCTCCTATTAATCAAACCCAACCAAGAGCCAGTGGGCAAGAGGGTCTGGGGATCCAGTCCCTAGAAGTAATTTTATCTAGGACAGAGAAGGATAGAGAAAAGAATAGGGAAAATAAAAATATTCTGCACAGTGTAAAAGTGAGGATGCCTGTTATCTACTCAAAAATAAGAAAAAATTAGATGAAGCAAATCTGGCATATGCTAACAATTGTTAAATCCAGATGAAGAATATGTGTCTTTACTATTCTTCGTACTTTTCTGTATATTTGGAATTTTCCATAACAAAAAGTAAAAAGAAGTGAGGGTGAAATCGATATAGAAATTTAAAAACAAAGTGAGAGAATTTACACCTATGATTTTAGCTGAAAGAATTACTAAGGATTTACTTCAGAAAAAGAACTCAGAAATTAAACCCAGAAGGAAGTGATAGGATGCAAAAAGCAATGACAAGAAGTGACCCTGGTAAACAGACAAGTCAATCTACATAAGCATTAACTAGAAAAAAATAGCTGGAAATTACAGATCAATGTGTAAGGTAATATTGAAGGTATAGGAACAGAGAAGAGGACATCAAAGTAGATGTCAGAAGAGAAGGAGAGTTGAGGAAAACTTCCTGGGAAAGGGAGGAGTGACGAATTGACCTGAGTTTTAAACGTCCAATAGGATTGACCAAAGAGGATCAGAGGGAAGGACAAATCCAGACAGAGGGAACGTCATGAGAAAGAGCAGAGATGGTTCCAAGGGTACACTGCATCTGATAAACTTGGATGGAAGGATACCTTTGAGGATAGTAGGAAAAGTAAGTAGGTAAGAACCACAGCCCAAAGGGTCTGTTAAAAGGTACACCTCAAGTGGTCTAAGCTAAAGCTCGGCGGGGGGGGGGGGGGTGATGGAAGAATTTTATGCAGAGAAACGACCTGATCAGATTTGCATTTTAGAAATGAAACTCACTTTTGGAGGTCTGATTGGAGAGTTCAGAGGGAAGGAAGAGAGCAATTAGGAGACCACAGCAGAGATCAAGGTGAGGCGGGATGAAGGTGTGAACTAAGGCAGTGGCAGTGGTGATGGAGAGGAAACTGATTCAAGAGACAGTCAAGAGGTCAAATGAATAAGACTTGGTGACTGATAGGATGGGGGTTGGCAGGGAGTGGTAGCGAGGGAGAGCCAGGAAGAAAACCTGGCCCTTGGCTTTTGCCTGGGTGACTGATACATGCTGGTGAAATCAGGAACTGTGAACCTTCAGAATGAGCAGGCTGGAAGGCAAATTGATGGCTCAGTTTTGCTCAAGTCCAAATACCTAGGTCAGAAACTACGAACTGGGGTAGTGGGGGGAACCATAGACATCAAGTCTAAATTTAAGACAAGGAGACAGTGGGGGGGGGAGGGCCTGCAACCTTGTCCATTCCTTTTTTCAGGAAGACAACCTTTCCCAGAGTATATCCCCCGACCACTGCATGCACACACCCAGACACACACTCACACACAGAGTCTTACTGACCAGATGAATTGGGTCATGTGATATCCCTGGCTTCCCCGGAGTCTGGGGAAATAGAGAAGAAAATTGTCATAATTAGCTTAGACAAATCATGATCCAGTGCCTGGGGATGACGTATTGCTCCCAAACAAAATTGAATTTCTGTTAGCAAGGAAGAAAGGGGGATGGGTGTTAAGCAGACCACTACGAGTGTTGGCCCCATACAGTCTTACAAACTGGGCTGGGGTTTGGGAGCTCAGAAAGATGGACTGCAGGGAGAGGGAGGCAAGCTTCCACCAGATGCCCAACTAGAGATGGAGACCAGGAGAGTCCCTGTTTCCTGGTCAGCATGTTGTGTGGGGGAGATGGGCTCCAGGTCAGGGCCTGCCTAATGGAGGCATAGAAGCGAAGGGTGATCGAAAACGTCCTGCCTCAATAGATTGTTCTAGGACCCAGGACAGTGCTGAATACGCAGTTGGGAAGTTTGATGAACCCAGCTGTAGGGATTCAGGGAGGCAGAGGGGGTAAACAAAAGAAAACCAAGTCAATGTTAGATTTTCTCTTCGCTGCCGCTAAACAATCACTCCTAACTGATGCAGTGTGTTACAGCTTTAGTCTCGATCTGAATTCCAAGGTCAATAACTCATCCTATCCCGGGTTCTCACCCTTATCCCCTCAAGGCTTTGGGTCTTCCTTGTTTTTGCTCATATAGAACAGGAATCCTGTCCCCAACCTGAGCCAGATGTCTGCAGCCTCTCTTTCTGGGAACCACTTTCATGGATGTTACTTGTCTGCCTTGACTGCCCTGAGTTGCTGTTCCCAAACCCCTCATAGTGTGTGCCTGGCTGGTCTTCATTATAGTAGAAATTCCTTGAGGAAGAGTAAAGATGGTATCTCTCATCCATCTTTCCAACTTCTTTGGTGCTTCATACAAAACTCCCCCTAAAGTGTTTGTTAGATCCAATTCTATTAAGTTGAGGAGGAATATTATTTAGTGGTTAAGGGACCTGCCTCCATAGCTAGTCTTCCTGGGTTCAAATCCAAGCTTGGCCACTTATTGGCTACACGATCTTGGGCAATTGGTGGTGTTCCTTTGAAGAGATAATAATGGTACTTACCCCCCAAAGATTGTTTTTAGGACATAAAGCACTTAGAGCAATGCCTGCCACATAGAAAACATTAGATATTTGTTCTTTTTATTAAAATTGCAATTGGAGGTGGGTTGACGCAGTTAAGGCTGCTCCTGGGCAAGCAGGCCTAGTTGGGCTTCACTCTTTCCCACAGTTCCTTCCTTTCTTCCTGTCTCCTTCCTTGGAAACCTCTTCCCCACGTTCTTGTGTCCTTACTGTAGTAGCCCACCTGGTCCCACTTTCCAGGTCAGTGACTTCTGCTCCGAAATGACTCTCCTTCCTCAGCACCTTCTAAACCCCCAGCTGCTTGTCACAGAGGGAAAGATCTGAGCCACCATTTCATTCTACAGTGTTAGTGCATAACATTAGCTTATTGCTTCACTTCCCAGCCCCGCAAGGCTGTTTCCATCTTCATAGAGCAGACCTCAAGAGGATAGGCCAGGCAAGACATTTTTAGAAAGAGAATAGTGGGGTCCCTTCTGGGTGTCCTTAAATCACCACGTAGGCCACTGGCTCCATCAATTATGAGTTGCTGCTGCAGGTGACAGGGCAGGGCGGGCACTGCCAAGTGCCACTTCCCCTCGGCAAGAATGGTTTCTGCTCTCGACCAGGCCTGGATCCCCAGAAATGTCCCCATTGGCAGACACCTCCAGTGCCAGAGGACCAGAGGATGCCAGTGACAGAAAGTTCAGGTCAGAAGACTGGGGAAGGGAAACTCTGAGACCCCTGCCAGACTGTCTTGGAGGGGGATAGTACCCCTCTTTCCCATCCCACATTCTTGCCTTCCTCCCAAGGGGGATGCATCTACCTCTCAAGGAGGTACACTACAAGGGCACCCAGAACTCCAAATAATGCCATAGCACTACCAATAGTAAGAGTAAGGACCACGGGTCAGATTTGAAGGCTTAGAGAAAATGATATCATCCTTAACAGAACTTCACATTTTTTAGAGTGCTTTCAGGCTTTTAAAGCACTTTCACTTGCGTTTTCATATTTATTTTCATAATAACTCTGTAAGGTAGGTAGAGGAGGGGAAAGCTGAGGGAAGACATAGGCTGTCTTAGTCACGTTAGTTGCCTTAACAAACAATCCCATGATTTCAGCGCCTTACAAAAATAAAGTGTGTGGGCTTCCCTGGTGGCGCAGTGGTTGAGAATCTGCCTGCCAATGCAGGGGACGCGGGTTTGAGCCCTGGTCTGGGAAGATCCCACATGCCGCGGAGCAACTGGGCCCGTGAGCCACAACTACTGAGCCTGCACGTCTGGAGCCTGTTCTCCACAACAAGAGAGGCCGCGACAGTGAGAGGCCCGCGCACCACGATGAAGAGTGGCCCCCACTTGCCACAACTGGAGAAAGCCCTCACACAGAAACGAAGACCCAACACAGCCAAAAATAAATATAAATAAATAAATTAATTAATTAAAAATGCAACTGCAGAAAAAAATAAAATAAAATAAAGTGTGTTTCTCACCCATGGAGCAGTCCAGTGTGAATGTTCCTGGCCAGGCAGCTCTCCCACAGGCAGTGACTCAAAGACCCAGGGTCCTTCCATCTTGTAGCTTTGCCACCTCTGAGGGCCTCAGACCCTTCACTTCATCCCTTCAAGTGGTCAAGAAACAAGGGAAGAAAGAGCATGGATGAGTGCATGGGAGGTCTTCTGAGCCAGGCCCAAAGGTTGTGTACTTATACTCCCATCCCCTCGACTTAAACTCAGTCCCACGGTCACACCAAACTGGAAGAGAAATAAAACAATCTTGTCAACAACCAATCAATCTCCACCACACAGGCTATATTCATTATGACGATTTCTGATAATAATAACTACCCAGGATTGTAACCCCATTCTGCTTCTAGTACAATATTGAGAGTTACATACATTAGCTCTACTTTTCCCAACAGCACTAGTGGGTAGGGATGGGCATCTGCATTTCATAAAAGATGAATCTGAGCTGGGAGAAGTTAAGGAACTTGTCCAGGAAATCCAGAGCCAGATACTGGTAGAGTCGGAAACCAAGCCAAGTCTGTTTGATGCCGAAACGTGCTTTCCCCACTCGCCAGCATTCCACTGCCGGCAGGACCAGAGAATTAGAATCCAGGCTGAGACCACATGGTGTTCCCTTTTGGGTGGAGTCAGAGTGCTTTCTTATTTCACTAGTCTTGCTTCTGCACTCCGGGTTGAGAACCCAAACTCCCTGGAAGCTGAAGTGCTTCCTGGGAAAGATTTCTGCTCCCCGTTGTGAGGGGACGTCTGTGTCCCTGTGAGGCACCATGACTGACATTTCCTGCTAAAGTCGGTGGTGGTAAAACTCTTGTTTGGTCTTCTGGCATGGCCAGGGTGTGCAGTCCCCTGGCCTGGCTCTCTTGACCTCACTGTTTTGTCACTGCTGCCTCAGACCCTCTCAGCCCTCAGCTACACCCTTCATCTGCCTCTGGTTTTTTCTTCCTTCCTCCACTCCTGAGCCACTACTGTGAGGGTCACCTTGTCACCCATGGAGGCCCAACGTATGGCTATTGCCCTCAACCCTGCTACACTCTGTGACCACATTGGATGAAATGGGAACAGCTGAATCCCTGCCACACCACACAGGAGCTGAGATGGCTCTAAAGCCATCTTTCTGCCTACTCACGTGACAGCTTTGTCTTCTGCTGTGACATCCCCATGATGGTGCAGGGCCCCCAGTGAGGTGGCCTCCTCCCAGAGGCCCAATAAGAAGTGAAGCAAAAGTCCTCTATTTTTGGCTTCCTTATTCCACTATATTTGGGGTCTCACTCTCCCCCTGCCCACTGGGAAGCCAGGCCCTGGCATCTCACTGCTTTGTCCAGCTCTTCCTGACTCCCTTCTCTCTACCTTGCCACCTGCTCTCAGAAGAGGATGTGGAATTATTTGTTCTAGGTGGAGCTCATCTTGGCATCAACAACGAACAGGGTGTAGTCAAAGGGATTGACTCACAAGGAAGGGAGGTCTGCTAGGAAGCACTTCTAAAATATCACCCTGTGATGTGTGACATGTCTGTCCACCATCTGGAGGCCCGTTCTGAAGGGCCCTGCCACTGTGCAATGCCAACCAGGTACAAGACATTCCCAAGCTGAAGATGCCACAGTCAGTTGAACAACAGGCCTACTCCCTTCTCTCCAAATCGCACAGTCAGCAGAGTCTTACAGGTTTGTCAAACTGGGATCCAAAGCAACAAAAGGAGATTTACATGTATAGCATGCCTATCAACTGCCCTTCTGCTCTAGGATCCATGCCTCACCGTTCCCCCATTGTGTTTTGTATCACATGGAACTACATTTCCCAGAATCCCTTGCCCTCCGGCTTCCAGCTCAGTTTGGCCATTGAGGGTCACTAGGGGCAGGAGGAAGGGAGAAGCCAGGGTATTTTACCCCCTCACTCTCCGCTTCCTGTAGCACCTCTGGCCGCAGAGATAACCCAGCTCCTCTCTCTGTGGCTACAGCTCCCTGGGAAGCTTCCACCATGGTTCAAGGTTCCCTGGATGGCCTCTGCTCCTGGCCTCCATAAAACCCCCTCTTCCTTGTGTCCCCTGAGCCCTCGAAGTGGTAGCCACTTCCTGCTCTTGCTAATCCCTGGGCTGACTGATCATTCTATTTGGCTTTTTCACTCTTCCATTTCCTATAACCAGCTGCCTGAATTCATTTGAAAGACGTGCTGAAGTTTCTGTTTTCTTGTCCTAACCCTGATAGATATACACATATTATACCCATCAAACATATATATACTTTCAGAAAAAAATATGGACATGACATGGCTGCATATCTTTTTTAAAATTCGGAATGTTACACGTGAAACTCGTTCGTGGTTTTTGGCGTTTGTTTCCCTCTGTGTCTTCCCGGAAAAGAACCACCACCTCCAGTGTTGCAGCTTGCCACTGGAGGTGACGCTCAGGTCACCCTCTGATCCCACAAGCGAGAACAGTGCCCTGTATAAAAGACCACAATTAATTTTTATTGCACATACATGTGGGGAGATACCTGCTTGGCCTCCGTGTGAGAGCCATAACTCTCTTAAATTGATGTGTCAGCGAACTAAAACTCAATATTTTTTTTCACACAGTATATTTTACAGTCACAGGCCCTTCCCTAATCGGACTAAAGCAATTTGGCTCCCTGTCATCGCTCACTGAAAACATATGAGCTGGTTGGCATTTCTAGCAGCCCAGATTTATCAGGGTCTCTGATCGACTGCACAGGAGGTTCAGGGCTGTGGCATGGACAAAAGTGGATTTTTTATGACAGCATCATGCTGCATCTCTGTATAGCTAGATTTATCCCTTTATTTCAGAAATATTTGTACTGTCTTTAGTCCCAAATCTACTTCAGACTGAAGAGATTCCACGTAGTTTGCATGAGGGCTTGGGGTCATTCTTTCTGTACCTTATAAACTCTTATTTCCAGGCTATAAAAAAAAAAAGTCCCCGGGCTGCCCTCTTCAGCATCATGGGATTCTGGAAGTTCAAGCTCTGAAATGCTAAGTCTCCTGCATGGCGGCTATCTGCAGCATTAGAGTAGGCCAAGGACAGGACTTTTGGAGCCCTGGGGTCAAGGCTTTGCCCACCAGATCTTGTAAATCTGTAGCAAAACAGAGAAAACCCACACACGAGTGTGACTGCCATCCTCGTAGTAACTGTAGCAGACAGTGACAGTGTCCCCTTGGATTCCTCGTACTGTTGTCTCTGGACACCCCTCTGGCTTCATTGTGCCTTTACTCCTGGCTGCCTACACCTGCTCTCCTCAGACGACTGTCCTCAGGCAACTGGAACCACTCTGCCCATACGCATGGAGAGCCAAATATGCCTAGAACTTTACGTCCTCCTGGGATGGCCCTTAGCTAATGACTGATGGGTGAGGGAATATGAAAACCCAGCTCCCTTGCCTGGAGTCCCACAGAATCTGAGGTGTAGCACATACTGCAGAGCTCCCCCGCGGGATCAGGCTGAGGCTGGAACTTTCCCCAACATGGAACCCTTGCTTGGCTTCCTTCCCCACTCACCCTGCTTCTCCCACTCCCTTCCTGCCCTCCCCAGGGAGCATTTCCTTAAGGAATCACTCACACCTGAATCCTCATCGCAGGGTCTGTTTCCCAGGAACTCAGCCTTAGACAGTAAGTGTGTTAAAAGTTCCTCATTCCAATCACATACCTGACGCTACAACATTCTCTCCAAGTGCTTATCAAGTGTCTGCTTGGTTACTTCTAGAGATGGGCAACTCCCCACCACCTAGGGTAGAAAACCCATGGTGCAGGCAACTCCATACATCAGAGAGTCATTGAACATAATAGCTGGGAGGAGCCTTGGAGGTCATCTAGACTAACTAGTCTCAGTCTTGATATGAGCATGGTGTTGATGCCCCAGCCCATGTTCCTGAAGTCTTGGACAATCTTGGGCACACGAACAGCTTCCCACCTCAAGAGTACTGAGCAAACTCATATCATGGGCACAACCAACCCAGAAGGGCAGGTAAGTTGATGCCCAAGGGGAGAACCCTCGATAGTGGGAGATGGGAGTTGGTGCATCAGTGCCCCAGCATTCCCGTCCTCCAGGGAGGAGATTCCGAGATGTGAACCATGTGTCGTCTCGCATGGCCCACCACAGGATCGAACCCCAGTTGCCCTGAGTGGTAATCTGCTCATGAACTCACATCTATTGACTTCCCACCCTTGCCTTTATCACTCTCCGCATCCCCTCACTTGTGCTTCTTGACACCACCTCACAAATAAATGACCTGCACCCAAGTCCTCCACCCAGCATCTGTTTGGAGGGAATTCAGACTAAGACAGGGGCCCAGAGAAGCTGAAGGATTTCTGCTTCTTTCCCCTGGAACGTCCTTCTTCCCACTAAGTGAACTTCCCATCCCTGAAGATCCACTGAATTGGCAGATCCGATTCAGTAAATGATCATGAGTCCCAGCCCTTTGAGCTCCAGGCCATGGACTGGATTCCATGACACGTGAATTCATTTTGGTTCAAGTATGTTTATATATATATATATATATACACACATATATAGAGTTCTATTTTGCTAGGTAATACATTACTTGCAACCTTACTCAATATATACTTTTTATAACTCATTTGCATAAACACACAGTATTGTATTTATGTTTATATCATATATTTTTTTCTCCGGGCACATTTTCTACATTGTGAGTTGAATTGCTGTGTTGGTTCGGGTTACTTGTGTTACTAATGAAGGGGTGAGTCAGGTCCCCTGGTTGTCAAGTCCACAAACATTAGCCCACTGTGGCCACAGACAGCCCTACTAGGCTCCCCTAAGAGCTCAGTGGAGAGACTTCCAGGCAAAGTCTCTCTGCTTGATGCCATATGGCTTTGACCCTCAACCCCCATTCACCCCTGTGTCGAACCCCTGGATGTGGAGAGTGGGGCTGGGTCTTGGTAAGTCATAGGACTCCATTGCTTCCCTAGGTTACAGCCCAGACTAACACATGTCCATGTGTCATCCTTTCCTCTGCCCCGTCCATTTCCTGCCATGGTTCCTTGGGTGTGGAAAGGGCCCCTTTTATGATATCAGCCATATGGGAGAATTTTCAAAAGGTTGCATCCCGAGAGAAGGTCAAAAGACCCTCATTATGCACATACAATGCCCCCTAACCTCCAGGCTAGGCATAGTCAAAGGCTACCTGCCCACACTTGGGCCCAATAATGTCCTTGCCTTCACCCATCTCACCCACTCACGCATCTCTTCAGTCCTCATCCTTCCCAGAGGATAGAGGGAAGAGAGAGAGAAGTCTTGAGCTCCCCCTAGAGGCTACATGCTTTGACTTAATGTTTCTTCATCAAGTGTTGGGGGATCCTGAAGAATAAAGATATTTATCTATTGGAGAACAGAATTATGTAGGGGCTACAGATTGGTAATACATATAATACATACCTCAGAATTACATACCTGAAACTAGCATGATTAAAAACAAAGTTTGAACTGTAGTATCTGTACGATGCTCAGAATAACACTTATCAAGAGTTTCTCAGTAAATACTACCATAGTTTCATTCTTTAATAGCAAAAACAAGCATGATTATAAATTGGAAATAAAATACTCTGGATGACTACTTAGTAAAGAACTGAAGAACAACACTGCATACCTTATCTCCTACTGCTTGGGATACGTGTAAATGCTGTGTGGCCATCTTTACTCAGGCACCATTTTGAGTTCAAGAAGAAGGAAAACAGGTAAGTGTGGACTTTCCTACGCCCTGTGGTCAGCACAAGGCCAACAAGTACTTCTGTGCAGGTAAGACAGCTACAGAAACAAACCTTAGATACGCCTATTATGTTTTACGAGGTACTGGGAAAGGAAGAATCTTTATGGCCTATAAGACCTGTAAAACCATCCAATTTGAATTTAGAATCCTGGTCTTCAACTATCAGCTCAACGACTGAGGTCCTGACTGACCTCAGGAAACTTGCTTAACGTCTCTGAGCCAGAAATTCTTTAACGATGATGTGGAGCTAATTGTAATGGCCCTATAGCTCACAAGGTGGCTATTGTTGTAGATGCAAGAATGCATAGAACTGGAAATCATGACCCACTTGAGCTCATGAACAAATGCGCTGTTTCTACTGAGGGAGTACAATAGACAAGCAAGTGTGAAAGCTGGTTTGGGGTCTGAAGGGAGGGCACCTGATCAGAGAACATGTTTTCCTTCACTTAGCTTGTACTGCTCTTTTTGAGAAAATTATAATATTGGCTTCGATAGACAGATAAGATATATGATTGCTAGAGAGACAGATGATAGGTAGATAGATAAAAACATTTGATGCAATATCCATATGGATGAGAATTTGCTTGTTTCACTCACTGCTGTGAACATGTGCCTAACATGGAGGAGGTGATTAACAAAAATTTATTAAATCTGTTGCTTTGCTATTTCTTATGTACTTGTCTCTCCACTTCCCAGGCCTGGGAAGACCCGCAAAGGAGAGCTCACATGTTTCCTAAAAGAGAAGTGAAGGTGGGCCGTGTAAAAGCGTGCACCAGGTCCAGGCAGAACAGATGTTCATCTTTGGCCATGGGGTGGTGGGTAGGTCCTGGAACTGTGAACAGAGAGGGGCCCTCAGAGGGACCCATTTTTCTTTATTGCTGGAGTGAAGGGTGGGGTGTGAAAACTGCGAGCACAGGAATGTCCAGGGTAAGATGGGGACTCAGAATGGCTTCTCCATGTGAGTCTAAGTGGTGTTCCATCGAGTTCATACATCTATACACACCCTGGGTGCCCTACCAAAGGGTCCTGGGAGGAGACGAGCCTGGGTCAACCCAGCCCCAGACCAAGCAGGTGCTAGAATCTGGGGGTTCCCTACCCAGTGGGAGCCTCCTGAGGACGGGATGACCTACTGCGAGAAGAATATCAGAGGCAGGAAAGTAGGCTGACACTGTGAAACGTTTGCTGCAGATCAAACAGTGGGGCTGGAAAAATGGTTCTCATTTCCTCGACTCCAGACTAGAGGGGGTTCAAGAGTCATGGGAGGAAAGGAGGTGAGAGAGGCAAGTATAGACAACTTTGTAAAGGAGTTGTACTATAAAGGGGAGGGGAGAAACGAGTGGTAGTTGGAAAGGTGTGTGCATCGGGGAGGTCTTATTTATTTATTTATTTATTTATTTTTGATAGCGGGTATTACAGCATGTTTTTACGCTGATGGAAATGATTCAGGAGGGAGAGAAATATGGAAGAAGCAGGAGAGAGAGGCGACATAATTGCAGGAGCAAAGCCTTGACTGAGCAACAGGGGATGGGATCCAGTTCACACGTGGAGGTGTTGGCCTTGGGTAGAAGAACACAGTTTGTCCGTGTATCAGGGGAAAAAGGCAGAATCGTGAGTACAAATGCAGGAAGGTAGACAGATATGGTGGCGGGCAGTAGGAAAGTTCTCTCCTGATTGCTTCTCTCTCAGGGTACTAAGGAACAAGGTCATCAGCTGAGAAGGAGGATGGGGGGTGGAATTTCTGGGGTTTTGAGGAAAGATGAGAAAGTATGAAATAGTCATCTCAGGGAGAGGGGAGAGCAAATTGATTGGGGAAATGGGGTACGATTGCCTGGCTGCACTGAAGCTGCACTTGAGGTCTGCCGCGGTAAATTTCAAGTCAGACCAGTCAGCAGTGGTTGAGTGCTTTTCCGCCAGCCACCTTCAGCTCTTTAGGAGCTGGGCTGGAAGAGGTGGCAGCTGGAATTAAACAAGGCTGACCTGGCTTAGCAAAGGCAAGCAAAATGATGGAGTTGAGAGAATGCACAAGGAGTTGACACTGTGTACAAGGAGTGGTACGTACGGTGAGGACTGTAGACTCTAACAAAAAAGGTGGAGATGGAGGAAATGAAGGGGGTAAGAGGTGGTGACAAGTTGGCACAGTAACAGGACTGGGGGACCTAAGGGGGCCCAAGGTTGGTTGAAGTCAGAACGCTAGAGAGAGTGAGAGGGGATGATAGGAGGTAGGAATGTGGGAGGCTTGAAACGAACGTTAGGGAACGGAGCAATCCTTGGTGATGAGACCTTAGCAATGGCTCATTGATGAAGGTGGTGAAGACCACAGGAAGTGAGGATGTCCAGGAAATGAGAGGCCAGAATGTTGGAAGGAGTCCCCAGGTGTATGTTGAAATGACCAAGAATTAAGAAAGTCGTAGCGGTGGAAAGTAAGACACTGATCTTGGTGGTAAAGTCTTCAGTGAAAGTGTGGGGTGAAGGTGGGGTGTGTCTGGTCAGAGGACAGAAGGTGACTACAACGAGGAGACTGCAGCGGTCATGAGAATCCCCCCCTCTCAGACCTCTGACTGTGGCCAGTGCCACTGACCTATGGCCCCAGCTGCTGTGCTCTGAAATCCATCACCCCGCTGAAGCCCCGCCTCTCACTGGCTGCTCCCGGCCAGAGTGAGCACTGCAGGGATATGAAAGCAGAAACACTCCTGGGAGACGCAGCTTTGGCTCCAGAATTCCCCATCAGCTTCACCAAAACTTTTTCAGGCATGCAGTAAAATCTACGGCTTCTCCTACCCAACCTTCCTTTCTTTTGCAGGGTTAGACCCGCATGCTCTGGCTCCTCCAGCCCCCTCTCCGTTTTTTCCCTCGAAGCTGGTTTCTCCAATAAATCTCTCGTACATCTAATCTTGTCTTGGTGTTAGCTTCTCAGAGGACCTGAACTAGCGCAGAGAAGCAATGGGGAATGTGGTCTACGATTGCTTCCAAGAGTCGGGGTGCTTTAGGGAAGAGGGAGGGACAAAATAACCTAGAAGTAGCAGTAAGGAGCAGGAAAATATTTATCCCTTCCCCAGCCCCAAGGATTCACGAAGGTTAGGTGTGGCAGGATGGTGAGAAAATGCCATCCACTTTAAGGGCTCGGGATTCAGACAGAATTCAGTTAGGCAAAAAATGACGGGAACCTTCTAATAATCCCTGACCTGGCCACCTAGCCTGATGACACCAATGCTGTCCTGTCTAGGTGCCAGGATCCTAACTCGGGCCTGTGGCCTACATGGCAGAGGGCAGACCTGGTGCCCAGATTAGCCCCAGACCTTGTGAAACCTCTGGGTCATCGTGCTGACCCTTCCTTCCTCTTCCAGGCACTTGAATTAGCCAGCAGGATTGGAATCCTACCCAGGACCCCACCCTTATTTTTGGTTAGTTATTTTCTTGTTTCGTCTCCCTTCACCCAGAACAAAGCCCTATCCTAAAGCCAAAGTTATCAATTTGGGACCTGACCATCCTGTCTGCCTTTTGCTATTCCCTGTTCTTCTCCAGGGATGGAATCTGTCTCTGTGCCTTCAAATGGTTGGGGTCTTCACCAGTGACACATGTTCAGGAAACACCTTCCCAAACCCTAAGGATCTGGCCAACTTCTGAAGTCCTTGCTGAGACCCACCTAAAAAGTTCTGGAAGTAAGACAAGGCTGCAGGACCTAATGGACACCGCCTGGGCCTTTGGATGGCTTTTCCAGGGAAGCCGGGCAGTTCCTCAAGTAAACATTCCAGCACTTCCTGGGGGCCTAGTGCGGCTCAGGGACTCATAGGGATGGCATGCTTGAGTCTGCACAAGTCCTGCTGCTGTGCTAGGATCTTAGTCTCCTTCTGCACTCTCCAGCCCTGCCCAGCCTTCCCACATCGTCTGCATCCATTCACACCAACTGACCTGGCAGTCACCTCATCCAGGGTCTTTGTTTTGTTTGGCCTTGTAGCGGTCACTACTGATGCCTCACATCTCCCTGGTTCACTTCTCAGGTCCCCTGCAACTGGGCTTGTCAGTTCCCATGTGTTCTTGTTGCTTCTCACCTCAAGCACCTGCTTCTCTCTGCTTCTCTGTCTTGGGAATTTCAGTAGCATCAAAGGAGCTTGCTCAGCCCTAAGCAAAGACAGCCCAGAAGGGCAGGAGATTTGACGCCCTCATAGACGCTTTTTTTTTGCCACACCACGCGGCATGTGGGACCTTCTTCGTTCCCCGACCAGGGATCGAACCCACACCCCCTGCATTGGAAGCACAGAGTCTTAAACTTTTTTTGGTTTCTTTCTTTTTTTTTTTTCCATAGGGGCAATATTTAACCAATAGGAGATCAGAGTCAGTGCACTACATATTCCAGCTTCCTCAGTGGGATAATTCTAAGGGACCCTGTAGTCAGGTGAATGGTGGCCACCCCCCAAAAGAGATGTCCAAGTGGAACCTGTGAGTGTGTCCTTATTTGGAAAAAGGGTCTTTGCAGACATGGTTGAGGATTTCGAGATGAAATCATCCTGGATTAGGGTGGGTCTTAAATCTAATGACAAGTACCTTACAAAAGAAGAGATGAGAAGACAGAGAAGGTGACATGAAGACAGAGGCAGAAATTGGAGTGATGCATCTACAAGCCAAGGAGTGCTGGCAAACCACCAGGAGCTAGGAGGGACTCAGGGAACAGATTCTTCCTCAGAGACTCCAGAAGGAACCGATCCTGCTGACACCTTGATTTCAGACTTGTGGTCTCCAGAACTATGAGAGAATAAGTCTCGCTGTTTTAACCCACAAAGTTTGCGATTATTTATTACAGCAGCCTTAGGAAACTAACATAGGTTTCTACACAGTTTCTCAGAGAGTTCCTAGGGACACACCTTAATGTATCTTTCATTGGCCTCTTTTTCCTGTCTCACTTTTCCCACTCCCTCATTTGAGCTTCGTGGGATCTGCATCCAAGTCCTCATCTCAAGGTCTGCTTTTGGGACAACCAAAAATAAGACATGCATATTGAAGAGAATGCTTCTGCCAATAACTCCAGATCTGACCAGTAATATTATTACTAGGGTTTGCTGCCCTATCTTTTTCCTTCTTCTTTCATGTCTGTTTGGTTTCTTTCAGTCAGTGGTGTTTGATTCATTCACTCTCTCTATACAGCTGGAGGGAGGATTTGTCTGTCCCTTAGAAAACCAAAAAATTGAGACAGGATGGGTTTGGCTTCTAGGAATGCTCTGAGAAATACCATTTCCTCAGGAAACAAACAGCCTTGCCTCTTTGCTATGGTACCACCAGTGCCTTTGCCACCAAAGCATCTCAAAGCTATAATGGTTCAAAAGCAATCCATGATCTCAGGCTTTTAAGCCTGAACTGCTTATTCTATCTATTCCATCAAGGTCACACTGGGACCTCCCCAAATTGTATGTCCTTCCCTCTGGGTCTATTTGACCTTTGGATTCCAGCCATGTCCACCACTGGACCAGCCTGCTACTGACAGGGCCATGGGTGGGACAAATGTGTTTGTTCCTCTTCATGTATTTGATGCTGTCTTTGAGCACATTCTAAAGCAGTGGGATTTGGGCATTAGTTTCTGACCTTCATTATCTGAGCCGCCTGCTCTTCTCTGTTAGAACTCATAGATATTTAAAGTGAACTGTTAGTTTCACATAAAAGTTTAGGAAAGTTTACAGTCAGAGAGTAGTCCAAAGTCTATTCATTTATCACCTGCCATCTATTTTCTAGTTCAGGTGAGAAAGATGTATTTTTCCTGCTTTTATTTTGCTTCCATTCTAATTCAAAAGTTTTGACTCATTCATCTACTCTGATGCCATTTTGCTTTCCCACATGTAGAATTCTTGACTCTTGGATAGAGTGAGAAAAAAACCTGGGTATGAAAGTAGAGAAAGATTCTTGGATACTTAAAAGTTAAAACTGGAAGGGATCTAAACGATAACATAATCCAGGGCTTCCCTGGTGGCGCAGTGGTTGAGAGTCTGCCTGCCAATGCAGGGGACACAGGTTTGAGCCCTGGTCTGGGAAGATCCCACGTGCCACGGAGCAGCTGGGCCCGTGAACCACAACTACTGAGCCTGCGCGTCTGGAGCCTGTGCTCCGCAACAAGAGAGGCCGCGATAGTGAGAGGCTCGCACACCACGATGAAGAGTGGCCCCCGCTTGCCACAACTAGAGAAAGCCCTCGCACAGAAATGAAGACCCAACACAGCAAAAATAAATAAATAAATTAATTAATTTTAAAAAAAGAGTCA
This sequence comes from Balaenoptera musculus, assembly GCF_009873245.2. Lineage (NCBI taxonomy): Eukaryota > Metazoa > Chordata > Mammalia > Artiodactyla > Balaenopteridae > Balaenoptera > Balaenoptera musculus. The sequence goes on along the minus strand of NC_045806.1, from coordinate 34,307,877 downwards.
AAGAAAATGATGCCAGATCATTTGTCTAAAAAAAAAAAAAGATAACATAATCCAGACGCTTTGCTTTATAGGTGGGGAAACTGACGCTCAGAGAGGTGAAATGACTTCCCCAAGCTCAAATGACTAACGGCAAAGTGAGCTGCAGAACTTGGAGGAGAAATGCAACCCTACAGGCCACAGTGCTTTCCATGACTAAGTGGGTTGGAAATTGAAAACCAATGCTTTCCCAGTATCTCCAACTGCCCAGGCTGAGGCTGCTGTCTGTTGTCTAAGTCAGGTTTATTACTTCCTTCTTTCAACTGTGCTTTAAACATCTCTTCTCATATTCTCATCTCTTAACGGAGACATTATTCAATTCAATAGGGAGCTCACTTTCTGTTGTCTGCAAGTTCCCTTTGTAAAACATGAAGCAGTCAATATTTTTAAAAAATCCAGTATTAGATAAACCTACCATTAACTGAACATATTGCCTTAGAATTTCCCCAGAATGCTTTAACTATTTTTGCCCAGCGTGGAGACAATGACTCACACTGGATATTCCATCACCAATGCTCCTCTTCACACTGGGGCCAGAACAGAGGTTTTCTTCCAGCCTAAAACAGGGAGGTGCCATCCATTTGTTAAAATGAAATAAATGTTCTCTGCAGCTTGGGCTCCCGGGCAGTAGACAAGCCAAATAAATGCAGAATCGCTCTTTTTTTACTCCAATTCTATGGTTTCAGACAGAATACAATATCTATCCATTGTCTAACACAGCCCGTTAGCCACCTGGCTGACGAAAAATAATCTTAAATGGACACTTTGAAGATGGGTCAGCCCATGGCTTTTTTCTCAAAGGTTTCAATCTTAATAGAAAACTATACTTAGCATTTATGGAACCTTGTCAGTCAAAAATCAGGGGCCGTACTGAGTCACAATCCCTTTTTGCTAAGAGCAAAAGTAGCACTTGGATGCTGTTATTTTTACTATCATTATTATTATTGAGAATACAGTATGATGAGAAACCTAATTTTTTTTAGCATTGACTCATTTTTTTATCAAAAGCCTATGAAAATTACCACTTCTCTCATCTATACAAAGTGGACAATAATATCCACCTGGCAGAGTTATGAGGGTTAAACAAGAGAGCATTTGTAAAATGATTACCTGATACAGAATCAGTGTTTCTCAAAGATAAGGAGATCTTTCTTTCCTCTTAAGCATATCATCATTCTGGTAGTCAGTTTTTCCTTCCTCCCACAAAAATTCAAGGATGGTCCCTAGACAACCACAGCAAGCAACCCAAGGTTTTTCTCATAACAGGGGGACAATGAATTTTGTTGAATAAATTGAAATGAAGCTTGATGTAACATCTTTCCCTAGATTGGGCTATAGAACTGTCTCATTATTGAAGGTCATTGACCCCAAAAAATCAATCAAAGGCTCTGAACTACAATGTAAATTAGCATTCTTTTAGAGAAAGACACAGGAAAGGCTGAACTCATATCATTTCAAAAATCAAGAAAAGGTGTCTCTGCTCCCAGTATGGTTGAGTAAGCTCCTACTGGACTAACTTTCCCATAGATAACAGCTATAAACTCTGGGGAAAAAAAAAACCCACAAAGAAACCCCAGCTACCTGAAGGCTCTGGAGAGTAAGCAAAAATAAGAAAATTCCACTGGGGAATCAACCTTGGGAAGCAGGGAAACATGGAATGAGCTTCTGCTGTTTATAGCTCTTAGCCTGAGATTAGGCTGTAGTCAACACTGCAGAGGGCTGTTAAAACTCCCATAGAAAATCCATTTTGGGAATTCCCTGGTAGTCCAGTGGTTAGGACTTGGCGCTTTCACTGCCATGGCCCAGGTTCGATCCCTGGTCAGGGAACTAAAATCCTGCAAGCTGTGTGGTGCAGCACAGCCAAAAAAAGAAAAAAAGAAAAAGAAAGAAAGAAAGAAAGAAAATCCAGTTTTTCTAGCCTGAAATGTTCAGGGCAACTCATACCCACAGTCACTAGAGTGTGAGAGAAAAATCCTAGAATGAAGTTATCCGGAGAAGAGAAAGTCTAAATTCTATGTGTATCCTTTGCCCAAACCTCCAGCTGAGCCCTGAACCACGGACACAGGGAAGACACAAAGTATCCCAGCTAAGGACAAAATAATTATATTGAGATTTGAGATACTACCTAAGAGACAGAGTTTGCAGTTTAAGTCCAACCAATTTGATTGCCTGCTTAAACAGAGAAACAATCTTTGGAGGAATATAACAGAATTCAGAGTCCCCATAACATTCAGAATGTCCAGGATATAATACAAAATTACTTCAGTTATGAAGAATTAAAAATGTCACCCATTTTCAAGAGGAAAGACAATCAATGAAGACTAACCTCAAGGCAACCCACATATTAGGATTAGCAAACAGGAAGTTTAAACTCGCCATTATAACTATGCTCAATGACTTAAAGGAAAATATACTTGCAATAAATAAATAGAAAATCTTAGCATGGAATCTATGAAAAAAAAACAAATAAAAATTCTAGATCTGAAAGATACAATATCTAAAACAAAAGTTAAGAAAAAAATTAAAAAGTTAATAAAAAACCAAAAGTTAACAAAAGTTAATAAAAAATAACTATTTCTAAACACATATGCTTCATACTGTGTTATTTAAGGCAAAGGTAGAATGAGCAGAAGAAAGAAAAAAGAGGAAGAGGGAGGAAAAGCTAGAAGGATAATTGGAGAAGAAAGTAATAAAACAGTTATAACCAGGGCAGCCTCCAGAAGAAAGAAAATATGCATAAAGCATGGAGAGAGGGGATAGATTGAACCTGAGTGAGGGAACTATAGGAAGAGAGACTAGAGAAGAATCATAAAATCCTAAGGCTTATAAACTGTTTTTGTTTAAGTTCTCTTCATTTGGCATGAGATGAAGAGGTTTATGAAAGGCCTGAATATATGGCTTTTAATTACTTTTAAAATGACCTTTAAAAATACCAATTATTGTTTAATAAACTGCTACTCAAACTTACAGATATGCCACTCTTAATCATTTCCTTGGCTTCAGTGGTGGACCCTTAAGACACAGTCACCCAAGTGGAGGTTAGATTCTTTATCTTCACTTTATACAAACCACAGAGCACTCAGGTCACATCTATCACCTGTCTGAGGAAATTCCAGCAAGATGGGTCCTCAGAAATAACTCCCTCTCACCATTGTGGGTGGGACTGGAAAAGGGCTGCATATCTAAGGGCTGTCAGGGTAGCTTGGGAGTCTGAGAAGAAGCCCTGTCTAATGCAAAATCAACTGGGTCTTGTATATTTTCTGAGCTCCAATTCTCTTGGCACAGACTGCCAACTGAGGCCATTATAGGGCAATTTTTAGTTTAATAGGGGGCTCTACTAGGTAGAAAAACCCTTAAAGACTTAAAGATACTAATTTTTAATGGTAGAATTCCAGAAAAGATAATTTTGATTGCAAGAGGAAAGACTTCTTGAGAAGACAGCCCCTGTCTCCTGGGGCTGGAGATCAAGTTGGAAAATGACCAAGTGATCCAAAGCCATTGATAAACCACTGTCTGGCTGTGGGCTGTAGTTTGGTTTTATAAGTCCACTAAGGCCACGTGTAATGAAAACCAACTGAACAATTTCTAACTCTTCTATCCTAGTATCATTTTTCAGATTCAGAAGCAGACATTAAACTGACATTGCTATATCTTTTCTTTTCCATTGTATATTAAGCCTTTAACCTCCCCACCCCCCCGCAAATATGAATGTTTTCATGCTTCCATCCATATATGGCAATATTGTTCTTTTTTCTGAATTGGTTGTGTAATTTCTATAAAATGTTTTTGATCACAAGCCATTTCTTATTTGCTTTAGAGAAGTGATAGGAATTAGTCTGTAATATCACAGATGGGAGAAAGAGTTAATGGGAATTTCAGTATCACACAAGATCAACAAAAATAAAGGGAGTTGCTGGTCTACATTTACGCACTAAACTGTGTTTGCTCTGAGCCATGAATTCAGGAAAGGTTCCATGATAAAGGAAGAAAACAATAATAGTTGGCCTTGGTATAAAAGCTCTTTGTGTATGAAGCAGATGCAGATCTGTAAACAATGCAAGCCTCTTTCAATGGATGTCCTAAATAAATTTAGACCATGCTTTGCTTTGTTTTTCAACAAAACAATTTTAGCATTTTGAGGGAATTCATCATTTTCATCCATAAGAATAGACTGAGTTATGGGGTACATGAAATTGTGCTGGATACTCAAGGTATTGAATATTTTTGATGGAAAATAAAGAAAATTAGATATGTATACATATAGCTGATTCACTTTGTTGTACAGCAGAAACTAACACAGCATTGTAAAGCAATTATACTCCAGTAACTATGTTAAAAAAAAAAAAGAATGAGTTGTTAGAGAAACCCCTAAAAAAAAAAAAAAGAAAATTAGGAATTTCTCTTATCAGATCAATAAATCAAAAACTTTCCAGTATAATTCACTGTGTTCCAAGCTGTGTGGGGATATAAATAAATACAGTGTGACTTTTATTGTTAGACAAGTCGTTCCAGTGATGCACACTGTTGTCAAAGGATAACACTGTAGGTATGGTAGCATGTTCTGAATGTGGAGCCAACTCTTTTTTCTGGGACCAATCTGAGCACTCCCCACCCCAACTTTTTTAACAGCTTCATTGAGATATAATTTACATATCTTTACATATATCATCATATATTTACATTTGTGTAACTACCATCACTATCTAATTTTAGAATGTTTTTATCACCCAAGAAGAAGCCCCATACCCACTAGCAGTCGCTGCCCATGACCCCCTCTCTTCAGCATCTGGCAATCACTATTCTTTCCGTCTCTCTACACTTGACTATTTTGGACATTTCATAGAAATGGAATCATATAAAATGTAGCCTTTTGTGACTGGTTTCTATCACTTAGCATAATGTTTTTGCAGTTCATCCACATTGTAGCATTCCTTTTTGCTGCTGAATAATATTCCAGTGTATGGATATACCACATTTTTGTTTATCCATTCAGCATTTGACGAATATTTGGGTTGTTTCTATTTTTGGCTCTTATGAATAATGGTGCTATGACTGTTTGTGTGCAGGTTTTTGTGTGAACATGTGTTTTTATGTCTCTTGAGTATATACCTAGGAGTGGAATGACTGGGTCATATGGTAACTCTGTGTTTAAATTTTTGAGGAATTTTTAAACTACTCTCCAAAATGACTACATACCAACAATGTATGAAGGTTCCAGTTTCTCCACACCCTTGACAACTTTTGCTATTATCTGTGTTTTTTATTAGAGCCATCCTAGTGGATGTGACATGGTACCTCATTGTGGTCTCCGTCTACTTTTAAGTGTTGTTGTTAGAGAACAACACTTAACCTCTGCTATGAAGATTCCTGGGCCATCAGCCCCCTAAAGGCTTTTACCTTCACTGTGCCCCTGAGTTCACCTCTTCTCTTGTATCTGGTAGCAAATCTGAGGAAGAAACCATTGATTTATTCATTCATCTAATGTTTACCGAACATCACCCGTGCCAGACACTGGAGACAAAATGAGGAAAACACAGCTCCAGTCGCCATAAAGCTCACAGTCAGCAGGGCATACGGCTGTCTGCACAAGGGGTACATGGTAGCATGGAGAGTATGGTGGAGGAAAAATCCAGAGTCCCTATTGTGGACCAATAGAGGATGGTGGGAATGAGAATAGAGGAATGGAGGGGGTAGGAAGGTCATACAAGGCCCCATGAGCCAGGTTAAGAAGTTTGGACTTTATCTAAGAACATGTATAAAAATACAGGTTCTTCTAAAAAGGCGAGTGGCTTGATCATATTTGAGTTTTAGGTAATCACTCTAATCGAAGCAGAAACCTAGAGGAGAGAGAACCCCATGATGGTAAGGGTGACTAGCCCCTATGAAAACCCAATTCCTAGAGTGGTAGGGACCCTTCCCGTCTCTGGGAGGACTTCTGGGGAGCTCACCCTGTGTTCTTGGCCTCATGGCTGAGACTCCTAATTCCCACACAAACCCCTTCTATAACCTCTTCCACTTTACTTAAAGCAGTGGCTCTCAAAGTATGGTCTTTGGACCAGAATCACCTGTGAACTTGTTAGAAATTCAAATTCTTGGGCCTTACTCCAAATCTATTCAGTCAGAAATTATGGGAGTGGGCCCAGCAATCTGTGTTTCACCAAACCCTCCAAGGGATTCAGATAAACATTCAAGTTTGAGAACCAGAGGTAACTCAAGTGGGTTTCCATTCCTTGCAGCTAATCCACTAACAAAAGGCAGAGTATCTTGATATAAGGAGATGTTACAAGGCGGTATATGTTTAATTGCCTAATGGCTTAGACTAGGAGTCAGCAAACTGTGGCCCACAGGCCAAATCCTACCAGCCCCCTGTTTTTGTAAATGAAGTTTTATGGGAACACAACTGTGTCCATTTGTTTAAGTATTGTCTATGGCTGCTTTTGTGCTGCAGTAGCAGAGTTGAGTAGTTGTGACAGAGACTATATAGCCCACAATGTGGAAAATATTCACAATATGACCCTTTACAGAAAAAGTTTGTCAATCCCTGATCTAGACTAATTGCATGATACGGGACATTCTGAAGAAGGAGATGTTATAAGGGAATGCCAGAGTCCAGGTGATAAAATAAAACACAAATCTAGGTGATAATAAAAGCTAGCAACTCCAAGTATGATATTGGAAGACCCATTTCTTGGTGAGCAGGAGTAGTTGCACCGTATTAAATCAAGGCTTAAATCTTCACAAAAGACCCCACTGACCACAAGATTTCAAACTTAAGGGGCTTACCAAAATGCGAATTATATGTACGGTATAACTGAATCACTTTGCTGTACACCTGAAACTAACATTGTAAATCAACTATACTTCAATAAATAAAAAAAGAAAAAGACTATACTTCAATAAAAAAATTTTTTTTAATGCAAATTCTACCTCCCTTTCCATTCTGATTCAGAGGCTTGGATCTGAGGAGGAGTCCAGGAATCTGCATGCTGACCCAGTGTCCCAGGGGAACCTATTGCAGGTGCTTCCTGACCAGCCTTGGATGGGCACTGGGCTGGAGGCTGGTCCAGGGGCTTTAATACCATGAAGCTGCACAATCTGGCCTGCAAAGCACATGCTGCTTTCTGAGGCTCGCTTGTCTTTTCCCACCCATCGGGGATCCAGGAAGAAGAAATCTTCCTTGGATCGCTCTTCTTTTGGGTTTCTTGCTTTTTTGTGACTTCTAAATCCCTCTTCCTAGCATCATACCTCAGACGTCTAGATGTTTCCAAGCATAAGGCAAGGGAGAGGCTGAGCTTTTTCCCATCTGCCTGAGGCTCCTCCTGAAGTTCTGGGTCCCTGTCCAAGGATTCACCCTTCTCGGGGTATCTGCTCTAGGAATAACCTCAGGTTTCAGAAGAGAACATTTCTCTTGCCCATGGGGATGCCTTACTTTGCAGATCTCAAGAGATGAGGCTTAAAAGAATACAACATAATTACTGAAATGTCCATGCAAGGGAAATTGACATATGGCATGAGGGTCACCTGCTTATGAGGTCATGACATCTGGACAATGTTATCAGAGGATTTATGGGATCACAGCCAAGACAGTCATACCACAGGAAGACCAGCCAATTTAGCATGGCCTCCTTTGTCATTGATCTGTACAAGCTCCTCAGATCTGGTGTCGTAATTCTCTTTACTTGTCTGTATTCCTCACCAGACAGTAAGTTTCTTGTAGGCAACAGTGTCTCATACACCCTCATATCCCCAGCATCGTGCTTATATTATAGGAGCCTTTCAATAAATGTCTAATGAATGAGAACAAATGACTATTGGGATGGTTCATTGAGTCATGCTGATCTGTTAAACCCAGTAGTGAATATGATAGTGTCCTTATTCTCCTATTCAAAAATCCCATTGCACTGGCTGCAGCATTCCAGCTGTATGAATGAATTTGTCAATGTGATTGCTATATCAGGATTTTCTTAGAGTTTCTTTCCTAGTAAGCAAGTTTTGGAAAAACCATAAGTCATGTAGTCTTCTAAATCTAAATGCAAGCTCAGCCTACTGAAAGCGACTACCTGAAGTTCTAAATCTGGATGACCCCAAAATGATATTCTAATATCTTCAACCAAAGAGAAATAAAGGGTGAAATATTTCAATTGACAACTTACCTACATTCTAGCTGGCCTCACCAGCTCAGAATTCAGTTCATCTATCAAGTTTTCTCATTTGAGATTTACTGTTTAATTCCCCTTTTCTGAATGAATCTTACCTGGCAACCAAGACACTTCACTGTCAATCTTAGTTTGAATTTAGTGACGTTGAAATCATTGGCACATAGACCAGCCGTGAATTCTAATAGAAACAAATGCTATTAAAGGGAGCTAATTTTAAATACCTTTCTCTTAAGCACCATTCTGCCACTGGTCTGGGTCCTATATCACATGTCTAAGCAGGAGGTGGGGAGAAGGAAGGAAGCAGAAAAGAGAAGACCATCTGCCTCTCAATTGCAAGCACAATAGGTGAGTAAGAAGACACCCATACATGGGAACACTCCTACCACACAAACTTCCATAGCAGATGACACAGTTTAGTGTGAAAATGGCCTCTGTAGACTGTAGGAGAACTGGGGTCTCCTCCTACCATCACCACTTCTTGGTTATATGTGTAATCTTAGGTAAGTCTCATCAGCTCTTGGGTTGCCAGTTTTCCCATATGATGAACTAGAGTCCAAAGTTTCCTTTCAGGTGAGTACCATATATTCCAGTTACGGTGGTTGCCTGTGCCTTCGGCTGATTCAAAGAGAGAAAGGATCCATTTGCAAAGGGAGCTAAAGCTGAATGATCATTATTCTGAGAGAAGTCACAGAGGACAAGATGGGCCCCATGCAAGTCAACATTATGAAGGAGAAGGAAATGTGAGCAAGCAGAAGATGTAAGGTAAGGATTAGTGGAGGACAAGAAAGTCCGTAAAAAGAGGGAAATGGAACTGAGATGGGAGTTTGTTGGGCCCACAAACCCCTGTTCCTAGGGGTTATATTCTCACTGGCTTTGGAGCCTCCTGTCAACTCTCAGTACTTCTCAGGGCCTAGCCATACAGCATTTGCTGGTCACAAGTATCCTTATCCCATTGAGGTAATCGTGAAGTAAACTTATTCAATTGCTGCTTCTTGAAACTCAAAAGAACCTAACTAGAACAGGAGCTTGAAATCTATGATTCTATGAAGTTTTACAAAGCTATATGGTACAAGCAGTGTGATAGGCACAAAAAGAATAAGATATATTCATTTCAATCACGAGTTTCCAAACACCAACACCAATAGCTAGTTAAAACCCAGACCAAAACAGATGCTGACTGTTCGGATGTTTGCTCCTGTGGACGTGGACAAGATCCCAGCGCTCCAGGCCTCTTGAGTCAGATAGGGGATGGTTGCTTCACACACCAGAAGGACGGAACATGCAGACCTGAATCAGCCACCAGAGGGAGTATAAACAAATGTGCAAACAGGCGAGGGGGAGCCTCCCTTCTCACCTTGCTCCTGGGTGCTAGAATTTCCACCAAGGATGTCCTTTCATCTGTTGTTCATCTCAAACTGCAGCTAGCTGGAGACCAGCGTGGGTCCCAAACAGGGAAGCACTTGTTCAGAACGCAAAGCATCCAATGTCGAGTGTATCGTCGTTTCGCAATTTCACACCACGTGTTGTTTAGGTAGGCGATGGTCTCTTTCTGCACAACACAGGCAGTATGCATCCAAAGAACTCTGCGTTCTAAAGATTGTTTCCAAGTTGTTTAGAACATAGAATACCTCGTCCCACAGAGATGACATAAGGAGTCCTTGAGTTTGCAGGCTAGCCCCCCATTATTAATGACCCCTTGATCAGACTGAACCACAGAGCCACTACTATGCTTCTGGAAGATTGAACAACCATTTAAAATGTTGCTGACATAATGCTTTTCGCTCAAGATGAAGCACCACCTTTTCCAGGCAGTGGTTCTTGATACCCCACACCCTGGATGAGGTTAACTGCTTCCCCCTCTGTGTCCTCTCACATCCTCACCACCACCTGGTTTTACACATCTTTCTTTCAGGGCATCTACAATACTTCATGAAAACCAGGTTCACAGAGGTCTCACTGTACTCTTCCCTGAACCCAAGATCTCATTGCAAGGAGAACGGGCGTCTGTTCTTTATCACCTGGGTGCTGGGCACAGAACGCGCACTTGTGATGTGTTTGGTCAAAGGGCACAGTGGTGGGATCCCGCCACCTCCTCTCTCATCCCTGCTTTCAGGTCTCTTCCGACCATCACTCCACTGCCCATCCTTCCTCCTATAAGGAGAGCCTGGGTCTGGGAGGTTGAGCTTAAGGCAGGGAGTAAGAAGACTCCAGAGATTTCTCCCTTAAAATACAGGAGGGTCTTTTCTAGTCCGTAGGAATGGCAGGGGGTGGGAGGGAGAGGACCGAACGCGAAGAGGACCCAGGAGCTTTCCTGCTGATCCCCCCATTTGGTCTTGTTGGGGGTGGGGCAGTGGGCAGTGGTCTTGACTCCCACAGACGTACAATTCTGGGTCCCCACCTTGGCTCCATTGGAAGGGAAGGCCAATATTCTGAAAGAAAAAAAAGAATAGCCTTTTCCATGTTCAGGCAGAGCCGAATCTCCGAATTTTTGAACTATCTGTGCTCACTGGGGGAGAATCTTAATTTGGGAAATAGAAAAATCTCGCGTGTTTGGCCATGAAATTCATGAAATAGCCATTGGAGTCTCGGGTGCTAGGCTTGGGTCTGCCATTCACCAGTTCTGAGGCCACACACCACCTTGTCCAGGAAATAGGCCTTTTGGACTATCGATTTCAATATTGTATCTTTGCAGCAAACTTATCTTCCCATTTGTTTTGATGACTTTGCTACCTCATTTTACAGTTGAAAAACCTAGGAGGTCCCAGGAGGTAAAGACGTGTACTCAAGGTCACGCAGCTAATCAGGAGCTGGGTCAAGAGCAAAAGCAGGGTGGTCAGGCCCTCGGCTGGGCAGGTTTCCACCTCACCTCCCTGCACCCCCGAGCCAGCACCCGCAGAGGGGGCCGAGGGTGCGCTGCAAGTTCGAAGGAAGTGAGTTGGAGTTTTCAAATTAGCTGTGGATAAGTCACACATGGATAATCAGGAGCTGACTGCAGCCTGGGCTCTAACTGAGCTTTAAGTCAATATTATAAGCTTGAATATTTATGGGTATTTTAGTTTGTTTCCAAAAGCGGATGGAAAACACCAGAAAGGCAGGATTTACCATGCTTTCCCAGCATTTGTGCATTTTGATGTTGATGTGAGTGGACTGAAATCTGAAGGGAAACACAGAAAGAAGAGGGCGCCACTGGCTTCTCAGTTTTAGGGGAGTGAGGGGTGATTAGGGGACTCTGAGGTTGCAGAGCAAAAGGTGCTATTTGGCTGAGTGATTAACTCTCAACTTTGAAAAGCATTATGGGGCATTTTCCAGGAATGCCTTTGAGCTCTTTGGAGGAGAGTCCTAACTTCAGGTCTCCTCTCGCACATGGCAGTCACCTTCCCGCCCCAGCTCTGACATTCCTTGGCTATTGGAAATCTGACTTCCTTCCTTTCTCCTCATTTCTAGGGCACTCTTCAAATTAATTAAATTCTAATTAAATTGTATTTTTCCTTTGATAACTTAGTAGTGCCCTTGAGATTATCAGAGAAGATAAGAGCAAGGGCTTTAGACAGGAACTCTGGGATGGTGGCCTTGCTCTGTAATTTATTAGCTATGTGACCTTGAGTAAGTCACATCTTGATAAGCCTCATCTGTAAAATGGGAGTCCTGGGTGCTCCACAGACTTGTCTGGAGGATTAAATGAAGGATGCATATGGAAGGGCTTTGTAAACTGTGAAGTGCTATCCCCTAATGCACAGCGCCTGTAGTTCTTGTTACTGCTAGTGAGTTCTGGGCTGTTATACAGCCTGGTATGGGAATTTCATGATTAATCTCCTCACTAAGACGAGCCTAAAAAAAGGTGTCGTAGGTGAAGCTTGTCCTGAGCAATCGCCTCCTTGGGTCTCAGTTAAAGGTGACATTGTGCACTTACAGTGTGTCAGGCATTCTGCTAACACCATGCACGGCTCCCTTTGTTAAATTCTTATAACAACCCTATGATGACAGGATCATTATTCCAGTTTCACTCACGTGGAAGCTGAGGCACAGAGTGGTTAAGACACTTGCCTGAAGTCACAAAGCTAATATGTGTCAGAGCCCGGAAATGAAACCAGGTGGGTCTTACTCCAGAGTCCTAGCTGCTCTCTAGAGTGGAAGATGGCATTTTCCAAAGCAGGCTGCAACAAAAGCTCCCATCCCGCAAGTAGTTCTACACTAGGACCCATCGAGGTGGAATCGAATTCCCCTCCCCTTGAATGTGGGCCAGCCTTAGTGATTCACAGGTAACCAGTAGAATGCGTTGGAAATGACGCCATGTGACTTCTGAGCTAGGTCGGAAAGAGCCTGCAGCTTCCGCCCGGGGCCCTTGGGACCCTTGCTCTCTAGATACTCTCTTTGCGGGTGTTCTTTCTCAAAACTCAGCCCCTGTGCTATGAAAAGCCCAGACCACGTGGAGAAGCTGCGCGTAGACCCCTGTCTACAGTCCCAGGCTACACAGCCTCCTCGCCCAGGTGCCACACATGTAGCAAAGAAGCTTCCAGATAATCCAGCCTTCCGCCAGCAAGTCTTCCCAGCTGAAGCAGAGACAAGCGCCCCTGCTGTGCCCTGTCTGAATTTCTGACCCACAGCCTCCCTAAACATATAAAATGGTGTTGTTTCACTTCACTAAGTTTGGGGAGGTTTGTGATGCAGCGATAGATAACTGGAACAGCTGCTCTGCTATTCTCTGTCAGTTCTTTCCGGGCAATGCCCGCCTCCCTCCCCGATTGATCAGAACTCCCCACCGTGACGTCCTGGATGGTCCTGGCAAAATCGACCTCTTCTGTTTCCCATTCTCTCAAGACCCTGAACTCTCTGGATGAGAGAGGGAAATTCTGAGAGGGTTAACTACACTCAGCCCTGCTAAGCTATTTCCTGGTTAATCGTCAGCCTTACAAGATATCAGAGGGCCTTCTTTTGCTAATAGGCCTGTCTTCGTAAGAGATCTCAGGAGCCAGGCTGGCCAAGGATGAGAAATCCTGGCCCTTCACTGAACACATTTCTGGATGGGGGCTCGCTCAGACCCACAGAAAGGCTGCCCTGCTCTGCCTGTTGCTGGCTCTGGTGTGAAGCAGCCAAGAATGGCTTTCCTTTTGAAAAAGTCAAAGCAGTCTTAAGGGGAACCACACAGACACCAGGGACAAGACCATTATCGTAATGATCCAGACATTTCCCAATCATGCCTGATCTTGTCACATCTCCCAACCTTGCTCCCTGAGCTTCTCTTGTCCGAGGACTAGCACCCAGCTGGGAAACCTGAGGGTGGGACTCAGAGTCAGGAAGCTGATTACCTATTGGTGGATGGTAGTGACTGGAGGGGAGCACGGGCAGGAGGGGGGCTTCTGAGGGCCGGTCATGTTCCCTTTCTCTCGATCTGGGTGCTGCTTGCACAGTGTGTTCACCCTGTGACGACTCACTGAGCTGTGCACTTCTGCCTTGTGCATGTCTTCTGCGTGTATGTTACATATCAGTGACAAGAAAAAGAAAAAAGCAGACCAGCAATTCAGCTGCGGGGTTGAAACCTAAAATAAATGCTCGAGGAGCAATAACAGAGGACACGTGCCTAGCAGTTGGAGCAGTGAAGTCCTTCAGAGAACAGGCCATAGCTTTCATGCTGGTGTCACCAGTACCAACATGAAATCTGGCATACAGAAGGCGTCCAAGGAGTGTTCACTGACCCCGCCCCCCAACCCTTAGCCTCCCTTTCCTCCTTCCTACTCCTTACCTCGACTGACAGGAAAAGCCTTTCCAGAGGGCTCTTAGCTAATAATACCCACCCCCATAGCAAGATCTATATTTTCTCATACCTGCTCCCTGTCATTGTTGATACCTGAGATGATGCAGGACAGGTAAGGTGAAAACAAATGAAGATCCTAAAGTTCCCCAGGGGAACTTTAATCAAGATCTTTGCCTTCTTCTCCCAGCAAGCCCTCCACAGAGCTGTGAAGAAACAGCACTACATAGCGGATTGATGCTGTGTTGGGTGATTTACATGTACGAACTCTTTTCATCTTCATGACAACCCTGTGAGGTGGGGACTGCTATTAATCCCATTTATAGGCAGCTAAGCCGAGGCACAGAGAAGTTAAGCAACTTGCCCAAAGTCACACAGCTCGTAAGTGACAGAGCCTGGATTAAAGCCAGCAATCTGGCTCCAGAGTCTGTACTCTCAAGCCCTATGGAATCCTGTCCTTATGGAGATGACAATAACATATACTTGAGAGACATTTCCAAAATATTTGTTTGATAAATGCTGAATAACTGAATAGAGAATAGTTTATTCTACAACATAAAAAAAAAAAACCCAGTGTTGGAGCCGGTGGTATTTTCAGCAACTGGGGGTGAAGTTGGGGAGAGGCTAGACAGGGGTTTGCTAGACCTCCGGGCCTAGCAAATAAGTGCTCCTTGGATCAGAGAAAACAAAATCTTACTCACAGAAGAAAGATCCCTTGCTTTTCCTCCACCCCCCTCAGGATCTGAACAGATAATCAGAGCGTGCAGACATTCAGCAGTAATCAATTAGTACCTACTTTAGATTAAATTGAGAATATGTAAATCGGGTGCCTCATCAAGGCTGCACACAGCCAGTGATTTGAGATGCAGGCACCCCGACGATGTGCTGCAAACATACCGAGTCTCTGCGACACAGAAGGGCACGCAAATCTCGTCCCACAGCCGAAAAATTTCTTGGACTGGGAAACCTGCTGTTCTTCTTTACACACACACACACACACACACACACACACACACACCCCTACACATACACACACAGAAGCACATTAGCGCACATGCACTTTCCTTATCCACTCTTCTCCATCTTTCCAGAGGCACGTATTTTCTTCTATCATCAGAAAGAGCCCTCAGTGTAAAAACCCAGTGTCAGGATCAGAAACAGCACAGCATCCTTGAGCTCGATCCATCATTCCACGTCACCCCAGAGGTCTAGAAGTTAAGCCTTGTTTTGATGTTTGGAGACTGTTTTTATTTCTGACAGTGGTATAGATAAAATCAGTGGCTACATATGACTGGGCTTCCTGGATTCCCTTCCAAATTCTCAGAAAGGGAAATGCGAGAAGGGACGCCGATCAGATTTCAGAAGGTATTTCTGAGAGTTGGCCTGATGTGCAACCCAAGGGACAAGCGACATACTCTAGGATCAAACAAATTAGGAAAATAGGGCCCCGGACCAGCAAGCCTGGGCGGCAAAGGGGGTCTAAGCAATGAAAGATCTGACTGGAGCAGAGGCATTCATAAGGCAGGTTCTGTGCCAACCTGTCTATGGAGGGTCCCTGGGAGCACAAACAATAAAGCCCTAACTGCCTGAGCAGGAGCCCAGGGAAAATTATAGCCTGCACGCAGAGGGTATTTTCAGATAGTGGTCCCTAAACTGTCCTGTTGAGGCCTGGAAGATTGGTATCTTTCATGGAATTCTCTCAACAGGCAAATCAAGAGCGAGAACGATGCTGATTGCCAGCCATGGAGTACGGCGTTGAGCTTACAGAATGACTGCTAAGAGGGGTCGCGTGGCCAGGGGGTTGAAGAAAACTGGCTGAGGAGGCCCACAAGTTCCACTGAGCCCAAGGTTAGGAGAGGCATGCCAATTGGAGCTGTGATTCTCACCTAGTCAGAAAGCTGAAATCTTTACATCATCTGAGCTTTCCCTGCCACCTTCTTCAGAGTGCTAAGGGCATAAATTTATTTATTTTTTTTTAACTTAATGAATTTCAGAGAAAAATGGCTTTGAGGAGAATTCTGAGCTATTCCTTGATAGCAAATAACCAACAAGTATTATTTGGCACCTCCCAGATGCTGTACCCTGTACTAGACATGAAAGTCAAGATATATGAAAGCTATAAATATATATTTCATAAATAAAGATATGAAAAGTAATCCTTGGTTAATTTGCATTCCAATTCAGAAGAAACACGTGAGTTCAAGAAAATGACCAAAAAGTAAGGGAGGGGCCAGAGACCAGAAATGGTGAAGAGCTGGTTATTTGGGAATCCTTAGAGCAGAGTTCAGAGACTTGTCCCTAACCTATGGGAAGAAGAATTTGAATTAAGGGAAAAGAGCAGAGAGGGAGGATATTCCCATGACAGAATGGACAAGAAGAGAATACTAATGAGGCCCACTCCCAGTTCATGCTGAATGTGGTAGATTAGAAACATGCTTACAAATTATTCGCCTCTCTGCATTCATTTCCCTGCAATGTGACACTGAAGCTCCTCCCATCAGAAGATGGGGTCTGTTTCCTTTCTCCTTGAATCTGGGTTGTCTACATGACTGGCTTTAGCCAATGGGACATTAACCAATGAGACACAGGCAGAGGTTTCAAAAGGACTTACACCTTGGGGTTTGTCCTTTTACTGCACTTGGGACCATTAGACCACCATGTAAATGAGCTTGAACTAACCTATTGGAGAGGCTACACGGAGAGAACTCAGAGGTTCTTTGGCAGAGGGATATTTTGATGAGAGCAGTATTTTAAGAAGAAATGAATGAGAGATTGGAAGGGTAGAGCTTAGAGTGGAGAAGCCTGGCTTGAAGGTGATCAGAGCTTGGATAAAGGAGGATCTAAAATCTCAAAGGTATTTCAGAGGAAGGAATAGAAAGTCATTAAGACTGATCAGGTATAAAGTAGTAAAGGATGGCTTCAAAGATGTCTCCAAAGTTTATCCTTTTTAAGCCTGGGAAAACAATGGTTTCAAAGGTATAGAATGGAAAGTTGGGAAGGGCAAGCAAATCAAGTGTGATTCAGTCAGAAATTTCACGGCTGTCAAAACATTGTTAGAACTCACTTAAAATTGTAATTTGTTGGAAGAATCAGTGTATTCTACAGAATGCAAGGGAAAGCTGACAACCCAAGCCTTAGAAAGGGCAAGAAAGAGGCTAAGCTTGGAGATCTCAGTAGCAAGATTTTCTGGATCTTCACTCCACCATGCCATTCCAGGATGCTCTTGTTCTCAACTGAGTTTGAATTCTTGAGAGTGAGGCTGTAGGCCACCCAACAGATGAGCTCCTGGGTCAGGTATTTGTGGATCCTGATCCAATCAGCTGTGGAGGAGGATGAGAATAATAAGTGTATAGGATGTACTCTCCAGAGCTATAAAGAGGCAGATGAGGGTTAGGGAGGAAATAATGGGCATCTCCCTAAAATAGGAGAGGATAATGAATGGGGGTGTGGGCAGGCTGAATTGGAAATGAAAATAGGAACTCCAAATGTGGATGTCCTGCTGGAAGTTTGAAACACAGGGCTAAATAGTTAGGCCAAGGTTTCAGATTTGAGTGACACTAGCCTATAAGTGATGGTGGACACCAGCAAATGATGATTAATACATCTTCAAAGAGAGTAGTAAGAGAAGACCTTAGGATAGAGGCCAGGAGTCACGGGCAATGCCTGTACATGTGAAAGGAGAAAGTGGACCCACTAAAAGAGAAAGGGCAGAGTGAAAGCCTCAGAGAACGCGGTATGGAAATCAAGGCAGGGGAGACTGGTCAACTAAGTCTAATGAAATGGGGGTAGAAGAGACCGAGGACCATGAAAAAAATCCTTTGTATGTTTAGGTGATCATTGGTGACTTTTAGAAGAAGAAAATAGAGGATAATGGTTTACCCCTTTCCCCCAAGGGAAGGCAAGAAGTAAAACCATGGGAGGAGACTACAATGAAACACACCAGTTGGTTTGGCACTATTCTAAAAGCAAAGGGGCTAATTTTCTTTGAGAGCATAAAGATGGAGAGAGAAAGAATTGGAGGCATCTTCAAATGTCCACAAATCAGCCTTAGGAATGTCTTCTTTTGAGGAAAATAGTACCCAAATTCAAAGACTATACAAAGAGACTTCAGCTTTCCATATATCACCCATGGAGGTGTCATCCGACAGTTCTGGAACCATTGCCAAAAAGACTGGCTGAGACCCGTGTGATCTGCAGAGTCTAAGTTTCTGTAAAACATTTAGTCAAGCAGTTGGGTAACAGTCGAGTCAGTGGACTTGCCCTTATTACTCACGGGGATGCCCCTGGGGCTTTCTTCACTGCAGTTAATTTCCAGGACATGGCGCCACTAAATATTAGCATGTCCCTTCATGTTAATGGCAAATGGCAAGAGGCTCTCATAATTTAGATATTTTTATGGCTGTTCTGTGGGAGCTAATTTTGTCTAACAAAACCCCATTAAGTTTTAGCTCTATCCTTTTCCCTTCCTCCAACTCCCAGAACTGGGACTTATATGTTAATTGCAGCCAGTCTATGCTAATTAGGTTTCATTTCTGTTTCTTAAAGAGACAGATGCCACGGGGCCCTGCCCCAGTCATAACTCCCTCCCACCTCCACAGCCAGCTTTTCAGAGGTTAAACTCCAGACTGGGTGAAGAATACACGTAAGGCTCACACTTGAATTTGGAAGGCAGAGGGGTGGGTATTTCTGTATTTCCCACAACTTCCTTTGAAGAAGAAATGCTTCTTTTCCGTGAAATTCTATGTGTAGCATTTCTAATTGAGAAACAAATCAAAACACTATTAGATTCCTTAACTACACACAAAACTCAGGAAAATACCCCCAAGGCCTACTATAACCACTGCTTTGAACAGAACACCCTCAATCCTGAAGCTTTCATCTATCTGCTGTGACAAGCTCAGGCTCGTCACTAAAGGCTGAGTAAGGATTTGCAGGGCAAGAACTGCCCAAGCAAAAGAGCAACTTTCTGCATTAATGCTTGATTCATTCACTGAATGAGTGCTTTCTAGGAGCCCAATACACATTTGGGAGGAGAAAAAGATGGGTAAGACAAAGATCCTACTGTAAAAAAGTCTCCAGTTTAGTGGGAAGACATAATAATACTATTAATATTAAATACCTAGTATTTATAAATACCTAGTATTTATCAGGCACTACTGTGAACTCAGTTTACCTATATTATCACATTTTAATCATCACAACAATAATATGAGGTAGATATTTATCTGTCCATTACACAGATGGGAAAATTGAGGTTTAGAGAGGCATAGTATATCAGTTACCTAGTGCCACAAATTATGCTGTGCAACCCACCACAAAACTCAGTGACATACCATAATAAGGCTTATTTTTATTGAGCATGGGTCCGTGGGTCCACTTGGGAAGTTCTGCTTCAAGATGTGGGTCATCCTGGCTTGGCTGCAGGATGAGTTCAAGTCTGTTCCTGTGTATCTCATCCTCTTTGGACCCAACAGCTAACCTGGGGTGTGTTCTACTCATGATGATGGTAGAATCACAGGGCGACAACTGGAAACATACGATAGGCTCAGAACTCACTCACTGTCACTTTCACTCATATTCTATTAACCAATACAAGTCACATGGCAAGACTAACATCAATGGACAGGGAAGTATTTTATGCCCAACCAAGTGGGAGAAATTGTAAAGTCACATAGAAAAGGCCGTGGGTGTGTAATTCTAATAGAGGGAGGGTGCAAAAAATTTAAAACAGTGATCTAATCTGCACACACAGATCAAAATGGGTAGAACTGGGATTCGGACTCAGAATGATCAGGCTCTAAAGCCCATCCTTCTAACCATTAGGCTGCATGCAAACATCTAAGAACAAGGAAGTCAGGCAGCGGCAAACGAATAGTAATGACATTCTGACTGGGGGGTTGGGTCAGGCGTCACAGAGGGGATATCTGGGCATGAAGATGAAGAGGATTTTTGATAGGCAGAGACAAAAGTCAGGGCATTGCTGCTGCAGGAAACAGCGCGAGGATGGATGGAAGGATGTGATGTGATCACGAGACTGGAGTGGAGAGTTCCAAGGGATGATAAGGAGTGGTGAGAGCTGAGGATGGGAAGTCAGGATGAGATCAGAATGGAGTTGTGAGCACGGATGTGACATGATCAGATTTGGAATCTCTTGGGCCAGCTCTTCTCAAACTTTATCGTGCATACAAATCCCCTGGGGATCTTGTTGAAATTCAGATTCTGATTCAGGAAGTCTTGTGGGGGAGCCTGGGATTCTGCATTTCAACAAGCTCTCTGGTGATGGTGACGCTGCTCTTTCACACTTGGAGTTGCAAGGCTCTGAGCAAACAGCCTGCTAGCCATTCAGGGTCAGGGATTATGTTTTCCTTCTCTTTGTTTCCACACAATGTCTCGCACATTAGCTGATACATAACAGACCCACCATCGGGGTTGGAAGTTGCTGCTGCCGCTCCTGCCTTCCCTTCCTCCTAATCAGCCTCCTCTCCCTTCCCCAAGGCTGCCCGACTCAGTAAAAAGCCAAGGTTCTCCGACACCTTGTTGCATTAGCTACCTGCATACCTATGCTCTGGCCCATTTTCTCGTTAGGAAAGGAGAAAAACCAAGGGCTGCAAAAAGCAATCTTGTATTACTGGAGGTCTACGCAAATTCATTAGAGCTTTGGGGAAGCCATCAGAAGTTGATTGTGCTTGAAGGGGTTGCTGGCCCCCTCCCACTTCCTAATTTGATTTCACGGCTCTGCAACGAAGTCAGAATTAGAGCCACATTAAAGTTGGGAAGAGACAGAAAAAATTCTACCACCAATCAAGTTCTGAAACTTGCAAGGTGCCTTCTCCCAGTATCCCCAAGGAATCACCCATTTTACTAGCGTGAAAGGGACCTCAAGAGGGACCACGGGCTGAAAAATCCCATTGGATGCACTACAGAGAAGTCTCACATTTGTGGGTAAGGGGTTCTGGAAAAAGGAGGGAGTGAAATGCTGGAAGTCCTACTTCGGTTAGGACACACCTGAGGAATAGGTGGCTTTGGGGGTACTAGGAGGTGAATGGCACTGGGGCTCATGCCTCAGGATGTCCTGACCTGACTGCCTGTCCTTGAGTTTAGAGATGTTCTTGAGTTTCATGAAGACAGAGTCCTTTAAGTTCAGATGGTGTTCAGGTGCCTGTCACAGATGTGGTGATCAGATCTGGAATCTCTTGGGCCAGCTCTTCTCAAAGAGCTCCCCTTGGCACGCACTCCTCTATCCTGCAGGCATTTACAGTGAACACCTGCCAAGGATTCTGGCCATGGGAGCACATTCAGGACTCTAAGAAGGCAAACTGGAGTCTATACCCTGGAAGCTGTCCTCAGCCAATGAGTTGGTGGATATATACACTGGCTTCCTCATTTCTTGGTTGGGATAACTCTGGGGCATATTCTACTATCACCCAGAGGTCCCCAGCTGGATTGAGCTCCAATGGGGAGCCCACAGAGGTCACTTGCTCGATAACACACCTTGTATCGGTGTCCTTTCTTCCCCGCCTCACTACTTCATTCCTCTATCAGAGCTTCTTAGGATTAACTTCTAAATAAACACCTCGCACTCAAATCTTTGTCTTAGGATCTGCTTCTGGGGGACCCCAAGCTAAGACAGTGTCCCAAACGTCCTCCATTAAAATGCTACCACTCCAGCGTGGCACAGATTCAGGGGTTCAGGAATGAGTGGGGCTTTCTGAGTGAACACATTATGAGGGAAATGTGGCAGAGGAACTCAGGATAATCCCCTGGGCAAGGATGGGAGTAGAGGGCGTGTTGCGGGGCTGTGGGAACTAGGTGCAGGACGTGTGACACAGGTCGCTGATTGCCAGGTGGAAAGATGCCAGCTCATCTGTCATTGCAGTTCTGCTTGAAGTTTATCCTATTCTTGGGTTTTCATTGCTAAATGGGAAAGATGAATGGGTTCCCTTAAGACATAGGGTTTGAGTTTTGCCTTGCCTTTTCCTAGGTGTATATCCTAGTCATTTTGTTTTTCAGTGATGTCCTTGGATGTAATTGGAGATAATAATAATGCACATTGAACCAAGCTGTAAGGAGCCTGGGGTAAAGAAGAACCCCCAGGCTCTGCAGGCCTGGGTCTAAACCTCTGTTTTGCCCTTTCGTTGCTGGCTGACCTTGTGCCAATTACCTAATATCTCTGAGACCCTGTCTTTATAAAATAGAGAAATAACATTAATTTGAATCACATGACATCGCCTACATTTGATATTCTGAGCTACAGAAACGGCAATTTCATGTGGTTCAACCTAAGACATATCTTGCAAAGGTTGATGTGAGGATTTAAATTAATAACCGAAAAGCATCTAGTATACTGACACGCACATTGTAGGCACCCAATGTACCATTGTAGCTGCTATGACTATTATTATTGAGATAATATCTTACGGAGATCACACTGTAAAAAGTATAAAACCCTACTCAGATTTTGAATAAATACTGATAATAACATCCCACTGCCCAAGGACCCTGTTTACTCGTCTAAACACCAACCAAGATCAAAACAAAGCAGCAATCACTGGACATCCAGATGCTGGGAGAACATACCAGGCTTTGCGTGTTTCCCAGCTCCCTGCAGAATACAATTTTTTTTGGTCTGTATTTCCAAATGCCATAATGAAACCATTGTGAATAAAAGAATAAGAGGTGATTTCAGCTTCCATCCTTTGTGAGGCTCAGATTTAAAACATAAAGAAGGGCCCAGCAAAATTAACTTTATCATTTTAAGAAACAACCATTGAAACAGCCATTGTGAATATATTCATTATTATACAATGCCGAGCGCTGTGCACCAGTGCGCGCGGCATCTGTCTGCTCACTAATTCTCCCGTTATTATTACCCACTGAAAGGGCAGGCGGGAGAGAATTCCAGGCAATCTCCCTCAGCAGAGGTTTGCGGGTTTCATGGAGCACTCAAAACTCCCCCAAATGTGCTCCTTGAGCATTTGGCTTGCTAATCTTGTTGACAGGACAGAAAAAAATCGAAAATAGCTAATGGCCTTAATTTTCTTATACCTGACAGCTAACCAATTCATCCCATCCCAAACAGTTACTCATCTGATTCCCCCCTTCTCCCTCTCCCTCTCCCTCTCTCTCTCAAAAACACAAACACACAACACTCCTCTTTTCCAAACCTGTCAGTCACAGCCATGTGTTCGTGCATGCACACATGTGCATGAGTGAGTGAGTGTGTGTGTGTGCGTGAGAGAGAGAGAGAGGGAGAGAGATGGGGCTTAATTGTATTGCTTTGCCTCTCAGGAAGGTTACAAATCACAGATGCAAAGAGGCTACTAAGATTCCAAGCTGGGAAGGACAGACAGAATGGTCTCATCAAAGTCCTAGGGCAACTAGGCACAACCAGGACAACACGTGGTATAGATCACTCAAGGTGACCATGGGGAATAAGACAGAGAAACAGAAGAGTCGGACCTGCAAGGAGATCTGGTGAATGTCTGGTGGGCTGTGGGGCCTGGTGGTGACAGCTGCCCTTGCAGATTGTTTCCAGGAAAGCGAGAAGCTCAGGCAAGGCAGGAGGTTCTGGAAAGGGCACCAGGTACTGCTGTGTCAGGATCCAGGATCACGGGGAGCACCCAGAGAGGAATCTGGTGAAAAGGCATTTAGAATTTGTGGCTTCTCTTTCATTCCCCTTCTCTGGTTCCCATTGCTGGCTTAAACTCTTTCAACTGGACCCAGGGCTGTATGTGTGAACCTGAAAAGTACAAGAGCAGTGGCAGCTGTAGCTGCGCTGAATGAAATGGAACTATCCTTTGTGTGTGTACGCGCGCGCGCGCGTGTGCGTGCATGGGTGGGTGTGTGTGTGTGTGTGTGTGTGTGTGTGTTGGGGTGGGCTGGCTCTGCATTTTAAAGGGATGGATTAATGGCTAAATGGCTGTTCTATGCTTTAAAGGGCCAGCTGTTCAGTGGTTAGTATTACAAGATTTATCTCTTGGAATGGTTTTTTTTAAATCACCCCTCCCCTTCCCCAGCTGTAGGCTTGTTGTTATGGGAGAAGAAAAACATTGTCTGGGTGGAGGAAAAGCACCCGAATGTGTAACTTAGACGCTTCCTGTACAGCAGATGCCTGGACAATGTCTCCCTCCAAGGGGTTCCTCTAAATTTCTTCAATTTCCTGGATTTCCTGGATAACATGGATTCTCCTCAAAAACATCAGAGACTGACTGGCGAGCTCCTGGAAGACAGGGATCCTATTTTCATTTATATCTGTGTTCTGTCCTCCCTTCTGCCCTAGGCTTGAAGCGGTCCCCATCTAACTTCCCCACCCCCACCTCCTCTCCTCAATTCTGTCCTCTGCTTCCCACTTCCTTCTCCGCCGCTACCCCTCCACAGGCTGTTCCTTCAGCTCCAGTGCTTCCCGCCTTGCTCTCAAGATGCCTACGTATGCCCTTTGAATAGTCGGGAAGC
Source organism: Balaenoptera musculus (assembly GCF_009873245.2). Classification (NCBI taxonomy): domain Eukaryota; kingdom Metazoa; phylum Chordata; class Mammalia; order Artiodactyla; family Balaenopteridae; genus Balaenoptera; species Balaenoptera musculus. Next base: position 34,283,481 of record NC_045806.1, on the reverse strand, counting down.
CCCCTTCCTCCAAAAAGGCTTCCCTCCCTCCCTCCCTCCACTGAGCTCCTACGGCTCTAAGCACAAGGGCTGCCCGGAGACGCCCTGCCACTGTGCAGGTCCCCGTTCTGTCCTTGCGCCCTCCTTCCGGAAGACGGGGGTCTTCATCCTTGTTTTATTTCTTGCCCTCTTCTTCCTACAGCCTGACTCCAGCTGGGGAGTTGGGTGCCCAGGGACTCCCCACGATCGATGACAACAGACTGAGGGGCAGCTGCAAAACAACTGGAACAAATCAAACCAAGGCCAAACGTTAACTGCCCCTGGCAACTTCTCCTCTTGGGCCTCTCTCGCAGGCCCCAGAAAGGCTCAAGGTTCAGGTCATAAAATCCAAACTCCCAGACCCACAAATCATCGTTTCCAGCCTGAAGGAGACACCCAACCCAGCCAAGGTCTTCCTGGACACACATTAGTCATCGGAGTGGCCCTCCCCACCTCAGGGTCCTGTCACTTCCACTCTCCTCTGATTGCCCCAGGACTGGTGGTCAAATAAATGGTCCGGGAGGTTCTAAGGGAGACCTGGGTCCTCCCTGGAATTGTCGGTTCCAGGCAGCTAACTCTAGTCTCCTGAGCCACCAGCCACAGGTTGGTTTCAGCTCCTGAGGTGGAGGCCAGAAGACCTCACACACCCACACACTCGCCAGGGCCAGAGTTCCCTGCTGTGAGCAGATGCAGTCTGAGCCTGCTCTTTCAAAAGGCTTGCCTTTCCCTCTTTAATAAAAACCCATATTCAAACGTGGGACATGATGTCACAGACAGATTATGAAGGGATCCTCAGCTTTGCAAAATATCCACTAAAGGGCTCTCTGGGGTTATGAGATACCCGACTCTAGCAGTGAGAACGCAATAGAAGGTAGAAGTTGAGACCATTGACAGGAGGGACTGTCATTTAGGCTCATTCTTAACACTGCCACTGACTAGCTGTGTGACCATAAGCAAGTCACCTTTCAGCTCTATGCCTCAGTTTCTGCATCTGTTAAATGGGGGCAATAACTGCAGCAACCTCATAAAGTTGATCTGATTTCTTCGATCTCCAAACTTCCTATTGACTTTGATTATTAAAAAGAACCACAATAGCAAGCAAAGTACTAGTCCTTTAAATATTGTCCATTTGTGGGGAAAGAAAATAAAGGAATTAGATTGGAAATCCGGTGGGGTTTTTTTGGTCTATTTAGTTTCTATTTCCTGATTTCCCCCAGGGCACCACCCTTCCCCCACTCTTAGCCCTGTGATTTGGGCAGGGTTATGTAGTGGTGTGCTGGCGACCACTTCTACTAGCTCTGCTTGTGATCGTGCCATCTCTTCCAAACTCCGTGTTCAATATGCATCATGACGGCAACTTGAACTCAGCCATGGTGAGAGTATTTATACCACTGACCTTGGCAAAGCCTACAAATAAGCAACTTCCTCCTCTCATCCCAGAGCTGGTTGTTAAAAGTTTACCAGCACAACCCTGGGCTTATACCCCATTCCATAGACATATGATCCAAGAATGGCCAATCAGCATATTTCAACTTCCTAGCTTTAGTGACAGGTTCAGAGATGGATGCATGTCCAGAGCCAGGCCAATGACAGGCAATCTTGAGACATTTGTTGGAAAAATTCGGAGAAAAGGTTCTTTTTAGTGGGAATGTATGGATGAAACTGGTAATGTCGAATTTACCAATATATGGAGGTGGTCCCACCTGAAAGAAGGAAAGAACAAGATACCAAGTGCTGGTGACTAGGCTGGACTAACCCTTGGATTTAAAAGGAAAGTGACACAATAAATTCTCCCCTCCTTTTTCTTGATAAGCCAGTTGGAGTTAGAGTTCTGTCATGTGCAACCCAGGATCCACAATAACAGAGCTGTGTTACACGTTATCTCACGTCAGGTTTTATCTATTTGTGGTAGATACTTTAATGGCTACAAATTCCTCCTCTCCCAGTAGGCATACTCCTTTGCAATGTGATTTTGCAGCTTCTTCCTTCAAATAGTAGACTCTATGTCCCCCTCCCTGGAATCTGAGCTGGGCTTGTGACTTGTTTTGGCTGACAGAATGTACCAGTAGCGATCCTCTACAACTTCTGAAATAGGCTCCTGGAGATCTTGTGGCTTCCACCTCTGCTCGCTTGGAACCCTGAGACCACTATGATCTGACACCACCATCCATGTGGGATGAAGGAGCACAAAGAAAGGGATGCTCAGCTGACCCAGGTATCCCTACTGAGCCCAACGCCCAGCCAACTCTAGAGCTGAACGCAGCCCATGGAGTGAGCCTAGTCAAGACCAACAAAGAACCTGCAGCCAATGCACAGAATCAAGAAAAATAATAAATCACTAGAGGGACCTTCAAGATGGCAGATGAGTAAGACGTGGAGATCACCTACCTCCCCACAAATACATCAGAAATACACCTACATGTGGAACAACTCCTACAGAACATCTACCGAACGCTGGCAAAAGACCTCAAACTTCCCAAAAGACAAGAAACTCCCCACGTAACTGGCCGTGTGGCTGACAGGGTCTTGGTGCTCCGGCCGGGGGTCAGGCCTGAGCCTCTGAGGTGGGAGAGCCGAGTTCAGGACATTGGTCCACCAGAGACCTCCCGGCTCCAAGTAATATCAAACAGTGAAAGCTTTCCCAGAGATCTCCATCTCAACTCTAAGACCCAGCTCCATTCAACAACCAGCAAGCTACAGTGCTGGACACCCTATGCCAAACAACTAACAAGACAGGAACACAACCCCACCCATTAGCAGAGAGGCTGCCTAAAATCATAATAAGGTCACAGACACCCCAAAACACACCACCAGACGTTGTCCTGCCCACCAGAAAGACAAGATCCAGCCCCACCCACCAGAACAAAGGCACCAGTCCCCTCCACCAGGAAGCCTACAAAACCCACTGAACCAACCTTAGCCACTGGGGGCAGACACCAAAAACAACGGGAACTACGAACCTGCAGCCTGAGAAAATGAGACCAGCAAACACAGTAAGTTAAGCAAAGTGAGAAGACAGAGAAACACATAGCAGATGAAGGAGAAAGGCAAAAACCCACCAGACCTAACAAATGAAGAGGAAATAGGCAGTCTACCTGAAAAAGAATTCAGAGTAAAATAGTAAACATGATCCAAAATCTTGGAAATAGAATGGAGAAAATACAAGAAATGTTTAACAAGGACCTGGAAGAATTAAAAAGCAAACAAACAATGATGAACAACACAATAAATGAAATTAAAAATTCTCTAGAAGGAATCAATAGCAGAATAACTGAGGCAGAAGAATGGATAAGTGACCTGGAAGATAAAATAGTGGAAATAAATACCACAGAGCAGAATAAAGAAAAAAGAATGAAAAGAATTGAGGACAGTCTCAGAGACCTCTGGGACAACATTAAACGCACCAACATTCGAATTATAGGGGTCCCAGAAGAAGAAGAGAAAACGAAAGGGACTGAGAAAATATTTGAAGAGATTATAGTTGAAAACTTCCCTAACATGGGAAACGACATAGTCAATCAAGTCCAGGAAGCGCAGAGAGTCCCATACAGGATAAATCCAAGGAGAAACATGCCAAGACACATATTAATCAGACTATCAAAAATTAAATACCAAGAAAAAATATTAAAAGCAGCAATGGAAAAACAACAAATAACATAAAAGGGAATCCCCATAAGGTTAACAGCTGATCTTTCAGCAGAAATTCTGCAAGCCAGAAGGGAGTGGCAGGACATATTTAAAGTGATGAAAGGGAAAAACCTACAACCAAGATTACTCTACCCAGCAAGGATCTCATTCAGATTCGACAGAGAAATTAAAACCTTTACAGACAAGCAAAAGCTAAGAGAGTTCAGCACCACCAAACCAGCTTTACAACAAATGCTAAAAGAACTTCTCTAGGTAGGAAACACAAGAGAAGGGAAAGACCTACAATAACAAACCCAAAACAATTAAGAAAATGGTAATAGGGACATACATATCGATAACCTCCTTAAATGTAAATGGATTAAATGCTCCAACCAAAAGACATAGACTGGCTGAATGGATCCAAAAACAAGACCCGTATATATGCTGTCTACAAGAGACCCACTTCACACCTAAGGACACATTCAGACTGAAAGTGAGGGGATGGAAAAAGATATTCCATGCAAATGGAAATCAAAAGAAAGCTGGAGTAGCAATTCTCATATCAGACAAAATAGACTTTAAAATAAAGACTATTACAAGAGACAAAGAAGGACACTGCATAATGATGAAGGGATCAATCCAAAAACAAGATATAACAATTGTGAATGTTTATGCACCCAACATAGGAGCACCTCAATACATAACACAAATGCTAACAGCCATAAAAGGGGAAATTGACAGTAACACAAGCATAGTAGGGGACTTTAACACCCCGCTTTCACCAATGGACAGATCATCCAAAATGAAAATAAATAAGGAAACACAAGCTTTAAATGACACATTAAACAAGATGGACTTACTTGATATTTATAGGACATTCCAACGAAAAACAACAGAATACACTTTCTTCTCAAGTGCTCATGGAACATTCTCAGGCTAGATCATATCTTGGGTCACAAATCAAGCCTTGGTAAATTTAAGAAAATTGAAATCCTATCAAGTATCTTTTCTGACAAGAACGTTATGAGACTAGATATCAATTACAGGAAAAAATCTGTAAAAAATACAAACACATGGAGGCTAGACAATAGACTACTAAATAACCAAGAGATCACTGAAGAAATCAAAGAGGAAATCAAAAAATACCTAGAAACAAATGACAATGAAAACACGACAACCCAAAACCTATGGGATGCAGCAAAAGCAGTTCTAAGAGGGAAGTTTATAGCAATACAATCCTACCTCAAGAAACAAGAAACATCTCAAATAAACAACCTAACCTTACACCTAAAGCAGTTAGAGAAAGAAGAACTAAAAAACCCCAAAGTTAGCAGAAGGAAAGGAAACATAAAGATCAGATCAGAAATAAATGAAAAAGAAATGAAGGAAATGATTGCAAAGATCAATCAAACTAAAACCTGATTCTTTGAGAAAATAAACAAAATTGATAAACCATTAGCCAGACTCATCAAGAAAAAAAGGGAAAAGACTCAAATCAATAGAATTAGAAATGAAAAAGGAGAAGTAACAACTGACACTGCAGAAATACAAAGGATCATGAGAGATTACTACAAGCAACTGTATGCCAATAAAATGGACAACCTGGAAAAATGGACAAATTCTTAGAAAAGCACAACCTTCTGAGACTGAACCAAGAAGAAATAGAAAATATAAAGAGATGAATCACAAGCACTGAAATTGAAACTGTGATTAAAAATCTTCCAATAAACAAAAGTCCAGGACCAGATGGCTTCACAGGTGAATTCTATCAAACACTTAGAGAAGAGCTAACACCTACCCTTCTCAAACTCTTCCAAAATATAGCAGAGAGAGGAACACTCCCAAACTCATTCTAAGACGCCACCATCGCCGTGATACCAAAACCAGACAAAGATGCCACAAAAAAAAAAAAACTACAGGACAATATCACTGATGAACATAGATGCAAAAAACCTCAACAAAATACTAGCAAACAGAATCCAACAGCACATTAAAAGGATCATACACCATGACCAAGTGGGGTTTATCCCAGGAATGCAAGGATTCTGCAATATACGCAAATCAATCAATGTGATAATCCATTGTAACAAATTGAAGGAGAAAAAACATATGACCATCTCAAGAGATGCAGAAAAAGCTTTGGACAAAATTCAACACTGATTTATGGTAAAAATCCTCCAGAAAGTAGGCATAGAGGGAACGTACCTCAATGTAATAAAGGCCATATAAGACAAACCCACAGCCAACATCATTCTCAATGGTGAAAAACTGAAACCATTTCCTCGAAGATCAGGAACAAGACAAGGCTGCCCACTCTCACCACTAGTATTCAACATAGTTTTGGAAGTTTTAGCCGCAATAACCAGAGAAGAAAAAGAAATAAAAGGAATCCAAATTGGAAAAGAAGAAGTAAAACTGTCACTGTTTTCAGATGACATGATACTACACATAGAGAATCCTAAAGATGCTACCAGCAAGCTACTAGAGCTAATCAATGAATCTGGTAAAGTAGTAGGATATAAAATTAATGCACAGAAATCTCTTGCATTCCTATACACTAATGATGAAAAATCTGAAAGAGAAATTAAGGAAACACACCCATTTACCACTGCAACAAAAAGAATAAAATACCTAGGAATAAACCTACCTGAGGAGACAAAAGACCTGTATGCAGAAAACTATAGGACGCTGATGAAAGAAATTAAAGATGATACAAACAGATGGAGACATATACCATGTTCTTGGATTGGAAGAATCAACATTGTGAAAATGACTCTACTACCCAAAGCAATCTACAGATTCAATACAATCCCTATCAAACTACCAATGGCATTTTTCACAAAACTAGAACAAAATATTTCATAATTTGTATGGAAACACAAAAGACCCCGAACAGCCAAAGCAACCTTGAGAAAGAAAAATGGAGATGGAGGAATCAGGCTCCTGCACTTCAGACTATACTGCAAAGCTACAGTAATCAAGACAGTATGGTACTGGCACCAAAACAGAAATATAGATCAATGGAAAAGGATAGAAAGCCCAGAGATAAACCCACGCACCTATGGCCAACTAATCTATGATGAAGGAGGCAAGGATATACAATGGAGAAAAGACAGCCTCTTCAATAAGTGGTGCTGGGAAAACTGGACAGCTACATGTAAAAGAATGAAATTAGAACACTCCCTAACACCATACACAAAAATAAACTCAAAATGGATTAAAGACCTCAATGTAAGGCCAGACACTATAAAACTCTTAGAGGAAAACATAAGCAGAACACACTACAACATAAATCACAGCAAGATCCTTTTTGACCCACCTCCTAGAGAAATGGAAATAAAAAGAAAAATAAACACATGGGACCTAAGGGAAACTTAACAGGTTTTGCACAGTGAAGGAAACCATAAGCCAGATGAAAAGACAACCCTCAGAATGGGAGAAAATATTTGCAAACGAACCAACTGACAAAGGATTAATCTCCAAAATTTACAAGCAGCTCATGCAGCTCAACACCAAAAAACCAAACAACCCAATCCAAAAACGGGCAGAAGACCTAAATAGACATTTCTCCAAAGAAGACATACAGATTGCCAACAAACACATGAAAGAATGCTCAACATCACTAATCATTAGAGAAATGCAGATCAAAACTACACTGAGGCATGACCTCACACCAGTCAGAATGGCCATCATCAAAAAATCTACAAACAATAAATCTTGGAGAGGGTGTGGAGAAAAGGGAACACTCTTGCACTGTTGGTGGGAATGTAAATTGATACAGCCACTATGGAGAACAGTATGGAGTTTCCTTACAAAACTAAAAATAGAACTACCATACGGCCCAGCAATCCCACTACTGGGCATATACACTGAGAAAACCATAATTCAAAAAGAGTCATGTACCACAATGTTCATTGCAGCTCTATTTACAATAGCCAGGTCTTGGAAGCAACCTAAGTGTCCACTGACAGATGAATGGATAAAGAAGAGGTGGCACATATATACAATGGAATATTACTCAGCCATAAAAAGAAATGAAATTGAGTTATTTGTAGTGAGGTGGATGGACCTAGAGTCTGTCATACAGAGTGAAGTAAGTCAGAAAGAGAAAAGCAAATACCATATGCTAACACATATATATGGAATCTAAAAAAAAAAAAATGGTTCTGAAGAACCTAGGGGCAGGACGGGAATCAAGACGCAGATGTAGAGAATGGACTTGAGGACCCGGGGAGGGGGAAGGGTAAGCTGGGACAAAGTGAGAGAGTGGCATGGGCATATATACACTACCAAATGTAAAATAGATAGCTAGTGGGAAGCAGTCGCATAACACAGGGAGATCAGGTGCTTTGTGTCCACCTAGAGGGGTGGGATAGGGAGGGTGGGAGGGAGATGCAAAAGGGAGGAGATGTGGGGATATATGTATATGTATAGCTGATTCACTTCGTTATAAAGCAGAAACTAACACACCATTGTAAAGCAATTATACTCCAATAAAGATGTTAAAAAAATAATAAATCATTGTTTTAAGCCACTCAGCATTGGTACTGAGCGTAAAGCAAAAGGTACTTAATGCTTTTTAGCATCCAAATTTTCTCTGTCCATTAACAAGGGGATAAAAGTCTTATGCTTGGGAAGAGAGTTGGGGCTCTGGAGCCAGAAAGTTGGACTTGAGCCCAGGTTCCACTGCTTAGTCAGATGGGTGTCCTTGGGACAGTTATTTAATTTCTCTGTGCTTCAGTTTTCCCATCTGTCAAGTGGGGATAATAATAGCAACTATCTTGTAGGATTGTCATGAGGATTAAATAAGCTAAAAGCTTATTGTATGCCCAGTCCTTGGCATAAGCAAGGACTCAATAAGTGTTACCTACTATAACTATTAGTATTAGCACCCATGCTATGTGAAATAAATCTAAATTCTGTGTTGAATCCAAGAACAGTGGTTTTGACTATAGTAATTGTCACAGGTTGAACTTAGGCTATGGTCATGGTAGGATTCAAACTTATCCAATCATGTCTGTAGGGGGTGGCAGGGTCCCACCAACCATCTGTTAGCATTTATGATCAAAGAGACCCCTGGGAAAGAACTCACCCTAAGTGTGAAGGATGGTAGTAAATAGTAATAGTTTGCATTTATTGAGTACTTATTATGTGCCAGACACTTTGCTAAGTGCATTACATGGGTTATCTCATTTAGGCTTCACAACTATCCTAGAAAGTAGGTGCTACCAGTATCTTTCTTTGCAGTTGAGAAAACTGAGGCTCAGAGAGGTCAAGTTACTAACCAAAGTCAGACAGGTAGTGAGAGTGGAGACAAGGATTTCAGCCCCAGCTGGCTGATTGTAGAGCCTGCGCCCCTAACCTCTTACCACACTGCCTTGGTTCTTGGACAATGGGCCAGAGCCGGCCAACACCAACAACCTTCACGAAGATGACCCTGCCTCTGAGCCCTGAGGCAAGGGGAAGGAATAGGAAATAAAAGGGCATGGAAATTCTCTACCCTCAGTGGGGCACTGAACATGTGGGGAGAGGCTGGCAGTTCCGAGGGCAGCCCCTTGACGGCCTACGGAAGGTGGTTCCTCTGCCCGCACACCAGCCATCTGGCATAGGGTCTGGGCACCCCTATCAGACATTGGTGGTTGCCAGTGGCTGTTGAGGCATCTCTGGTAGGGTGGGTAGCAGCGACAGTGCCTTTGTCAGGCACTAAGGATGAAGGGGCCATTTCAGCTTAGGCAGAGATGAGAGAGACTGCCACAGCAGCTGCCGTGGAGGCGGTGGTGGAGGTGATACCACAGGCCGCCAAGAACACAAGCCTGCTGAACATAGCAGGAGGGCTCAGAACCATTTGGGAGGAATCTGAGGGGCCCCTAGTCTCTGCAGAGTGAGTGGGAGTAGAGCCAGAGGCACTCTGCTGTTAATGGCTGTGACCGTGATGCTAGTCTTACCCCCAGGAACTCCAGAAAGCAGGACGTGTCAAAGGCAACCATGAATCCAGGTGTTGGCCAAGGCAGCATCCACAGAAAAATCTCTAACCTCAGAAATATCTTCCCCTCCATTTCCATATATAACGGAATATATATAATGCCTCCTGAAACTCCAATCTTCTCTTCAGTGTTAAGATATCACCTTTAGAAACCCCCTGGTAGTAGGCAAACATATAACAGCCTAGCCCATTATGCAGGCCCTGATTACGTAGGTGGTAGGAGGACCTGAGAGTCGGCTTCTCTAACCGGCTCCCAAATGCTCCTGTTGCTGCTGTTCTGAGGATCACACTGAGTAATGGGGCTCCACGTTCCTCTGTACTGAGTTCCCGTGCATCCCAGCCATCTCCTGGTCTAGCATAAGGAGCACCAGTTTTTCACAAGCAGCCCTGAAGACCCATTACACTGTATCGCCCTTTTGCTAAAGCCCGTGCTTAAATTACAGCTACTTTGAGGCTAGAGTGAGGGAGTCACTTGGCTTCCATGGGAATGTAATTTTGGCGAACGCCCATATAAACATTCCTCTTTTCAGAGACTTGGCGATTCACAAAAGATGCTTCCATCACAAACATCAGGGCTATATAGTTCTCCAGCTGTCCTCACCTCTGTACCATTCATCAAGATGTCGAGGAAGCAAAATGGTTCCCTAGGCATTCATTCATTTATTCATTCATTTAGTCATAAAACAAGTATTGATCGAATACCCCCTCACTGCCAGGTACGTGCTTGGGTGCTGGGTAGGGATAAAAACCCAGCAAAATTCTCATGGGTCCTGAACTCGTGGAGCTTATAGTCTAGAAAGAGAAGTAAACATGAATCCAATAGTCACACCAGTGTGATATTATAGCCCATGAAGCTGCTGTGAAGGAGGAGAATGGGTTCTGGGAGAGCAAGTGACAGGGGACCAGCCTTGGGAGTCAAGGCTGGCTTTGCTGAGAAAGGATAGCTCAAACTGATATCTGAAGGATGGACAGGTGGATGCCAGAGGAAGGCCACTGCCAGAGGCACACTTAATGTTCTTGCCAGCTCCAAACCCCATCTTCCTGTGGGTGGGAATGTCACAGCACCCATGCTGTGGCTCTAGTCAGGCTACTTTCCAGTCTTCACAAAAGTAAGGCCTTGGAGGTATCTACCCAGAGGGAGTAGTGCTAGATTGTTCCTCAAGCCTGTGTTCTTCTGTCCAGTCGCCCTGTGAGGACAACCATAGGCCAGTGGGATACCTGGATTTCTATAAGAGTGATTGCTATGCGAGGCACTGTGTTCTCTCCACCTTCTCCTCCTGCAAAAACATATGCTGAAGCCCTAACACTCAGTACCTGCAAATGTAACCTTGTTTGCAAATAGGGTCTTTGCAGAGGGTGAAATTAAGATGAGGTCATTAGGCAAAAACTCTAATTCGAAAAGACACATGCACCCCAATGTTCGCAGCAGCCCTATTTACAATAGCCAGGACATGGAAGCAACCTAAGTGTCCATCAACAGAAGAATGGATAAAGAAGATGTGGTACATATATACAATGGAATACTACTCAGCCATAAGAAAGAATGAAATAATGCCATTTGAAGCAACATAGATGGACCTAGAGATTATCATACTAAGTAAGTCAGAAAGAGAAAGACAAATACCCATGATATCACTTATATGTGGAATCTAAAGTATGATACAAATGAACTTATTTACAAAACAGAAACAGACTCACAGACATAGAAAACAAACTTATGGTTACCAAAGGGGAAAGGAGGGGGGAGGGATAAATTAGGAGTTTGGGATTAACATCTACACACAATTATATATAAAATAAACAACAAGGACCTACTGTATAGCACAGGGAACAATATTCAATATCTTGTAATACCCTATAATGGAAAAGAATCTGAAAAAAAATGTAAACATATATATATGTATAACTGAATCACTTTGCTGTACACTGAAACTAACAGAGTAGTGTAAATCAACTATACGGCAATTTAAAAAAATAAAGATGAGGTCATTAGAGTGGGCTTTAACCTAATATGATTGGTGTCTACATAAAAAAGGGGAAATTTGGACAGACACTTAGGGAGAATGCTGTGTGAAGATACAGAGAGACACAGAAGGAAGACAGCCATGTGAAGATTAAGGCAGAGAATGGAGTAATGCGGCCAAAAGCCAAGGAATACCTGGAAGCACCAGAAGCTCAACGAGGCAAGGAAGGATCCTTCCCTGGAGCCTTTGGAGGGAGCATGGTCCTGCTAACATCCTGATTTCGGACAGCTAGCCTCCACATTACGGCACTTGGTTACAGCAACCCTAGGAAATTAATACAGTGATGGAGCCACTCACAGAGCTGTCCTTAGGGATTTGAACTGAGCCGCTTGAGAGGATGGTCGCAGGGGACCACTCTGTCCTGGGTCAAGAGTGTGATCACCCAGCTCAGGCTGCTGTGGGTGGAATGGAGTGGAGAGGGTTAGGGTGGAAGTTGAGGGACAATTAGAAGGCCTCTGTAGCAGTCATACCCTCATGAGACACTAAGGAGGTAAAATGGACAGAATTTAATGATTTATACGGCAGAGGAAGAAGATGACACTTTCAAGGGTGACCCCCGGTTTCAGACTTGAGGACCCGGTGATAGCAAAGGTAAAGAGGGCCACGTGAGGTTTTGTTTCTGCTTAATCTCACCAAAGAAATTAATTGTATCCTCCGAACTCTTTGGGCTTTCCTCTCTCATTGATGGCTAATTTAAAAATGAAAAATGGGGGCTTCCCTGGTGGCGCAGTGGTTGAGAATCTGCCTGCCAGTGCAGGGGACACGGGTTCGAGCCCTGGTCTGGGAAGATCCCACATGCCGCGGAGCGGCTGGGCCCGTGAGCCACAACTACTGAGCCTGCGCGTCTGGAGCCTGTGCTCCGCAACAAAAGAGGCCGCGATAGTGAGAGGCCCGTGCACCGCGATGAAGAGTGGCTCCCGCTCGCTGCAACTAGAGAAAGCCGTCGCACAGAAACGAAGACCCAACACAGCCATAAATAAATAAATAAACTAAAAAAAAAAAATGAAAAATGTTTGCTCATTAGAGAAGGCATTACTCATAGAGGATGACAAGTGGAGAGAACAACTAAGATCAGATCAGCTTCTTCCTCTCTCTGCAATCCCCTCCCTCAGTTTGTATTTCTCAGAGGTGGTCATTCAGGTGGGTGTGGGGCAGAATTCTAAGATCCTCGATGACTCACACCCCTGTGTAATCCCCTCTCTTTGAGTGTGGGTGGACCAGACTTAATCAGATAAGCCCTTTAAACAGGGTCTAGAAGTCAGAGATGGAAGAAGTCAGGGAGATTCTGCTGTTGGCCTTGAAGAAGCAAGCCCTCACAAGCCCTATAGCTTCAAGGAACTAAATTCACCCAACGACCACATGAGCTTGGAAGAAGACCCGGAGCCTCAGATAAGACCCTCAACCCCAGTCAACACCGTGACTGTAGCCTCGTGAGACCCTGAGCAGAGGACCCAGTTAAGCTGTATCAGACTCCTGACCCATGGCAAATGTGAGATAAGTGCGTGCTGTCTAAAGCCTCTAAAGGTGTGGGAATTGGTTATGTAGCAGCAGATCACTAACACAGTGGTGATCCTGACTTCCCCCAGCCAGATTTCAAAATGTATTCAGCCCTTCCTTATCTTCTTCCAGTCACATTATTTCCATCCATGAAATGTGCTAGATCTGGTTGAGGTGTTCTGGTGATAACAACAGCAGATGCTGGAATGTTTAGTTGAAGGCATGAAGGCCCCAGTAGAATTCCTTGCCTCAGGGACGAAGGTGGACTTTTCCATTCCTCCGGCTTCCGTTCTGTGGGTTTGGGTGTTGGGGAGAGGTGCTGGGAGACAAAGATCACAAATGAGAGAAGGCGCTGGCCGTGCTGGGTCCTAGAAGGTGAAGAGAGAAAAATGGTTCCCACTTCTGATGGGAATTACTTTCCGCCGTGGACTTTGTGGTCGCCAAGGTCAAATAGGGAAGCTTTATTAAAGCACCAGTGGGCCTGAGGGTCTGGCATGACTGCGTGGGTGAGGCACTGCTCCACGTGCGGAGCCCGGATTTGGGTCTCTGTCAGACTCTCCCGGTGTCTTGATCTGTTTTTCCAGAAAGCAGAGTCTGAAACAGAGTGCAGGTAGTTTATTTGAGAGGTCATCCCAGGAATCAGGAGTGAAGAAGCAGAAAGAGTGAGACAGGAAAGGAAAGCAAGCCAGTATATAAGAGTGCGTTATCGACGGGGTATCATCATCAGGATTTTGATTGTGCAGGCGCTTCTGTGAAGCCTACAGAATGCCTTCTGGAAGAAGAGCAGGCTGGGGCCAGATCCAGAAGGATTTTGCATGCAAGCTAAGAATTTATGATGGTTTTCCTATCCATAACAGGAAGCAATACAAATTTTTAAGCAGCAGTGTTTCATGGTTAGGTGTTCATTTTATCAAGCTGAGGCAGAGACACCAGGTTCAAGGCTGCTGTAGAAGTCTTGGTCGGTTGGTTTCAAAGCGTATCCTTAGAACCCAAGATTGACAATGGGTTTACCATAGGTGGGTGTGTGGGACATCATCATTTTTATCCAGAGCAACAGCTTTCAGCAGTTGGACATCTGTAAAATTTCATTTCATGGGAGTGTTTTGCTCTAAGACTGATTAGATCCCACTGTAATAGGAGAGATGGGATGAAGGTCTTGGCTAAAGTGGCTCTTGAGGTTGACAAGTAAGCAGAGGCCAGATCTGAGTCCCTCTTCTGAGGCTGGCTGGTGGCAGACGGGACATGGGAGAAAGAAAGCAAGAAGGCGAGCATGACGGGAGTCTCCGGCCCTGGTTAGTTCGGTCTGGCTTTGGGGCCAGGGGTTTGTTTAATCTGGCATCGAGACCCCTGTTTCCATAGGGGTGGGTATTGTGCAATACATCCCGTGCATTTGGTTCCTTGAAGGTCAAAGGGCCTGTTGCCTCTGGGAAATGCCTTGGTGTTATGGAAATTAGATCTTTCGTTCATTCATTCATTCGATAAGCATACTTCGAGCACTGCTACGGGACTGACTCAAAAATAGGTCAGACACAGTCCCCGCTCTAAGGGAATTCACAGCCTGGGGTACTGTGGTCTGTAGCAAGGAAGCAAGCAGCGGGGGGAGGCTGTGAGTACCCCTGAAAGGAACTGCAGCCACAGAGAGCCTGGTTGCTAGGGGCGAGGCCACACACTCCCCATTGCGTGCGGCTCCCATCCTCCCCACTCCTCCCACTGCAACAGTGGCAGGGCTCAGCCTCCCATCACAATGAGCGGGGCTGGGAAGAAGCCAGGCCCTGTCTTTGCCCCAGGCCGGGAATGTGCTCGCTCAGCTGAGACTCAAACCCAAGACAATCGTGGGCTTGTGGGGAGCTTGGCGAGGAGGCTCAAGAAGGGTTTCTTTTCTTTCCTTTTAGCCTTTGAGAGCCACTCTAAAAAATGTTGTTTTCTACTTAATGAGAGTTCTCAAACTAGTCTGTATTTGAGAAAGTAGAAAAGAGGAAGAATCAAATGTGTAGATTTTTGTTATGGTCCCAGACGACCCATGAGCATGGCCTCAAATTTTAACGTAACACAATCTAAATTGCTGGTGTTCAATCAGATGGAAGATCCCGGGCCAAGTGAGAAGGGCTATTTAGCAAACCAAGCAAAGGTTTTCTAAGCTGCAGGCCAAGGGTCTTACAAAGAACCCAGAAAAATTGCACAATTAAGCCCCATCCCCCCTTTTTCACCACACATCTCTTTACACCGTGAATGATTTGAAGGCTGCATGCTTTTGGATTGCCCTCATGAAGATTTAGTTTCTGGCTCAAGAAAAACCACGTCAGAAAATCGTCCTTCAGCATTCTCAGAGAATACATTTAAAAGATTGCTACCTAAAGAGCCCAATTTTGGTTTTTCAAAATATATGTGCAAATGGACATCAAAAAAAAGATGGAATGATATCATCAAAATACGATAAATTGTAATCTATGGATTGAGGGATTATAGGGATTTCCATTTCCTTCATCGAGCTTTTTAATTTTCTTGCCAATTAACTTTTTTTGTGATTATAAAAAATGGTGGTTTTTTTTTAAGAATCCCTATGAAAATCAGTTTTCTTATCTGTAAGAAGGGGATAATCACGCCTCACGTAAGATTCATGAGGATTTGATGACATAATGTATATACTGATCTTGGCATAGACCCTAAAACAGAGGTGACATCCCATAGATTGGCATCGATGATGTGGAGGCATCAATCTATGTTATGTATTTTTAAATTACCTTTTTTTTTTTTAAACGAAAGCACAGCACACAAGTTTTACATAAACGTGGCAGGATAATTTATTACGATATTAACTTGTAGTCTGATCTTGCTGCTTTAGGTATTTTTCCTTTTCCAGGGTCCCCCACGGGAAGATGAGTTGGGGGCTCCTTTGCCTCAGGGGCTCTGTGTGGAATGGCTGAAAACTAGAGTATGCTGGTCCCAGGACATGGGATAGGAATTATAACTCCAGTCTGTTGTTTTACAGAAACCTCGAGCCACTGAAAAGAATTGCCCTGACAAAGTGTGTATCTCCACATGTGTGCTGGGGGAAGGGGGAGGGGAGATGGACGGGAGGAAATGGAGGAGAATATTGGAGTTCAAAGATTTTAAGAAGGCAAAATCCCCCTTAAGAGGGAGGAGGGTTAGAGACTGTCTGGGACTCTTTGATGAAAGGGATTGGTTTCTGGCAGGTCCCGCTAGCAGGAGGGCACCCAAGCCCTGTTCCCGTACCCGGTAACTGAGCAGGGTGAGGTCCTCTGATTAAAGGGCTCTGGGATGGCAAGTATGATGATGTCTGTCACTCACTCTAAGTGATTCCAGAATAGACCATGTGATTGGATGTATGTGAGAGTTTAAGCTTCAGCTCTAGGGGCCATCAGGTGTCTGTTGGAGACTCCCCACGCCAGGAGTACTCGGCCGACATTTGATCAAAAAGGCCACCTTCCAAAGGTGGCTCCTTCAAGCACGCCATCCATAGTGTTCCAATCAACACTGGAGGCTTTCCTAATTAGTACACAGTGAGTATCAGAAATGGGTTTTCATTGGTGGAATTAGTGACTTGTTAGCTAGCAGGAGGAGTGCCAGAAATGGGCTCTCTTCCCACCCGTAGCAGATGCTGTTGGCATGCCACCTGTGGTCCCCTCACCTGTACGCTTTGGGCATACCAGCCCACTGCCCAGTGCCAACAGCTGCATTGCCCAGCCTATGGGCTTTCTTTTGTCACTGAAGTCCACTTTGTTGTCTGTGTGTCTGGTCACAAGTGCCAGGAAATTAATTCTTGCGTAGCCTTCAATCAATCATTAACCAGAGTTGGTGCATAAATACCCCAGCTCTCTTGCCCCTCAGATGGGATAACTCTGAGGCTTGTGCTCTACACTGGCTCCATGTATTGTTCTTACAGATTTAACCTCTAGTAACTTACAGTGGTAAGGAGCTTGACAACATACGAGGCTCACTAATCCAGTCTCCTACTGGTGGTTCCTTCACCTCCTAAATGGACTACCTGGCTTATGGGAGAACCCAAATGGAAGCCTGAACAGGCCATAAGAGGCTAGCAAGGCCTGTAGCCCACATTCACTGTCAGCTCTAAACTCAAGCTTGAAACGATCTTGTACCTAACCTTGAACAGGAGAGATTCAATTGCATCATTCAAGAATCCTGCCTCTGGAGTTTTGAGATTTGCCTCTGGTAAACCTTTCAAGCAAGGTGGTGGTTGGAGCACCAGAAAGGACAGAGACCCAGGGCTTCCAAGCCTGCAGGTTGTATGAATTGTTCCTGTGCTTTCCTTTTAAAAAAAGTTAATAAATGTCCATGTAAGTAGCAGAATTTGTTTAAAGACTTGCATTCTTTTGGCAAGGTTATAGGAAGGGTAGTTAATGCTTCCTCATCTCAAAGTTTCTCTTGGCTACAATGGCCAAGAGAACCAAAAAGAACCAAAGAGCTGTGCATGTTGGCATAGATTGCTTTGAAATTACAGGGAAACAAGCTACTGAACACCAAGATATATATATATATATGTAAGCTGAGAGCTGGGTTCGGAAAGGGAGCATCCAAAGAGAGAGAGTATTCAGAGAATAAGCATTTCAAGAGCCATAGAGGAAGCTGCATGGCACTTTATGACCAGATCTCAGAACTCACATACATAACATACTTCCTCCATACTCTACTGGGCAAAGCAGTCCCAAGCCTGCCTAGATTCAAGGGGAAGGGACCTAGACTCCCATCTCTAAATAAGAGGAGTGCCAAAGAATTTAAAGCTTTTTTAAAAAAAACCCACCACAGCCAGGATGGGGTAAGAGGTGTCAAAGGTAAATCATCCATGTATTTGAAATCCTATAGGAACTTCCCTTGAATGAGCTGAACCTTCATCGAATGCAGATGAAGCTCCGGGTGTTTGATATCGACTCAGTTCAGGAATGATTCATGTGATTGTTGCTGCCACATCCAGAGGATGAAATGGAAGGGAAGAGAGCTGAAATATTAATCTATGGAGGCCTGTCTTTTCATGAGGTCTTATAAATTATACAAAGCAAGTCACTGGTTCTAAGTGGATTAGCTGCCCATCATGTAGGCAAGGTCATGGCCCATGCTCTAGTTAAGGAAGATTGTTTCCCTCCAGTTTAAATGATAATATATCTAGAGAAACTTTGAACTCAAATGCAAGCAGGCAAGCTAAGCTGAAATTTCTTATCATGAAACCAAATAAATTACCTCTCTTTGAGGCAGAGCTGTAGTTTCTTAAATTCCAAAGGAAGTAGGAAGTGAAAAATAAACCAAAATTTTAGTGAGTTGCCATCCATAGAATTTAAACTTAAATAGCTTTCCCAATCCTTCTAGGAGCCTGGATTCCATGACTTCACAGTGGTCCATCCAGGTCTTTGAAAGTTATTAGGTGATTAGCATAATGTTATTAGCATAATGATGATTTCCATAATTATGGGATCATCTGTATTTGAAGAGTTCCTTTAAATTTTTTGAGGGATCTTAACAGCTATGAACTCATTTTATCTTCATAATCACACCATAAGATGGGCAGCACTAATAAGTCCATCTTACAGATAAAGAAAATGAGGCACTCAGGAGGGTTAATATAGTGTCCTAGTTAGCCAACAACGTCTTGGCAGGCCTGCCCCTAGAATCAACACTCCCAGCCTAATTCCTAGTTAACCAGATAATATTAATCCTGCAACTGTTTCTATGGCGCTCGAGTGAACACCAGCTTTATACTAGGGATGCTCATGGTTCCTCCCCAGACACAAAATCATAGACCTAGGGATTAGAACAAGGAGGCTTGAATTTCTTCCTAGTCGCCTGTCCCCTGGCATCCTCTAGCAGACCCTAAATCTTTCAGGGCCTGTGACTCTTCAGAGCTGCTTTGAACTATAATAAAAGGCACCATAGAAATATTCCTTCCAGCTGCTGAGCTTACGAGACTAAGGGTGACCTCAGATGCCTCCCTGTATACTACCCTTCGCAACTAACAATTAACCTGGGGTCAATTCCCTCTCCTTAGCGTTCAGAATTTACTGGTTGACACCATACAGTCATCTTGTGGGTCACTTTAGTCCTTCTCTCCCTCTACCTTCCATGTCTAACTCATCACCAAATCCTCTCTAATGCTCATAAACACACCTCTCCGCCATGGGTGTACTGGTGAATGTTTAACAACTGACTCTACCAAAAAAAAAAGGAAAACGAAACAAAACAAAAACCAGGGACCTATGATTTGTAGTGCCGGCCAATTTCTTTGGTGTAAATACCTTCGCCGCTGCTGATTTCAAACTACCAATCTGAACATGTCTCCCTGCTGCTTGAGACCCAAGCCTGGTTCCTTTGCCCAGTACAAATCCCGAGATCTACGGGAAGGTACACAAGTTCCTTCAGGGTCTGGAACGGTGGTTCTCAATGCTGGCTGCCCATTAGAACCACCTGAGGATTCTACCTTTATTTAAAATTTTTATATTTTGTTCATGGAGTTTTTGCATTAATTTTTATTTTTTACACTACTGCATTCACATATTACTTATCTTGATGACTGGGTTTGTTGGTGCCCCATTAAATTTTGTAGCCAAGGCAAGTACCTCATCTGTTTCACTCTAGTCCCTCCCCTGCTACCTGGAGAACTTTTTAAAGTCCCTGTGTCAACACAGCAACCCACACTTACTACAGCGGAATCTCTGGAGGTGGGAACCAGGCATTAGTATTTTGGAAGCTTCCTGGTTGATTCTATTTCCACTTTGAGAACCACAGTCTAACTTTCCTGACTTCTTGGCTTCATCTCCTGCCCTGGGTGTACTCTACATTTTGCAATCTAGCAATACTAAGTGCTTGTAGGTCCTGGAACACACCAGGCAGCTTCACACCTCCAATCACGTGTATTTACTGTTCTCTCTACTTGCAATATCCTCGCTCCCTGTGCTATCTACTGAAGCATTATTCTTTATTCCAAACGTTCGCTAAGATGCTTTCCTGGGCTTCTCTCACCCCACGTTGTTAATCACCCACTGTATTAGTAATCTATTGCTTCATAACAAATTGCCACAAAACTAGCAGCTTAAAGCAACGTTGCATTTCTCATCTCCCAATGTCTGGAGATTGAGAGTCTGAGCGTGGCTTAGCTGGGTCCTCTGCTTCAGAGTTTTTTCATGAGGCTGCTATCAAGATGTCAGCCAGGCCTGGGGGTTCATCTGAAAACTCATCCCTCCCCCTTCCCCTTCAGTCCTTCCTGAGATGGGGGTTTACTGCCAGTTATTTGCCTCTTTTTCTCTCAGCTCCGTTTCTGCCCTGTGCTCTGCTCTGTGTCACTCAGGGTTGGAATCCTGCAAAACCAATTTCCCAGACTCCTTCGCCAGCTGGCTCCCAGGCAGGTTCTTCTAACGGGAAGAAGTGGTGGGTGACTGCGAAGGTGAGAAGGAGATAGAAGACATTTTTCTTTTTTTCTCCTGAGAGTGGCATCTTTATCAGCGGGGGGGAGGGGCTGGCTCCAGACTCTAGGGACTTTGGTGATTCTACAGGGGCTTCTGGAGTTTCAGCAATGGCTCTGTTCCAGCAAATTCTCCAGCTGCGTCAGTGGAGAGCAGGCCTCCGGGCTCTGATGATGTGCCTCCTGCCGACCGTCGCTCAGCCTAGGAGTGTCTGTGACTTTCCACAGTGAGTTGCTAATCTCTAGCTTACCTCATGTCATAGGTTGCGTTGTCTGGAATCCGATGCTGATGTGGAGTTTGGGGGACAGGATATTTATTAAGGATCAACATCTGTGGGAGGGAGCAGGAGGCAGCAGGATCGGGTAGAGGGAGAAGACAAACTGCGACTCTGGTCATTATTCAAGGGCAGTTACTACCAGACAAGAGGAGCAAATGAAAGCTCATGTGGTGATGGAAGTTGGAGTCTCCGAAAGAGAGAAAAGGGCCAGAGGTCAGCTGCCAGCATGCTCACTCCCCTCACACACATACCGGGGTCAAACATGAGGAGGGCAGCAGTGGAAGGAACTAGAAACACCAAGAGAGATGTGGAGGGTTCTAAGCACGGGGCGGGGGGGTGCGTTGCTCCTGCTTCCTATGGAAAGTTGCAAGCCCCTCAGAGCGAGCCCCGTGTTCAACCTGATGCTGGTACACGTGGTCTCACAAAGGTCGTGATTTTAAATCGGAAGAAGGAACCAGAGACGAAGGGGAAAAATGCATGCTGATCAGTCAGCCCCCTTTAAGAGCTGTCCCAGACGTTCTACCCAGTGACCAATATAGGCTGGAAAATGTGGTTTTGATTTGGCCATATTGCTGCCCCAAATAAAATAGTATTTTGTTTATCAGGCAGGAGAGGAAAATGGATACTCCGTAGGCAATTAGCAGTCCTCACCACAGATGGTGATAGTAAATTGGCAAATTGTGAGTATATTCTTTCTTGCCAAAATTAAAAGTTGACATCATTATGGCAGTCCCCTTGATTTTTAAAACATTATATTGGTCTGTGAAATACAAAACCCAGACCCAGCGCTCTTAATCATTTTGCCGTACAAGCTTGGACTAGGATACACTATTTTTTGATAAAAATTAGCAAATGTGACAAACTCATCTAGGCTGCATGGCTGATGGGAAAAGAGTCTAGGAGACCTGCCCTCCATGCACGCGGCCTTTTCCTCCTGCTTCTCTCGAGTGACCAAGTGCTAACCGTGGCCTTTGGAGACACTTCTGCTTTCCCATGCCCATGTGGTGGGCCATGTTGGAGAGGACAGCGGTGCAGCCTCTGGAGCCCCCCAGCCTTCTGGCCCATCTCCTGGTCCTGCTTGTTTTGCCCTGTTCTCCAGTCAGCCTGAGTGGCCTGCCCTTCCTGGCATTCATCCAACATCTTGCCTCCATGGCCTTCCTTGAACTGCTGCCAGTTGTATTCTTGCCAATCCCCTGCGGCCGTGTGGGAAAATTCCTTCCATCTCTCCAGGCTCAACGCAGATGCCGCCTCCTCTACGAAGTCTCTCAGCTCCCTCCAGCTTGATGCAGCCCTTCTTGTCCGAGCTCCCAGAGAACTTCAATGGTACCTCTGTTAGGACAAGTATTATGCTTCATCCATATTATGGTTATTTGGGCATGTGTCTGATTCCTTTAAGTGAGCATCTCTGTCTTATTTATCTTTTTTTAATCTTTTAAAAAAAATTGATGTATAGTTGATTTACAATACTGTGTTAGTTTCAGATCAATGTAAGTCCAGAACCTAGAGTAGTACCTGGTACACAGAAGGTACTCAATACATGTTTGTTGACAGAATAGATATATAAAAAATGCAGAATGAATAGCTATTATAGTTCGTGAATGCGGAGTGAATGGATGAACATATAAAAGAATGGAGAATGAATGAATGAAGAGAGAAAGAATGAGAAAGAAAGGAAGGAAGGAAGGAAGGAAGGAAGGAAGGAAGGAAGGAAGGAAGGAAGAAAGGGAAAGAAAGAGAAAAGGATGAATGAACAAATGAATGAATGAATAAATAAATGATCGTGCTACTCCTGGGTGAGCATCTTCCGGCCTCAGCCTTGACAGCCTCCAGGGTGGATAACTCACAGACCCAGCAGCACTCACACCTTCTCTTTGTCGGATTTTCCCTGACAGGGACCCTCTCGTCATTGCTCGGTATCTTTGCTATCCCCGAGCTGCCCTGTGTCCTCTCCCCACAGATCAACCAGAGGGCAGCTGGAGTGACAGCCAAGCACACGTCTTTCCAAGAGGGACAAAGACAGGCACAGAGGCCAGGGGTGTCCAGGCAGACTGGACCTGCCATTAACATGAGGGAAGGCCTGTGTCTTCCCACAGCTGGGGCGGGTAATCAGGCCGCATTTCAGGCCAAAAGAAAGAACCACCTTGGCAAAATACAAATGCGTCCTATTTTGTTGGATGCTAAACTGAAACAACAAAACGCAGCCAACCAAGCGACTTACTAACCAAATAAGTAAACAGATAAAGCAAAGCCAACGAAAACAATCCCTGACACCTTAACTTAGAAAAGCAGCTTTTCTTTTTAAGGGTAAACCTTATCTTTTCCAAGACTGCATTTGTTTTCGGCAGGTTCCACAGAAATATAAGGGAAGGCTACAACTCTCTGATCCTGCTAATAATTGGAATTCTCCCTAACCGCCCTCCCTCCCTCTCCTCTCCACCCCACGCTCTGCCTCCCTCTTCTCTGAGTCTTGCCCCGTGTCTCTTTCTCTCTGCCCCTCCCCTTCCCATCCCTCACCATTGGGCAAGGCCCTAATGCCTTTCCCTTTTCCCACATGTCTGCCTAGAACTACATTTCCCTGCCCATGACATCAGACCTAGGGCTATGATCAGACTGAGTATTTGGGTACAGGAGATATTTCATTTTAAAGTATTTAACAGGCATTAACTAATCCATCTTCACTGGTGAGGGAGGTGGCTCCCCGCTCTCACAGAGGGGCTGGGTTCTCAGCCCCTTAGCATACCCTGTGCTTTGCTTTGTGAAAGGGGGGAAAACAGGAAAGGAAAAATGCGTCTGCCACGTTAAATTGGTATTCCTTGCACAACTCCCGTTTCCTAGAAAGGCACCTCCTTATCAGATTCCAGACCTGAGTCACAGCTTCTATTTGAGGTATGAACCACACAGAGGTAATTCTTTCCACCCATTTCTCCTTCCAGCTAATGGCAATGTGAAGGGTAGGAGGGCGTTTCAACACTGAGAATAATGAAAAATACCCCAAATCTCCACCAATGCTGGAATGAGGCAGTGACATGCAAGTGACCCAAGGCAGGGAGCGGGCTCATGGGGGCTGCTCTCCAGATGTGATGATGTCAGTAGCACACTGAGCTCTGAGTGGCTGGGAGAAAGCATGGCGAGGAATGATTGAGACCAAGACTCGGGAGAACACACGCGTGCGTGCGTGCATGTGTGCGTGCGTGTGTGCAGGATGGAAAAGTGGGAGGGTGGGTGCACGAGGCCAACACTGCCTGTGGGTGCGCCCTAGCCCGTGATTTGAAAAGCCACACTGGTCATCCCAAGAACCTTCTGCAAAAAGACAGCACAGCCTTGGGGGTAAAATTGGTTTTCTATTTTTAAAATGTTCTGCTTTGTCAATTGTCCAGGAAGCTTTTGACTACATAAGGCACAAGGCCACTGAGCTGCTTATAAACCTCTGTGTATCTGTGTCTTTGCCCCAAACACGACTTTTGTTATAAAAGCTTTGTTTTGTGGTTTGATTGTTCTTAAGGCCGACCTCTGTGTTGACCTCACTTGCCCTTTCCCTGTGCTGAGCACCTTCCCCACATGCCAGAGACCTAGGCCATGGGTCGTACAATGCCGGGCACCACGATTCCATGAGTATGTCTGGAGATGCCACCTCTGCTTTCTCTTTCTCTTAGAGACACAGAACTTCAAAGCTGGCAGGGCCATTAGAGATCATCTGGGGTCAACTTGCTCACCTTATAGATGAGAAAACTAAAGCCCAAGGAAGAGTGCTGGCTCTTGAGAAGCCAGCCAGGTAGACCCTGGAATACGGTTCTCTTACCAGACTCACTCAAAATCCATTGCAAGCTTCTTGAGGGCAGTTCAACTAATTTGTTGCTTACTTTGCCTGCATTTCCCATACCTTCTTCTCGAAGTCCCTTCTGGGTGGGCAGCCAGCCCCATAACCCCATCTGCTAGCCTCTGTTGGTGAGGACCAAAAATGGATGGCCGATCTAAGTTGTACTATTTGATAAGTCTCTTCCAGGAACCGGGAATTTAAGTAGGTATCTGTCGTGCCTAAATGGAGAGAACGTGTCAGGTCCTCAAGGTAGGTCCGATTTTTCCCATGTACAAGAAGAAATAGAAAATGCCAGTTGCTGAGACACAAGGATTTAAGGGCCTCATAGAGAGAGTCAGGGGAAAATGGCTCACTAACCTCTTTCCCAGTAGGTTTTAAGTCCTGGTTCCATTCCTTATGAGTCCTGCTGCTCTCCCTGCCCTTGAGTTCTGGGAGAGAAGCACAAACCCTTCCAACATGTGCTCCTTTTTGCTTAAGATAGTTTGAATAGATTTCTGTCACTTGCTCCCAAGTCCATATACTACTCATACTTTCATTGCCAACTTCTAATGCAATGCCTTCTGTATCAGTTATCTATTGCTGTGTAACAAATTACTCCAAAACGCAGCAGCTAAAAAAAGACAGGAAAAAAAAAAACCCAATTACCTCACAGCCTCTGACGGTCAGGAATCTGGATGTGGCTTAGCCATGTCCTCTGGCTCAGCGTCCCTCACAAGGCTGCAATCAAAGTATCGCTAGGGTTGCAGCCCCATCTCAAGGCTCGACTGGCGGAGGATCTGCTCCCAAGCCCACTCGCCCGGCTGCTGGCAGGCCTCCGAAGATATGCCTCCGGCTCACGCACATGGGCCTCTTTGCAGGGTTGCCTTACGACACGGTGGGTGGTTACTCCTAGAGCAAGCAACGCAAGAGAGAGTGAGGGAAAGGACCCAGAACAGGAGCCAGTCTTTTCACAGCTTAATCTTGGAAGTGACATCCCAGCACTTCTGCCATATTCTATCTGTTAGAAGTGAGTCACTGCGTCCAGCCCACCCTTGAGGGGGAGAGGATTTCACAAAGGCATCAATGCCCAAAGGCAGGGATCATGGGGCCGCTTTCTTGAAGTTCTACACCTGAGCTCAGATTAATACTCAGAGTTTTCTGAATGCATATTTACCACGGGTACTCTGTATTTTCTGGGCCCCTTTTGTCTCTTCCTTATGTTTCTGGAGCACCGTCTGATTGAATAGGGTACATAAGCCAGTCTCCTTCCTAACAAGTATACATGATGACCAAAGACCAAACTTCTCTCATCATCTAGGTTGCAAATTCCTTGAAAGCAGGAATTCTGTCTTATACTTTGTAATGCTCTGAAAACCATATGCAGTCAATAAATGTATAATTGTTGTTGAATGGATCAGTGTGATACACCAGAAAGAGCTCTACATGGGTCTCTGGCATCCAAGTTCTACTTTTGGCTTCAGCATCCAACTATTTTGACCTTGGGTATGTCGCAACTTCTTAGGGCCTTGGTTTTCCCCCCTTTAAAACAAGGAGATTAGACCAGAAGTTCTTTAAGGCTACTGTAATCAGTAATATGTTCTAAAAAATTCCTCCTCATTTAAATTCCCTTTGAGGAAGTGTATCAGACACATCTGGTGACCCTCATCATCCCCTTGGCCCACGTGTAATTTCAGCTGCATCTGCAGTGGGTACCCTCATCTCAAGCCGAGGGTGTTCACCTTCTTTCTGCCCCCGGGCCTTCTCCACCCATATGGGAGTTTGCCTGGTCTGTGTGTGTGTGTGCAGTTCAGAAGTCGGATGGAGTTAGCACCCCCAGCGGTAATCCTCAGCCAGGGTCAGATGGCAGCTAGTAGCTAAATGCCTCAGCCTTCTGTCCTTCCAGTGGACAATTCTGCAAGGCATTCTCTACACTTCTTGTGAAATCAGCCCCTGTTGCCCTCTGTTATATTCGTGTTTCTTCTCTCCCTAAATCACTCTCTCCTTTTCTTCACTCTTAATTGCTGGAATCACCTCCTAAATAAACGACCTTCACCCAGGACCTTGTGTCATGCTCTCCTTTCAAGAGAACCCAGGCTAAGAAGGAAGCCATTTCTTTCTCTGCCCATCTTTCACCATTAAAGCTACACCATGCAGAAGCTTGGGTCACGAAGACAAAAATGTGACATGAGTGGAGTCCTAACCAGACCAGAAAAGTCTCCTCCTTCTGGCCCTCTCTGTACCAAAGTCGCAGAGCAGAGAGTTGTCTGATGGGAGTGAAAGTGAAAGCCAAGAGCAGAAGTGCAGTCATCCACTCTGCCTGGGACTCCAGGAGGAGCCCACCCAGCACGGTACACCTGCAATCACCTCGGGCAGGGAGTGGTTAGGCAGACAGCAAGCCCGAGTTAGCACCCCTGAGATATCCTGGGAAATGTTTGGCATGCGAGAGATCCCACACATGCCTACAAGCCCCTAGGAGAACACAGATGTTGGCAAGATGCTAGCTGAAGAGCTCACCAGAGGGGTCACCACCATGGACTGAAAGAGATCCTAGAGTCAAGGGAATTGGTTGGGCTACCTGAGCGGGAGACTAAATAGGATCATGGCCATGCCTCACGTGGTCTTCAATAGCAGCCAGGGCTGAGGAGGACCCGAGCCACCAGGGAGGGCCACAAGGCCCTGGGAGAGGATGCCACAAGGCCCTGGGAGAGGATGCCACAAGGCCCTGGGAGAGGGTACCACAAGATCACTAACCACTGACTTCAGCAGTTGCTGGCACTGTGAACGTCTATTGCTGTGGCGCCATGAAGGACCCAGAGAGCGGAACAGTGGCGCTGAATGGACCCCGACCCCCCTAACCACAAGGATGTGGCATACTCCCTCCCCATACCCAGGTGCGAGCTTGGAGAGGATCAAGAGGGGGAGAACAAAATGGAAAGAGTAACTATTTCAAGCAAAGGAGACTGGATTTCCAAAAGAGACTGTTTAACTGATTGGAGTAAACCAGCCTTACCAGGTCAGAGCCAAGTTTAATACTGACTTCCAGTTCTGTGGCCCACTTCCATGTGTGTGCATGTGCCCTCCCATGGACACGCACCCCCGTGCAAAGGCACGTTGGGCTCATGAGAAAGCTCCAGTCTGCTATAGAAAATTCCTTTGCAGATCTGAGTGGAGCATGGAGAAATCTGCATGGCTGCTAGTGGGGCAGGGAATTTGGAGGGACTCGTCCACAGAGACAGGGTCTCCCAGCTGGGGCAGCTTTCCATGCTTGCGCCAGGCTCATTCGGGCTGGAAAAGGCACATCAGCTGCAAACTCATCTCCAAGTGTCTGGTTTTACCTGGGAGGCAGAAGCCAGGGCTCTTCACACACTCAGCAAGAGCTGTGAAGGAAGGGTAGGGGTGGTGGGAATCCCGGCATTTGCCCCTTTCATCTCCGTGGGCGGTCCCGATTTACCTGGCCCCCCTCGCGGCTTTATCAAGGCTATCTGAGTCGCCCCCCCGTCTTTTCTGGCCTCCTCTGGGATGCCTCCTCTGCCATGACAGTTGCTGAGGGTTCCCCAGGGCAGGTGGAAGCATGATTTGCTTTTCAAGCTCTGCCCACTTATTGATCTCCTGTCTGAGAAAAGTCAGCCGCAACCAGGAGCTTTCCCCGCTAAGGCACTTAGCTTGGAAGCCTGTGGTATCTGCCTGTATAAACCCTCCGCCTCCTGCCTCTCTGGTTTCAGAACTCTCCCCACCTCCACCCTGGGAGAAGTCTTCTAAGATGAGATGGCAAGAATCAAACAGCGACGTGCTTTGAACACTGGGACGGGAACCAGATTTAAATTGGGCAAAAGCCCTGAGCTCAGAGCGGGCGCATTTCACTTCCTGCCATCCCTCCCCCGTCTCTGCATCTTGTCGCGGGGCGGGGGGGTGGGGTGGGGGCAGCTAAGGCAATCTCCCCGAGGAGGCTGGCCAGTGGGGCTCTGGTCCGGGCAGGGGGCAGATACAGGCAACCCATTATTCCAGCTGTTGTCCCCTCTCCCCACACCCCAGCTCTGAAACAATTTAAATGCAGGATTGGGAGAAGGGGAGGGGAAGAGAAGACTGTGTGTTTAGTGGTTAAACCTTTTAAAGTTTAAGTGCATAAACAGGGCCTTCTCCGTATCTGTCTATAGCAATTCCCATGACAGTTACAGCAAAATTATAGAAACTGGGTCGTTTATATAACCCTTTATATTGTCAAAGCACATTAGACGTCTGCCTTCCTGCGCCCTGCCGAGCTGTCTTCAGCTGTCAGATCCCCATACTGCAGCTCAGCACACTGAGGGTAAAGGACTTTGGCAATGCCTACACGGGGAATGCCGGACCCTCAAGTGCAGCTAAGGTTTGGAAAGGGAGATTTCAATTTCCTCTAAGCATGAGTCCCAAGGTTTCAAATGTATTGAACCCTCTGCTTTCCAGCCAAATGCTTTGTCACCTGGCTAGTGAGTTTATTTCCCAAATGGGCAAACATGACATTTGTCTTTTATTCTGGGCAGGGTTGAGAGAGCTCCTTCATCTATCTATTCATTTGATAAAGAAGGATTTATTGAATGTTTTCCAAAATGCTAGTACCAGGAATAATATGCACCAGCCACTGTTTAAACGACTTTGTATCTATTAACTCCTTTTATCCTCATTTTAATCCAGTGAGGTAGACACTATTAGTATCCCCATTTTACAGATGAGGAAACTGAGGTGTGGCGAGGTATGTTGTGGTGTGCTGTCCAGGCGGCCCTTCATGACTGAGGCACTCATTCCCCCAGCTGCTGGGAGTATGGACAGCAGACAGTTCACATATAAAAAATTTTAAATGAAGACTGTATGTATTTAAGGTGTACAACACTTAATGCCCCTCTAGAAACTGTCATTAAGGTCACACCCCCTTCCTGGGGGCGACCCATATTCAATGACAGGCGCACGCAGGGGTATAAAGGCCCGCCATCTTGCCTCAATTCTTCAGACCAACTCCACAGAGCCACCCCAGATCGTCTGCTCCCTGCAGGTCCACCGAGGTCTCCTTTGTGACTGCATTGCTGCTCAACCCCTCCCTTAGCCCAGTCCTGCCTCTTTTACCCCGCCCCCCCTCCATTGCTGTGTATCCCAAGGGCCCTCCTCAATGAACCTCTTGCACTCACATCTCCATCTCCATTTCAGAGTGAGTCTCCCAGGGCTCACACCTGAGGTAGGAGGAGAAGTAACCTCCAGCTCGTCAAGGACATGTGGCTAGTGCGCTGTGAAGGTAGCTTCTACCTTCTTATCCGGCGGCCACTAATGTGTGGGAAGCTCTTCTCTGCTCAACCCTGGGCCTGGTACTTTATCCATATTCTTTGACTCATTTATTTATTTTGGCCGTGCTGTGCAGCATGCGGGATGTTAGTTCCCGGACCAGGGATCGAACCCGTGACCCCTGCAGTGGAAGTGCAGAGTCCTAACCACGGGACCACCAGGGAATTCCCTCTTTGACTCATTTAGTCCTTCAACCTTCGGGATATCACTACCCCCATTCTGCATACAGGGGCCTGAGGCTCGAGATGTTAAGCAAGGGGATGGGGGCTTCAGCAGACTTTGAGTCTGGGTCTCTTGGCTTGCTTGGCAGCCCCAGGCCCAGCCCTGCAACCTGCTCACGCCCCGTCCAAGACTTTAGGTTGGGAGCAGGGCAGGATGCTCTTCTATATAAGAGTTTGCTCCTGCCCAGGAAGTGGTGCCATCTGCAGCTTCACTCCGCCTCTCTGCCTGAACCCCAAAGCTCTAGAATTCTGAGAGTCTGAGCAGTTGTACGGTCGCCATCAATGCCATCATAATCCAGCCCTTGGTAAAGCTTCTGCACATGTGGCCCCTCTGTCAGGCTTAGACCTCCCTGTCATCCTGTGAATCAGGCAGCGTGGGCCTTGTGATCCCTATTCCACAGATGGGAACACTGAGACACAGGGCAAGGGTCAAATCACTAGCCGGTCCATGGCAGAACTGGGACTTGAACTTAGGTTTTTTTGTTATAAGTCCCGTGCTCTTTCCACCTTGCCCTGCCCTACTCAGTCTCCATACAACCACTTCCTACCCTTGGCTCCCTTCCTGTTGTGCACATATGTAACAGGAAGTTAATTCCTGGAGGAATCAGGGACAGCAATTGGTGTGATTTGTGGGGTTCTGATAAACTCCCTAAACTCTAAATGCTCCCTTCCACCACTGAAACCTGAAATTCCACCACTACAGTCAGCCCTGAGAGCTAATGTTTACCTTTTCCTTGAAATCTTTTGACATGCAAAAAGCAACTGGAACTCTTCTACAATGCTAATGGGAATGTAAAATGGTTTTAAAAAAAACTTCGGAAAATTTGCAAAAGTTGAACAGTTTCTTAAAGAGTTAAACATACGCTTTTCATTCCCACTCCTGGGTATTTACCCAAGGGGAAAAAAAATCATACATCCAAAGACTTGTCCATGAATGCTCAGAGCAGCTTTATGTGCAATGCCCCAGACCTGGAAATAACCCAAATGTCCATCAACTGGTGAATAGATAAACTATTTGTGGTATATCTATATTTTTCAGCAATAAAAAGGAACAAACTATAGATCCATGCAACAACATGGATGAATCTCAAAAACATGGTGAGTGAAAGGAGCCAGATACAAAAAAACACAAACTGTGTGATTCCATTTACATAAAGTTCTAGAGCAGGCGAAACGCATCTATGTTGATGGAGGTCAGAATAGTGATTACCTTCGCTGGTGGATGTTTTGACTGGAGAGGGGCACGGGGAATTTTCTAGGGAGATGGAAATTCCCTTTATCTTAGTGGGGTAGTGTTTCCATAGGTGCACACATTTGTCAAAACTCATCAAACTGTACACTTCAAATGGGTGCATTTTGTATATTAATTATACATCTGTAAAGCTGATTTAAAAAAATAAATCACTGACCCAGTGGACGTGGTATTCTTGACCTATGTTCTCTGGAGTCTCTGGGATCCATGAAACAATACACGCAATTGTGAGCACAGGTGTATATTACAGGAAAAGGGCTCTCATTTTCCTCAGGTTCTACTGTGACAAGAGTGTCTGCAACTCAATGTTAACATAGACACAGAAGAAACAAAGCACCTAAAATAACCATTCTGCGTGACAAACCCAGCCGACGATTTCCTTCACAGAACTTGGTAGTCTTTGGGGGCTAGATTCCTGCAGACGCAGGGCCATGGCAGAAAGGGAGAGGTTCCAAAATGGGGTACAAGGCCAATCTCCCACTGTGGAGGGGAGAAAGGGCTGAAGGTCAGGTCTAGACCCTAAGAATCACCAGGCTGTTTTACCTTGCCTGCCAGGAAGATGGAGGAGAAGCCACAATCGCTTAGGTGTCTACAACTTACACAGGTTTGAAATCACAATCTTGTCATGCCTGTTTAAACCACCACAATGCAGTGAAATCCTATTATCTGCCATATATTACTGTGCTGACAGATGTGGGAGGGAACTGCGGACACCATCAGACACACCTCCTTCCCTCGGGAACTGGGGAGCTTGGGAAATTCTGTCCTGGAAGAAGCCCCTTTGAACAGTCATCTGAGCACTCCAGACTTCAGCTGGGCTGGGGAATGGGTTATGTCAGAGCAGCACCTGGGGTAAGGCAGCACGTGTGTGCCTGTGTGAGCATGTGCACACACCCGCAAGCGCTGTGCTGGTGCTTCGTGAGATATTTCAGAAACTAGCAGCAGCAGCAGTGCTTGGGAAGTTGAAAAGCTGAAACCTGTGAATCAATCCAAGTACAAAGCTCTCAGTTTCTAATTTGGGTACCTGTTTCCAACACCTTGCAAAGAGTCAATCTGTGCAGAACCTCACACTCTTGGCATTTCTGGTACTCAGTTCTAGGAGGATGCAGTAACAGCAGGTGTCTAAACCATTGATTTCTTTTAGAAGATCCTACACCATCAATGACATCCAATCTGCTCTTGTAAATACTCAGGAACTTTTCAATGGCCAGACTCAAAACACTCAATAAGAAGCTAAAACTTCTGTCTTCTATGGGCTACAGTTGAAGCAGACCCCAGGGATATTTTAACTCATTCTTTCAATGTATATTTATCAAACATCTACTATGGGTCAGGCCATGAATGTACAAGAGGAAACAGGACAAAAAAAACCCTACCTTCATGGAGTTCACATTCTAGAGGATTAATGAATACATTATATATTATGTTAGATAATATAGTAGGAGAAAAATAAAGCAGAAAATGGCAAAAGTGGGGCTGCAATTTTAGAGAGGGTGGTCATGAAAGATCTCATTGAAAAGAGGACAGTTAAGCAAAGACTTTTAGAGGGCTTCCCTGGTGGCGCAGTGGTTGAGAGTCTGCCTGCTGATGCAGGGGACATGGGTTTGAGCCCTGGTCTGGGAAGATCCCACATGCCGCGGAGCAACTGGGCCCGTGAGCCACAACTACTGAGCCTGCGCGTCTGGAGCCTGTGCTCCACAACAAGAGAGGCCACGATAGTGAGAGGTCCACGCACTGCGATGAGGAGTGGCCCCCGCTTGCCGCAACTAGAGAAAGCCCTAGCACAGAAACAAAGACCCAACATAGCAATCAATCAATCAATCAATAAATAAATCTTCAAAAAAAAAGACTTTTAGAGGTGAGGGAGTCAGCTCTGTGGGTAGCTGGAAAGTCAGTCCTAGGGAACAAGACCAGCCAATGCAAGGGCTAGGAAGCAGAAGCATGCTGGAGTATTAGAGGAACAGCAAAGAGGCCAATGTGGCCAGAATCAAATGAGCAAGGGAGGCTAGAACTATGAGATGAAACTAGGGAGGCAGTAAGGGCCAGATTATGTAGGTCCCTGTAGGCCACTGTAAAACTTGGACTCTGTAAGGACATTGTGAGGGCTTTGACTCTAAGGGAGATGGAGGGTTCCAAACAGAGGAAGGAATTGCTCCAACTTCAGCTTTAAATGGATCATTCTGGCTGCTGTACTTAGAACAGACTATAGCAGAGGTTGGGCAAAAAGAGTCTGTGAATGTAAAGATAGATCAATGGAAACTATCCAATCTGAAAAACAGACAGAAAAAATACTGGAAAAAAATGAATAGAGCCTCAGGGAGCTGTGTGGTCTAGCATTTATGTCATCAGAGACCCAGAGGAGAGGAGAAAGAGTGCAACACTGAGAAAATATTTGAAGAAATAATGGCTGAAAGCTTCCCAAGTTTGGCAAAGGACATAAACCTATGTATTCAAGAAGCTGAGTGAATCCAAAATAGGACAAACCCAAAGAAATCCATGACTAGACACCTCATAAACTGGTGAAAACTAAAAATGAAAAATTCTTGAAAGCTGCCTGAGAAAAACAAAGCATTACCTATAGGGAAACAATAATTTAACAATTTGAATGACTGCTGATAGCTCACACAAATGATGGAGGCCAAAAGGAAGTGGCACAACATTTTTAAAGTGCTAAAAACAACAACAAAAAACCTGTGAACACAGTTCTAAATTGAGCAAAAGTATACTTCAGAAATAAATGAAGGTGAAATTAAGATATTCTCAGATGATAGAAAATTAAGAGAATTTGTAACCACAGAGCTCTCAAAGAATTGCTAAAGGAAGTTTTTCAAACCAAAAGGAAATGATAACAGAAGAAAACTTGGAATATCAGAAATAAAGGAAGAGCAACAGAAATGGTCAACATCTGAGTAAATATAATAGATTATTCTTCTATTTTGAGATATTTAAAATATGTTTGACCGTTGAAAACAAAAATTATAACATTATCTTCTGGGGGTTTTGACACACATTGATATAATATACAAGATGGATACAGCACAGAAGAGGGAAGGTAAAAGATTTTAAACAGTGGTAAATTTTGTACATCCCAATTAAAGTGGCAAAACATTCATTCCAAATTGATGGTGAAAAGTTATGTATATATTTTATAATACCCAGAGCAACCACTAAAATAACTATATGAGATACAGTCAAAATCACAATAGATAAATTAAAATTGAGTACCAAAAAGTTCAAATAACACTATGACTCGATGCAGTGTGGTATTCTGGATTGACTCTCAGAATAGAAAAATGGGATGAGTAGAAAAATTGGTGAAATCTAAATAAATTCTGGAGTTTAATTAATAAAAATGTGCCAATTTTTGGTTTCTTGATTTTGACAAACGTCATAGTAATGTAAGCTGTTGACATTAGAGGAAACTGGGTGAGGGATATGAGAACTCTCTGTATTATCATTGCAACTTTTCTGTCAATCTAAAAGTTTTCTAAAATAAAGGCTTTACTTAGAAAATGTTCAAATAACCCCCAGTTAGGCAAGAAAGGGCAAACAGAAGAACAAAAGCCAGAGGGAACCAATAGGAACCAAATAATAAAATGGTAGAGTTAATCAAACATATCAATAATTACATTAATATAGATGGTCTAAAAACACTGATTAAAAGAAAGATGGTCAGAATTGATAAATAAAAGAAAAACATGACCCAACTATACACTGTCTACAAGAAACTCATTTCAAATATAATGATACAGGTAGGGTAAAAATTAAAGGAGAAAAAAGATGTACCATGCAAACACTAATCAAAAGAAAGCTGGAGTGGCTCTATTAATATCAGACAAAAGAGATTTCAGAGAAGAGAAAATTACCAAAGATCAAGAGGGACATTACATAACAATAAAAGGATCAATTCACCAAGGAGACAGAACAGTGCTAAATGTGCATGCACCTAACAAAAGAGTTTCTGCTACATGAAGCAAAAAATGACAAAACCGAAAAGAGAAACAGACAAATCCACAATTATAGTTAGAAACTTTTCAACACTTAATAGATAGAACTGGTAGGCAGAAAACCAGCAAGCATATAGATTAAACAATGATGTCAAACAACTGGATCTAATCAACATTTATCGAACATTCCATGCAACAACAGGAGAATACACAGTTTTTTCAAGTGAACATGAAACATTCACCAAGATAGACAGTATACTACAAGTCTTAACAAATTTAAAAGAATTGAAATTATACAAAGTGTGCTCTCATACCATAATGGAATTAAACTAAAAATCAGTAATAGAAAGGTAATAGGAAAAGCATCAAACACTGGGAAAGTTAACAACATACTTCTAAATAATCTTTAGATCAAAAAGGAAATATCAGGGAAAATTTAGATATATTTTGAACTGCATGAAAATAAAAAGGCAACATATTGAAATTTGTGTGATATATCTATGGCAGTGCTTAGAGGGAAATTTATAGCATTAAATGCTTACATTAGAAAAGGAGAGTTCTCAAATAATAACCAATAGCTTCCATCTTAGAAATAGAAAAACAATCTAAATCCAAATCAAGCAGAAGGAAGGAAATAATAAAGATTAGAAATCAATGAAATGGAAAACAAATAAGCAATAGA
This sequence comes from Balaenoptera musculus, assembly GCF_009873245.2. Classification (NCBI taxonomy): domain Eukaryota; kingdom Metazoa; phylum Chordata; class Mammalia; order Artiodactyla; family Balaenopteridae; genus Balaenoptera; species Balaenoptera musculus. The sequence goes on along the minus strand of NC_045806.1, from coordinate 34,247,423 downwards.
TAAAACCAATCAAACCAAAAACTAGTTCTTTGAAAAGATCAAAACAATTGATAAATCTCTAGCAGGACTGACAAAAAGGGAAAAAGAGAGAGAAAACACAAATTTCCAATCCCAGGGAAGAAAGAGGGAATATCACTACAGACTCTGCAAATATTAAAAAGATAATAAGGGAATAATATGGGCCACTCTATGCATATGAATTTGATAACTTAGATAAAATGGACCAACCAATTCCTTGCAAATCACAAATTAGCAAAACTCACCCAAGATGAAATAGATCATCTGAATAGTCAATTAACTATTTAAGAAATTAAAGCTGTCATTAAAAACCTTCCAAAAGAGAAATCTCTAGGATCAGATGGTAAATTCTACCAAACATTTAAAGAAGAAATAACATCAATTCTATAAAATATCTTCCAGAGAATAGCAGAGCATGGAACACTTCCCAACACATTTTGTGTGGCCAACACTACTCTGATACCAAAGACGAAGAGGGTAGAAAAATAGAAAACTACACACTAATATTTCTCATAAACACAGACACAAAAATCCTCAATGAAATATAAGCAAATTGAACCCATCAGTATATAAAACCATAGCACAACCAAGTGGGATTTAGCTCAGAAGCGCAATGTTAAAAAATGGATAAATGTAATTCACAATATTGACAGTCTAAAGAAGAAAAACCACAAGATTCTATCAATTGATGCAGAAAAAGTACTTGATAAAATTCAATATCTATTCATGATTTTTTTAAAAATCTCAGCAAACAAGAAATAGAAGGGCTCTTCTTCAACCTGACAAAGAGGCATCTACAAAAACCCTGCAGTTAACATCATACTTAATGATGAAAGATGGATTGCTTTCTCCCTATGATCAGGAACAAGGCAAGGATGTCCACAGTTACCCCTCCAATTCAACACCAGTGGATTAAGCAGTGCAATAAGGCAAGAAAAAGAAATAAAGGTTTATGTATTGGAAAGGAAGAAATAAAATTGTCCCTATTTACAGGTAACATGATTGCCTACATAGAAAATCCCAAGGAATCTGCAAAACAAAACCGAACCTCCTAGAACTAATAATAGCAAGGGTGCAGATATAAGGTCAATATAGAAAAATAAACTGTAATTCTATGCACTAGCAATGTAAAATTGTAAACGAAAACTTTAAAAAGCAGTATAATTTATAACCATTCCAAAAGAATGAACTTTTTAGGCATAAATATAACAAAATAGGTACAGGATCTGTATGCTGAAAAATACAAAGCAGTGATAAAAGAAATCAAAGAAAACCTAAAAGAACTGGAGAAACAGAATGATAGACCATGCCTATGGATTGTTAAAGTTCAACATAATAAATACATCAATTCTCACTGAAATGATTTATAGATTTAATGCAACACCAGTCAAAACCCCAGCAGGATTTCTGTACATACAAACAAGCTGGTTCTAAAACTCATATAGAAAGACAAAGGAACTAGAGGAGCTGAAACAAATTTGAAAAAGAATAAAGATATCACGTATGATAATTCTCCATTTTCAGTGTCACTAGATAGCTATAATAATCAAGACAGTGTGGTATTGGCAAAGGATAGACACATAGATCAACGAAACCGAATGGAGCATCTAGAAATAAACTCATAGCAGCATGGCCAACTGATTTTTAATGAAGTTGCAAGGAGCAGGCACTGGCCCTTTTCGGCATTCTGTGGGTAGGGCAGAGGTGGGCACAGGGAATCCTGAACTGAAGGGACTTTAACTCTCCCCTTGGCTCCTGAGAAGACAGTTGGAGACCCTTCCCACCGACCATAGCCTTTTCAGAAACAGCCAACAAAGTGGAGAAAAGGGTCCTCAGCAGAGGAATCAGGAAGGCCCTGGCATGTGTGAGGAACGAGGAGGTCAGTATGGCTGGAGCACGGGGAGTGAGGGCAAGAAGAGGAGGTGAGGACAGAGGTGGCAAGGGAACTGGTCGGTCCCTGGGAGGACTTGGACTTTCCTCTGAGTTGTGCCATGAGAGGGTTTTGAGCCAGGGAGTGACACAATCTGACTTAACCTTTTAATAGACTCATTCTTACTGCCGGGTTGAGAAATGACTGAACCGGGTGATGGAGTGCGGGGAGGAGGAAGCAGGGAAACCAGTTAGGAGGCTTCTCAGATAAACCTGGTGACAGATGATGGTGGCCTGGACCAAAGTGGAAGCAGTGATGGTGGGGAAAAGTGGTCGGTTGTGGACATAATTTGAAGGTACAGGTTGTGGTGTGTGTGTGTGTGTGTGTGTGTGTGTGTGTGTGTGTGTGTGTGTTAGGGGTTGTGATGAGAATTTCTTACTGTTGCAGTAAAAAAAAAAAAAAGTTCAAGAAGACTGCTCTTGGAGTGATTATATTTCCCCTCCATTCTGCTCCCTGGAAGGCTGACTCAGAGGTCTCACAACTGCTTTGAGCCCCTGGATGGCCAAGACTCGGGAGTGTATGCCTGTAATGGGTGAGGCAAGCAGAGGGTCACTGTCTTGGCTTCATGGGAACGTCTGGCCTTTTCCCCTGAGGTCTGTGGAAGAAGAGCCATCCTCACGTCAGGTGACCCACTGGATGGCTGGACCTCATGAAGCCAGCCAGACTCTCGTAGGCTGGACCCACTCAGTAGGGTTTCAGATCACAAATGGACAGATTGCCTTTTCTTCATTTTATAGATGAAAAAAATTAGGTGTGGAGAACTATGGTGACGCACCCAGTATCCCAGCTCGAGTTGGCGGCAGTTTGTCTGTTGCTCTGACCATGCGTGGGAGGTGCTCCAGGCTGACAGCCACCTTCCCGTTCTTGCTGCCCTTACTGATCTGACCTTTCTAGACAGCCAAGAGGGCCTCCCTCGTGAACCAGGCCCACTGTGCGGTGGGCAGGGTGGCAGTGCAGGGAGTTGATGCCCTCAAGTATCCTGCTTTGCAAGTAGCCCCTTGGCTGTCTGCCTGCAAGGTGTGGGCCTCCACGGATCCAGGCGGGGAAGGTAGACAAACAGCAGAGGTGACAGGCCAAAGCGGGGCGATGAATGGTGTGGGGTGTCCATCAAGCAGCGTGCTGTGCCTAGACTGCTGCTCTGAAACACAGCTGAGCGCCGCCGCCGGTTGTAACTCTTCTTTTTAGGCTTCAGAGTTGTTATGGGTTGAATTGTGTCCTCTGCAAATTCATATGTTGAAGCCCTAACCCTCAGGACGTCAGAAAGTGGCTACATTTGGAGACAGAGTCTTTATAGAAGTGATTAAGATAAAATGAGGTCCTTAGGGTGGGCCCAAATCCAATACAACTGCCCTTAGAAGACGAGGAAGTTGGGGCACAGATGGCACAGAGGGAAGACCATGTGAAGACAGAGGGAGACGACAGCCATCTACAGGCCAAGGAGAGAGGCCTGGAACAGATCCTTCCCACAGAAGGAACCAAGCCTGCCCACACCTTGATCTCAGACTTCCTGCCTCTGGAACAGTGAGACAGTACATTTCTGTGGTTTAAGCCCCCCAGCATGGGTTACTTTGTTACAGCAGCCAGAGCAAACTAATATTGGGTTGGCCAAAAAGTTCGTTCAGGTTTTCCCATAACATCTTGTGGGAAAACCCAAACGAACTTTTTGGCCAACCCAATACATGAATCATCCGATTTTCTAAAGTTTCAGGTCAAGGCATGACAAGTGCAGTCCCTCCCAGTCCAGGCCTCATGCCCCCAGTTAAGGGGCAACCACAGAGACAGCAGCAGCCACGGAGTGGGGACTGGAGAGGTGCCATGTAGAACACTTCCCGAAGCCTCTGCTCTCAGCATCCCTCCCCTCTCTTCCCAGAGGGCCAGTCACGGGCAGTCCACGAGGGCAGTCCAGGAGCGGCTGCAGGAGACCTTTCCAGGCCCTCTGCGCTGCCTGCAGGAGACCTCACAGCTAGAAGTTGCTCCCCTGGCCGCCTGAAAGCAGCTGCAGGTAGAGGCCCAGGGAGGGGCTGGTCCTGAGGAACAGCCTTCTTCCTGGGCCTCAGAAGCCAGGTTCGTGCGGGGCTGGTCCAGGGACCGCCCACGATCCTCATCAAGGAGCCAGAAGCGTTAGCCTGTGGGCGCACCTGCTTGGCGCCTCCAGGAGAGGAACGAGGGGCTGTTTTTAGCACATGCACCCTTTCCTCTCTGTCTGGTTTTTTTTTTTTTTTTTCTAAATAAAAGAAGGCAGTTCCTTTGGTACCGGGAGCGAAAAAGAGGGAGGGGGCCAAGAAATGAAAGACTCGGAGAGTGCTACACATAACAGTGGGCGTATTTTATGGAAAGCAGCCGACAATCAGTGTTTGCAGACGCCTTTTATTTTATATTATTTCCTCATCTGTTCAGCTTTCTTGGGCGGGAGCCAGAAAGTTAATATTCTCAGTCAAAGTCGGCCTTTTATCTGTCAGGTTCAAAATGAAACCGAGTCGCTGGGGTTTTAAAGCATCTCAGCCAAAAGGCAAACACACCTTCTCAGCAGCTCTGGCCCAGGGGCTTTTGATGATGGGTCGCTGTGGTTCCTTAACCACGACACGGGTCGCCCCTGGGAGCCTGGCCCGGCTGTGCCTTTTGACATCATCAGCACACAAGCAGACAGTGCCCGGGTGGCCTCATCAGATCATGCTGGAGCTGAGGGCAGTTTGGCCGGTTTGGAGGCAGGTGGGAGGAAAGGTTGGGAGGTGGGCGGTTAACCCCTGCCTGAGTCCTGCTTGGGGGTCCTGAAAGGAGCCTCAAGGAGCAGTGGTCAGAACAACACTGTGGTGGTTTTAAAAGAGGCCTCCAAATTCTGCAACAGTCCCCCCAGGGCAGGGTGGAGCCTCACGCCCTCCCCTTGAGGGTGGGCTGGCTTTCATGACTCACATCTAACAAAGAGTTCGAAAAGTAACCAAAAGTGATGCTGGGTGATTTCCAAGGCTCGATGATAAAAGGCCATACACCTTCCACCTGGCTCTCTCTTGAAGGACAGCCACCTTGGGTACCCTGAGCGGCCACGGAAGAGATCCAGCTGTCCCAAAGTCGTCATGCTGGAGGGACCAGGTGGAGAGACCACACAGAGAGAGCAGGAACCCGGCTGTGCCAGCCCCCAGCTGTTGGGGTCTTCCCAACCCAAGCAGCATACATCTGAGAGAAGAAGCCTTCAAGACGTCCCCTCCTCCAGCCATCTGACTGCAGCAGCTGGAGAGGCTGCCTTGCCTAAGCCCAGTCACCCCAGAACCACGAGGGGTAATGATAAAATGGCTGCTGCTGTGCTACCCCATTAAGTTTGGGGTGGTTTGTTATGCAGTGATAGATAACCAGTACCTTGGACCTCTGCCTCCTGATTTTGTCTCCTTCAAAGCAAAATTGTAGAAGGTAGGTCCCCTTTTGCTGTACAAATCCTCCCTTGACAGGACAGTCCGAAGGAATGGGCTGCTGACCTCAGGCCAAAATTCCTGAATTCCAGTTCTGACTCTTCCTGACATAACACCTTGGTCCACTCACTCAACCCTTCTGGACCTCAGTTTCCATATCTATAAAATGGGGGTGATAGCTAAGGCTGGCTTCACAGAGATGTTAGAAAGGTCAAATGAGACGGTGGATGTAACTCTTAGATTTCCCAACACCCTGAGACACAAGATCTATAAATAACAGGTTTCTCCACATCACAAGTATATGGCCGGAAGATCTATGCAACCTGCAGCAAGTGTAACATAGATGCAACTCTAAGAGGAAAGGGGCCCACTGTAAAATACAAGAACCATTCAGAAGCTCCTTCTAACTTTTATGCTCGATCATAGGTTACTTGGGGGCAACCAATGAAGCCATCAGCCATGGAGATTAATTTCATTCTGGGAAGTCCATGGCTTTGTGGCCCTCTCCATTACACCCCAATCAAAGTGAGGGCTTCTGCCGTCAATTTGGGGCCTCCCCTCAGTTTGGAGGCCACTTAAAATGCAGTAGGGTGTCCCTGGGGCTAGAATTCCAGGAGCCCCCCTGTATCAATTACACACCACCCAGTACCCCATTTAGCTGGACTCAACAGCCTATTTGAGGATCAACTGAAATTGAAAATCAGCTCTGTGGGTGGGGATGAGGAGTGACCATTTTACCTCATGCTACACGGCCCCGCACTTAGCTTGGACCCAGAATTCTGCTTGCCTTTCTGAGTGTTCTGCCTTCCTCACCAACCCTTTGGCTAACTTCTGGGGGCCTCTCCCTTCCTTACAATATGGCCGCTGCTAATAAAAGTGTAACTGCTGCAAGGCACTTATTACAGTAATATTATCTTTATATTACCCCAGCATTACCAGGCCGTGTGCAGGGGCCGGGGAGTTGGGAGAACCTCTTTGGTGCTGTCAGTAATCGGAGAAGGCAGTTTAGTTTAATGATAATGACTTACGCTTACATAGCTGCCCTCATCCCAGAGGACCCTGGAGCACTTTACAAACACACTCTCTTTCTGAGCCTTTCTAACAAACCTGAGATGCAGCAATGCTTATAAATAATATATATTCTGAGTGCCTCTATATACTGCAAATGTATGATATAAATATGTATAAGTGTAACAAATATGATTTTTGCATGTTACATTTATAATCTTAAAAAAAAAAAAAGGTGACCCATCACTGGTGTGCAGGCACAAAACCGACTCACAGGGTGCAAAATCCAATAAATATCAATACTGCACAACCATTTACAACAGGTACCAGCCCAGGCTTTTAAAAGCTAAGGAAATCATTCAGGGTACATTCACTGGGTTCCTCTTTCACTGGGAAGGTCATTCTCAGGTCAAGTTTATTCAACCAGTTCCAGCTCTGGGTGTGGCAAACACACAGATATGGATAGCCCTAGATGCCCACCAGGGCTGGCTCTGAAGCCTTGATGCTGATGCTGTGTGATTATGAACAAAGCACGAACCTTCTCTGGGCCTCAGCTGAATCCTTAATATAATTGGATACAAGGCTGTCTGATAGATCATGGTATTGCTCCCAAACCTTCAGGCCCTTGCTATTTGAAAATTACACATGTATGCCCTTTGCCATGTGAATCTGCACATTGGAGTAGGCAAAGTTTCCTTTCCCACCCCATGGATTTGGGGTTTGGCCTGTTTTCTGATCGCTAGTATTGTGTAACAAACTGCCCCCAAACTCAGTAATGTAAAACAACAACAATTTTCTTGCCTTCATGGATTCAGTGGGTGAGGAATTTGGTTAGGGCACAGTGGGGATAGCTTGTCTCTGCTCCCTGATATCTAGAACCTCAGTTGGAAAGACTAGAGCGCTGGGAGTGAGTCAATGGCTGGAGGCTGGGGTCATTGGAAACTTCGTTGTCTCACACGTGTAGAGCCTGGGCTTCCTCACAACATGGCGGCCTCAGCATAGTCAGACTTCTTACATGGCAGCTCAGGGCTCCAAGAGCAAGTGATCCAGCAACAAGGTGGATGCTGCATTGCCTTTTATGACCCAGTCGTGAAAATCAGTGTCACTTCCACGGTCCTCTGTTGTCAAAGTAGTCACAAACCCATCTGGACTCAAGGTGAGGGGAATTAGACTCCGCCTATTGATGGGAGACATGTTAAAGTCACAGTTGTAGGGGAGAGTGTGGGATGGGATATATTGTTTGGCCATTTAGACGAATTTTCCACATACTTAGTGGCTCGCCATCATGTACAATTTTACCATTCCTATGGGTCAGGAGCTAGAGCACAGCTTGGCTCGGTCCTCTGCTGAATCTTGTAAGGCTGCAATCAGGGGTGTCAGCCAGGTTGCCTTCCTATCTGGGGTTTGGGATCCTCTTCCAAGCTCATGTGGTTGTTGGCAGAATTCAGTCTCCTCATCCGTGAAGGGATCATGCCAAACATGATAAGAATTACTGGTACAAATAGGGGAAGTTGCTTGGGATACCAAAAAGATCTACACAAATGGTTCTTATTATTCTCCAACTAGATGGTAAAATTCCCAAGGTCAGGGACACTGTGTTATATTCATTTTGGATGCACCATGGGACCTAGAACAGAACTAAGCACATGGCTGCATGTCAAGGAAGGCTGGCTGGATGCATTGAAGGATGGATAGACGGACGAGGGATGAAGACTTGAGTTCCAAGGAAATTCTGAGAGCTTATCAAGGAATAGGAGGGGGAAGACAGCCAGCGTGTCTCTGTGCTATCACAGGCATGAAAGCTGGCCATTAGAATGAAATATAACAAACTTATTTTGTCTCCTTCCTCTTGAAGAGGGTCTGAATGCCTCTGGGGAAAGGTGCAGTATTGTGGTTACAGCAGGGCCTTTGAAGTCAGACAGATTAGAGTTTGAACTCTGGTTCAGCCCTTTTCAAGTTGAGTGACCTTGGGCAAGTTATCGAACCTCTGAGCCTTCAGGTTTCTCAGTGGTGAAATGAGGGTTGTGGAAGGATAGAGACAAGGTATGTGAGATGGCTCACGGGGTCCATGTGGATGCCTGTTGAGCAGCAGCTGGCATTGTGAGGGGCATGAAGGTATAGGGTGTTCAAGCTCAGGCTCCAGAAGCTGCATTGCCTGGTTCAAAGCCTGGCTGCACCACTTCCTGGCTGTGTGACCTCAGGCAAGTTACATAACCTCTCTGGTCCTCTTTTCCTTGTATGTAAAATGAGGATAATAATTTTATAGGCTTCATAGAATAGCTGTCAAGAATAGTAAGATAATAAAGTGCTTAGAATAGCACATAGCCGGTGGCAAGTACTCAATGAATATTAGGTGTTGATGACTTGCTACATCATCTGCTTTTCTTCCTTCTCCTCTTCCTCCTCCTTCTTCTTCTCCTTTTCCTTCTCACTGTGCATTAGTGGGCTCCTTCCTGTTAGCCATCCGAATTCCATGCTGCCTGTATTGCAACAGCCCCTGAGCTGCCTCAGAACCTCCTCGATTCAGTTCAACAGGCATTTAGCCTCCACTCAGCCGCTCGAGCCAGAAACCAAGGAACCGGAGCTGACATCTTCCTCTCCTTCACCCCTCACTTCCAAACCACCACCAAGTCCCTTCAGCGCTCCCTCCAGAGTGTGTCTGGAACCTGCCCACAGCTCTCCACCTCCATGATACCACCCAGTCCCAGACACCATCACCTCACCAGGACTTAGCCATTGTCCCTAACTGTTCTCACTCCTGCCTCTACGATCTGCTCTCCACATAGCAGCCAGAGCAGTCACTGTCATTGTCGCTCCCCTACTTAAACCTTCCCGATGGCTTCCTGCTTCACTAGGCAGAAAACCCAAACTCCTTAGCACAGCCCTCAGGGCTCTGCATCCAGCTCCTTCTATCCTTGCCCTCCTTAACAAGCCAAGCCCCTTCCTGCCTCGGGCCCTTTGCATCTGCTGTTCCTTTGGCTGGAAATGACCTCCACACCCTCCACCCCTAGAAAACTCCTCATCCTTCATTCTTCCACTTAATGTAGCATCTGGAGAGAGCACCGCCTCACCATCCCCCATCTAAATTAGGTCCCTTTGTATCTTCTTTGACAGCCTGTTCTGTTCCAAAGTGTGGTAACACCACAATTTGTAGTCAAATATTTGTGTGTTTATGGACTTCTGATCCACCCCCCTCCATGAGATTCTCAATTCTGTAAGGTCAGGGAGGAGGGCATTCCTAGCCTGACATATAGTTGGCCCTCAAGAAATATTTATTGAATGAATGAAAGCATTTACAATTTCCTAGGTCCTTTCTGAATAGCTGCATCTAATACTCAGCAACTCCTACTGAGAAACAGGCTCAGAGAGGCAGAGAGAAATTCGGCCAAGGTCGCCCAGCTGGTCAGTGGTGGAACCTTCAGGGACAGCCTCAGCCTAGGCCAAGAGCACGCCACTCCCAGAGCAACCCACACTCAGTGACTGTCTGACATGGGGTATAAAGGTCTAGCCATCTTACTTCAACTCATTGCAGCACTGGCGGGCCATCCAAGCTCCAGAGCTCCCCGTGGGACCACTAAGGCTGTCCCCAGGCATGGATCACAACTCAACTTCTCCTCCTGCCCTCTCCCGCTTCCTCCCCCCACCCTCCCATCCCCACCGTAGGTACCGATCTCAAGGGCATTCCCTAGTAGAATGTAAATTGGTACAGCCACTATGTAGAACAGTATGGAGGTTCCTTAAAAAACTAAAACTAGAGCTACCATATGACCCTGCAGTCCCACTCCTGGGCATATATCTGGAGAAAAACGTGGTCCAAAAGGATACATGCGCCCCAATGTTCATTGAAGCGCTGTTAACAATAGCCATGACATGGAAGCAACCTAAATATCCATCGACAGAGGAATGGATGAAGAAGATGTGGTATATACATATATATATATGCAATGGAATATTACTCAGCCAAAAAAGGAACAAAACTGTGCCATTTGCAGCAACATGGATGGACCTAGAGATTGTCATACTGAGTGAAGTAAGTCAGACAGAGAAAGATAGCTATCATATGATATTGCTCATATGTGGAATCTTAAAAAAACAGGGGGCACAAATGAACTTATTTACAGAACAGAAGTAGAGTCACAGATGTAGAAAACAAACTTATGGTTACCCAGGGGGAAGGGTAGGGAGAAGGGATAGTTAGGGAGTTTGGGATCGACACGTACACACTGCTGTATTTAAGATGGATAACCAACAAGGACCTACTACTGTGTAGCACAGAGAACTCTGCTCAGTGTTATGTGGCAGCCTAGATGGGAGGGTAGTTTGGGGGAGAATGGATGTTAATGGATGTTAATGGGCTATACCCCAATATAAAATAAAAAGTTTTTTATAAAAAGGGCATTCCCTAGTAGACATTCCACTTGTTAAACTCGATCTCAGAGTCAGCTTTGTGGGACATCCAACCTGTGACACTCAGTCTCCAGACCTTCCTATCACTTAACTTAGCTTTTGCACATAGTTAATGCACTTTTACCAAGGGCACCGCCCACCCCATCCCTTTTTTTTTCCTGGAGCAGAACTCATTCCCGAGTCTGGGTTCTCCAACTTGAGTGTGTTGAAGGACTTGTTAAAACACAGACTGCTGGGCCTCACACCCAGAATTTCTGATTCACTGGGTCTGGGGTGGGGGCTACGGACGTGCATTTCTGACAAGTTCCGGGTGATGTTGAGGCTGCTGCCTGGGGACTGTGTAGTGAGAACCGCTGGTATAGGGACGCGAGAAGTAGAAATTGTGATGGTCTCATCTTCATTCTAGTCTCTGTAGTCCCTTGCCAAGGTAGCCCCACAAAGTTCCCTTCCAACTGAGAACTTATATTTAATGATGCTTGAATCTTTAAAAAGAAGTCTGGCCTGAGTGGACCCTTGGGCAGGGCGGCCAGGAGACTGAACACAAGTAAGTTGCTCTTTCCCCAAGTTTTCATGCAGCCAGAACCCTGACTTCTATTTCTGTTTTGCATTCAATTCCCCTCCATCCCAGCCCCCAGCCCTCCTGAGCCCCACTTGCTCAGAAAGCCATCTCTCCAGGCACGTGTGCACCAGACACTCCAGGCAAAGCCACTGACTATTCTAATCTACACTCCGCATCCCTTAAGCTGGAAGTCTCCAGAAGCGCAGCAAGAGCCAAGGGGTGGGCAGAGGCTCAGGAAACTAACTGAAGAACTACTCCTCTGTGGGGCGTTAGTACCTTGCAAAGAAGTGAATCTGCTGGCATTTTTTTTAGAGTTTAATAAAAATATATATGCATCATGAGAAAATCACAGCAATAATTCCTTGTACCTTTGTTCCAAGAAGCCCAAAGCACTCCCCATATATTATCATATTCGTTATCCTATTTTCTTCATGTTTCTCATTAATTTTTTTCTGAGGTGATATATTAATATGAAATTCCAAGTCACATTAAGGAGATCACGAGCCCAACTCATTCTCCTCGCCCCGACTCCACCTTTCTCTTCTCCCCTTTCCGTCCACCATCCTCACTGCCCCGCTCCTTCTCCCACCCAGCAGAGGGTAATTCGGAAGCTGGTAAGCAGCTGATGGGGGCGGTTAGAAGATTGGAGGAGGGCGGGCATCAAAGTGCTGCTTTGCCAGTGGGCTGCTCTCCCAGGCCCCCTCCCCAGGACCACTTGATCAGACCAGGACTCTCACGCCCCTTGGGGAAGAAGCTGCCTTGCAGCCCAACTCCCCCTAATGGGTGTTAAACCTACTCCCCCGCCTCGCATGCAAGAGGGAAAGAATCAGGCTCATTACAGATATTATCATGCAGCACTTCATATTTCAAAGAGCTTTATAATCACTAATTAGTTATTGCCAGAGAATATGGAAATGGCACCTTGCTGGAATCCCGCAGACTGGAGGCCAGACTTCCGCAGCACTGCCTGCGGGCTGGGCCTGCCCGGGGTCTCAGGAAATGGGGCCGACTCCAGGGCAGAAGGCACTAGGCTTTTAGTCCTGGCCAGTGTGCTTCTGCATGGATGCTCCCGGGGTCGTCAGACTGCATTCTGTCTGCTCAGGAAGAACCCAGAGACCGGCTACTGCTTCAGGTGGTAAAAGAAAACGTGCAGCTGAAAATGAAAACAGCAGTCTCAGCCAGCAGAGGCCATGAAGCATATGCCCTTCCCACTGTGCTGAGTTCAATTCCCCATCTGATGACTGCAATGGGCCTGGGGTTCACACCCAGCCTATGCCTGCGTGCACAGCGATGGTGAGCTCGCTCCAGAAGCCTCCCGAAGATCTCAAGGGCACACAGGTGTTCCGATGAGGATCGGAAGTGCCCCGTTCCTATTCTTTTTAGCTAAGGAATTGCAACCACAGGGCTTGAATGGACCACAAGGGCCTCTCCCCCTCCTACCCTGGCCTGTATCTACTCCATCCTGTCTAACTCTGCTTTCAAAAACAATTCTTGAAGAAGGTTAAGATCTACGGTCTGCAGCCCCCTCCAGAGAAAGGAGGGATGAGGAGCAGCCTCATTCACCCTGGATAACCTCGATCTCATTTGAATTTCAATATAAATCCACTCAGAAGCTGGAGTCAGCAGGGGCCTCAAGCAGGCGGGCCTTGGCCAGGCTGACTCAGCCTTCTTGGAGGGACACGGTCTTGGATGAGAGGGGAGGATGGACGCAGGGAGCACTTTTCTCTAAGACTCCATCCCTCATCTTTCCTGTAAATGGGGGTGGGGAGGCACTGCCTGAAAGAAAACTCTGAGTGGGGGGCAGCAAAAGCTTTCCTTCTAGCAAATCTTGCCCACACAGGTCAGATCGGGATGGGACAAAGACTCAGGAAGCGCTCTGGTTTCCAGAAATTCTGCTGGGCCCTGGGCATGGGAAGCTCCAGGGTCGCTCCAGCTCCCAGGGTATGTTCAGAAATCTGAAACACGGGTGTCCCCAGCTTTCCTCTCTTCCTGGCCATGGGACACACAGAGGCCACTCAGTGGCCTTATCATTATATCGATACTCCCCCTAATAACTCCAGTGTGTGTGCCAGAGCAGAGCGACGATGAAGGGATGGAGACGCACGTCTGCTGGGATTAGGCCTCAGTCTCTGCCTTCTGGAAGCATGTGTCTACAATACCCAAGACTGCATCTGAGAGAGGTGTTTTGCCACTTGCTGGCGGGTTCCCTATCAGAAGCTATCTGTTCTTAGCACATAACTGTGCTGTGAAAGAGATTGATGTGCCCCTGGACCTAATTTCTCAGCACACCAGCGGGAGAGGAAGCACCTCGCCCTTGCCTGCATTGCAGATGGCAGCCCTCGTAATGAGAATGCAGCGAGGTCCAGCTCGGTTGGCAGGGACAGGGGGGTGGGGGTGAGGCGTTGGACCACACAGAGAGGTTTCCCAAGGCCTCTGGGAACAAGCGCTTATGCAATCTGGGTCCTCCTACGACAAGATAAGCGGCCACTCCTGCCTCTCCTTCCTCCCTTAGTTCCATGCTGAGGCAACGGGCTGGGAGGTCCCAGCCAAAGTCTTCCTGCAGAGCTTAAGCTGCCGCTGTATATCCTCTCAACACACTTCCCCGCCGCTGAGGTCCCAGAAGTCAAAGGCATCTGCCCTGGTTAGGGGTGGGGAAGTCTGATCTTCTTCAGGAGTCCTCCCTCTCCCTCCTCCTACCCAGAACTGCCATGAGGTTTCCCAGTCCCAGCCTTCCTTTCTGGCTTGGGCCCCTTCGGACACTCCAAGCAAACAAAACACAATTCCATTGTAAAGGCAACCCAGAGCCTTGCTTCTCAGCTCTGCGGGCAGCTGGAAGATGGGCCCCATGAAGCTGGGGTGTGCACAGCCCTCAGCCACCCAGCTCTCCGGCTCCAGCTTTCAGCTACCTGCATCACCATGAAAACTGAGTGCCGGACGAACCTGCAGGAAAAGTCCTTTCCTGATCTGCTCAAATCTACTCTGCTCCCTGTTACAAATACTGCTGGGCGTGCAGGCACACACCCACTCCAGACACGCTCTCCTGCGCACTCAGACAGGCACACTCACTCTCACGCATGTTCTGGTGGTGCCCTCAGCCCTGTGATACCTCCAGCTTTAGATGTGAATCCTATTACAACTGGGTAACTGTCAGGACTGAGAGAGATGATGGAGGGAAAGGAATGGGACCATTCCCTCTGCCATTCCAATTGCTCCCCCTTTGAGCAGAGGGAACGGTCCCATTCCTGTCCTTAGTTGGGCACCCCAACTAAGGGCAGGTAGAAATTGAACTTTTGGAAAATTAGAAGAAGAAAGGAAGGAGAGGGAGCGGGAGAGGTGGGAGGAGCGGGGAGGAGGGCTGTGGGAGACACAGTGGCCCTGCCGAGGGTTGACAAATTGGAGTGGGAGGTGCTTGGAGGCTGACCTCAGAGCTCTTCTCTGACCCCAGCAGGGAGACACGATGTGGGGAAAGGAGAGGTTTGGGAGTCAGGAGACTTCCTGCCGGGACCTTTGGCCAGGAGGTCACTTAACCTCTCCAAGTTTCAGTTTTCCTACCTCTAAAGCGGGGATAATGACACTTGTCTTTCAGAGGTGCTCGGAGGAGGAGCAATAATGTTTATAAGGAGCCTGGAACAGAGAGAAGTCTCAACAAATGGCTGCTATTATCACGGCGCCTAAATGAGAAGGAATCTTGGAGGGTGTCAGTTCTGGGCCCCATTCATAGGGGACGATGTAGGACACATGGTGATGCGCTGCCTTCCTTTATGGCAAAGCCGTGCCCCTCGTGACTCATTCCAGATGTCCAGTCACCCCGGCGATGGTGGGAAGAGTGGCAGGGGTTGCAGGTTACACTGTCACCCACAGGGATGGAGCGCTGGGGAGGGCAGCGTATAAGGTTAAGGCAGTGGTGTGAGGGGGTCCCAGGACAAGCTCCAAGGAGAGAAGAAATGCACAGTTTTTTCCTGCCCCTGGGGAAATAGTTTTCCGATGGCTTGAGGTTTGGCCAGAACCATCAGGAGGACCAGAGCCACAGGGAGCCACAGGCATGCAGCCCATCCACACAGGGAAAGGGTAGAGAGAAACTCCCAGCTCTGTGGCCACCTTCCCTAGAGAAATGGGACTGCCTCTCTGGCTGCTGTCTTGAGAAAGTGTTTCCAGATCATTCTCTCATCCATTCTCTGAGCCTCTGGGGCATCTTGATTGAGCACAGGGAGGCTGTCAGTGCTGTCTTTAGGGATCCAGATTCTGGAGGCAGACCTCCTGTGTTTGAATTCTGCAACTTACCAGCTGTGTGACTTAATTTCAATATGCTTCCGTTTCCTTATCTGTAAAATGGGATGACTTAGCACAACGCCAGATACATGGTAAGCGCTCTTTCAATATTGGCTTTAATGATTACACTCCTTGGCCAGCTGCCCAGCATTGGGAACACCTCTCGGGAGGAGGGCGGGTCAACTCGGGCTTTGCTGCTGATGCAAAGGGCGGGGAGCGTGGGGCCCATGCGCGGAGCACCCACCGTCACGGTTTACTTTTAGCTTCTTGCAGCCACGTGGATTCGCAGCGTGCTCCTCACTTGTCCATTCTCTGGCGGGGGGGGGGCGCCGCCTGGCAGCAGGCTGCTCCCCGAGTCACGATACAGTGATCCCCTCCAGCCGCGCTTTCACTCACTTCCCCGCCTGCGCCCTCTCTCGAGCTAGACTGCCATGCGGAGGCGGATCCAGCTACCGTCTCCGAGTCGGCCCGGGCTGCTCGAAACCCTGCGTGCCCCGCGAGCCAAGCACCAGCCCGGGACTCAGGGAGGCCCAGGGCCTCCCTTCCTGCTCCCCTCCCCCAGCGGGCGGGGGGAGGGCGGGAGCGCCCAGAGCTGAGATGCTGCCTTCAGTGCAGAGCGTGCCTCGCACGCTAGTCTGGATAATCCGCCCTGGGCTGAGAGGGACAGACTTTGGCTCATCTAGGGGCAAGGGCTGGGGAGGGGGTGTCGGCCCTCTGGGAGGCAGGGGGGCGGGGAGGGGGTGAGGGAGTGAAGGCGTGGTAAGGAAGGAAGGGAATAGGAAGATAATGGGGGTGGAAATGGGGGGAGGGGAAGTAAAAGGAGGTGGAAATAAGAGAGGGTGGAAAGGAACGGGAAAGGTGATGCGTGAGAGGGAAAGGGGGAGGGGAAAGAGGAGGTGGAAAGGGAAGGGAAAGGAAGGGAGGGATGGCAAAGGAGAGTGGGGGAGGAGGAGGGGGAGGAGAAAGGCAGGCAAAGGGGGGGGTGAAGAGGAAGGGGGGGGAAGGCAAAGCTGGAGGGAAGAGAGTGAAAGGGGAGAAAGGAGGAGGAAACGAAGGTGGGGTAAGGGGTCCAAGAGGGGAAGGAAGGGAGGAGAGGGGGTGAGAGGGGAAGGGGAAATGGGACCACGGGATCTAGAAGGAGAGGAAGGAGCAGGATGGAAGGGGGAAAGAGGATGGGAAAGCTTGGGCTCTGCTTCGTGTCTCCTATGACCTTAGTACCCCCGACACCCCCCTACACACATTTCCATGAAGGATTCTGTAAAAAGGAGCCATAGGGAAAGAGGGCTCTTGAGAAAAGCTAGGTGTGTAAGAGCTCTGAGGTGGCACATACTGACCTTGGACATCTGAGGGACTGGATACAAAGGTCCTGGCCCACGGCCAGGCCAGACAGGCCCCCCCAGGGAAAGTCAGTGAGTCCAAGTTCATATTCCTCTTCTGTCTAGGAGGTTCACGGGGCATATGACCTTGGAAGAAGGTGGCAACTTGCCCTGAGCACTAGTTATCACATTTATAAAATGGGGATGATTTAAATGCCTGCTTTATAGGGATGTTAAATTAGGTTAAACAAACAAAGAAAGAAATGGAAAGAAATGGACCTTGATCTCAGAGGTCATGACCTAGCATTTCATTTGGTGCTTGTAGAGATGCACACTGGTGCCTGACCTGGGCTGGCACACCCATCCCCCAACTGCTGTGTGTTGGCTGACCCCTCCTCAGACGGGAGCCCCCTTGCCCCCAAATGCCTGGGAGATTACCACCTCTGCCCCCTGGGGCTACTGGCAGCCAATGCCTCTCTAAGCAGGGGCTGGAAGTGGTACAAACCCACCCCCTTGCCTCAAGGTGGGCAACTCCAGAGCTCCCCAAGGGATCAGGCTAAGTCAAGACTTACCTGAACCCACATCCATTCAGCTTTCCCCTGCCCCATCCTGCTTCCCTCACTCCCTCGCAGGCTTCTCCTGAGAGCCCTCTTCCAACAAGCCACTCACACCTCAATTCCTATCTCAGGCTCTGCTTGCTTCCAGGGAACCCCACTTAAGACAGCACCTTCCTGAGGACTAGTTGTCAATGTGCTGGGACCAAAAATGGGCCTAACATTGGCGACAGGGTCCCCTGGAGATAGAAGGGCCACACACAGCCCTGCTCTTACCCAAAGCGGCCATATCAGGTCAGCTCTGTGAACCTCTGGCAGGTTCCAGGCTGCCCTGGGCTGGTCTCACCTGTCCTGGGAAGATAGGAAAAGGAAGCTGGGTGGGATTCAAATGACTTAAAGTAAAAACAAGCTGGGAGGGGTATCCCGCAAGGCTATGGTTTCCTGGGACATCAGGCAGCCACCAGCCCTTGCAAACAGGGCTGACACAGTACCTCAAACATTCCAAACCGGCTGCTGAGGAGCCTGCACGTGGGGAGGCTGGTGGAAGGGGAGGCTGTTGATCTTGGGGGCTTCTGGAGCTGGGGGAGTTTGGGAGTGATTTGAAGGATGAGAAGGAGTCAGGGCACACTTGCATGGGGGAGGTGCCCACAAAGCTTCCATTCTGTGTGCAATTAGTCTAGGGATGCCCTCATTTGCATAAGGTTCATTAATTTGCATAAAATTGCTTGAGGCCCTAACCACCGGTACAGAAAATAAAATAACATGAATCAATTAGCGGGACTGACTGCAATTGGAGCAAGCCTGGTGTTAGGGAATCCTCCTAACTCAGGAGCACCGGGTGGGCAGGAAGGCTGCTGGAAGGCGACCCCTCCAGACCAGCCCAGCTGCCCCAGGGAGGAAAGCTCTGCCCTCACCCTGCCCCGAGGAGGGATGGGGCCCTTCCCAAAAGTAGGGACTAGCAGTTGGGCACAGTCGGTATGAAATCAGGGCCTGAGCAGATGTGAGCAGCAGACCCCAGCTAGTGGAGGAGGCGTGAGAGGACCACACGGATGAAAGGATGCGAAGAGACGGGTCCGGTGTGGCAAAGGAGGGATGCTCATCATCTCAGCCCCCATGTTTATCGAGGGCCTTTTCTGCCTCTGGCCTGAGCCGCACATAGTCTCATTTGGTTCTCATAACAATCACAGGAAACTGGTACAATTACCCCACTGTAGAGATTCAAAAACATAAGTTCGGAGGGGTTACAGATTTGCAGCAGCAAATGGCAAACCTGGGCCTGCCCAGCTCCAGAGGCCCATAGCAAGCTCCCAGTGAGAACAGCGCCTGGCAGCCGGCAGGAGAGCAATAAGTATTTGTTGAATAAATGACTGATGTATGTGGGGATGAGCTTTGAGGGGAGGTGAAAGTCAAACCGAGGATGCTGTGTGGCAGTTCTTAAGGGAAAACAGGTTAAAAGTGAACCACAGGATGCAATTTCCTTAAAAAAAAAAAATCAAGCCCTATCAATCATCTTGGGAGTCTGGGAGGACGCAGCTAAATCACATTTCTCCCGTCATAATTTCCGTAAGCTGGCCTTTGGGTTCCTCTTTGGCATCACCCCATCTTATGCTCTCTGCGTGCCCATTTTCTCAGCCGTGCCTGGCACTCCCTGACATGTTGCACTTTCAATTCTGGTCTGGAACCTATGGTCCTTGGTGAGAGAGCCGAAGCCATAGCTAACAACAGCTAAGAAGCTGAGGTCATGGAGCCCAAGCCCATTTCCCACTGCTAAAACTACATGGGCTCTTATCTTTCATTCCCATCCACGAGTAAGCCTTCGCTGATGAATCACCAATTTCTCTCTCCATCTTTCCCTTTCTCTCTTTCACTGACCCTGCTGCTTTATAAGAACTCTCAGGGATTGTTTTTTTTTTTGCCTCTGCTCTCTTTCTGAACCTCTTCGTCTCCCAGAGCCACTGTTAATGAATCAAATTGCCCTTCGACTTGAATTACGGGGAAAGCAGCCTCACCCACTACTCGTAGTAGATGGGGTGACTGCCCCCAGATCCACACTGGCCTCACTGCAACGGCTCAGAGCGGATGTTTATTTTTGAATCTTGCATCCTTTATCTGAGAAAATTGACTACCGATGGGAAACAATTACCTACCACTTACCCCACAGGGCTTATGGGAGCAGATGGCACGTGTGATGGAGAAGCAGCACAGCGCGTTAATGTCATCAGCAACCATCACAGCCATAATGAGCCCACATCACGGGGACTGGGAACCAGAGAGAGGAGAGAGTAACAGCTGGGCACTTCAGCCAGATGTGGTTGCAACCACCCAAATGGCTTGTTCCAGTTTCACTTAATGGGCAGAGAGCGATGTGAAGCTACGAGGGGACCCACAGAAAACAGCCCCTGCTTTCAACCCTGCCCATTATCGGGAAGCCACTCTGCAGGGAGCATGTGGCAATTCATTGTTTACCTGGGCCCACTGGATTGCTTTCTTCTGCTCTGACTGAACAAAGCATGTGTGTGTGTGTGTGTGTGTGTGTGTGTGTGTCTTTGTGTGTGTCTGTGTGGGTGGGTGTGTCTGTGATCACACAATGCCTCTGCTAATTCTGCCCAGAAGGAAATGCAGGAGACAGTCCTAGTAAGGTCTATAAAGGTAGGAGTGACGTTCAAAGATAATACACAGTGGATGTGAGAAAGACCTGCAGGACACTTCATGATTTGCTGAATTTGGACGCTGTGATATCAGGGACTGTAAAGACAGAACGACAGGTCAATTTCTTAGCTATAGAAAGGACAAGGATGAGGACCAATGATCCAGCCAGAGTCCCCGACACTTCAGAGTGGTTTGGGCAGAAAAGGAAAAATCGCCCCACTGCAGAGTCTCCCCGACCCCTGCCCAGCTTGCATCACAACCATGACTTTGCACCCCACTCCCACTCTCCCACCACCTTTGCTCTGGGTTTTCTCAAAACTCAGAGCAGTTCAAGGATGCTTTCGGACTCTTTCTTCTCCTTTCCAGCTAAACCCTGAAGTGGGTTCTACACCAACAGCATGAACATGTAGGATCTTAGCACATATTCTGGTTGCTAATGTTTGGGGGACAGGTTCGTCTTACTAGTCGTAACCAAGCGAGAAGGTTTTTGCTGGCTGGCACCTGGCTGCAGGCAATGGATGAGCTCTTGAAGATGCACAGCCAGATTCAACAGAACTCAGTGACTCCCCCCAGATTGTACCATTTTGAGAAGCATCAATATTTACAGTGATTATTTAACACTAAAATCATAGAATGCCAAAGTGGGAAGTAAACACAGAGAAGGGATCTTGCACAATCCCCTCATTTGGCAGAGAAGGAAACTGAGGACCAGAGTGGGGTGAATGACTTACCCAAGGTCACACAGCTTACGACTGCCTGGCTCCACTAGATAATCTAGGTCCCCAGACTCTTAAACTGATACATTTTCTACTACATGATACACTTTATCTGGTTACTATCTGTCCTTACTCCTTGTCACAACATAGATTTTTTTGGTTAACTGTTTTGTGTAAACAAGGCTGATGTTTATCAATATAAAGCCTAAGCATTTCATGTTTTAGTTCGTCTTCACTTCCACTTTTTTTAGTCGCTGTGAATGCTGCTGAACTCTTCAACCACTCCAGTGAAAGTACTCTTTGCAACTATGTATCTGTTGCTACATTCGAAGGATTACCAAACTGCATTTTACTTACCGCCTTGGCAGCATTTGACACTGCCAACCCCATCTCCTTCCCAGAATGCTCTGGCTCAGCACTGCTCAAACAGCAAGTTTTGTGGACCCGTACCAGAAGGCAAACTGCTGCTGGTCTGCAACGAGATAAGTACAGAAACTAAGAATAATCAAAACTTTTATAGCAATTTGATAATAATTTTTGTCTGCTGAATCTAATAATAAAAATAGAGTTTGTATTTTGAATGTCTGTTAATTTTGTGTTAATCCATTTTTCTTGCATCTGATTACAAAAATATTGTCTGTGACATATTGGAGGGGAAAAAAGCCTAGTCCTTCTCCAAAGATAATAGAAGAAGCACTGCTATAGGCCTTTATTTTTTCTGAATCTGGCTCTCCTGGCTTCCCTCCCACTCCACGCCTCTCGAACGTTTGCATGTTGCCTGCATCTCTCCCACCCCAAAGATTTGCCCTTTCCTGACGAAATCCTGTGCATCTATCGGATCTCAGCAGAGAGGCCACCCCTCCAGGAAGCCTCTCCTCTGTGCTGCTGTAGAACCTTGTACTGTCCATACAATCCACACAACAGGACACGTCAGACTCCGTTGCAGCTGCAAAACATCTTTGTTTCCCCAGCCCCTAGCCCAGCTCCCAGCATGCAATCGACCTTTGTGGTAGGAATGAGTTTCAAGGGAGGTGGCCTTGGGAGCACACCTTTCACCAAGTTAGAAGGCATTTTCTGTCCACTCACTTCCCCCTTTTTTCTTCATCTTCCTTAACTCTTGCAGCAGGCATCCTGATAGTCAAATTCTAACGGTGAATTAACAAGTGGTACAATACCTTCTGAGGCTCAAGTTAAAGTCAGAAAACCCCAGGTTGCAAACCATCCTATATATTATATGATTTCCCTTTTGGGGGGAGGGGGAAGGGAAAGTATGGAGTTTCATCCAGAGAACTCATCCCCACCAGCTGAGTGCATCCTGGGACTCTACCAGCCTCTGTGGAGGAAATTGCCTCACCTTGATTTAAGCACAGATGGGGAGCTTGGATTTAAGTCCTGGCCAGGTAGAGTGTTACCCACCAAGTGGAATGCCACACCTTTCTCTGTCCTGTGCCTCAGTGGCCTGTAGTGTGAACAAATGGTGGCCAGGGTGACCCTCGGGGCTAAGTTGAAGGGGAGACTAATTAGTCATCCTATAGCACACTGAAAATAGAAATGTCAAGTGTTACTATTAATAGTCATGTTTCCTCTGCTCTGGTTTCCAAGGTCCCTTATGCTTTCATTCCAGAACCTCTGGAAAGTAACGAGAAACGTGATTTGGAGGGAAAAGAGAGCTGTAACTGTAGTGTACCTCAGTATGAGTGGAAAAATAAAATGCAGATAAATATGTTGCCTTGCTAGAGTGACCCTGAAGACTGAAATTCTAAGAAAAATGTTCACTGCTTTAATACATAAAAATGTAAAAACTTCAGCACTGTAAAAACTATAAAAAGCCATAAACAATGAAAGGACAAATGAAAAACTGGGAGAAATGTTTTACATAGATGGCAATTGAAAGAAGAGGACCCTTAATATGTAAAGTGCTCTTAAAATCAATAAGAAAGTGAGGAATATCCAAATAGAAAAATGGGCAAAAGGCATAAGTAGGTAATCCAGAAAAGAAGAAATACCAGTTGACTACATATGTAAAGATGTATTGTGTTATTTGGCATCTCTTTGATTACCAGTGAGGCTGAATGAATATAATTCTTCATTTATCAGATTGGCAAAGATAAAACATATAGATCATCACCAGGCCAAGTGAACGGGAATG
The DNA here is from genome assembly GCF_009873245.2 of Balaenoptera musculus. Taxonomy (NCBI): domain Eukaryota; kingdom Metazoa; phylum Chordata; class Mammalia; order Artiodactyla; family Balaenopteridae; genus Balaenoptera; species Balaenoptera musculus. The sequence continues at coordinate 34,224,447 of NC_045806.1, read as the reverse complement.
GGTATTTACATCTGCCACTAATGGGACTGTAAATAGGCACAGTCTTTCTGGAGAGCAATTTGGCAATGAATAACAGAAGCCTTGTCCTTTGAGTTACAGATTCCACCTCTAGGAATGAATCCTAAGGAATAATCAAACAAGTACACAAAGATGTGTACGATAAGACTGGTTACCTCAGCGAGGTTTATAGTAGCAAAACTGGAAGCTACCTAAATGTGTATCGGTGACTGATTGGTTAAGCATACAGTTGAATACTATGTGGTCACTTTAAAAAGATCAATAGCTTTATACCTATTGATATGGCAAGGTGTCCATGACATGTAGGTGTCACTAAAGGAAACAAAGAAAGTTGGAGACTGGAGGTGTAGAATGATTTGTTTCTTTTGAGCATTTTTTAAAGTGTGTGCGTGTAGAAAAACATCTCAGTAAAAGTGCTCTAAAATCATACTTTCTGAAGGATGAGGTTACAGGTGATTTTTACTTTCTTCTTTTATACTTTTCCATAACTTATTGACTTTTCACAATGAAAATTTATAGTTATCGCCATTGAAAAATATGTTTTAGGAGCCCTCGGTCTGGTTACTCTGGCTGTTTTACGGAGGTGGGAGAAGCAACAAATAAAGACGTAAGTACATAAATTAAAATAAGGAAGTAAAATTTGATTGTTCCTCTCTGGAATTATTATTTCATTACTCATTTTGGATTGCACTCACATGGAAGCTTCCCTACCCCCAGCAGTCCCATCTTTTTCTTTTGAAAATATCCTGGAATATTCTATTACATTAGTTGCTCCTGAAATCATTCTTGGGTATACTACTTGTATTTTTAATTTTTAAAATCTCTAATAAAAAATAATTGCCAATAAACTCTGCTAAAAAGCATCTCTCCCCAGGGACATATATTATGATCTCAATCCTCTGAGTGAAGCTGTGCAAAGAGGTCCCGCTGGGCCAACTCCACTGGGATCACTGTCCCCAGGTGTGCAGGGCACCCTTTCCCTTCGCTGGGAGCCAGCAGCCCTGCTAGTGCCTCTAGTGATCTTCCCACGTATTAGCTTCTCATTCCATTCTTATAGGACCAAATCGGGGCCCGTCCTCATGTTTAGAAATGTAACCTGGGATGCTAAAGTGTCTTCTGTTAGTAAGTCTTATGTCGTCTTAGTATGAGGACAGGAATATGAACGGCGTACCACTCTTTCACTGAGAAAATATTTGCTAGAGAAATAAGAATACAGAAGAATCACACTCCTCTCAGCTGTATTATATATCATAAAGCAGATATATTAATACATACATACACCATATACATATATAATTTTTAGTTTGAACCATATGAAATTTCTTATATTCAACTCTTTTTGACCTATAGAAATGGCAATTTCATATGGTTCAACCTTACATATTATTCTTCTGTTGGTAGTATCTGGACAGTTTTATACAATTGGAAGAATTAAATAGAAACTAATACTACAATGTTGTTGTTGTTGCTTTTGTAGCACAAAAAAAATCTCTTTCCAGGGAAGCAGAAAAGTGACCGTTTTAAGTGGATTTCCCTATGACCAAAGTATACCTATGTGTGTATGCATGTGTGCGTGTCCTTAGAAACGAAATAGAAAACATCCCATACGTTAAAAAAAAAAATTAGTCTTAATCTAACTTTCTCCTGTGCCCCATCTAATAACTGCTTCGTTGAAGTTGCTTTTTGAGTCTGTTTCTATTTTTCAGAACTTTTATCTTTAAAAAAAAAGGAAAAAATATCTTCCCAGGTGATATTACTACATTGCCTTTCATTGTTCACATTACAGCTCCACTCATCCCCCTGAGAGACCATGCCGTCCTTTGACAGCTGGCCAGAGATGTTAAACAACTTGCCCAAGGTCACACAGCTAATTAGGGCAGAGCTGGGACTAGAACGCTGGGCTTTTGGGCTTTTCCACCCTGCAGAGGGAGTAAGGGCTGTTATCATCAGCTCCCCTCTTGAAGGAGGATCGGCTAAGTTAAATAGCCAGGCTGGGAACCAAGCGCCTGGAAGGTCTGAGGGAAAAGATCATCAGTTGACAAATTATAGTGATCATTATTAATGTTATTATTCATACGCTACGTCTGCGGCAGAAAACAAAGGTTTATTTAAAATGCACATAATAATTTGAGTTTGCTCCAACATTTATTTTCTGTCTAAATTATTTTTTAACTGATATGAATGCAAAGACTTCTGAGGACAAAAAGCAAGGCTTTTTAAAAAATCCATAACCTTAAATTAAGACCACATTTATTCACACTGCTGCTCGCGGCCCAGAACTTTCTCCCTTTTAACCCTTCAGTGACATCAGCAAGCCACGTTTCCACCTCATCTTGGCCCAATTTTTCTTTTTGCTGGTAGCAACTGCATTGGAAGACCAAAGTATAATGCATTTCACAGTAAGAATCCTAATGGGATTTTTAGTAAACGGGCCCTACCAGCCCACTTCCCCAGTGAAAACATGCCTCTAATTGATCTCTATGTAGAAACAGCAGCTGGTGATCAGAACCACTGTGCTCTGGTGGGTAATTATTTTATCAGGACAAGCACTTCCGTCATGATAAGAGAGAAACATTAGGACCTGGGGAGAGGCACACAGAGAGGGCCAAACAGACAGACAGACACAGATAAGACCCAGCAAAAAAGCCTGCCTGCAGAACCCACGGCCACGCAACCTTAAATGGAAAGTTTCTGATAACCCATGATGGATTGCAGCCAGGTGGACGCGGGGAGGGGCTTGGGAAGCCACCGGGAGTGCGGAGGGTCAGGAGAGGCCGGCTCCCCGCAGCGCCTGCGCTGGCCCGGAGCTCTGTTAGGGGGCGCTGTGGTGCCGCAAGTGCCGATTCCCCACCCTCCAGAACCCGCAGCTTCCTCCGGCCCGCCTGCCGTGGTTGAAACCCCCGTAGCTCTTTTGGCAAAGAGCAGGTGTGTCCTGGCCAGGTTCCAGTTTGGGTAATTACAGCCTGTCAACCTAAATTCCCCCCAGGATTGCAGTTAAATATGGTACCCGTCTTCACAATTAAATTTTTGCTCTAATAGGACACTCGATTGTCATGTTACGTGACAGTTAAATAGCGGCTGCATCGTACCCCAGAGGTAGCTGCACTTCTGTAGTGACTACAAAGATTTCTCTGGGTGCAATAAATGACCTGTATGGACAGAATCGGGGGGCTCTTTCTGCTAACTGAGAGTTGGTGACTATAGGATTTTGCTCATTATTCAAAATTTTTTTCTCTAACTCTTTCAGGGGGAAAATATGGGGAACACTTACTACTCCGATATCGTTTCCAGTTCTTTCTCCTGGAAATAAAAATCAGGATGCCAGGTTGCTGCAGGACAGGGGAGGCCTCCAACTACCCTTCCAGCCCCAGGTCCCCTCCATTCCTTCGTCTCAACATCACAGGATCCTTGCCTTTCTCTAAAGGTGCCATGGACTCCTCCTCCCTTGCCAGTGTCCCTGGTTAACCCACAGTCTGGAACATCTTTCTTTTGTTCTCTGCTTACAGAGACCTTTTATCCTGCCAAGATCCAGCTTAAATGCCACCTCCTTCATGACGCCATCCTCCACCTTCTCCTCCAATTAAGTGTTTCTCCTCTTATGGCCTCCATTCGATATTCCTATTACCCTCACTCAGCACTTACTCCAATTTGTCGTGTATTATAGTAAGTTGTTTACACATCGGGCACATGCACTGAACTCTGAGCTCCTTGAGGGCCAGGGGCCTTAGTTACTTTTCCTTATACCCGAGCACAGTGCTTAACAAATATTTTTGATGGAGAGAAAGAAGGCATCCCCTCTTTCTTTTCCAAGAGCATAAGTAAGAATATCTACTATTTACTATAGGCTGATCATTGTTCTAAGCATTTTACCTGTACTAACTCATTCAGCCCTCACCATCTCATAAAGTATCATCATCATTGTCTCATTCCTGTAGATTAAAATACTGAGGCCCAGAGAGGTTAGATAATTTGCCCAAGGCCACACAGCCAGTAAGAAGTGGTGATAAGAATGAATCCCTTGGGGCTTACCCCCCCCCCCCCGCCCCACCCCAGAACCTCATACCTTTACACTGCTGGATAGTACAGGTTTTTAATTAAACATATCAGCATCCCCACCGTCTTCAAGATTTTAAATCAATCCAGGTCTGTGAAAGCACAACTCATTTTCTAAAGGGGTGAGCATGAGGTGGGAGCAGTTGAGACAGAATGCACCTGTCTCCATTCCGCTTAGGCTATCCGAAATAACAAGTGGGCTGCTTTCTGAAATCCACATGCTTGTTTGTCAGTTTCCATCCTTGGGCAATTATTTCACACTGAAAACGAGAAGGTGATAATCTAAAGTATTCGCAGCCAGTCTTGCCTACAGAGGTGTGAGCAAAGAGGAAGATCACATGTTGTGATTAGAGAGAGAAGAAACAAACCCCAGTGATTGCGCTACGTGAGGAAGGGGTCAGCCTCATTATTCTAAAGCATAGTTTTCTGAACCCATAGAAATATTTTATTCCAACAAGTTAATTCCTTTAAGTGGTGAGCGCTGAGCATGGCAGACACGATTATCTTTCTTAGGTTTCTGGCCGCTTTCTCCCCACCCAGCTGGGGGAAGGATTTCTGCAGCTCACCTCGTGCAATTAGAAACAGCCCCACAGGGCAGAGGTGCAGCCTGCGTTCTGAGATACTCTTCTGCTGCTGAAATAAAAACAGCCTTTGAGAATATTCTCCTGCCAAAATCATTTTAGCATTTCACTGTCACACAGCAGGAGGCAGAGAGAGGGAGGGAGGGAGGGAGAGAGCATCCCTTCCGCGCAAACCCAAGCAAGACCTCATGAGTCTTTCCCGTGTACAAGGAAATTAATTAATTTCCTTTTTTATTTTTCAAAAAGGGGGCCATAAAAACGTAGCTCAAGATGTTACGTTTTCATAAGGAAGAAGTCTCCATTGGAAGTGAGTACCTCTTTTAAGACAAGGTTGTAATTAGATTGCCCGTGGTGATGATGAATGGGGAGGGTGAAGGGTCCTCGGCTTCTTTCTGGGGGCAGAAACATCCTCGAAGGCAGAGGCGAGGGCTGCCTCGGGCGGCCACGCTGGTGCTAGCGCCAAAGACTGTTCTCTCCCAAGAAGCTCAAAGAAGAAAGGCTGTTTCTAAACTGAGGAGGAATAACAGGAATAACAGCAGAAAAGGCAATTGAGAGGGTGAGCCGAGGTGGCTGCGGCTCCCCAGTGCTTTCTGCACAACCTCTTTCAACCTGGGTAGATTTTCTCTCTTGCAGTTGCCGGAAAGAATGGAGAACTTGGTTTCTGCTGCCCCTGCCTTTTTGTTTTTGTTGTTCCTACATGCCTGTTAGGGACTGGACTGTGCCCCCTGCCCCCAGATTGATATGTTGAAGCCCTAACCCCCAGGACTTCAGAATGTGACTGCATTTGGAGCCACTACATAGATGATTAAATTAAAATAAGGCCCTTAGGGTGGGCCTTAACCCCATCTGACTGGTGTCCATATAAGAGGAAATTTGAACACGCAAAGAGACCCCAGGAGTGTGCACAGACAGAGCAAATACCATGTGGGGACACAGTGAGAAGGCAGCCGTCTGCAGGCTAGAGAGAGAGGTCTCGGGAGAAACCAACCCTGCTGACACCCTGATCTTGGACTTCTAACCTCCAGAACTGTGACAAAAGAAATTTCTGTTTAAACCACCCAGTCTGTGGTACTCTGTTATGACAGCCCGAGGAAACTGATACCCAAATATTTTTCACAATATGGTCCATGGACCACTTTCATCAGAAAGTGATGAGTGGATTCAAATTTAGATGCCTGGGCCCCATTCAGACCTACTTAATCAAATCTCTAGGGCTCAGGAATCCGTAGTCTGTCTCAAGCACCCCAGGCCATCCCAGTGCACACTCAAGTTGGGAAATCCCTGCAGCTGGAATTTGCAGAGAGAAAGGATCACCTTGGTGGTGATCTGAAGGGGGCTGCCCGAAGGCCACACTGCCTAACTCCCCCCAGCCCCCTTAGAAAGGCGTGCTTTGCAGTTAAACATCGCCCTCTCCCTGGTGGATCTCTTTTCAGTGCAAATAGCTCCTGGATGGGGGTGACAAATTAAGTCAATAACCTTTGAGTATGAATTCATTTATCAGCTGAATTCCTGTGGGATTGGAAGGATGCCAAACCTAAGAAAAACCGGAGAGCGGGAAGAAGTAGGGGGGGTTGAGGAATGTCAGCATGGTCCACACAGGGGAAAAAGCGCCACCTTGACAACCTGGCTCCAGGCTGGCCCCCACCGGGGACAAGGCAGTCCCAGAGATGGGCAGCAGCGAGCTCACAGGGCACTGCTCTCCCACAGGAAGGTGGACAGAGCGATGGTGGCGGGGCCTTTGGGAAAAGACAGCTGACTCCTGGCTGCCTCCTGTTTTCTTTTTTGCTGCTTGGAAGCTGAGGGCAAAGCCAGGCCTGCTTCCCTCTCTCTCTAGGAGTGAGGTGGGCAGGGGCCATGGGGGATTGGGACCAGGAGTGCACATAAGCAGGAGCGGGACGCAAAATATAGAACAAGCCGTATGGCTTAGACACGGACCTGTCAGAACAGAAGGCAGCCAGAGGAGGCTGGAGCAGGAGCCTGACCAACTCCTTTGTTTCAGGAGTTAACCTTTCAGAGGCCCTGGCCCTGTGCTTTGCCCAGCACTCACAGCGCAGGCCTGAATAAGTGGGAGGGTCCGAGGAGGCGGCTCTTTAGCCTGGCTTTGTATTCCTGTGGCTCTCATTGTTATTTCTCTGCGAGGAAGGAGGAGGCATCCTCCCTGCTAGGGGCCTGGCTTAATTCACTTTGGATTTGAGCTCAGTGTAGTCCAGGCCAACACAATTCACATGTGGTTGCGGCGCGCCTGTATCCTCCGTTTCCTGAGTCTTCCAGCAAGTTCTAACGGGCTAGAAGCATCAGCCAGGGGCCCGGGGCCAGTCTCTGACGGCTGACAAGTGGCTGCCTTAGAGAGGGCTGCCAGGGGGCCGAGGCACTCACGGCCATCTCAGAAGCCGCGGCACTGGCCTTGATAACGAGCTGGAACCCAGAGCCCTCTGCAGGGCTGGGTGGACGCCTCCCCCCAAACCAGAGCATCAGGGCACATCGCAGCCCATTAGGTGCTCGGCATCGAGAAATGCTCTTTCTGGCTCCCCGATTTCTATGGAGAAGGGCGAATCTGAGGTGAAATAGCAAAACAGACACTGACCCAGGATTCCAAACTCGATTACTTGAAGCAGCAGGTGGCTGGAGGAGGGCGAGAATCAGCGCGGCTAGGACACTCGCTGGCGCCACTGTTCTTTCTCAAGACAGCACTCCTTGTGCCAGCAGACAGTGTTGGTGTCCCACCCAGATCCCCTCTGGATCCCTTTTGACCCTCTGTGTGAGCGCCCTGCTCGCTCACTGTGCTTTTACTCCTAACACCCAGCACCCACGCTGTGCTTTAGGAGGATGGCCCTCAGATTAGGAGACAAGAGACACCTTGCACACCTGTGCAGGTAGCCGGACGTGCCTGGAGTTGCCCTACCCCCTTGGTGGCTCTTGGACTGATGAGGGCAGGAGTGTGGAAGCCCAGCTCGCTTAGACTGGGAGGCACGGCTCCCGTGAAGAGCTTTCGTGGGGGTCAGGCCAGGAGGGGACTTGCTTGAGTGCCTGCCCTGCTTGGTTCCTTCCCTTCTCTTTTCTTTTTCCTGCTTCCCCTTCTCCCTTGCGGGTCTCCCCCGGAAGCACTTCCTTACTAAATCACTTGCACACAAATCCCCATCTCATGGTTTCCTTCTGGGAGACACAACCTAGGTTACGCACAAGAAATTCTGAATTTTCCTCCTATTAACATCTCACAAGCAAAGGAAATGCTCTGTTCCCCTCCCTCTTGCTCTCTCACTCCAGCTCCCTTCCCCATCAACCAGCTCCTGCTCTAGACCCCATTGCTGTAGGAGGGACCCGGCATTCTCTTCATCACCAAATTCAGAAACGCGGGTGCCTCGCATTGTCTCTCATACCCAGTCTGTCTCCCTACCAACCCCCTCCCCCAGCTCAGGCCCCCTTCCTTCACCTCCTTGCCTGAGATGATCAGACCTCCGTACTGCGGTCCACCTCCCGCCTCCCACTGTTCCAGAACATCTAGCACACTGCTAGCAAATGGACCCTGCTGAAGCCCAGGTTTAATCTCTCCATCACTCCCCAGGCCCCCAAGTCTTCAGACACTTCCCAGTCCTTGCCAAAGCAAGTGCACCTTCCTTGTCTGGCAGGCACGGCCCTCGCCAAACTGCCTCCAGCCTGCATCTCCAAATTCCTAACAGGACCGAGATGGGAAGCCACTGCCCCCTCCTCCCACTCAGCACATTCACCCCAAATGGGCTATTTTAATATGTTGAGATCACCGCTGTGCTTAAGATCATGATGCACAGACAACAGATGAAGGAAACACATTGAACAGGGAGTCAGAGAGTGTCTGGGGCCATTTGTATGGTCTTTCTTGCCGATTTAAAAATTTGGCCTCAGTTTTCCTTACAGGTATCTTAGGGGGACCATAGAAAGTTTTTGGATTCTCTCTCATAACACCTATTTAATTGAGTCTTTACCTAATCAGGCCTAGGTCCAGGCTTAAGGCCTTCAGGCTCCCCACTGTGCCAGGCAGCTGACACCCATCCGTGGCTCGCAGGTAGGTCAGGACATGAGGCCTGCTTGCCCTGGCTTTTTCTTCTCCCAGGCCCCCTGGTCCCCCAGGTTTCTGACCTTGGGCTTAACTTCCCTCCGTAGGTCTTCAGTGTGCCACTCCAACCGGGCATAGGGCACAGATCTACTTTTCCACTGGTTCTCTATGAGAACCTGAGTTCTCCCTGTAGCAAGGCTGTCTTTGGCTCAGCCAAGCTCTGGGAACCTTTCCCTGGTCAACCTGTCATCGGTTTGTCCCCTCCCTGTGCCCTCTGCCGTTTATAAACTCCTTAAGCGTGGTCAGTACTCCATCACGCTGCTCAGATCCCCGTTCAAGGGTGGACTTGCTGTCCAGCCCCGCACACAGCCTCCAGACGTCAGCCCTTCAGGGTCTGCCCGAGCTGCCTCACCCAGGGTCATGGCCTTTCCAGGGTGGCCCTCCTCTGGTGAGTGGGTGAGGCAGGGATATGAAGGTCTTGCCATTTCGGTCCAACGTGGGACACGCTTAGGGACAACACTCATTCCAGAGCTCCCTGCTGGGCTGGCTGGGGTTTTTTCAGGCCTGCATCACATTTCCAGTTCTTCCTCTGTACAGTCTTGTTTTCAACTCCTCCTTTTCATAGGTGTTGATCCCCAACAGATACCTCATACCCCAGACTCTGCCTTAGCATCCATTTCTAGTGAGCACAACCTGCTACTCTGGGATAAGGGGCCACGGCTGTGTCTCTCTGCGTCCCCCCAGCACAGACCTGCAGGGCTGGCTCTTAGGAGGCACTCAGCAAATGTGTGCTGACTTAAGTCTAACTGCTGCTAGGAATAGCTAACTTTAAAGGAGTAGGTCCATGTGCCTGGCACCAAAGGAAGAAGGCTGAGCATTTCACATGAATATTTCATTTAGTCCTCAGACAACCCCACGAGGAAAGCACCAGGATTATTCCCATTTTGCAGATGAGGAAACCGAGGCACAGAGAGTTAATAAGCAAGGGCGTGAGAATGTGAGCCCGAGCCCCTCACCACCCTGCTGGAGCAAATCACTGGACACAGCTGATAGCTGATGGCTCACAGTGAAGAGGAACCGTATGGTGACACAAGGCAGCGTCACAAAGCCAGAGGAGAACTGACACAACATTGGAGGGCAAGCACCCAGGTGGGGCCGGTAGGCTCAGAAACTTTCCTAGCCTGTGTTATCTGGGACAGCCATCTCTGTTTGCCTCTCTTACAATCAGGGCATCATAGGCTGCCCAAACCAGCAACACACATAGCCTAACCTCCCCGTGGTACAAAACAGAGGGAAGCCCAGAGAGGTTAAGGAACTTCCCCGAGGTCGCAGAGCTGGCTGGTGTCTAGCTCTCTAGACCAGCAGGAGTTCCCAGCCCATCCCCTTCCCCTTCCCTCCATGACACAACCTTAAGGCAGGAATGGCATCCCCTACTTGGCTGGACCAACTTTGGAATCAGGAGTCTGCTGTCTTCCTAGGCATACCCTCCTTGCTCATTCAGCCCCATCAGTATTCTGAGCACCTCTGGAATATAAGGGGATTGAAAGAGGGTAGTTGTAAGAGTGATGCAACAGCACTACCTCATTGTTATTGCCACCTTGCCCAAGTTCTATTATTAAATTTCTCACTTCCCCTTAACATTAAAACATAACAGCACGATGGCAAGTGGTTAAGTGCTATGAAATCAAACAAGCCTTGGTGTGAAACCCGCCTTACCTCTTTCTAACAGTGTGACCTTGAGAAATTTACTGAAACTCTTTGAGCCTCAGTTCCTTCCTCTAGGCGGTGAGGGAAATAATGCCCAAGAGTTGCCTCATAGGGTGGTGCAAGGGTTAAATGGAATAATGAATGTGAAGGGCTTGGCCCAGGGCTCCCGAACTCAGCGAGGGGACTGGAAATTGTAGCCATTGTTATTTTTATTAAAGATACATAAGAGATAACACATGTGGCACCCAGTAATCATTCATCTGAAATCCTCGGCAGGGAAGAACAAATCAGCTCACGCATTAATTAGGGCTCCTCATAACAGAAAGGATTTATCTGATAGACTCAATGCCTCTCGGGATAGAGGCAGGACCAGGCTCACCAACTCCGGACCACAATCTATCCCTGGGCAGACCCAAGCCCTGCAAACCCCGCTTCTCCAAACTCACCCCTTGATATCACATCTGGAACCCCGACGATTCAGGTTTCCTTAAACTCAGAATGAAGGCAGTCCGAGTGAACCAAGAACCTGGTGGGAGGTAGGGGTGCGAAAGATCTGCGGTGTTTCAATAACTTGGTGGACAGAGCAAACCAGGATGGTACTCACCGCCCTCCCACTGCAGACACACAGAGGTATCTGATCAAACATAATGAAAAAATAAATAAGTATACAGATTGGGAAGGAAGGAAGGAAGGAAGGAAGGAAGGAAGGAAGGAAGGGAGAGAGGGAGGGGGGGAGGGAGGGAAGGAGGGAGGGAGGAGAAAGCGAAGAATGAACAAAACAAGAAAGAAATCCCCAGGTTCCAAAAGGAACCCTTCATTTCTAATCAGCGATATTTGTTGACCTATGCCAGAAATAATCGAGCAAATAATTAGAGAAAAGAATTTTGCTAGCTCAGTCATGAAGGTTACAGAGCCTAGACTTCCAGAGCCCTCAGACATGAGACAGTGTAATGCTGTGAGATCAGGCCTCCCAGCACTAGGCTAGGGGGAGAAAGTCAGAAAAGAAAAAGAGAACTTAGATGGTGAAGGCATCCCTAAGTAAGGGAATTTTTGCTGTGCTCCTTCTACGCTCTTCCCACCCACCAGGTCAAACACTAGATAAGTTTGGGGAACCCAAGTGCTAAAGGCTTTTTCTTGTCTCATTATCCCATTTGAATTCATATTGAATATCGGCTTAGGAACAAAATATATCAAATCCTGGCTTTGTCACTTTCTATCTGTGTGATATTGGAAGGATTATTTAATCTCTGTCTTCATTTCTTCATTTATTAAAACAAGAACAATAAACACCTAACTACCAATTACATAGAAATCCAATACTCAATCATTCTTAGTTTCTGCTGGGATCACACACACACACACTTTCTCTCTCTTTCTCTCTCAATGTATGAGTCAAGAATCTTCTGGTTGCAAGTGACAGAGACCCATTTTAAACCAGAAACCGGGAAAACAACAAGCTGAAGGGGATTTATTAGCTCAAGTAACTGATCTTATTGGGCTCTCATCTCTGGTCTTTGCTTGGCTTGTCCTTGCTTTTTCTTCCTAAACCTCATTCTCTCCTACTAAAAACAGCTGGGAAATATTGCTTCAAGCCGCTCCAGTTTTTCTGTCCTTACAACTTATAATTTCAAAAAACAAACACTAAATTGATTGTTTCAGTAGAAATATCCCAGGGAAGACTCACTGGTCTGTTTTGGGACACGTCCTGCTCTGAACCAATCACTCTGGCCAAGAGGATGCAATGCTCTGACTGTTGCTCCATAATGTCAATGGACCTTTCTGATCTATGTCCTCTCTTGTCTGCAATGGATGCAATTGTGTGCTCTCCCGGGCTGATATCAAGCCGTGCAAGACAAGGGATGGACATTCCTTGCACAAATGAGACTACTCTTCTCTATTAGCCCATGGACCCTTCGCCTATCTCCCTACTGGTGGTGATGTGTGAAAAGCAGGCACGAGGTCAACATCAAAAGAGATCACATTCTAGAAATGCAATGATGGCAGCCTAAAGAAATCAAGGGAAGCTAGGAGTGGAAGATGTTTTGTTCTATGTTTAAACTATAAAATTCTAAACAGTAGATTTAATATGACCAGACAACGAATTATCATTTACATTTTCTTGCATAGACTCAGTAAGACTTGCATTTGTGATGATCCTCAATGAAACACAATAATGACCTTTGAGAGAGTCATTGGACACCGTGGTCCATGGGTGGCACTGTGGATGATGCAGTGTCCTGGGTAATGTAACCAGGTTTGAATAAATGGAATAAGTACTACGAGGGAACTGAAGAGGCATGAAGATCTATATAGTTTCAGTACAAACAGATTCCAAACAGCCGTGGCATTGTGAGTAATGACAGCATTGCTAACTTTTTCTTATAGTGAGAGATAAAAAATTGTCCAGGAATGACACATTCAGCAATAAAGAACACAAAGAATGGTTCCTGGACCTGAAATAGGAAGAGATGGTGCCAGGATACTATGAAGACTCTTCACAAGCACTGATTGGACAGTGAACAAATATGTAAGTACCTCTTCTATACCCATCACTCTATATCTTCATCAATAAGTCACTACACCTCACATGAGCCCATGAACTGTATAGCACATTAAAAAATTAAATTGTTTATATGGACAGCTCCCATCCCCCTCCAAAACAATATAGTAAGTCCCCTACATACGAACGAGTTCCATCCCGAGAGCGTGTTCGTAAGTCCAATTTGTTTGTAAATCCAACAAAGTTAGCCTAGGTACCCAACCAGCACAATCGGCTATATAGTACTGTACTGTAATAGGCTTATAATACTTTTCACACAAATAATACATAAAAAACAAACAAACACAAAAAATAAAGGAAATATTTTTAATCTCACAGTACAGTACCCTGAAAAGTACAGTAGTACAGTACAACAGCTGGCATACAAGGGCTGGCATCGAGTGAACAGGGAAGAAGAGTTACTGACTGGAGGAGGGAGAGGAGGTGGGAGATGGCAGAGCTGAAGGATCATCAGCAATAGGAGATGGAGGGCAAGCTGCAGTTTCACTCACGCCTGACGTTGATGGCACACACATTCGCATCCTTGAGAGTTCGCAACTTGGAGGTTCGTATGTAGGGGACTTACTGCACTTGAGTGGGTGCCCCTGCACAACCTAGGGGTGGCTCTAATCAAGGCTGAAGGCCTTGTTGAGTTTCAGTTCTTGAACCTGTACCCCGGTCTTGCGGCTTCTTTTTTTTCATAATTGGTCTCAGTGTGCAGCAGGTAACCCCTCATTCTTAGTCTAATAGCTTCCATTTTGGCCTCGGTTATTTGGGCAATAAAAACAACAGGTTGTAAAGCCCAGTTAATTTGCCCCTTGCTTCCAAGTTCAAAGCTCCAATTCAATTTGAGTGAATGACTCATTACAATGAGGATAATTATTACCTTTGTCAGGCAAAGAGTACTCATCTGGAGATATTTGGAAGTAGTCAAAGATTTTCAATTTTCCACAAATCTCTTCCTGGGACCAATTTTATCCCCCATTGTGCTTCCCTCCCCACTGCCTTAGGAGCTCTAACTGTAGCTTGGGGCATAAAATAGGGCCTTTTCAGTTCTCCCAAGGGTCTGGATCATGTTTCTCAGCCATTTGGGGTTGCTGGCCACATTAGGCAGAGTCTCTTAGCAGAGGCATATGCTACTCCTTTTAAGCTTTCAGATGGAATAGGCTTTCTTGTAGGACCTTGGGGAAAGCTACAAGAAGTAGCCCCCACACTACAACATCCTGATATTTTCCTACTAAGCCCGGTAGTTGGTGTGGATAGGCATATTGCTTGTCTCTGAAGATACAGGGGATGGCAATTTAACCAGCTGTTTTGCCACTTCTAAATGAGGACTTATTTGGTTGGCAAGTTATAGACATTGACACGAGAAGGAAGATGGTATGTGTCTCTCTGCTCAGGCTACCATAATAAAATACCATAGACTGGGGGGCTTAAACAACAGAAATTTCTTTCTCACAGTTCTGAGGGCTAGAAGTCTGAGATCAGGGTGCCAACATGGTCGATTCTGGTGGGGACCCTCTTCCTGGCTTATAGACAGCCACCTTCTCACTGTGTGCTCAAATAGTCTTTCCTCAGGGATTGTGTGTGGAGAGAGAGATGGTTCCCTCTCTCCTACTTAGAAGATCACCAATCCTATTTGATTAGGGCCCCACCCTTATGACCTCATTTAACGTTAATCACCACCTAAAAGCCCTGTCTCCAAATGTAGTCATGGTGGAGGTTAAAGCTTCAACATATGAATTTTGGGGAGATACAATTCAATCCATAGCAGTTTTATTAGAGAAATTCTAGAACGCTCACAGAGCTAAATAATCAAGACAATCAGAATTTGGGACTGATGGAAACCATGTCAGCTCTGGATATAAATAAAAAGAATGCATAAAGTATATTTTCCAGGCACCGGCCTTATAAAGATTTAGCTGTGGTTCCTTTGACACTTGTTCATTCAACTCAAGGTTCAAATTTTCAGGAGAGAGAGTAGATTATTGGCTGAGCTTGAGTCATGTACCCAACCTGGAAATAATCACTGTTTCCAAAGGAAGGGATAATGTTTTCTGATTGGTCAAGCTGGCTTGTGTGCATGTGTGTGTGTGTGTGTAGATGAGGTCAGTTTCATCCAAATCACACAGAATAGGTTTCTCATAGGAAACAGAAGTTCTGTTAGGTGGAAAAGAGGGAAAGGTAGGTGGGTAGGCAGAAACAATAGGTGTCCACCACAAAGTGCCAAGGTTCTGCACAAAAATTGTTGAAGTATATTTTTGAAGGAAAATATATTGCTTGGCCCAAGGAAGGAAAAGTTGCTGTGCTTTTTCAACTTTCAAAGTGATAATGATGTGAAGAATTGAGCTTAGACCTCCCAAATCTTTACAGGCCATTGGAGTTTGTTTTCCAGGTAGATTAATTTCCAAAAAAGAGGAGGCAAGACAAGCTTTCAATGCAAATCATTTGTCACCCCAGAGTTCCCAAATTTATCTTTTTAGGGAATGGTTAGAGGTCAGATATTAGTTGCCTTATCATGAAACACCACAACTGACTATTTAAAAAGAAACCTGATGCTTGCAAAAGTAGAATAGTAGAGTTGGCAATTATTGAGTATCTACTCTCTGCCAGCTGTGGTCACCACTGCTGAATGCCTTCACCAAATCTATTTCCCCCTTTCTCTTTGCTAAAAAGATCTTGATCTTGTTCAAGTAATCATCCCTTCTCCACCCAAACCATGTAACTTAGGCAAAGGCGACTCCTACCTCTAGCCACAAAGGTGAATCCTGATTCATGTGAATCGAATCAATCACCATAATCCATTCCTCTTCTCCCCTGATTGGTTCACAGACCCAGGCTAAAGCCCATTGCCATGGGGCGCTCCTCTGGCAACTGATATTGATTCAAGAAGATGGCAGTAACCTAGGTTGGCCCAATGAGATTGAAGGGAAGGCATTTCTTTCCATATTTGGGAGTGGTTTGCTCTTTCTCTTCCACTGGCAATGGACAAGCAATTCCACTGCCCTGGTTGCTGCCAACAGCTATCTTGCTTCAAGGGGGGCGATAGCCAAGTCAAGAAAATGGCTGATAGATCAGGACCAGAGCCCCGGTTGGATTGCACCTGGAGGTCTTTTCCCTCACTGGACTATGTGACATAATACATTTCCTAATTGTTTAAGCCATTTCCACTCAGGATCTCTGTCACTTACAACCCAAAGCATCTTAAAGCCAGATACTGTGTTAAGTAAGTACTTTATATGCATTATCTCATTTTATCCACATACCACCCTAGAGGAGGTAGTATTATTATCTCCATCTTATAGGTGAAAAAACGGCATGAGAAAGTTAAGTAACTTGCTCGGAGTCAGTTACTGAATTCCGTCATCTGTCTCCAAAATCCACATTCTGGGAGAAAATACTTGCAAACGAAGCAACTGACAAAGGATTAATCTCCAAAATATACAAGCAGCTCATGCAGCTCAATATCAAAAAAAACCACAAAAAACCCAATACAAAAGTGGGCGGAAGACCTAAATAGACATTTCTCCAAAGAAGATATACAGATTGCCAACAAACACATGAAAAGATGCTCAACATCACCAATCATTAGAGAAATGCAAATCAAAACCACAATGAGGTATCACCTCACACCAGTCAGAATAGCCATCATCAAAAAACCTAGAAACAATAAATGCTGGAGAGGGTGTGGAGAAAAGGGAACCCTCCTGCACTTTTGGTGGGGATGTAAATTGATACAGCCACTATGGAGAACAGTATGGAGGTTCCTTAAAAAACTAAAAATAGAATTACCATATGACCCAGCAATCCCACTAGTGGGCATATTCCCTGAGAAAACCAGAATTCAAAAAGATACATGTACCACAATGTCCATTGCAGCACTATTTACAATAGCCAGGACATAGAAGCAACCTAAATGTCCATCGACAAATGAATGGATAAAGAAGATGTGGCACATATATACAATGGAATATTACTCAGCCATAAAAAGGAACGAAATTGAGTTATTTGTAATAAGGTGGATGGACCTAGCGTCTGTCATACAGAGTGAAGTAAGTCAGAAAGAGAAAAACAAATACCGTATGCTAACCCACATATATGGAATCTAAAAAGACAGTACTGATGAACCCAGTGGCAGGGCAAGAATAAAGACGCAGACGTAGAGAACGGACTTGTGGACACAGTAGCAGAAGGGGAAGCTGGGACGAAGTGAGAGAGTAGCGTGGACATATATACACTACCAAATGTAAAATAGATAGCTAGTGGGAAGCTGCTGCATAGCACAGGGAGATCAGCTCGATGCTTTGTGATGACCTAGAGGGGTGGGATAGGGAGGGTGGGAGGGAGGCTCAACAGGGAGGGGATATGGGGATATATGTATACATATAGCTGAGTCACTTTGTTATACAGCAGAAACTAACACACCATTGTAAAGGAATTATACTCCAATAAAGTTATTTTTAAAAATCCACATTCTAAGCCAGTAAAAGTAAAGGCAAGTGGGTTTATATATACCAATATTCCTAGAAAATTATAGTGAAATGGATATGTTATTTTAAAAATCCTGGTTTTCCACAGATTTGGATTAAAGTTTCAGAGCTTCTTTGTCATCACTCCAGATTGACCTTCAACTGCCAGGGGTATACCCCCTGCATCCCTTGGCAAGTAAATGGCTAATGGTCTGTGAGAAAACACATCACCAGGGAATTTCCCCATACTTTGAAAAGTCAATGGCACTGTAAGCTCTAGCTTTCTTAAGAACAAGACCCATCTTCTGGGCAGAAGAGGGAAGAGAAGTTCAGAATCTCAAGATCTCAAATTGTCCAGTGATGCAAAAACAGGAAATCAGCTGGCTGGCAGTTAAGCTATGCAGGAAATGAAGCAGGTAGGTTGTCTCTCCTTGCCCTACACCCCGTGGGTTTGCACTCTACGAAGAAGACATAGTTGCTAAGAGCTCAAGCCTTGGAATCCCACACATCTGCTTGAATTGCCATTCTGACATTTCCTAGCAATGTGGACCTGAGCAAATTAATTAACCTCTCTAAGAATCAGTTTATACATCTTTAAAATGAGAATAATAGTAGTAGTGCCCACATATAGCATTATTGAGTTAAATGAAAAAATACTTAAGAGTTCTGTGACATTCAGCTATCACGACACATCCTCAAACTCAATGGCAAACAAAAATCACCATTTAATCTCACATTTATGGATCTGCAGGTGTGCGTGTATCAGTGGACCCAGGTGAGGCTCTGCTGGGCAGGTCCACTTCAAGCTGCAGGTTCAGCTGGGCTTGAATCTAAGCTAGCGTGGGGCAAGCAGGTCTGCTGCTCCACTTGTTTTCATTCTGAGGCCAAGACAAAGGGCAGCAGGCACCACATGAGAGGGCAAGGCCATTTCAAGTCTCTGTTGGCATCACATCTGCCATTATCTCATTGGCCACAGCAAGTCACGTGGTCAATTCCAATCTCAGTGGAGAGGGGAGGCACTGCAAAGTGACATGGCAAAAGGTATGGCTACAGGGAAGGGCTGAAGAATTGGGAACAGCTACCACAAGCTCTTAGTCCCATGACCTACTCAAAAAATATAAGTGGTTGTTCTAGATTGCTCCACTAATCATACTGGAGACCCAGAGGCTGCCCTCCTCCATGGGGGCTGATAGAGCAGTGATGGACAAACTCTTGCCAATTCAGGTTTAAAAAAAAGAAGAAATGCTTCTTGATAGCATTTATTTAAATGAAAAATAGCTCTATTTATTCCCACGTGGGAAAATAAAAATGTATTTTCTTACAACTTAGTTTATCTACTAATCATTGAGTAAATCATAGAAGAATGTCAGTGAGAAAACTGACGCTGATTCCCGGCCACTGGGAGGTTGATATCTTGACATACATGAGAAGTGTCAACTGTGAAATGGCTTTCTATCCTTTCCTCCTGATATTAGGTGGTGGGCCTGTCTCCAGCTTGGTGGGCAGTGCTCAGTCTGTAGGCTGAAATTTTAACCCGTTTGTCAGTTCTCCACCTTATCATATTGGCCACGATACGGCAATGGCCCTCAATCATTCCCTCCTGTCAAGGGAGGCTCCTTGTGTAGCCACCACGTCTGCACAGATTTGAGACAAGCCACAGATAAGCAAGGTGGTTCCTCCCTTCCTCAGTCTACCCCCTCCACAATTCCCTCATGGCTCTGTACCTTAAGCCCAGCCCACAAACTGTCCTCCCAATCCTGTCCTCCCTGAAGGGGCCACTACTACACAGCTTCACATCAAACTCAATTATTCTCTCACCTTTGGAAGAAAAATACAAGAACACAATGCTTGGGGGAAATTCTACCTAAATAAGTAAGTCACAGAGACCAGCTGTTTCCAGACAGGAAAGCTAAAGCTAAGGGAAATGGCAGAAAGGGTCTAACTCTATGGTCTGGCACTGGTTTGTTGGGCCTGTTGAGGAAAGTCTTTATTCCACTTACCTTAAGGCTTGGCAGTCCTCATCAGTCAGCCCTGTGGATGCGTGTGGATGGTTCTGAGATCCCCTTTACACATGTAAGTTTCTTCGTAAATGTTTAATAAAAAGTCCTTATAGGGCCAGGTTATGATATATTTATTTATAATCTCTACCATACCAAATGCACTGGGACATTCAATAAATGGCAAATATCAAGAGCCTGACTCACTCGAGGCCAGTTTTGGAAATACAGGTTCAAAACTGAGAGCTGGTAGGCGAGTGCCCTTCCTTGTCTATCAGTTCTGAGAGGAGACACTTGGAGATGGAGGAAAAGCTGGACCAAGAAGCCAGCACTCTTTAACCATGGAGCACACTCATGGCCCCACTGCGGTGGCTCCTCTTTAAATCTCCAACCCAAGTCTGGACGGTACGCAGACAGACTGGCTTCTTCAAAAAGACTTCAGAGAACACTTGAGGGGCAACACGTGAGCAAGCCCAGAACTCACTAAGACCATAGTCCATTACGGCTCATGCAGGTGGGCTTCTGGTCTCAGGCTGAGACTCATTCCACTCTCGCTGAGCCACCTGCTTCCTCAAGGTCCCCCTCTCACACCACCAGGGGTTGGCAGGACAAGGGTTGAAGTGAAGGTGACTGACCCTGTCCCCCAAGCCCATATCTTTTCCAGGATGCCATTTTGTTTCCTTGTTATAATAGACTCAAACTTGCTACATCCTGCTTCATTCTAGACAGATAGTGAGGGCAGGAGGAAAGAAAGGGGCCAGTCCCAGTCTCCAGTCTGAGAGACCCAATTCTTCCCCTAAGTGAAAGGCCTGGCTGTGGCAATTTGAACAGGGAATGGCTGCCTCCTCGCACCCACCCATGATGCTCAGGAATTGCTTTACCTCCATTAAAGACCTGACGCCCTAACATAACTTCACCATGAAATGCATTTAACAGTCATACAATGAGAAAGACACCCATAGAGCCAAGCTGGGGGGATGACTTTGTTAGAAGTAGATTTGTATGCAATACAGACCCTATCAATTTGTTATGGCAAGCATCTTGCTCTGCAACTTCGTGTTTGTTCCAGCTGTGATTTTAAGGCATAAACAAAATAATCACACAATCAACAAACAGGCATGGATTC
Source organism: Balaenoptera musculus (assembly GCF_009873245.2). Lineage (NCBI taxonomy): Eukaryota > Metazoa > Chordata > Mammalia > Artiodactyla > Balaenopteridae > Balaenoptera > Balaenoptera musculus. Next base: position 34,203,927 of record NC_045806.1, on the reverse strand, counting down.
TTCTGCAGCATGTGTTCAGAGGCAGTTCAAAGTTGCTGCAAGAGAAATTCTTCTGTAAGAGGGTGATAAATGGGGAAACATTGTTTTCCTATAGATCAAGACATCTGATGGTAAGGAAGGAATTTTGAGATGCTAGTGGTGGTAATGGATGATGAAAAGACCAGGAAGTGCCCAAGATGATCAAAGAGGGATGGGAAGCTGGAATAAAAAACAAAAGGAAGCCAATTAAAAACATGATGTGATGTCAATACACACCCATCAGAACAGCTAGAATGAAAAAGAAAGACAATACCAAGTGTTGGAGGAGAGCAACCAGAACTCTCAGATGCTGCTGGTGGAAGGGTAAATTGGTCAAATCCCTTTGGAATACTGTTTGCTATTCTCTACGAGGGCTGACCAAATGTCTACCTTGTGACCCAGCAATTCCGCTCCCACATATATACCAACAAAGATGTACACGTAAGTTAACCAGAATACATATACTTGAATATCCATAGCAACATTATTCATACTAGCACCAAACAGGAAACTACACACATGCCCATCAACAGAAGAATGGATAACTAAATGATGGTATATTCACAAAATGGAATACTATGCCACAGTGAGATTGAACTAACTACATATTACAATATGAAGGAATCTCACAAACACTGCATTGAGCGAAAGAAGCCAACCACAAAAGAGTTCGTAGTATATGATTTCATTTTCCATTTGGATGGTGTTATGAGTTGAATTGTGTCCCTCAAAAAGATATGTTGAAGTTCTAACCCTGACCTTATTTGCCACTAGAGAGGTAAGGCCACCAGTCAGCATACCAATCAGTTCATGTAAAAAATAAACAAATAAGATCAAGCATTCCTGTCATCTCTGCTTTATCCATGAACAGAATAGCCTGTTGGTGGATAATGCCTGGGTCTTGTCAGTCCTCATGGTTGCGGGGTGGGGGGCCTACAGGGGTCAGGTCCCCACCAGCAGGACCAGGCCAGTGAAGATTTGAGGAAGGCACTGCCCAGGAGTGTGTATCTGCAAGTCTGAGAATGTGAGTGATTCAAAATTGCAGAGACAAATATCAATCCATATCAATCAATATTTATTGCTGAGTAAATACCTACAGTATGCAAGGTGTTCCCAGGGGATCCAGGAGGGGAGTAGACCAAGACTCTGAAAGATTTACTCTTCTTGATTTTGCATTATCTGTGCCTCCAGCCCCTTCCATTAGCATGAATAATTAACAGCTGACAGAGCTATCAGCCACAATAAGAGTATGCTTAGGATTCAGGGTTTGTCATGTGCCAAGGAAGAGAAAAGGCTCAGGGGTTTGAAAGTGATGATCAGGGTGATGACGGGTAGTGAAGAGGAAGAAGACGAAGCCTATTAAATTCAAATGCCACGTAGTCCCTTATTTTCTGTTTTTCTTATAAAATTACCTTTAAATTCACATATAATACATGAATGCTAAATATATATTATATATATTAGAAGTATGTAGAGAAAAACCTTTCAAACTACCCTTCCCTCTTCCTAGTCCCCTCTCCAGGGAGTAGCTGGAGTTAGCAGTTGAAGTGTGTCCTCTCAGGCCTTCTAGAAAAGAATTTACACACATAAATGAACATATATAAATTTTTTATATTAATGTGATTTTATCCTACATATTACCCAGAGTTTGCCTTTGTTTCATGATAGCATATCTTGAACATCTTCCCCTGTCAGTACATACCAAGGACTTCACAGTACAGGCATGCCATGCTTTATTTAATCTCTCCCCTATGGATGAGAATTTAGATCAATCGTATTTTTCACTATGTGTGTGTGTGTGTGTGTGTGTGTGTGTGTGTGTGTGTGTGTGTGTGTGTGTGTGTGTGTGTGTGTGTGTGTGTGTGTGTGTGTGTATCTGGGTACACATGCAATTATATCTATGGGAGAGAGTTTCCAGTGGCTGGCTTGGAAGAGGGCTTGCTGGGCCAAAGACTGTGACCATTTTAAATGTTGCTAGAAGCTGCCAAATTGCCCTCCAAAATGTCTTTGCCAATTAAAACTCCCACCAAGAACATAAAACAGTGCCCATTTCCCCCCCACTCTCCCCAGGACTAGGTATTATCAATCCTTTTAATGTTTGCCAACCTGGTGGATGAAAAATGGCCCCTCATTCCTGTTTATAATTGCATAGGTCTGATTTCTAGTGAGGCTGAATATCTCTTCATATTTTTTTCTATCCCTCATCAAATCTGTAGGTAGGAAAACTGATTGTACTGTAGTATTTTTTTTTAACAGAAGGAAGCAGGTAAGTAAGAAATGCCCCTCCTGGCCCAGTCATCTGGTTCTTGGTGTGTGGTACTGAAATCCAGCCAGAATGAAGTTGCTAAAACCTCTGGCAGTGACTTGGGAAGGTGGATTTGTTCAGCTGTGTTCAGACCCAAGTAATTAGTTGATTGTCTGGGCATTTAGCTAGAACATCCTGCCAAGATGCTGTTCTCTCTAAGCTCCCAACAAGCAAAGGCTGTACTTTGGTCCAGCTTATTTTCTGACTACCTCTTGGTCCTTGGAGGAGCTTCCTATTCTGAAGGGGCCATACTCTGAGTGCTCTCCCTAATGGTCATGAAGATGGACGATGACCATCAACTCAACTGCTGGCTCCAAAACCGGACCCCCAGGGTTGTTCAGAAAACACTTGTGAAAATGAAAAATTACAAAGTTAGCTAGGACTGTCTAAATAACTCGAAACTGAAACCCCACTGACACTACCCCAAGCCAGGCGCCCACCCCTCTCATTGGTCTCTAATCCCCCCATCTTTCTTCTGCAATGAAAGGGACCTTTCCAAACCTCCAATCTAATCACAGCACTCCAATAACAGTCATCGTTTGTCGAAATTGAGCACTTACACTGCACCTGGCACTGTGTGAAGCATTTTACTAGCATTATAGTCGAATTTAAATCCATTGCTTAAAAGCTCCAAACACTGCCCTCCTGCTCACACACACCCAACGTGCTCCCACCCCGGAGCCTTGCTGTTCCCTGTGCCTGGCATGTTCTTACCCAGGCCCAGTACCTGGCTCACCCCCTCACTTCATTCAGGCCTCCCATCAAATACCACCCCTCAGAGAGGTGACTCGCTGTCACTCTCTGTCCCCTGCCCTGCCTCATTTTCTTCATGGCCCTATTCATCACATGCTACTTCTTAGTTCATTGCCGTCTCCCACATTCGACTCTAAGCCCATCGAGAGCAGGGACTTTTTGTTCACGGCTCAATCCCATGTGGCGAGAACAGTGCCTGGCATGTGATTGGTGCTCAGTGAATCTTTGCAGAGGGTGTGCATTCTGAAAGCAATTTGGCAATACCTTGGAAAATTAAGTATGTAGATGGCCCATGACCGAGCAACGTTGCCAAGAAAAAGTCATGCACAGGTCTATCTGTAAGAGGGCATGCATGAGGAGGTTCTCTATGGGAGGAGAGAGTTAAGCAACCTAGGTGTCCATTATTGAAGGAGATGATGAGAAAAATGAGGTGTGTGCGTACCATACAACACGATGCTGCAGCTGGAAGAAAAAACAAAGTGCTCATACAGCAACAGGCATAGATCTTTAAAAGGAGTGTTGAGTGAACGGTGTAGGAAAGAGAATGACACAGCACAATACCTTTTATGGAAATTAAAAACATATGCACAAAACAACACTATGCATTATGCAAATACAAAAGAATATTTAAGGGTACTATTATACACCCTCAAGAGGGTGTCTCTGAGGGAAGGGAATGGAAGTGGAGGATTGAAGATTTAAAGGAGAAGAGAGGGAAAGAAAAAAGGGAGAAGTTCAATGGGCCAACGAAGATAGGGTTGGCAAACAGATCTCGGGTTTAAAAGGAGAAAAAGAAATAAAATGCCCTTTCCCCTTTCTCCATCTGCCATGTTCCCACTCATCCTTCCAGCTTAGCTCAGACATAATCTCCATTTTGAAGCTTTCTTTGACTTTTTCCCATAGGATTAATTCTGCCTTTATTGACATTCCCATAGCATTTTAATGATAGTTTTATTTTAGCGTTTATAACCTCGTATAATAGCTATTTGCTTACACATCTGCCTTCTCCATCAGGAGATAACGGATGTGACTTATTAATTTTTGTACCTCTGGCACCTAGAATTGGTGATGAAAAAAATTAATGGTGAGTTTAAACAGACATATGTTGTAGGGCCTCAAGAGTTACTCTAGTTTGAAGTTAATCTATAAATACAGTGGTTTCAGCCAGTGTCTGATTGGGTGGAATAGAGGTTCTGACTCTGGAAATGGACTCCAAACTCTGAGGCATTTCGTTTCTTATTTGGGGACAAGAAATGAGTAGGATGCAGCCAGTGTGGCCTGAGGTGCCTGCTAGACCAGAAGCGCTATCACCAAATAGAATGGAGAGGTGAGGAGGAATTGGGGATGGACTGCAGACCCAGCCACTGGACTGGGGCACTTCTGGGGGTGCTGCCCCAGCTGCAGGTGCTGCTGGGAGAGGTTTATCCTGGAAGCTGAGTCTGGCATCAGAAGTCACAGCCACTTCTGGCCTCTATCCAGGCAAACATCCAATAATCAGGACAAGGGAACTAAGAGCATGGGGCCCAGGAACCCATGATGGGTTGGGCACAGAAGTCCAAGGAAACAGGGTATGACACCAAGGGCCCAGAAATGGAGAGCAGTCTCCTGTGACTGGCAGGACTTTAGTTCCAGGTAGGCATCATGGTATTGCTCCTTGTACTTAGACCTTAGGCAGAGACTAGTGCAACCAACGCCCCCTGCCCGAGGACCTACCTGGTGCCAGGCATGGTGCTGAATGCACAAAGGAAAGGGAACAGGGCCCATGGGACAAGCTGAGGCATGGGAATTGGGGCACAGGGCTGTGGAGCTGGGACTGGGGAGCAAGGGGAGAGTCGGGTTTGGGACATCTAATCAGAATTTCAGCTGCAGGGAAGTCAATGCTGAAATCCGGCTCCATGGCTGGAGCTCTTATAAGGATTGGGGTGAGCCACGAGAATCAGGATGACAGGTGACTCCAAATGTGTGTGGAAGGAGGGCTAGAGGTTGGGCAGGGACTGCCAAGCACATTTCTTTTCTGCTGTAAATCCAGCTTGCCTTTTGACCTTGGGTGCATCTCCCCACTTCCAGGGTTTTCATTTTCTCATAGGCAGAATAAAAAAAAAAAAAGTCAACATTTGCCAAGCATTGGCTAGGTGCTCTTAGAATGTTCTAGATGTTCTCTATAACTTTATCCTCGTGCCAGTCCTCTGAGGTGGTATTAGGAGAGTGAAACTGGGGCACAGAGAGATTTTAGTGACTTGCATGGGTAGCAAACCTGGCATTTGAAGCCAGATAGTTTAACCCCAGAGTGTGTACACACACACACACACACACACACACACACATTCTTAATCACTGCGCTGCACTGCTTTACTAAAGTGTGTGTGTGGGAGCGGGGGAAGAGAGGACAAGAAGGACCCAGATCCCCACTGTCATTTCACAAGGATGTCATGACAGTTGAGAAACATCTACCGAGAGCCCAGTGACCCACTTTCTTTGGCCACTGAGTTTCCTCCAGATTAGAGACTGATCTGACCGCTGTGGTCAGAGGCTCTGATTTGTCGGTGATCTCGGCCGGGCGTATGGATGCAGACAACCAAGTCCTCAACAGGGCAATGCAGGCTCCTCCCACCTGAGCCTTTCTCTGGGTGGATCACCAATGATGCTATCAGAACGGCCAACAGCACAGGCGGCACCCGTGGTGGTTACAAGTTCCACATTGCTCTGGGCCAGAAGTCAGTGGTTCCCGGGCCCATGCTCTGAGAACCAGTGGTTGGTAGAAACTTAGTTCTGTGATTTTTCCGAGAGGGGGCAGAGGGTGTCCAGAACACAGGAAGACCCGAGCCGGGTGTACCAGAGGCCCCTGGTACCCACCCATATCCTCCTCTATTACTGCATCAGGGCTCACAGGCCCAACTCGCAATCGCCAGCACCTGCGCCCCTTTCCCCAGCGCTTTCTCTATCCTCAGGCCCTACTTCGCCCACCTGTATAATAGGCCCAGAAGGCTGGGGAATGAATTGCCCCTGAGAGTAGTCCTCAACCAATGGGAGCTAGTGGAGCACTTCCTCGCCCCTCAGTGGGGACGGTTCTGAGATGTGTACCCTGCACTGTCTCCCGGACATCGCCAGCAACAGCTCCTGTTGCCCCAAGTAGTAACTTGCTTGATAACACACCCTTTCTTCACTTCCTTCCTTCTCTTCCCTGCCTCACTTCCTTACACCCCTTCCTGGGCTCCCCGAATAAACAACTTGCAGTCAATTCATTGTCTCACAGCCTGCTTCTGGGGAACTCAAACTAAGACACCGGAAAGGGCTCTTGGTGGCAAATTATATCCGGAGAAACATTCTTCACCTGTGCAATCTCTAGATTCTGGGAGGGAAGCCTGTTCTAACGTTCTCCAAAGATAGCTAGGTCGTAGAAGGAAGCCAAGCTTAGAAAAGCCTAGCAAGGGGCTTTTGCAATCTGACTGAAGGCAGGCCTAAGAGACTCTGAATTTCCACACTCCTCCAATACCTCCCAGGAGGCTCCCTCAGCCCTGGAGTTACTCCTGTACTAGGTTTTTGCCTTTGAAAATGGAGGCGCAGGTGAACCTGTCTCTTTTGTGTGAGGGTTCCTTTTCTTGATGCTCTGGTCTTCTGTTGCCACATCCAAATGGAAATTACTTTTCTGCTCCGGTTAGCAACAGTTTCGGCTTTCCAGGTGAATAAACATAATTCTCTGCAGGGGTAAGGGAAGCGTCCAAGTCAATTCCCACAGTTGTGCTGGCAGCCCTCACGTCCACTCAGGCTACCCTCTCCTAGCTGGCCAGCCCCATGCCCTTTGGTTTCATAAAGCCCCAAATCTGTCAACAGCAGGACTTCCCCCACCATTCTCACCTCTGCGAGGCCCAGGTCCTCATGAAGAAATACAGAAAAGGTCAAAAAATAGAGCATTTCTTTAGGGCAATGCTTTCTAGCCTCTTTCACATCATGGCACTCAAAGAAGATTTATACTATTTGTTTGACACACTGGGGCAAATGGACGAGGATCCTCTTGGCCAGAGGCAACTGACAGAGGATTTTCTGTGCCCCAAGCCCCAGGCAGCCCTCCCAAGGGCTGTGAGGATCAGTAATGTCCCAGCATATCTGTAACCCATTTGTCACGTGTCAATTGTATTAACAGGGTATTAACAACTATTTTGAGTTTATACCATAGAAAGTCACAGTGTGAGGCCAAAGCACAGGTGGTTCTTCTCAGAAGCCTCAGGTTCCCTGTAGATCTCAGTTCTGCTACTTACTAAGGTCTCTTTAAGAATAACTCCATTTTTAAAAAATAGCTTGATTGAGGGATAATTTACATAGCATAAATTCACTCGTTTTATGTAAGCAATTCAACCAAATTTAGTATATTTACAGAGTTGTGCAACCAACACCACAATCTAATTATAGAATATTTCTATCACCCCTTCCCCCCCGCAAAACTTCATTTTAACCCACTCCTGCTTCTGAGGTACCTCAGCTGCTAACAAATTACCATCCTTATGCCTCCCCGTCCTGGAGCTTTCTAGAAGTGCACAGGGGGTGTCTCCCAGGTGTATATGAACATGTCTGCTCCTCTCAAACTCTGAAATCTTTGCCGGGTGTTGTCACCAATACGTAAGGTCCTTGAAGCACCAAAGTTAGGCTGTGGTCTGTAGCAAAGCTGAAGGGGGGCTCTTTATCATTTTAAGGGGTTCCCAAGCTGCATTACTCATTAGCTATTTATTTAGCACCTGCTATGTGTTAGGTTCTGTGCCAGCACTAAGACTTGAGGCCCAGGTGGATTTTACACCCAGAAAGCTCCCCGGTTCCTACTGCAAATCCAGTTTTGGGATTCCCCCTCACCTCTTCACCAACCACGCCTGGGTGTGCTTGATGCCCAATGTAAGCACACATAAGGACACTGGTTTCACTAATCTTTCTACCACCTGGAATTGGCTATTATTCATATTCATTGTCTTCACCTTTTAAAAAAATTAAATAAATAAAACATTACAGATAGATAAGGTCTCATTATCTTTCCTACCTCTCAGTGAAAGTCATGAATTTATCACATATGGTTCCAGCGTATTTTTGCACCTTTAATCTATGCCCTCAGTCCTCCACCCAGATCTTCCAGGGCCTTTTTTCACCAGTTCTATAGTCCCTTCCCAGCTTCTGTGGGCTTTTGCTTCTAACAGCCCACAGTGAAGACTCTTTGGAGATTCCCCATGAGTTTCTGGAGCCACTTTGCCTGAAGTCATGGAAAGTCACAAGTGCCTGGGCATTTATATCCTCCAAGGGGGCCCTTAGCCAATGACTGGTGTGAGGAAATGAAAGCCCAGAGCTCCCCTTCTTGGGCCAGCTGAGGCTGTAGGGACCTGACCTGAAAACACCCTTGCTTGGCTTCAGTCTCTCCTTTATGCTGCTCGCCTCTTCCCTCACTGGCTTCTGGTGGGGGGAGGTACTTCTTCCACAAATCACTACCACACACACTCTGAGAGCACAGCGACTTAACCCCAGTTCACCCGTGGGGGCCTCCCGTAGCTGCAGGGAAGAGGCATTCTTTCGAAGGTATATACTTAGGGCAATTTGGGGCTCCTGGAACGTGGACAGTTTCCATCTTACCAGGTGCTCTCCAAAGTGCTTGCACTCATTCACAGTTCCACCAGCAGTGATTGACAGTGCCTGGTCCCCTACATTCTTGAAAATCTGTGACATCGTCAGACTTAAAGTTTTGCCAATCTAGTGGCTGAGAAGTGGTAAGCCATTATGTGACTTTGACACCTTGACATATGTTTGTGGTCCTTTCAGTTTCCTATTCTGTGAATAACCTGTTTGCCCTTTCTTCTGTTGGGCTGTTTTCCTTTTTCTATTTGATTTGCAGGAATTCTAGTATATTCTAGGTGGCTTGGTCTGTTATAAAAATTGAAAACCACACATTGTTTCAAAATAGAAATACCATTTAAAAATAACACACGTTTATCTAAATTTTAAATAATGCAGAAGAAAAAAAATAGAAAGTAAAAGTTGTTTCTAATAATCTCCACTATGGCCTCAAGCTCCACCCAAAGATGATAAAAATAACCACGGTTAACAGATAGGCGTATATCCTTCCAGAATGTATAATGCATATATAAATATATAAAAATAGATTTACATGAATTAATTTACTAAATATTATTAAGCATCTGTCATGAGTCAAGTATAAGTGATAGCAAAATATACAGGATATACAAAAAAACTCTCCCTAACTAGCTTTTATCAATACCCAGTTTACTGTAGATATCTTTTTGTTAAAACATATAAATCCCCCTGACCCAGCATAATATTCCACTGGAAAGCTCCATCATATTTTATTAAACCAATCTTCTATCAACAGACCTTTTGGCTATTTCCACTTTTTATATTTTATAAAGACTCCTTCAGTGAACATCCTTGGACATCTTTTTTGCAGTTGCCTGGTTCTTTCCTTAGGATAAATTTCTACAAGTTGAATTTCTGGATCAAGAAGCGCCCATTTAAAATTTTGATACGTATTGCCAGATTACCCTCCAGAAATCTTGTGCCAGCTTACACTCACCAACAGTGTGTAAGTATGTCCATTTCCTCACATTATCAGGGTATTCTTTAAAATAAAACCCTTGATAACTATTTCCAGAATCCAACTATAGTCCATATAATCTTCCCTTCTCTACAGATTGAAAAAATATAGACAAGAGCAAATTGAAGAGTTTTAACAATTCTAGCTTAGCAAGATATTTTAGTCCTTTTATTAATTCACTGAGTCATCTCTATGGAGCTATTTATTACAAAGTGAAATACGTTTGAAGGAAGAGGTCTGATAAAAAACCCATCCCAAGGCATTTAGGTTTCAAATATCCAAATGACTTCTTCCTAAAGTACCTCACCACTGGTGTATTCCCACCATGAAGACCCCTTTCACTCATAACAAGGCTTCTTGGTCCACCTACCTCTCCTGTTGTTCTTTTAGGTACATCAATTTCTGTGTCATGTAGAAATACAACACTCGCCTTGATAGAATCTGCTTCTTAAATGTATATTCTGAGTTTCACTTGTTTACTGAAATCTGGAACTAGAGAGGAAAAAAAAAAAAAGCCCTCACAGGTAGCAGTAGAAAGTGAACCTTTGGCTTTTCACACCACAATTCAGGAGTCACTTAGCATCTCCAAACCAAAGCATTGGTCCATATCCACCTGACCTCTTGAGTTAAGTTCTAGGGAGACTTTGCCTAACCAGCAGTCAGAAAAACTTTGGAAAAGAAAATAATGTAAGAAGGTGAGGGTGCTTATTTCCTAATGTGGCAACAAATTCTAATCCATAAAACCTTTCATGGTCAAGATCTTTGTTTTAGAGCCCTCCTTTCTGGAGACTCAGGAGGAACTAGCCACAAGGGAGATTCCTGTTTGCCTCTCTATGTAGTCCTCCCATTATACCTCCAGGTCCGCTTGAGTAAAGATGCCACAAGGATTGCAGGGTAAAGATGGATAAGAATATAGCTATGATATCAGAAAGCAGAGTAGGGAAATGCCCAGGTAGTGCTGACATCCAAAGAGACCCTTGTTTACTTGGGCATAAGCATGTATGTTTAATTGCTATGTGTTTTAGAAGAAGAAACAGTCCAGTTCATTGCAGGAAACAGAAACCCCTGTATGTGTTATGCAAAAGAAGGAACTGAATACAGGGAATTTGCAGCTTATGATATCACTGGAAGGCCTGAAGGAGTAATCTCTAAGCTGCACCCCCATGAATGTTTTGTGGAATAATACAGTACTGACCCACCAGAGTAGCAGTGCCTCTGAGTTCACCACTGGAATACTGAGTTCAAGAACAGAGCATTATAGCTGTGATCCAGGGATTGGAAAACCAGAATCAAGAAGGAACCATTGCCCCTGAACCCACTGCCACCAGTGCCTCTCAACACCCAGCAGCCTGGAGAATGGACATGGGAACTTTGTATTTCACATTTCTCCAGAGAAGATATACAAATGGCCAACAGGCATATGAAAAGATGTTCAATATCACTATTCGTCAGGGAAATATAAATCAAAACCACAATGAGATATCTCCTCACATGCATTAGGATGCCCACTAGCGAAAAAACAGAAAATAGCAAGTGTTGGTGAGGATGTCGAGAATCTTTGTGCACTGTTGGTGGGAATTTTAAAATGGTGCTCACACAGTCCTGGTGTTGGCTGTCACGCATAGTTGGGTTGGAGAGGACACGTGCTTTTTTTTTTTTTTGCTTTTTTTTTTTTAATAAGGAAGTCACTAGTAGTCCTGCTTATTATTTTTTAAAATTTATTTATTTATTTATTTATTTATGGCTGTGTTGGGTCTTCGTTTCTGTGCGAGGGCTTTCTCTAGTTGCGGCAAGCGGGGGCCACTCTTAGTACATTTTTTTAAAATTAATTTATTTATTATTTATTTTTGGCTGTGTTGGGTCTTCGTCTCTGTGCGAGGGCTTTCTCTAGTTGTGGCAAGCGGGGGCCACTCTTCATCGCGGTGCGCGGGCCTCTCACTATTGCGGCCTCTCTCGTTGCAGAGCACAGGCTCCAAACGCACAGGCTCAGTAATTGTGGCTCACGGGCCTAGTTGCTCCGCGGCATGTGGGATCTTCCCAGACCAGGGCTCGAACCCGTGTCCCCTGCATTGGCAGGCAGATTCTCAACCACTGCGCCACCAGGGAAGCCCAGGACACATGCTTTTTTGTGGTGTTCAGATGGTGTAGGGCTCATGTGTCAAAAGGGTTTTGTTCTGCAAGGGTTTCCACTCTCCCAGTCCTTTGTGTAGAGAAAGAAGGCTTATCTTGTTTTATGGTTTTGTTTTGATTTGACTTTTCTGTGCTTGGTGTTTCTGGCTTATGAATTTCTATGGCATCCAGGCCAGGATACAGAGGAAGCAAAATGGTTGCTCTTCAAATTCCAAGGTTCCTAGACAGACCACATTTTTTTTCTCTAATTTTCAGTGGTTTCTGACGTTTGCTTTATATAGTTTTTCCAGGGTTTTTAGGGGAAAAAAGGTGAATTGTGTTTATTCTGTCTGGAGCTCCATGCCATAAGTTCCATTTATTTTAATGAGGAAAATTATGATGTGTTCCATCTCAACCTAAGATACAGAAGAAATATCCATAGAGAGACAATATATATCAATTAAACGATAAAACAAGTTTCTATAAATAACAATTTGAAAGTAAATAAATCCAGTTGGTACATAAAATATCATGTCATGAAGGTTTAGTGTTCTTGTCAAAGGAAGAAGAGAAGATTTAATAGTAGTGGTGGGTGATGGAGGAAGGGTACAAGAGAGTCATTCTTTGTAAGCTGTTTCCTTTTTTCTCTACCATTTTCTTCATCAATTTTTCAACTTATTTGGGCACATGGTTATCTTACATTCAAAGTGCCTTAAAAATAATGTTATAGTGTAGAAAAACACCTCTAGGACAAAGTAAAGACTGAGCAAAAGAGTGCTTTGGAAGCATGGAAGTAGCTCACATGAACCACAGAGAACAGTTGCAGAAGATGCTACGTCTTCAGCCTTCCTGCTAGGTCTGCATATGCGAGGCAAAACATTTTGGGTTCATCCGAACATGGTGTGCAATACAAACTTGTTCCAAATGATATACTCAGACTAAAAGCTGATGTGTCAGTTAATTTGGTGAATGTGTCTTTTCCTGGAATTTCAATGTCAAAATATAACTTCTTAGAGTATATTTATTTAGTGTGTTTGGGGTGAGAAAATAATTATACCAAAATAAAATAAGTTAAATAGAGGAATAATAAAAAAAGAAACCATTGCTCTAAAAGTGATATTAGGTGTCTAATTGCTGTTGTGACAAAAAGTCATTAATTGAACAGTCATTATGATAAGTCAATTTATATATTTTAAGCCCGAGTCATGCTGAAATAGCTGAAGTTCTTTTAATGAAGCAGGGATATTAGGTACAACCTCACTGGTATTCTCTGAGATCATCTAGGGAAGGAAAGAAGATAGGCTCCAGTTTGATGACATTTTTGGAGGAAATTAGTGATTCTGAGTATACTTAATGGCTCTCACTTAAACTCATCCCTATCCCAACTCTAATGGTGATACTGTTCCTAGAGAGAAGAGGGCCATGAGTAAAGACCATTTCATTAAGTTTTCTGAAAGACTCAGGGTTATAAACATCCATCTCTCAAACTGTAACAGAGAGGAGGGAGCACTCCATTTCTCTTTCCTTCCCCGCACCTTGGGCCCTGCCATGAGTCTGGTGCCACCACATTGGGCCTGGGCCTGACCATGGTGCAGAGCAGTGGTGGGAGATTCTGGTGAAAGAGGGAAAGCAGTATCTCTTGGCAACTGTGGTGCATGGCATTAATGAACACAACACTTCATCATTCCTTGTATCTGTACCTTTTGCCATCAAGAGGCAGAGCGTACTTCTTGATTCTGGGTTCAGCCATGTTATTGCTTTGTCCAATAGAGTGAGGCAGAAGTGATGATGTGCCAGCTTCAAGTCTCCTTTCTCATCCTTTTGCCATTGCCATGAGACAAAACATGCCCGGGATAGCCATTGGCCTCATATGGAGTGTAGTTGAGTCACCCGCACTGGACCCAGCTTAGATTAGCCAAACTCTAGCCAAGAGGTGTGAGAATCCCAGCCTAGATCAGCCAATACTCATCATACCCCAAGCTGCATAAGCAATAAATATTATAGTTGAATGCCATGGAGGTGTTTAATATGTTATGAAGAAATATTATGGAAATAGGTAGCTGATTCAGCTTATGAGCACATAAAGAACATCTCCTGAAGGACCACTTGTAGAGGAGCCCTCTATCAGTGATGGGATAAGAGCTAGTGGAATTTGATTCATTACCATGAAGGTGACTCCCATTAGTATATCCACTGTGCTATGAGTATTGAAGATATTCTGTCTATAGGGGTTGACAGATTCAAAAGCCTATGGCGGGTTATATACATGTAAAAATCCATCAAACTTGAGATTCATTTATTTTATTGTATGTAAGTTGTATCTCATTTTAAAAAGTAAATAAAACAGGAAAAGAAAAAAGCCTATGCCAGTATAACACAGGATCTTCTTTTAAACCAAAATCCAGCAAGAAGAAATACAGGGGCCCTGTGTACATCTCAAACGTGCCAGGCCCTGCTGAGATGAGCCTCTCACCGGTCCTTGGCACTGTGTTCCAGGAGCAGGAGGGTCATGCAGAGTTCTACAGCATGCTCCTTTATGAGTGTGTGGCATGCCACAAAGGAAGAGAATGGGACTAACTCAGAAATCCACCAACATCAGAGATGGGACCATGTCTGGACAGCCAGTCAGCATGCAGGCTGAGAGAGCCGGGCCTGCAACACGAGGACTCCGTGATGCAAATAAATAATCACCAGGCTCCTTCGACAGAGGCGCTGCTCAGCAGTCCACCTGAACCGCTGTGACTTGCTCCTGACAGGAAGCATTAGCGGCATCCTTGTGATTCCCTTATTATAGTAAGCATTCCCTAGCAGACCACCGAAGGCATTTAGAAATTCCCCTCCTCCGACCTCCATTCTCTTCTATTGTCCACGAATTCTCTTTCCTAAGCCTGTTCATTTCGTCCTTCTCTCCTTTCTCCTCCAAAGGCCCGCACCAATGTCTACAGCTGGCTTATCAGTATCAACACATTTTTAAAAGTTCAATCTTGAAGCATGATGTGCCTGTGGTTAAATCGACTGGGGGTTAGACCGCTACTCATCGCCAGGGCAACTAGTGGCGCAGGGCGCTGACTGTGAAAAAGGGTGCTTTCTGTTTTCTGCAGCACAGCACTGCACTCTGGAACTGACAGCCTGTAATTAACTGACCTGTTGCCTTCTATCAAACTGCAGTAGGAGGGAAAAAATCTCTGGAGATAGAAGTGGTGGAACAGAAAGAACACTGGGCTCTGTCTCTGATGATCAGAATGTGGCTCTTGGTCTTGACTTACTAGGTGTGGAACGTTAGGCTCGGGCTACTTAAAATGTGGTCCATGGACCAGCGGCATGGGCATTCCATGGAGAAACTCAGGACTCATCTGACACCACTGTATTTGAATCTGCATTTTAACAAGATCCCCAGGTGAAGCTGAGAAACACTGACTTAGGCAAATCACTGGCTCTTATTTTCCACATGTGAGTTAATACATGGAGAGAACTTAGAACACTGTCTAGAACAGAGCAAGTGCTGTGTAAGCGGTGCTAATACCACATTAATGATTAGTATATTGTTCTTTTTTAATTTTATGTTTTAGATTAACATAAAGGGAAATTGACTGGGGGGGGAGGACATACATTTCTATGAATTTTAACACATACATTGATTCATGTAACCACCACCAATATCAGGATACAGAACATTTCCATTACTCCAAGAAACTCTCTCACAAAATCCCTTTGTAGCTGCTCCTGTCCCTACCTCTAACCCCCGGCAATCACTGATCTGTTCTCTGTCACTATAGTTTCGTATTTTAGAGGATGTCATATAAATGAGATCGTGCAGTAGGTTGTCTTTTGAGACTGGCTTCTTTCACTCACCCTCTGAGAGTTATACAAGTTGCGCTTATCAACAGTTCACTTCTTTTTATTGCTGAATAATATTCCATTGTATGAATGTAGCAGAATTTATCTATTCACCTGCCTTTTTTCAGCTTTCTTGAGGTATAATTGACAAATAAAATTGTAGTGTATTTAAAGCATACAATGTGATGATTTGATATACGTGCACATTATGAAAAGATTCCTGCCATCCAGATAATTAAAACATTCATCACCTCACATATTTATTTTTCTTTTCTTTTTTTTTTGTTGGTGAGAATCCCTTTAGTAAATTTCAATACAGTGTTATCAACTGTAATCATCATGTGATACATTAGATCCTCAGATCTTATTCATCTTATAACTGAAAGTTTGTACCCGTCTACCAACCTCTATTTCCCCCACACCCCAGCCCTTGGCATCCACTTTTCTACTCTCTGTTTCTATGAGTTTGACTTTTTTTTTTAGATTCCACATATAAGTGATATTATGCAATATTTGTCTTTCTGTGTCTGGCTTATTTCACGTAGCGTAATGCCCTCCAGGTTCATCCATGTTGTCACAAATGGCAGGATCTCCTTCTTTTTTTAAAGACTGAATAGTATTCCACTGAATATATATACAACATTTTCTTTATCAGTTCATCTGTCCATGGATTACTGAGGTTGTTTCCATACCTTAACTATTGCTATTGTGCTATAAGGCATATATTGGTCCACTTGATGGTGTCCCATAAGTCCATTAGGTTATCTTCACACTTTCATTCTTTTCTCTCCTCTGTTTGGATCAATTCCACTGCCCTATTTTTGAGTTTGCTGATCCTTTCTTTTGTTGGATCCCGTCTTTTGTTGAACCTCTCTATTGAATTTTTCGTCTCAGTTATTGTACTCTTCAGCTCTGTAATTTCTGTTTGGAACTTTTAAAGTACTTTCTTTGTATCTTTGTTGAAATCCTCACTTTGTTCATGCATTTCTCTCCTGACCTCAGGAAGCATCTTAATGACTGCTGTTTTGAACTCTCTGTTGGGTAAATCACTCATCTCCATTTCATCAAGATCAGTTTCTGGAGATTTATCTTATTCTTTTGCTTGGAACATATTCCCTTGTTTCTTCATTTTTCTTGATTCTCTTTGTTGGTTTCTGCACATTAGATAAAACAGCCACCTCTCTCCCAGTCTTGACGCAGACTGGTCTCATGTAGGAGATGAACCTCATCAATCTTCCTGGCCCAAGCTCCAGGCTGCCTATCAAACCTCTGTGATTGTCCAAGCTGCTATCTTTGTTCTTAGTGGCTTCCAGTAGTTGAGGGTGTGCCAAGGCCCATCAGTGTCCCAAAGGAGAGGATCCCAATCAGCACCTAGATGTGTGGTAATTAGAAGCTGGATCCTCAGGCAGCGGCTGGAGATGGGCATATTTGCTTGCTCCCTCTGTGCTGAGCCCAGGTATATAGCCACAGAGGGTGTTCCTGTGCCCATTTGAAAACTACTTTTTTGTTTTAGTCCTGTGGGGCTCATGAATGCAAGCCCCATTGGCTACCAGAGCTAGATGACTTGGGGGCCCATCGCTTGGGTGACAGCCATAAAATTTGGGGCACTAGAGGTGTGGACAAGCTCCTTCCAGGGAAATGCTGTCAACTTGGTTTTATTGTCGGAGAGAGCCAGAGGGGTAATGTGGGGAAAGTGCCCACTGGTTCTATAGGACTCTGGGGAGGACTGCAGTTAACATTACTGGATTCAATTTTCTAGTATTTTGTTGAGGATGCTTGGGCCTTTGCTTATGAAAGATATTCATCTGTAATTTTCTATTCTTATACTGGCTTTGTCTGATTTTGGTATCAGGTAATTCTGGCCTTACAATATGAATTTGGAAGTGTTCCATACTCTTCTAGATTCTAGAAGAGATTGCATAGAATTGGTATTATTTCTTATTTAGTGTTTGGTATCTCCAGTGAAACCATCTAGGCCTGGAGATTTCTTTTTTGACAAGCTTTCAACTAAATTTATAATTTATTTAATTGTTAAAGGACTATACAAGTTACTTATTTCATCTTAGGTGAATTTGGTCATTTGTAGTTTGCAAGAAATTGATCCATTTCATCTAAACTGTCAAATCCATGTGGGTAGAGTTGTTCATAATATCTCCTTATTATCTGTTTAATGACTTGTTTGTTGTAATATCCTTTTGTTCACTCCTGACATTGGTGATTTGGATTCTTTTTACCTTCTTTGTCAATATGGGTAGACATTTGTCAATTTTATAAATCTTTTCAAAGAACAGCTTTTGGTTTCATTGATTTTCTCTATTTTTCTGTTCTCAATTTCATTATTTTGTCTTATCCTTATTATTTTCTTCTGTCCAAATTGCAATTATTTTAGAACAGTTTTTCTGGCAATGAATTCTCTTACTTTTTCTTCATCTGAGAATATCTTTAGTTCACCTTCACTCCTGAAGAACACTTTCACTGGATATGGAATTCTAGGTTAACTGATCTTTTTTCCAGCACTTCAAAAATATTATGTCACTTTCTGCTGGCCTCCATGGTTTCTGAGGAGAAATTCACAGTCATTGGAACAACTGTTCTCTTATAAATGAAGCATTGATTTTCTCTGATTTTGAGATTTTTTTTCTTTGTTTTTAGTTTTTAGTAGTTTGATGATGTTGTGTCTGCTTATGGATTTTTTTTTTTTGAGTTTATCTTATTTGGAGTTTACTTATCTTCTTGAATCTAAAGATTTATCTATTTTACCAAACTGGGGCAATTTTCAACCATTATTTCTTCAAATATTTTTTCAACATAGAGTTCTTTCTCCTCCTCTTCTGAGACTCTGATGACACAATTATTAGGCCTCTTGGTATTGTCCCAGAGGTTCCTGCGGCTCTGTTTATTTTTTTCAATATTCAAGTTGGTTAATTTCTGTTGATCATTTCCTCCATCATCTACATTCTACTATTGAGCCTATCAAGTGAGGTTTTTTTTTTAAAATACGGGTTATTATATTTTCTGTTCTACAATTTCTACTAGTTTTTCTATATATCTTCTATTTGTTGTTGTTGTTTAGACTTTCTATCCTTTCATCCTTTCATTCATTCCAAGAGTGTTCATCCTTATTTCTTAGAGTATTTCTATAATAGCCATCTTAAAATCTTAGCTTGACAATTCCAGCATCTGTGTCATCTTACCATTAAATCCTGGTTTTTTGTATACTGAGTAATTTTGCATTGTACCCTAGATGTTTTGAATATTATGTTATTATATTCTGGGTCTTTAAATCTTATGGAGAGTGTTGCCATTTTTTGTTTTAGCAGGCAATCAACCTGGTTGCATTCAGCCTGCAAATTCTGACCAGCCTTCTGTGAGTTGTGCTTTCAATGTCAGTTCTGTTTTCAAAGCCTTTGCAGTACAATTTGGATCTGTCTCATGTGTGCGCAACTCAGGGGCCAGTCTTTGACCTTTACATTGTTCTATCTCTTTGTTCAGTTTTCAAAATCTTTGGTATGATGTTTAGGATCACATCCATGAATGCACAGGTTTGGAATGATTCCAGGAATTCATAAACAACTTTATGAGGTCACTTGCACAAGCTTCTCCTTCTCTGTGGGCGCCCCAGTTTTCTCCCACTTCCCTAGGGCTCCCCTTTTCAGTCCTCTAGCCAGACATAACCATAATGCATCTAGAGCACACTAATGGGTATGCTATAACATAGAATACCTCATTACAGGGCAGTTCTTCCAGAATAACATTTACCAAGTACCTACCATGTGCTAGGTTCTAGTCTAAGCACTGTACATGTATTATCTCATTTAACTCTCACAAAAACCCTATGAAGAAGGTATTATTATTGCCATTCTCGTTTTACAGATTGGGAAACTGAGGCCCAGAAAGGTGAGGCAACTTACCTAAGGATGCACAGGTATATATGGTGGAGTAAGTAGTGGGCCAGCATTTGAACACAAGAAGTTCTCTTAACCATTATACAGTTCTGTAACTATAATGTGACCCCATTGTATGAGCCATTCTTCTTTGCTCCCACCCTACTTTGCACACACTTCCATTAAATCAATTATGTATAATGATTATTTAAAATAAATAATAAATAATAATTTTTATCCACTATCTCCAAAGCAATGAGTCTCTCTTTTCAAATTTGAATTATTGTCAAGCACCAAGTGTATTAGTCCCCTAGGGCTTCCATAACAAATTACCACAAACTAGGTGGCTTAAAATAAAAGAAATTTATTCTCTTACAGTTCTCGAGCTCAGAAGTCTGAAATCAAGGTGTCAGCAGGTCTGTACTCCCTCTGGAGGCTCTAGGGGACAATCCTTCCTTGCCTCTTCTAGTGTGTGGTGGCTGTCAGCACTCTTTGTGGATATATCACTCCAGTCTCTGCCTCCGTCTTCATACGGTTTTCTCCTCTATGTGTCCATGTCTTCTCCCCTTGTGTCTGTGTGTCTCTGATCTGTGTGTTTCTAATAAGGACACTCATCATTAGATTTAGGGTCTGTCTCAATAATCCAGGAGATCTCATTTTGAGGTTCTTAATATAATTATGTCTGCAAAGACCCTTGATCCAAATAAGTCACATTCACAGCTTCTGGGACATGGACATATCTTTAACCCACTATACTTAGCAAAGGCCATATTATATGCTCTGTAAATACTGTATTAGTCAGACATTTCTCCATTGCAAATGACATAAATTCAAATCAGACTAGCTTAAGCAAAAAGGGAATTTACTTGTTCACATAACTGGCAAGTTGGAGGGTACTTCTGGCATCAGACATGCTTGCATCCAAGGACTCAACAGTATCTTTCAGTCTCTCCATCTTTCAACTTTTCTACCTTCTGGGTACCACTTTATTTTCAAGAAGATCCACCATCAAAAAGATGAGAGACCTTCATTCTGCCAGCATCCATTTATCAAATCTCAGTGAAGACTTCCATTATTCCTGTTTAATTCACAACCCATCCTTGAATGAAACACTGTAACCAGAGGAATGGAGGTATTTGATTGGCCAATCCTTGCATGACCCCTCTGTGGCGGGGGTATGTGGTGGTGGAGGTGGGCAAGGAACAAGGCATTGTGATTAATATCCTATCAGAACCATATAGAATGGAGACGAGTCAGTTCTCCAGAGAAGACATTGAGAAGGCTAATAACATATGGCCGCTATAACTTCTGAGACTATGGTATTTGGAGGCACAGGTGCATTGCTGATGAATGACTTAATAGGTCTCTCCTATGTGTACCTTTTATGATCCTTTCATACACTTAATTAGCTCAATCCAACAGACTTTATCTTACTCATCTCTGAGGCTTGTCATCTTCAGACTCTCTCTATAAGCTAAGTATTTAGAATATAGATGCATGGGGGAGGTTTCCTTTCTTTTCTTTTCTTTTTTTTTAACATCTTTATTGGAGTATAATTCCTTTACAATGGTGTGTTAGTTTCTGCTTTATAACAAAGTGAATCAGCTATACATATACATATATCCCCATATCTCCTCCCTCTTGCATCTCCCTCCCACCCTCCCTATCTCACCCCTCTAGGTGGTCACAAAGCACCGAGCTGATCTCCCTGTGCTATGCGGCTGCTTCCCACTAGCTATCTATTTTACATTTGGTATTATATATAAGTCCATGCCACTCTCTCACTTTGTCCCAGCTTACCCTTCCCCCTCCCCCCATCCTCAAGTCCATTCTCTACATCTGCGTCTTTATTCCTGTCCTGCCCCTAGGTTTTCAGAACCTTTTTTTTTCCTAGATTCCATATATATGTGTTAGTATACAGTATTTGTTTTTCTCTTTCTGACTTACTTCACTCTGTATGACAGACTCTAGGTCCATCCACCTCACTACAAATAACTCAATTTCATTTCTTTTTATGGCTGAGTAATACTCCATTGTATATATGTGCCACATCATCTTTACCCATTCATCTGTCGATGGACACATAGGTTGCTTCCATGTCCTGGCTCTTGTAAATAGAGCTGCAATGAACATTGTGGTACATGACCCTTTTTGAATTATGGTTTTCTCAGGGTACATACCCAGTAGTGGGATTGTGGGGTTGTATGGTAGTTCTATTTTTAGT